>NC_067246.2:217645896-218270896 GCF_019359855.2 Lolium perenne | reverse complement strand
GGAGTCTCTGTTCCGGCACGCCGCCGGGACGGGGAAGTGCCCCCGGAAGGCATCTCCATCGACACCACCGCCATCTTCATCAACGCTGCTGTCTCCCATGAGGAGGGAGTAGTTCTCCATCGAGGCTAATGGCTGTACCGGTAGCTATGTGGTTAATCTCTCTCCTATGTACTTCAATACAATGATCTCATGAGCTGCCTTACATGATTGAGATTCATATGAGTTTTGTATCACGATTCATCTATGTTACTCTAGTGATGTTATTAAAGTAGTCTATGCCTCCTCCACGGTGTAATGGTGACAGTGTGTGCATCGTGTAGTACTTGGCGTAGGTTATGATTGTAATCTCTTGTAGATTATGAAGTTAATTATTGCTATGATAGTATTGATGTGATCTATGCCTCCTTCATAGTGTGATGGTGACAGTGTGCATGCTATGTTAGTACTTGGTTTAGTTGTGTTGATCTATCGTGCACTCTAAGGTTATTTAAACATGAATATCGAATATTGTGGAGCTTGTTAACTCCGACATTGAGGGTTCGTGTAATCCTACACAATTAGTGGTGTTCATCATCCAACAAGAGAGTGTAGAGTATAGCATTTATCTATTTAGTCTGTTATGTGATCAATGTTGAGAGTGTCCACTAGTGAAAGTATTATCCCTAGGCCTTGTTTCCAAATACTGCAATCATCGCTTGTTTACTGTTTTACTACATCTCTACTTACTGCAATATTCCCACCATCAACCACACGCCAGTTGTAGCATCAAGTATTTTCTGGCGCCGTTACTACTGCTCATATTTATTCATACCACCTGTATTTTACTAGCTCTTCGCCGAACTAGTGCACCTATTAGGTGTGTTGGGGACACAAGAGACTTCTTGCTTTGTGGTTGCAGGGTTGCATGAGCGGGATATCTTTGACCTCTTCCTCCCTGAGTTCGATAAACCTTGGGTGATCCACTTGAGGGAAAACTTGCTGCTGTTCTACAAACCTCTGCTCTTGGAGGCCCAACACTGTCTACAGGAAAAGAAGCGTGAGTAGACATCAAGCAATTTTCTGGCGCCGTTGCCAGGGAGGAAAGGTAAAAGGTACTCACACTCCGGATCTCCTGCAATTGCATCTTTTTGTTTCTTGTTTTACACTAGTTTGGCATAATGGAAAGCAACAGTGAGCTTTTAAAATTATTTCCTGAGTTAAGACATGGATGGTTTGATGCGAAAATTAAAAAACCCATGGAACATATTAGTATGAACACTTTGAACACCCTTGTTGCTAATGATATGGAAAATTCTATGCTTGGAGAAGCTAGTTTTGATGAGCATGATCTTTTTAGTCCCCCAAGCATTGAGGAGAAAATTTACTTTGATGATACTTTGCCTCCTATTTATGATGATTATAATGATGATAGTCTTTTGGTGCCACCTGTTATGGAGGATAAATTTGATTATGATTACAATATGCCTCTTATATTTGATGATGAGAATAATAATGATAGCTACTTTGTTGAATTTGCTCCCACTACAACTAATAAAATTGATTATGCTTATGTGGAGAGTAATAATTTTATGCATGAGACTCATGATAAGAATGCTTTATGTGATAGTTATATTGTTGAGTTTGCTCATGATACTACTGAAAGTTGTTATGAGAGAGGAAAACATGGTTGTAGAAATTTTCATGTTACTAAAACACCTCTCTATGTGCTGAAATTTTTGAAGCTACACTTGTTCTATCTTCCTATGCTTGTTACTTTGCTCTTCATGAACTTGTTTATTTACAAGATTCCTATGCATAGGAAGCATGTTACACTTAAATGTGTTTTGAATTTGCCTCTTGATGTTCTCTTTTGCTTCAAATACTATTTCTTGCGAGTGCATCATTAAAACTGCTGAGCCCATCTTAATCTATACCTAATAATAAAGGAGCTAAGGTTTCTGCCAAAATTTTCGTCCAACTTTATTTTGGACCGTTTTACCCTCCCACCAAACCACATATAACGCCCAATGCCATTATACCCGTTTGTACCGGTTAGCTCATATTTTTTCCCCTTCGTTTTACTAGGAACCGACGCGCCCCGCAGCAGGCCCCGCGCCCGAGCTCCTCCCTGCTCTCCCTCCCATGGCGTCGAGCCCCACCGTCAACCGGCCTCGCTCCTGTCCCTGCAGCGAGCGCTCCGCCACACAAATCGAAGAAAGGAAGAAGTAAGAGGGAAAGTTTAAGAAACCCGGAAACCTTTGAAAGGAAAGGAAAGGAAGCCATCCTCCTTAAATTCTGCTGCCCACAAGGAATCAAGACGCATGGAACTAGGATTGGGAAGCGGACGCCCCGAGCTTTAAAGTTAAAATCCATCGATCGACTAGACCGACGAACGACGGATCTGCGAGATGGAGCCCGTGTGGACGGGGTGCTTGCTCCCCAATTGAAAATTATGAGCTCAAAATCCAACAGAGGGGTTTGGATTAGCGGCGGATTTTGGCTCCCAGATTGCAGTTTATCTCTATTTAATGCAAATTTTGGTGTCCAATTTAAAATTTGAGGAGATTGCTAGATAGGGAAGAGAGAATTTAGGGATCGTGTCCTGCACCAACCTGCTCGCTTTGCGACGGCAAGACAGCGCCGCCCTGAGGCCTGAGCACCTGCTCTGTGAACCGGAGCCGTCCGCCCGCGCGCTCCGGCCACCTCGAGTCCTCGACCGCCCACGACTTGGCCCAGGCACACCCTCCCTCTGCCTCAGGTCTAACAAAAGATAGAGCTGCTCATGGTACGGCATGTGCTAATTGGTGCCATTGCTGATCCGATGTGTGTTACCTCTGGCCGCTGTGGTGCTGACGAATGAAGATCATCTGCATGCGAGGGTTCCCAGAATTTGAGTGCTTTGTGCTAATTTGTTGTTGTATTGGCAGTCGTTCCAAATAATTTGTGCAATATTTAGAATTTATGCGACGGTTCAAAGAAGTGAAAACATTAGTCCAGAATTTGGGATATAGAGAATATCAATTCACTTTTGTAAAACAACGATTAGACAAAAATACATGTTATGGTTTAGAGAAGGTAGGTGTGTATGATTGTTTTGGTAAAAAGTTACACTTAATACTTACTTTGTTTTCCAAGTTGAAAGCAATAGATTAGAATTTGTGATAGAGAGAATATCAATTATGTTTTGTAGATCAACGATATGAAAACTACTACCAGAAGGTGACTAGAAGAAATGTTGATCGGTCACGCGACCAGCGTTGTGCGTAGTGTCACGGTGAGGCACGCTCTGTTTGTGCTGCCTGCCGCACAGAAAGCTTTACTGCCAATGAAGGGGCGGATCTCATTTTTTTCCGGTATTCATCTTGCAAACCTTCTTATTCGGTAGAACTGTAAAAATTACCTTATTCTCCCATATTGCTAGAATTTTATTATATTTTTATTTTGAAGTCAACATATTTTGCTTTTCCGCAGCAACGCGCGGGCATTATGCTAGTGGCTATAAAGAAAGAACTTTTTGGGAGATAACCATGTGTTTATTTTACTACAGTACTTTGTTTTATATTTGAGTCTTGGAAGTTGTTACTACTGTAGCAACCTCTCCTTATCTTAGTTTTGTTGCATTGTTGTGCCAAGTAAAGTCTTTGATAGTAAGGTTCATACTAGATTTGAATTACTGCGCAGAAACATATTTCTTTTCTGTCACGAATTTGGGCAGACTTCTCTGTAGGTAACTCAGAAAATTCTGAAAATTTACGTGAGTGATCCTCAGATATGTACGCAACTTTCATTCAATTTGAGCATTTTCATTTGAGCAAGTCTGGTGCCTCTTAGAAATTCATTTTTACGAACTGTTCTGTTTTGACAGATTCTGCCTTTTATTTCGCATTGCCTGTTTTGCTATGTTTGATGGATTTTTCTATTACATTAACTTTCAGTAGCTTTGTGCAATATCCAGAAGTGTTAAGAATGATTATGTCACCTCTGAACATGTGAATTTTTGATTATGCACTAACCCTCTAATGAGTTTGTTTCGAGTTTGGTGTGGAGGAAGTTTTCAAGGGTCAAGAGAGGAGGATGATACAATATGATCAAGGAGAGTGAAAGCTCTAAGCTTGGGGATGCCCCGTTGGTTCATCCCTGCATATTTCAAGAAGACTCAAGCATCTAAGCTTGGGGATGCCCAAGGCATACCCTTCTTCATCGACAAATTATCAGGTTCCTTCTCTTGAAACTATATTTTTATTCGGTCACATCTTATGTACTTTACTTGGAACGTATGTATGTTTTTGTTTTTGTTTTGATTGAATAAATTTGTATCCTAGCATTCATTGTGTGGGATAGAGACACGCTCCGCTGTTGCATATGGACTAATATGTCCTTAGGCTTTACTCATAGTATTCATGGCGAAGGTTGAATCTTCTTCGTTAAATTGTTATATGGTTGGAAATGGGAAATGCTACATGTAGTAATTGGTAGAATGTCTTGAATAATTTGATACTTGGCAATTGTTGTGCTCATGTTTAAGCTCTTGCATCATATACTTTGCACCTATTAATGAAGAAATACATAGAGCTTGCTAAAATTTGGTTTGCATAATTGGTCTCTCTAAGGTCTAGATAATTTCAAGTAAGCGTCGAACAACAAGGAAGACGGTGTAGAGTCTTATAATGTTTACAATATGTCTTTTATGTGAGTTTTGCTGCACCGGTTAATACTTGTGTTTGTTTCAAATAACCTTGCTAGCCTAAACCTTGTATCGAGAGGGAATACTTCTCATGCATCCAAAATCCTTGAGCCAACCACTATGCCATTTGTGTCCATCATACCTACCTACTACATGGTATTTCTCCGCCATTCCAAAGTAAATTGCTTGAGTGCTACCTTTAAAATTTATATTCTTCATCTTTGCAATATATAGCTCATGGGACAAATAGCCTAAAAACTATTGTGGTATTGAATATGTACTTATGCACTTTATCTCTTATTAAGTTGCTTGTTGAGCGATAACCATGTTCCTGGGGACGCCATCAACTACTCTTTGTTGAATATCATGTGAGTTGCTATGCATGTCCGTCTTGTCTGAAGTAAGGGCGATTTACCACGAGTTGAATGGTTAGAGCATGCATACTGTTAGAGAAGAATATTGGGCCGCTAACTAAAGCCATGAATCATGGTGGAAGTTTCAGTTTTGGACAAATATCCTCAATCTCATATGAGAACATTAATTGTTGCTAAATGCTTAAGCATTAAAGAGGAGTCCATTATCTGTTGTCTATGTTGTCCCGGTATGGATGTCTAAGTTGAGAATAATCAAAAGCGAGAAATCCAATGCGAGCTTTCTCCTTAGACCTTTGTACAGGCGGCATAGAGGTACCCCTTTGTGACACTTGGTTAAAACATATGTATTGCGATGATAATCCGGGTAATCCGAGCTAATTAGGACAAGGTGCGGGCACTATTAGTATACTATGCATGAGACTTGCAACTTGTAGGATATCATTTACATGATGCATATGCTTTATTACTACCGTTGACAAAATTGTTTCTTGTTTTCAAAATAAAAGCTCTAGCACAAATATAGCAATCAATGCTTCCCTCTGCGAAGGGCCTTTCTTCTACTTTTATGTTGAGTCAGTTTACCCATTTCTCTCTATCTTAGAAGCAAACACTTGTGTTAACTGTGCATTGATTATTACATACTTGCATATTGCACTTATTATATTACTTTACATTGACAACAATCCATGAAATATACATGTTACAAGTTGAAAGCAACCGCTGAAACTTAATCTTCCTTTGTGTTGCTTCAATGCCTTTACTATGAATTTATTGCTTTATGAGTTAACTCTTATGCAAGACTTATTGATGCTTGTCTTGAAAGTACTATTCATGAAAAGTCTTTGCTATATGATTCAATTGTTTAACCATTGTATTTACCATTGCTTTGAATCACTTCATTCATCTCATATGCTTTACAATAGTATGATCAAGATTATGTTGGTATCATGTCACTTCAGAAATTATCTTTTATCGTTTACCTACTCGAGGACGAGTAGGAACTAAGCTTGGGGATGCTGATACGTCTCCAACGTATCTATAATTTCTGATGTTCCATGCTTGTTTTATGACAATACCTACATGTTTTGTTCACACTTTATATCGTTTTGATGCGTTTTCCGGAACTAACCTATTGACGAGATGCCGAAGTGCCAGTTCCTGTTTTCTGCTGTTTTTGGTTTCAGAAATCCTAGTAAGGAAATATTCTCGGAATTGGACGAAATCAACGCCCAGCATCTTAGAATCCCACGAAGCTTCCAGAACACCCGAGAGCCACCAGAGGAGAGCCCTGTGGGCCCCAGATGAGAGGCCGACGCGGCCAGGGGGTGGGCCGCGCCCCCCTAGTGTGTCACCGCCTCGTTAGCCTTCCGACTCCGCCTCTTTGCCTATTTAAAGGTCCCGGACCTAAATCTTCGATACGGAAAAGCCACGGTACGAGAAACCTTCCAGAGCCGCCGCCATCGCGAAGCCAAGATCTGGGGGACAGGAGTCTCTGTTCCGGCACGCCACCGGGACGGGGAAGTGCCCCCGGAAGGCATCTCCATCGACACCACCGCCATCTTCATCAACGCTGCTGTCTCCCATGAGGAGGGAGTAGTTCTCCATCGAGGCTAAGGGCTGTACCGGTAGCTATGTGGTTAATCTCTCTCCTATGTACTTCAATACAATGATCTCATGAGCTGCCTTACATGATTGAGATTCATATGAGTTTTGTATCACTATTCATCTATGTTACTCTAGTGATGTTATTAAAGTAGTCTATTCCTCCTCCACGGTGTAATGGTGACAGTGTGTGCATCATGTAGTACTTGGCGTAGGTTATGATTGTAATCTCTTGTAGATTATGAAGTTAATTATTGCTATGATAGTATTGATGTGATCTATGCCTCCTTCATAGTGTGATGGTGACAGTGTGCATGCTATGTTAGTACTTGGTTTAGTTGTGTTGATCTATCGTGCACTCTAAGGTTATTTAAACAAGAATATCGAATATTGTGGAGCTTGTTAACTCCGGCATTGAGGGTTCGTGTAATCCTACACAATTAGTGGTGTTTATCATCCAACAAGAGAGTGTAGAGTATAGCATTTATCTATTTATTCTGTTATGTGATCAATGTTGAGAGTGTCCACTAGTGAAAGTATTATCCCTAGGCCTTGTTTCCAAATACTGCAATCATCGCTTGTTTACTGTTTTACTCCATCTCTACTTACTGCAATATTCCCACCATCAACCACACGCCAGTTGTAGCATCAAGTATTTTCTGGCGCCGTTACTACTGCTCATATATATTCATACCACCTTTATTTCACTATCTCTTCGCCGAACTAGTGCACCTATTAGGTGTGTTGGGGACACAAGAGACTTCTTGCTTTTTGGTTGCAGGGTTGCATGAGAGGGATATCTTTGACCTCTTCCTCCCTGAGTTCGATAAACCTTGGGTGATCCACTTGAGGGAAAACTTGCTGCTGTTCTACAAAACTCTGCTCTTGGAGGCCCAACACTGTCTACAGGAAAAGAAGCATGAGTAGACATCACGCCACCGCCTCGCGAAACCCTATTTCGGAGGCAGGAACTCTGTTCTGGCACCCTGCCGGGACGGGGAATTGGAGGAGATCATCGCCATCACCGACGCCTCTCCATCAACCATCCATGATTCCCCCATCCATGTGTGAGTAGTTCCCTCGCTGTAGGCTAAAGGGTATGGTCGGGATTGGATGAGTTCGTTCATGTAATAGCATTATAATTGTTCGGGGCATAGTGCCTAGTATCCGTTATGAGTATTTTATGCATTGTTGCAACTTGTTATACTTAATACTTGTCACTTTGGGCCCGAGTGCCATGATCTCAAATCTGAACATATTGTGTTTTCATGATGATGCTTTATATATTGTTCTTGATCATATCTGCAAGTTGTATACACATGTCATTGTCCGGAACCCGAGGCCCCGAAGTGACAATAATCGGGACAACCGGAGGGGATGGCTTTGATGTGAGGATCACGTATGCTCATGGAGTGTTAAGCCTTTGCTCTGGTACTCTATTAAAAGTACTACCTTAATTACAAGTAGTTTCCCTCGAGGCCCCGCTGCAACGGGATGGTTGGACAAAAGATGTCGCGCAAGTTTCTCATTGCGAGCACAAGCGACTAAATAGGAACACACGCCTATGGTTATTTTATTCTTGGATACTTGTATCAGTTTATCTGCAAATGCCCATGTTAGCTATTATATGAGTCGTCTCATTCATGCAACGCCCGGTTATCCATCCCTAGGCCTACGGTATTTTAATCCTATTGTTTACTGCATTCACCACTGCTGCTGTTCTTACTTTATTTTCGCTGTTACTTTATTACTGCCACTGCTATAAAACTGTTGCTACTGGCAAACCTCTGCAAGCTAGTCTATTTCCAGGTGCAGCTGAATTGACAACTCAATTGTCAAGGCTTATATTTATTCTTTGGCCCCCCTTGTGTCGAATCAGTAAAATTGGGTAATACTTCCCTCGAAGACTGTTGCGATCCCCTATACTTGTGGGTCATCAAGACTATTTTCTGGCGCTGTTGTCGGGGGGCATAGCTTTATTTATAAGTCAACTTGGAAGTGATCCTGTTCGCTGCTATTCGGGGAAGATTCGAGATGAAAGAGTCCCTATATTTCCGTCCACTACAAGAAGAGGTACAACTTTAAATACCTCTGCTGCTCTTGATTCGCCGTCTGTGATGAGTAAGCTTCTTACTCCACCTTATGTTGATCATGCTACTACTTCTGTTGAATCTGAAAATTCTCCTGATGATTTGGATGGTGGCTCTACTGTGTTTGATGAAATTTGTTCGTTAGGTCCTTTCCTAGACACCACAATTGCTAGGGCTAAGCACATTGAAAATGAAAGAAGTACTTTTTCGCCCTCCGGTTCACCTGAGCCCGGAGAGCATGCTAGTGACGGTTTTGATGAAGCTTATATTGAGCTTGATGATGATTTAATTGATGAATGTCACACCTCTATTAATGCAAGCTCTGCTAAAATCCTACTTTCAAGGCGCGCTATTAAATATAGGCCGCCTATTGATCCTACTTTTGCCACATCTCCCATAGACATTAGGGATAAGGATTATGATTTCTCTCTAGATTTATCTTATATATCAATTGTTGAGAAGGAGCCTTTTTGTGGTATTGAAATTGAAAGTGCTATGAAGCATATGAATGAGCTCAGTGCTTTGAGTAATGTTTTTGCTTATGATAATAAAATGCGCACCTACTTTATTAATAAGATTTTCCCTTTTACTTTGAAAGGTGCCGCGAAAGCTTGGTATGATAGTTTATTGCCTAGGTCTATTAAATGTCCTAAGGATTTAGTTGCAGCTTTCTTTCAGAAATATTTCCCTGCTAGTGCTCAACATGCTGCTTTGCAAAATATTACTAACTTTGTGCAGGAGAAAGAAGAAATATTGACTGTCACATGGGCAAGGTTTTTCTCATTAATTAGAGGAGTAATGAATTGTCCTTTTGCTAAAAATGAATTGCTTGATATATTCTATAATGGACTAACCGATGAATCTAGGACATACCTGGATAGTTGTGCTGGTTGTGTTTTCAAGCAAAGAACTCCTACGAAGCCGAAGAATTAGTGGCTAAAATAAGCAATAATTATGATGATTGGCATATCCCTGAGTCTACACCAACCCCGAAGAAAAGAGGGATGATTGAATTAAATGATGAAGTGATGAAGGAAGCCAAGAAATATCTCAAGGAGAAGGGTATTAAATCCGAAGATGTGAAGAACCTCCCTCATATTGAAGAATTATGTAAGCCAATTCCTCCTACCATTGTCGAAGTACATGCTCTTCAATTCAACAGCGGAGACGTTCCTTATGGTAAGACTCCCGGCCAATGCTTAGATGAGTTTTATAATTATTGTATTAAGCAAGATAACTTTAATAAGAGAGTTGAGAGACATTTAGAGGAAAATTCTAGAGCGATTAGTAATTTACATGATATTGTGGAGTGAACCTCCAATGATGTGAAGATGCTTGTTAAGAATTTCCAAATGGTTCAAACAAAAATAGATCAGCTCTCACCAAAGTGCAAAATGATTTGTTAGTGAATGCTTCTAAAGAGAAGCATGCTTATGAGATTAGAACTAGAGGTGGTGCTACTACCCAGGATCCTTTATATCCTGAGGGTCACCCCAAGAGAGTCGAGCAAGATTCTCAACGCGCTGATGATACTAGGATTAAATCTAAGAAAAAGAAGAAGAAGGAAAATAGAACACCTGTAGAATCTTCTGATCCTGCTGTAGATCCTAATAGTATATCTATTTCCGATGCCGAAACTGAAATTGGCAATGAGAAAAGTGAGGCTTCCGATAAGGAAGAAGTAGAAGAAGCTGAGGTTGCACCTGAAAAGCAACCTAAAAACGTGAAGTACACTAAGGAAGATTTCATTGCCAACAAACATGGAAAAGAAAGAGAACGTTGGGTGCAAAAACCAATGCCTTTCCCTGATAAGAAACACAAATCAAGGGAAGAGAAACACTTTAACCGGTTTTGTGAATGGATGAAACCTATGTACTTGCAATTTCCTTTGACTGATGCTATTAAATTGTCTCCTTATTCAAAGTATATGAAGGATATTGTTTCTAACAAAAGGAAAATTCCCACTGAGGAAATTTCTACTATGCTTGCTAATTATTCCTTCAATGCAAAGTTCCAAAGAAGCTCGGAGATCCAGGTATACCTACAATTCCTTGCTCTATTAAAAATAGTTATGTTAAGACTGCTCTATGTGATTTAGGAGTCGGAGTTAGTGTCATGCCTTTTTCTCTTTATAGAAGACTTGATTTATAAAACTTGATACCTACTGATATATCTTTGCAAATGGATGATAAGTCCACTACTGTTCATGTTGGTATATGTGAGGATGTTCCTGTTAAAGTTGCTCATAATTGTTTAATTTTAACTGACTTTGTTGTGCTAGAAATGCCCGAGGATGACAATATGTCTATTATTCTGGGGAGACCTTTTCTTAATACTGCAGGGGTTGTTATTGATTGCAATCAAGGCAAGGTTACTTTTAATGTTAATAACAAGGAGCATACCGTCTATTTTCTGAAGAAGATTAATGGGGCCTACTGCCTAAGTTCTATTATCAATATTGAGACCATTCAAATTGGTCAAATACATGTGCCAATGTCAAAGCCTCATAAGGAGTGTGGTATTATAATGATTGGAGATATTCCTATTTGAATTGAGGTAACTTGATTATTTTGTGAAAATGCAAGGTTTTACTTCATATAAAATTATTTTTGATGTCAAGACCTGATCAACCTTGCTACCAAAGTAATTTTGATGAATGAAACAATGCTTTCATAAGTGCCACTACTGTTTACTTTTCATATTAGAATGTTTTAGAGCTACTGGAAGTTTTATTTGGTTTGGTCTTTCATCGTTGTTTAAATTTTTCCTGCGCTGAATCTTTTGTTTTCAAATCTGGAATTCGGTCAAAAATGAAGTTTCTCGAAAAAAATCCAGAAAGTTTACCAAAAAAAATATTCATGAAATGAGGAGGATTGGGACCTAAGGCTGCTCAAGGGGGCCCCCAGGCCGGCCATACATGGGCGAGGCGCGGGCACCCCCTAGCCGCGCCTGCTATGTGTATGGGGCCCTCCTGGCCCCACTCACTCATCCCTTCCACTCATTCCACTCTCTCTCTCCCGAAAAAACTCATACCAGTTTGTTCTCACTCGCGTTTTCGCCCGAGAGCTCAGGATTTCTCGATCTCCTTGCTCAGCCCAGATTTCTGTCTGAAATTTGGCACATTTGCTCTCTAGTATGTGACTCCTCCGCTCATCCAAGTAGAATTTTGTTTGGTGGAGTATATCTTGAGTATTTTGCTCTCTTAGGTGACAGGTTGTATGAGCTTGCATACTTGATTTATGCTCTTAGAAGTAGTTTTGGTGCATGTTTAGCCTTCCTACTTTTTGTTATAGTGATTCTACCTTGTTTATTTGTCTTAAAATAATTTTTGTGAGATTTGTTGAAAATTTCAGAAATGGATGGAAATGCTTATCAACTCCTTCAACATGAATTAGAAGTGGGACAAGTCATGAGAGTACGTCGAGAAGAAAGTGTCTTCCCTTCTTTATATCCATGTCTCGAGTTCATGATCATTGCAGGAATTTCTGCAGATTTCCAATTGTTGCTTGAAAGGTCAGGTTAGAAAAATTTGCTTGTGATGAACCTTTTCAGTTCTTGAAGCTAACCATGTCCGTGGTGCAGGATTTTGAGTGCAATTTCAACTCTTCTAACCCCATGGTGCATTATAAAATAGGGATTTCTATTTTCGTGCCACTGCTTCGTTAGTTGTACTCAGTTTTCCCCAGCTCGTTAGTTTTTCCTCAGCTTTCCCCTCCCTCTAGTTTGAAACCCCTCGAAGACGCGGGTTGTCGTCAGGTCAGAGGCCTTACCGTTACCGTTAATCTGACGGGTGGGGCTGCACAGAGGTGGGGCTGCATAGATGGCAGTTCCTCTCTGACCGTCTCGTGCTGACGGGTAGCCATCCATCTACCGCTGACGCGTGGGCCGTTTTATTTCCTGATTGTATATGTGGTCCTGCCAATGACAAATGGGGCCGCTCTATGGGGCTGCCGCAACCAATGACCAGTGGGTCGTCTATTTATTTATAGAAAATTATATTGCCGCTCTGTGGGGCCTCCGCAGCCAATGACCGCTGTGGCAGGTGACTATTTTCGCAGCTTAATCTAAAGTGACTCTTATGCTAAACATTGTGCATCCCAACGTTGACCTAGCAGTGGCGGCGAGCATAGCCGTTCTGACCATGCCGATATCGGCATCGGCATCGGCATCGTTTGGAGGATGTGGTGCTCGAATAATAGTGGAAATGCGATATTATCTATTACATGCATAATATATAGAAAATAGTTAGATCTCTAAATCGATGCATATGAAGCTACATATATATTCTTGGTCATAATCCCCTTAACTAAAGGGGATGGATGCATGGCTTCACATTGTCGTCACTTTCATCGTCAGTATCTTCGTCGTCCGACTAGTAGTACTTCCTGCACATTGTTCCGTCGAACACCTTCACTGTGAGCACATCATCGCCTTCATATTTGAAGTGTACGAAGCAGCCGAAATCCACACCGTGCGCGATGACGAAATTCTCCCAGCCCTTGTCGAGGTACATCCGGCCTTGACCGTCAAATAGGACCTCCACGGTCCAGATACGAGGACCACAGTCAGCTGCTCGCAGATACACCTTAGCTGGCTCCTGGCCGTCAAGATCGTCCGCAAACTTTTTTGGGAGAGCCTGCAAAGAGATCGAGCGCCGATCGTTTGAAATTAAAGGTTATTTAGAACATGCCCATAATTAATCACATGCATCATATATGTGGGAACGCGTACGTACCTTCTTGACAAAAGGGTCTTCATAGACGACGATGAAGAACTCCTCTATGATCAATGGCAGTGTTGACGGTGGTGGTGGCAATGATGATGATCCACTTCCCCTTCCCCTTCCCCTTCCCCTTCCCCTTCCCCTTCCCCTTCCGGTCCGCGTCCGAGACGTGGAAGCCATGGCAATGGATCAAGTGTATGTGAACGAAGAAGACAGAGGCAGAACCTATTGACACAAGGGATGGCCGTGTGGGTGTTTATAAGGGAGAGATGACCGTTGTAGGGGTTTACACAATAAAATAAGGAGGAGGTGAACGTTGGTGGGGGTTTACACAATAAATTAAGGAGGAGATGACCGTTGTGGGGGTTTACACAATAAATTAAGGAGGAGACGACCGTTGTGGGGGTATATATCTCAACAAAAAAGTAATGCGGACTATCTTGACGGAAATGGAACTTCGTGATGTAGTTTATCATTTTACCGTGAAAAGTAATGCCTAAAAGAAATGGTAATTCGTGATAGTTTATCATTTACCGTAATGGCTACAACAAATCGTTGATGGTTTATCATTTTTTGCGTGAAAAGTAATGGCTACAAGAAATGGGTGATGGTGTATCATTTTTTGCGTGAAAAGTAATGGCTACAACAAAATCGGTGATGGTTTATCGTTTTTTGCGTGAAAAGTAATGTCTACAAGAAATGGGTGATGGTGTATCATTTTTTGCGTGAAAAGTAATGGCTACAACAAAATCGGTGATGGTTTATCGTTTTTTGCGTGAAAAGTAATGGCTACAAGAAATGGGTGATGGTGTATCATTTTTTGCGTGAAAAGTAATGTCTACAACAAAATCGGTGATGGTTTATCGTTTTTTTGCGTGAATAGTAATGGCTACAAGAAATGGGTGATGGTGTATCATTTTGCGTGAAAAGTAATGGCTACAACAAAATCGGTGATGGTTTGTCGTTTATTGCGTGAAAAGTAATGGCTACAACAAATCGGTGATGGTGTATCATTTTTTTGCGTGAAAAGTAATGGCTACAACAAATCGGTGATGGTTTATCGTTTTTTTGCGTGAAACGTAATGCCTAAAAAGAGTTTATAATTTAGCTCGTGAAAAATAATGCAGAAAACCAAACTTTGCGTGAAGCTAACCGACGACAGAGAGAGAGAGGGTGGTGGCCCCGACCAGAGAGAGAGATAGGGGTTATCCTGCCCGTTAGATCATACGATCAACGGTCGGCGGGAACGATCCACGTGACATGGGCTAGACCAATCAGGGCAATGTTGGGCGTCTGTGAGAGTTTGTGAAGGGAGAGGGCAAAACTGAGTAGTATCAAGAAACCAAGGGCAAGTGAGTAGTAAACAGACTAAGGGATTCAAATATGAGATTTAAAAAATGAAAAATGCATGTTTTGTACAATGAAACCCATCTTGGCCTACCTCAAACTATTTGCAATACAAATATACATGAGTGTGAAAATTATGGCCTCATTCAGATAAAGTATGTTTTGGGAAAAGCTGTTTTGGGTAGGGCTTATTGTGGAAAACCATGCACCTTCATAGCTACTAGGTGATTTGAGAAGTGGCAATTTGTGGTAAAACTTGATTTATCTATGATTTGAGAAGTGGCAACTTGTGGTAAAGACTCCATGAGTAAGTGCCACTCTTTTTCGGAATTTTTTGAACATTAAATAACTCATTTAACTGGTTAATCCCATTTGTTGACTCTCTGTTGACCAGCCACTTGAGGGTAAAACTGAGTATATTGCACTAGCCAGTATTAGCACCCAAGGGGAAAACTGAGCACACAAAAAATGCTAGTATATGACTCGAGGGTATACCTGAGTATATCTAAATTTCCAGGGTTAGACCCGAGGACGCGTGTTGCGGTGCAGACGTGCCATTGTTGACGCGTGTCGCGGTGCAGACGTGCAAATAGTGGACGCGTAGGACGCGGGTCGCATTTAGGACGCGTAAGCCCCTCCTTCCCTCCCTCTGCACACAGTCGTCTCATTCTCGCTCACGCACGAAACCACCCCTCTCACGTCCCATCAACTTCTCCAAATCGGAAAAACCCCAACCGCCCTACGCACGCTACCCTGCCGGCGATGGAGAAGAAGAATGCGCCGGCGGCCGTCGCCTCCGCGCCCGTCGCCGCCGAGCCCGTCGCCGCCGAGCCCGTCGCCGCCGAGCGCGTCGCCACCGAGGGCAGCGCATCCAAGCGCGGCGCCTCCGTGAACTGGGCCTCTCTCTCGGCTGATGGACCACTTCACAAGATCGGCGAATGCTTACTGGCGAACGAGGAGTACGCCGACACCTACTCTGCTATGAGGCAAGTCTGTAGAAATTGGCGCTCAGGTTTTCCTGAGCCCGACGTGCACCTGGACGAATGGATCATGCTAGACCACGCCCTTCCACGCGTCGCTGAGTTCACCTTCCTCCAACTCGGCACATCACGCTCCGTCACTATAGATCTATCGGAAGTTCATACAAGGTTCAAATTCCTCCATATCTACCTTTTTATTTTCAATCTTAAACATCTTAATGCTGAATGTTATCTTCATCTATATATTTTAGATACTACTTCGTCGGCTTTTGCCGTGGCGTCATCGTGCTTGCCCAGAAGAACCCGCCGCACAAGATACGGCTTCTGAACCCACTCACAAAGGCATCGAACACTATGTTCGAGGCGCAGATGCCATCTGTTTTTCTGAATTCAGTCGCTGTAATCAAATCCCCGACTATGGTATTCGTTGCCGCACAATTCCCGCCGAAAATTGGTTGGGTCGATGAGAGCACTCCAACTAAGGATATAGATGAAGATTGGGGAGAAGAAAGATTTTCGATCGAGAACCATTGTCTGCGTTGCATTACCCCATTCAATGGTGAACTGTATGCAATAGCTACGGACAATTTTGAGTCCGGAAGAATAGTGTGCACCAATGTACAGTTGCAGCAGCGCGCGAGCACTGTCAAGATGAAGACACTAATTTCATTTCCAGAACTTGGACGTCAGAAGTTCTACCTTGTGAAGTCGGATGGTGATCTGCTGCTTGTGTTGTTGGTCAGGGAGGCTTTGGCGGGCAAACCATTGGTGTACCGTGTGGACACTCAGAGCCGCTCTCTCCATCCGGTCAGTAACATTGGCAGTAATGCCCTCTTCGTGAATTATATCCGGTGTATCTCCGTCGACACTAGAGTGCACCCGACACTTCGACCTGGCTGCATCTACTACACGGATTTGGGTTATATCAGAGAGTACTCTCATGATACAAAGGCATGGGATGAGTGGCCACTACGTGTGGATAGAATAGGAAACTACGGTATGAAAAATGAACACAGGCCATACCGTCTGGAGGATGTATTGGCCGCACACTGCAGACGGAACGAGTTCAACCAATATTTCCTTGGGGTAATGCACGAATGGAGCGACGAACAAATATATGAGGAGGATTGAAGAACAAATTCATTCATCCTGGGGTATCCTAATCTTGTTGTCCATACATTGCGTGCGTCTTGTATATTTTTTAGCTTAGTTTGTCGTGAACATTAACAATGTTATTGGCTGCTTTTGGCTGCTGTATGCAGTTTATGTATTATACTTAGTTTTCTGATTATGCTGTTGTGAATTTATCATATACTAGCTTCTAGATTTGCTGCCATATTGGGCAAAAAACGAGGGCCAAAAGGCATAAATAACCCCAGAGATTTGCTACTAGATTTGCTGCCATATTGAAGAAAGACAGAAATAGAAGCTTCTCTAGATTTGATACTAATTTGGTGAAAAAGACAGAGAGAGAAAGAGGGGAAAAGGTGCTCTTAAAAAATGCCAATTTGGGCCGAGAGAGACAAAACCCAGCTCCTGCTCACGTGCAACCAAACGCTTCTCGTCCTGTCCCACGCGGTCCCTTTCTACCAGCCCCACGCGACGCGGCCCCACACGACGCGGCCCCACAGACTTCGCGGCGCAAAACGTCAGCACAGAACGTCCAAATAGACGGATTCCTTCCGTCTGAGCTCCTTCTGCGGGTTTCAGACATAGGCTTGGGGAAAACTGAGGAAAAACTAAGGGGCTGGGGAAAACTGAGTACAACTAACGAAGCGGGGGCACGAAAATAGAAATCCCTATAAAATATATAACAAATCTGTTAGCTTGCCTCTTAGTGTTTTCTGTGCAGCTATTAAGGTGCCTTGTTGCGGATCTTATGAGAAGCTCAAGGAGAAACCCCAACACTTCGCGGACTTATACAAGGAAATTTGCCAGGGGAGGAGCTTCAAGGACGAGAATGGTAAAATAAAGAACATCCAACTCCCATCCATAAGGAATTTTGCCTATTTTGTTACAAAGTGCATCTTGGCAAGGAAGAATGCAAGTAAGTTATACGCACATGATTTAACTTTTATAGTTGTTGCGGTGAAGTAAGATCGAACTTACAACTTGGGTGCCATGATAGCCCAACGCTTGTCTCTTAACCGCGAGAAAGAAAGTATTTGTGGAGGTCTTATTGCCTCCCGCTTACTTGCTTTCCACGGTATGGCACCGCATGCGCTTGATTTGGCATTTAGTTCTAGAAGACTCGATCTTAATTCAATGATTCAGCACCAGTTTGTTTCTCCCGATTCTGAGCATGACCATTTACTCTATGGAATATCTTTCTGGAAGAAAGCTAGAAGAGTAATTCAAACTAACCGCACAGTTAGATTGCCTGCACCGCTTCTTGATTTTTCTGGCAGGAGAAGCTTGTCACTTTTGGAGCCCGAGCTGAACGCGTACATAGCAGAGCAAGACCAACAAGCGGAAGGTGATGGGGGAGAAGCCTAATATCACTCTTTTCAGTCCGCTAGCACTTCGGGATTCTCCTATCCACCACCGGACTATGCTTATGGGCAGCACACTTCATCTTCTTCATATGATCCCAGGTATCAAGGCACGGGGGATTCAAGTGCTTGGGATCCCAACTACAGCTGGTATTGGACCTCACTTAGGCCAAAAGCCTAAGCTTGGGGGGAGGTACACCGGCATCACTCATTCATTGCATATTACAATTGTCGGTCATTTGTATACACTTGTTTCACTTCTTTTGGTTGTTTCTCTTTCGGTTATTTTTATTTCAGTAGGTTATTATTTTAGTTTTTGAAGGTTGTTACTATTGTAGTAACCTATACTTTTACTTTTTTATTTCATTTGTGTGCCGATGTTTGCCTCTAATATGAGGAAGATGATATTTGGGGAAGTGTTGTCTAAAAAAACAGATTTTGTACTGATACTGAAAAAATTACTAAAAATAGTACGAATGTTATTTTGAGCTGACAGTTTTTGTGCATGCTCTCCAGGTTATTATCTAACTTTCATTAGTTGAGAACTTTTCGAGTTGAGCAGAAGAAGATTTTCTAAAAAAATCATTACTATATTGTTGTCAAGTTTTGGCAGATTTCTGCCACTTTGCTTTTGTGTGACTCTTTTAGTTTTCTTTCTCCTATTTTTTCTTTGTTTCTTTTCTAAAACACAAAAAGACCAAAAATATTTATGCTGTTTCTCTTTATCATTTGCTTATTTTTTTCTTGTTACTATTTTGCTTTATTTACTATCGTTGGTTTGCTATGAGAACATCCAAAAAGATTTTACTTTCGTTCGGTGACTCTAATATCGAAAATCCAAAAATATTTGTTGTTCTTCTTTGGTTTTGTATATTTTGATACAGGGTTCAATGGTCTCTCAAGGCTATATTGGAGCATGGTTTTCATGTTATATCATTCAAGCCACACAAGTAGCAATAATGACGATCTACGACAATCTGCTTGTGGTGAGAGGCTGGTATGAACTCTATTTGTTTTCATTTTTGTACATATACTCATCTATGTGAAGGTACTTATTTTATTCATGTGGGGTGTATGTTACTCAATTATATTCAGTAATACCGCTCTCTCACAACTGGTTTCAATTTACATTTGGTGGGTAACATTTTACATTCGCGTTTGTTTGCATTGCTGTTTTCATATAGCGGTATTGACGTTGTGGTATCCTCCTCTGACTGTTTCATTTGAATCGACTTGGCACATGGTCACGCATGCATATGACTGAGCAATAGTCAATTAAGCCTTGATGATTTATTTTGCCTCGGAGTTCTTGCATTGCTTTTATGCCGTTTTTAATCGCGTTTTGTCGCAAGTATGATTATGACCGCCAATGCATTTTTGATTGTCGCTTCCCAGTCTTTTGCTAGCCTTCACCTTACTGAGCGGAGTTACTGCTCGTGCATCCAACTACTGAACCAAACCATGCCAAATGAGTCCACCATATCTACCAACACGTGGTATTTCATCGCCACTCCAAGCAAATTTGCATGTGATACCTTTAAAACCTTCAAACAAATCCTCGTTTTGTGACACTATTTTTATCTCATGAGGATGTGAGAGTTATTATTGTCGTCTTCCATGCTTTACTAAGTACCACAAGACTCATGAGCTTCATCTCGCTTGTCAATAAAAAATGATAGATATAAAAAGAAGAAGAGCTGGTTTGACCACAACTTCCAAAAGGGGAAGAAAATAGGAAATTATAAGAAAGTGGCACTCCTCCATGGTTTGTGATTGTTGGTCGGCACCCGAAGATTCGGCTAGCCATGGTATGTGTAAGCAATGGATGGGAGGAGTGTCACAGTTTTATAAATATCATAGATCAAAAGAGGCTTCACCCAAATATTTCGGAACCGCTCTCAACTTGTTTAGTATGGAAGATGACAAAAACCCTTTTACCGATTCGTTGACAAAAGCAACCACCACTCAAAAAGCAATTTTACCTCAGTTTTACAAACGAAAAGCTCTAGCACATGTTTAATCTCTGCATTCCTTTGCAAAGGACCATTCAACCACCGCAATGTTGAGTCACCATTCTCTCTTTTAAAGCACTTTCCTAGAAGCATTGGCAGTCATTCTTAGTGTAATGTGCATGTCCCAAGACAAGATTATTTATTGCATATTTGTGATGCTTGCATCTTTCGACATCTTTACTTCTAGTCTTCTTTTGGACTTCAGAGGTGCCCTGTGCATTTATGTTTTGCTTCCAAATAGGGGCAAGCGAGATACCACTTTGTCTTACTTCATTATGACTACTGCAATCTTGCAAGTGTTTATGTTTCATGTTGCTTATCATTGCTATTGGTATCCATTCATGGTTTGCATTACGGCTGATTATGTTGTTTCACATGCTCCTTATTTATGAATTAGCTAAGTATTTGATCATCCGTGAGAATATATATATATTATGGCACAAATAGGTTCGTGAAAGTCTTTTATCGCACTCAGTTGTCACTGAATTGCTTGAGGACAAGCAATAAGCTAAGCTTCAGGGGAGTTGATACGTCCAAAACGTATCTACTTTCCTGAACCTTTTTGTTATTATTTGCCCTGAAACTTGTGTGTTTTGAATGCAACTAACGCGGAATAACACTGTTTTCAGCAGAATTGCCCTGGTGTCTTGTTTTTTTGCAGAAAATCGACTTTCGGGAAAAATCCCAGAAATATACCCAAATGCCTTATTTTCCCGGGGAACTCACGGAGCCAAAAGGTGAAGAGCAGGGGGCTGGAGCTGGGAGTACATGGCCCAGGCGCGGCCCAGGCCTGGCCGCGCCTGGGGGGTGTATTCCCAACCCCTTCATCGTTTCGGCCTCCCCTTTCGGCTATAAGATCCTCGTCACGAGAAAACCCCAGGGGGTTCGAAGTTATTCCAGAGAAAAGTCCATAGCGCCGCCGCCTCGCGAAACCCTATTTCGGAGGCAGGAACTCTGTTCTGGCACCCTGCCGGGACGGGGAATTGGAGGAGATCATCGCCATCGCCATCACCGACGCCTCTCCATCAACCATCCATGATTCCCCCATCCATGTGTGAGTAGTTCCCTCGCTGTAGGCTAAAGGGTATGGTCGGGATTGGATGAGTTCGTTCATGTAATAGCATTATAATTGTTCGGGGCATAGTGCCTAGTATCCGTTATGAGTATTTTATGCATTGTTGCAACTTGTTATACTTAATACTTGTCACTTTGGGCCCGAGTGCCATGATCTCAAATCTGAACATATTGTGTTTTCATGATGATGCTTTATATATTGTTCTTGATCAAATCTGAACGTCCGGTTATCCATCCATGTGCCTACAATATTTTAATCCTGCTATTTACCGCATCCACCGCTGCTGTTGTTTCTTTACTTTATATCTGCTCTTACTTTATTACTGCCACTGCTATAAAACTGTTTCTACTGATAAACCTCTGCGAGCTAGTCTATTTCCAGGTGCAGCTGAATCGACAACTCAACTGTCAAGGCTTATATTTATTCTTTGGCTCCCCTTGTGTCGAATCAATAAATTGGGTAATACTTCCCTCGAAGACTGTTGCGATCCCCCTATACTTTTGGGTCATCAGTCCGCTAGGATTTTTCTTTGTGTCTGTTGACACGGATAAAGTAGTTGAGCGCATTCATGTGCGATACCACACCACACAGGACGGATCCTGGGGACTTACCTTCGTATAATATTACGGCATCCAGAGTTTTTACCACGGCGGACGCGTTCTGGGAATATATTGTCGAGTGCCTTTATCGGCTGTTGGAATTGCCGATTTGTCCGAGTCATTAAATGACAATATTTTGATCTCCCGATGGGAGTACATGACGAGTTACGTGTAACTCAAAGATGTACGATAAAACTTCCCATATTACCTTGTTTTTTCATTATTTTTATTTCATCGGGTGCGCAACCAGCGCTCCCGATGGGAGTAGCTCCCGAGGCTATAGTGTTGACTGCCAAAACCCACCGGCGGGCAGCGGCCTGTCAACATGGTAGAGCCGGGAAGAGCCTAGAGCTGCGGCTGGCTGAGACCCCTCTGAGCGACGGCCCGCAATGCTCTTCTGGTCACACGTCCGATGCGAAGTGCAAGGGCGTGCCACCTGACCTATACCTGGTCAGGAAGGTGATGGGGATGCCTCGCTTAGTTTCCTGCATGGCATACACGTAAACATTAAATACGAGCCTCGATCGGCTCTCAGGTTATCCTGTGAATCGGCTCAAAGAGCCGATCCACCCATGATTCGTACGGGGTGCACGAATATATGGTGATCCTGCTTGATCAAGATAAAGCTAATGAGATCTACGACGATTTAGGGTTTTCACCGCATAATCGGATCATCCTACTCCAGGTTGGGCCTCGCGGCCACGCACGGTGATCGTAAGCCGATCCTAAACAAGGCCTAAAAACCAACATGAAGTTGATCCTCGGAACATCCTGTTTAGGACTTGCGAACGCCACCCTACGTGCCGCTGGATCCTCCCCCCCTTTGTAAGGCCTAACTATTGCAGATATTAAACTAATCCTTGCAGAACAAGGAGCAATCGTAACGGATCAGATCTACTAAACAATGATCAAGCGGGGTGCCGCCCCCACACCTGAGATAGGTGTGAGGGCGGCTAGACATGCAAGGGTTGCACTACGTAAGCATGTTATACGAAGAACTATGCTAACCCTAACACATCTATGATAACTACGTTGCTCGCCATCAAAGACGCTTCAGTACGAGCAACGCATGAACAACGTGGGGCTTGTGCTGCCTAGATCGCAAGATGCGATCTAGGCAGCATGTCGCTTACCTGATAGAAACCCTCGAGACGAAGGAGTTGGCGATGCGCCGAGATTGGTTTGTTTTGGGTTGAACGTGAGTTGTTGTTTATTCCATAAACCCTAGATACATATTTATAGTCCAGCGGACTTTCTAATTCGGACGTGCACCTAACCGTGCACGAATAAAACTCTAACTTTTAATCTAAGATGCGATCTACTATATTACAGATACATGGGCAATTCAGCCCAACTTCGTGCATAAGGCCAATTCTTGTTTTTCCTTTCATGTATATCTTCAAGTCTATCTCAATCGTGGCCCACCTCTGACTCGGTCAAATTCCGGTGATAACACATGCCCCCCTGGTTTTGGAATTGGTAATTCCAAAATCACTCTGTTTTCCTTCGTCGGGTCATGTCGTGGCAGAACCGTTGCAGTATCCTTCATCATGATGCCTTGCCTTCTCAACTTCTCCGCGTGACCTGGCAGTTTTTTTTTTCTCTAGGCACCACTTCCTCGGAAACTGCTGTGGCATTGAATTTCCACTATATCCCCTTTTATTTAACCGCCATGAACAGTTCTCCTCTGCATCTCCTTCGCATTAGCACTCCAAAAGCCCTCCTGCGCCACCATGTCTTCTTCCTCCTCTGACCCATCGGATCTTGCCAGCCAGTCCTCCACGTCCCGCGAGCCGACGCCGGAGTACAACCCGGCGGAGGTCCACGCGGCCAACACCCACCGCGCCATTGCGGCCGGGGAGGAGTCTAGCCACGACTTCTCCATCTGGTCAGAGGACGACAAGTCCCTGACCGACGGGGAGAGCGACCTCCACTTCCTCGCCGTTGGGGAAACGGAGGAGGAGAGCGACGACGACAGCTTCTCCTGCGACTTCACCTCTTCCGAGGAGGAGGAGGAGCAGGAAGAGGAGGAGGATGACACCTCCTCCGACGAGCCGCCGGCCAAGCGGTTCTGCCCCTGGCCGGGCAACCTCAGCGATTTCGACAGCGATGATGACGCTGACGAAGAAGATGAGGACAATGAGGGCCCAGTCGGCGGCCACTGGAGCAACGACGAACCCGCCGGAAGCAGCGCCGACAGCGGCGACGACGGCGACGACGAGGGCAGTGATGGCCCGTAGATAGGACCTCTAGAATAGGGTCAGTAGTAGTAGATGGGGCAATGTATCCCCTAGTACTTCCTTTTGAGAGCAATCAGCTCTTTATGTAAGAAATCTATCAATGAAGAACTTTCCCCAATTTGATTTTGCCGATTTCTTCTGAGTTTAATTGAGCCGATTCCCTCTTCTACTGACCTTGCCGATTCGTCCCCTTTGCCAATGCGTATTGAGCCGATAGCACCGCATCGGTTCTTTGAAATTCACCCTTCCCTTTTTCAACTGATGATTTTCTAAATCTGGTGGAAAATGCAGGATCTTCAGGGAAACCTTTGAACTTTTCCAACCAAATCCACTAATCCTCTTCAGTACTCATCATTGTGAAGAAGGTTGCAATGAAGGAGCAGCCGATGGTATCCCCATCGGCTCTTTAAACGGAGTAAAACAGAGCATCCACCAAGCCTGCTGCCCCCCGAGCCTTACTCGAGCCTGCTGCCCCCCGAGCCTTACTCGAGGCGAGAATGTCAGAGAGAATGCGCCAAAGCCGATCCTCTTTCTTCCTCAGACAGCCGATAATCTTCCGTTTCAGCTGAACTAGCCCCAGAGATTGGAAATCCTTGACAAAAAGGTTCAGAAACCCGGATCGGCTCGAAGCAGCTGAAGAAATTTCCATTGTTTTGTTCCCTCGAAGCAACAGAAGGCACCACCGCTGGCCTGGATTTGGTGGAGACTCGATAAACATCGCATAATTCCACTAGAGTCGATGGCTACGCATCGGCTGTTGCTCAATTCTAAAGTCGATGCCCTTGCATCGGCTGAAATTTTTTTTTTTTTTTACTGGCCGATTTTCTCCTATCGGCCCCCAGTATTTCATTGCACACATGTACCCCTGCATCTGTTCCCATGTTTAGGTGCCCCCCGAGCCGAAGCTGTCAAAAAATGGTAGATATCGGCTCTGTAATTCGCACGTCGGCTCCTGATAGGGTCAAGGGCGAACACAAGCAGAACATGTGGTGAGGATAATTTTGGCCGATTGCTGGGATCGGCCTCCATAATGATTGGAGCGCTGACTGAAGGTTCTGTAATGTCCCTTCATAGACCTTTGGGGCCGATCACAAGGATCAGCCTCGCCAAGTTGCACATCGCTTCGCTTCAACTACATGGTCAGACCAATGGATAAAACCAGCTTAACCCTTCCCTTTGTCACATCGATGCGCTCGCAGTCGTCCAAGTTGATGCCTGAGAGGGGTTCTTGGCCTGCTGCTTCCCATGCGTTCATGCCAGCCGTTGAAATTTCGGCTGAGTCATCGGCCTGGACGACCTCTACCTCATCTCCATCCCATTGTATTATGCATTGGTGCATCGTGGAGGGAATACAGCAGTTGGCGTGGATCCAATCTCTTCCCAGCAGCACAGCATAACTGCTCGTGCTATCGACGATGAAGAACGTTGTAGGGATAGTTTTCCTTCCTACGGTCAGATCCACGTTCAGAACTCCTTGTGCCTCAGATGCTTGGCCGTTGAAATCGCTCAATGTCACGTTGGTCTTGATTAGATCCGAGCTATAGCGTCCCAGCCGACGTAGCATAGAGTACGGCATGATGTTAACTGCCGCTCCGGTGTCCACCAGCATCTTCTTTACAGGCCTCCCATCGATATATCCTTGCAAGTACAGGGCCTTCAGATGCCTGTAGCTCTTTTCTCGTGGCTTCTCAAAGATAACCGGCCGTGGGCCGCAGTCAAGTTGTGCCACGGATGTCTCATCTAACCCTGGAGCACTGAACTCCGAAGGGAGGATAAACACCATATTTGTGCCAGCCGATGTTTCATCATCGGCTCTCCTTTGTTTGGGGCGCCACTCCATCTTCCGTGGACGACCCTCTTCATCCAGGGCTCGCTGAACCTTTGCAGCCAGATCAGGCCGTGCCTTTCTTAGCGTATGCAGGTATAACCTTTCGGCTTCCTCCAGGCCGCGCAACCGCTGAACCCTGCGTTTTTGTGAACGGCTGAGTCCGTCAGGGCACCACCTTGGACGGTGGTACCTGTCTTCTTCTTCTGGTCCCTCGTCTTCGGAATCCTCAAGATCTGCCCAACGAGGTGACTCAGCGCGTTTGCTTTGTGGTGGGAGAGGCCCTAAGCGCTCGAACACAGACACGTTGGCTGCCTCCTTCTTCTTCTTGTTGCATTCTGGGCAATTGCCGATTGTGGGCAATCGGCTCATTCCTGAATCCCAGCGATTGTACGAAGAAAGGGCAGTCCCAGTGTCTGGCGTTGTCATCTTGCTCCCTTGACCTGTCCGTGGCACGGCGCTCGTGCTCCTCCTCATCGCGATCCTGCCGACGATGTCTTCTGGCTTCTCTAGCCAGACGATCTCCTTCATCATCATAGTTGGACCGTCGGCGTTGGTCATACTGACTCACATATTTGTTGAGGAGGTGATCAGAGAGAGGTCGTTGATATCTTATGTTCTTCACCTCTCCCTCTGTGACGTAGCGCTTGCCATCATGATGGAGCCGATCGCGTGGAGCGGCCTCCTCTGTGTCCTTGCTATGAGAGCAGCTGCCCTCATCTCCATCTTTGCCAGAGTGTTTCCCAGGTCCTACCATGTTGATGCTGAACGAGGGACCTGGCTGGCAACCCTCAGGGTAGATGACTTCCACCATGTTAACGGCGGGGAAGGGTTGGGTGTCGACCTTCATGGCGTACTGGTTGAAAATTAAACGCCCCTTCTCTATCGCCGCTTGGATGTGCTGACGCCACACCCTGCAGTCGTTGGTGGCATGGGAGAGCGAGTTGTGGAATTTGCAGTATGGCTTTCCGTTCAGCTCTTGCGCCGTGGGGAACTTGAGACCTTCAGGAATCGTCAACTGTTTCTCCTTGAGCAGGAGGTCGAAAATTTGTTCAGTCTTGGTCACGTCAAAATCAAATCCCCTGGGCGGCCCTGGTGGCTTTACCCATTTGCAGGACACGGGGGTTCCTCCCCGAGTCCACTCAGCCACTGCTACTTCTTGGTCTCCCGCAAGAACTTCGTCTTCCTCTGCATCGACCAGGACTACTGCACGCTTGAACTTGTCTTGGTGCAGGTCCGGGTGGCGCTGTTCATATGCTGATAGTTTCTGAACCATGTGCGCCAGCGAGGGATAATCTGCTTGGGAGGCCATGTCCTTGAGCTGTGTTGCAAGGCCAGCTACTGCCAACTCGACTGCTTCCTTTTCAGTTATACGAACCGAATAACATCGGTTCCTAAGATTCCTGAAGCGCTGGATGTACTCTGTCACCGTTTCTCCGCGCTTCTGACGTAGTTGTGCTAGATCGGCAATGCTGGACTCGGAAGCTTCTGAATGGTATTGCATATGGAACTGCTCTTCCAATTGCTTCCAAGACCGGATGGAGTTTGCTGGCAAAGAGGTGTACCATCCAAAAGCCGATCCCGTGAGGGACTGTGAAAAGAGCCTCACGCGTAGCTGATCCGACACTGAAGCCGGTCCTAGTTGCGCCAAATATCGGCCGACGTGCTCGATGGAGCTGGAGCCATCTGATCCACTGAATTTGGAGAAGTCAGGGAGCCGATATTTAGGTGGCAGCGGGATCATCTCGTACTCGTCGGGGTACGGCTTGGAATAGCCGATTGCCCTTCTTTTCGGCACCATGCCGAACTGGTCTCTCGATATGGTACTGATCTGATCCATTGTGCTGGCTGCAGGAGTTGCACTCTGAAGATTCGCCGGGGTGGCGTACTTAGCCAGCCATGTTTGCTTTTCCAGCTCTGAGCCAACTGCAGGAGCTGGGCTCTGGAGTTTCGTCGGGGTGGCGTACTTAGTTAGCCACGTCTGCTTCTCAAGCTCTGTTGCTGACGTTCCTCCTGTTTGCGCCGGAGTCCCTGACGTTGTGGCCTGGTTTGAGAGTGGCCAGTTGCCACAATCTGGCACATACGTGCACGCGTATCCTTGAGGGATCTCCTTAGGCGCCTCAGCCAAGAACTGGTAGTCACTAGGGTCACCACCGATCTTGTAGACGACGAATGCCGGTGTAGCCGGCACTTCAGCTGGTGCTGCCAACGCATATGGCAGCGGTGGACGGGACTGGAGTGGCAACTCTCCTTGATGCGTCCCGAGAGCTGGTCCTGACGGCGAGTACTGGTGGCTCATGATCTCCTGAATCACGCGCAGAGCGACACGCTCCAACACGTTGACCAGGTTTTCAGAGTGGCGGTGTAGCGAGTGAGCCACCAAGTAGTTGATCTCCTGCCGCAGGCCCCTGGTGCGTTCCTCCGACGGGGCAGAGAGGTCTATCCCATCGAGTGCACCTTGTGGTGAGAATCCCTTCCATCTGATGCCATGGGAACGGGTTCTCTGAAAAGAGCCGATGAGGTCGGCTTCGAGGGTGACCTTGATCTCGTCATATCTCTTCTTGAGCTCGTCAGGCAGCTCCTCGTAGGTGACTGGCGTGCCGTCCGCCATCTCAGATGTAGATGGCGATGTGGTTGATGTAGATGATTGTCCCACCGGGCGTGCCAGAATGTGTTGACTGCCAAAACCCACCGGCGGGCAGCGGCCTGTCAACACGGTAGAGCCGGGAAGAGCCTAGAGCTGCGGCTGGCTGAGACCCCTCCGAGCGACGGCCCGCAATGCTCTTCTGGTCACACGTCCGATGCGAAGTGCAAGGGCGTGCCACCTGACCTATACCTGGTCAGGAAGGTGATGGGGATGCCTCGCTTAGTTTCCTGCATGGCATACACGTAAACATTAAATACGAGCCTCGATCGGCTCTCAGGTTATCCTGTGAATCGGCTCAAAGAGCCGATCCACCCATGATTCGTACGGGGTGCACGAATATATGGTGATCCTGCTTGATCAAGATAAAGCTAATGAGATCTACGACGATTTAGGGTTTTCACCGCATAATCGGATCATCCTACTCCAGGTTGGGCCTCGCGGCCACGCACGGTGATCGTAAGCCGATCCTAAACAAGGCCTAAAAACCAACATGAAGTTGATCCTCGGAACATCCTGTTTAGGACTTGCGAACGCCACCCTACGTGCCGCTGGATCCTCCCCCCCTTTGTAAGGCCTAACTATTGCAGATATTAAACTAATCCTTGCAGAACAAGGAGCAATCGTAACGGATCAGATCTACTAAACAATGATCAAGCGGGGTGCCGCCCCCACACCTGAGATAGGTGTGAGGGCGGCTAGACATGCAAGGGTTGCACTACGTAAGCATGTTATACGAAGAACTATGCTAACCCTAACACATCTATGATAACTACGTTGCTCGCCATCAAAGACGCTTCAGTACGAGCAACGCATGAACAACGTGGGGCTTGTGCTGCCTAGATCGCAAGATGCGATCTAGGCAGCATGTCGCTTACCTGATAGAAACCCTCGAGACGAAGGAGTTGGCGATGCGCCGAGATTGGTTTGTTTTGGGTTGAACGTGAGTTGTTGTTTATTCCATAAACCCTAGATACATATTTATAGTCCAGCGGACTTTCTAATTCGGACGTGCACCTAACCGTGCACGAATAAAACTCTAACTTTTAATCTAAGATGCGATCTACTATATTACAGATACATGGGCAATTCAGCCCAACTTCGTGCATAAGGCCAATTCTTGTTTTTCCTTTCATGTATATCTTCAAGTCTATCTCAATCGTGGCCCACCTCTGACTCGGTCAAATTCCGGTGATAACATATAGTCAAGTGTCTGTACTTGGTTGTAGGCTCAACTTTTGCTATTTTGTCCAACTCTATATTTTTTTCTTTCATTTTGTCCTCTTATCAGAAGTATAAACAATACTTCTGATAAGAGTAGCCCCCGCAGTTCATGAACAGATGCTTGCATTTGATCATAGGCTCCCGAAGTTTTTCTGTTTGAAGACTCGAAATTTATTTTTGCTATCTTTAGTAAAACCACTAGAAGCTTTCTTGAATGACGTTGTTGCTGACGATAACCACGATTCCCTCCTTGGGAAGCCACGGCTCCCGTCACCTCGCTGGGTTGTGGGTCCAAATTTCTGCGCCATCGACACGTCGCACAAGTGGGGGACACACATCCTCCGTAATTTCCGGCACGCGCGCAATAACTTCCGTCCAGTAACTTTAGACTGACAAGACTATTTTACCCTTTTGGACACGCGTAAGGCTGAAAACGCTTCCTCTTTTCATCCAACGGCGCGGCGGATCAGCTTCTCGCTATAAATTCACCGCGTCTTCCTCGTTTATCCCCTTCGCCGTGCCGCACATCTACTTTCTCTCTCTATGCGCCATTGCCGTCCCTCAAGCTCCTTGCGCTCTTGCTTTGTTTTCTCCTATTCTTCCACCAAAGCGCTCCCCGTGCCTCCTCACACGAACCTGATGAAGAATAAAGCTCCAGGCATTGATGCGCCAACGGAGAAGGCTCAGGTTTCAGGTTGGGAGCGGTCCAAGATCTCTGCTCAGGACTAGAAGACTCTGAAGAAGCTGGGCCTGCTTAAGAAGCAGGACTCACTGAAGTTCCCCGACGACGAAAGCTTCCCTCATCTTCCGATCAGATTCCGGGTAACATTCATCGACTTCCTTGTTCACGGCCTCTCTACTCCTATCCACGAATTTCTTCGTGGTCTCCTTTTCATCTAGGGGATTCAGCTGCATCAGCTAACACCGAATTCTCTCCTCCATATTTCCATTTTCATCACTCTCTGCGAGTGTTTCCTCGGCATCCATCCTCATTGGGGCCTATGAAAATGCATTTTTATCTCCGGCGTAACAACTCTAGGAACTTCATCTACAATGTAGGTGGCGTTTGTATCTGCGTCCGTCCCGACGTTGATTATTTCGCCGTTAAATTACCCGACTCTGTCCAAGGCTAGCACAAGAAATGGCTGTACATCCAAGACGAGTCCTCCCCTTCCCAAGAATATGGCATTGCGGCGTTCGATGCTGCTGCAGAAATTCAAAGGCGTAGATCCTGGGACATGGAAGCCACTGCCGAGGAAAAGGAGGCCACTGAAGCCCTGATGACCCAAATCCATCAACTCCAAAACACTGACGAAGAAGAACTTTCGGGTGTGCAAATAATCGCTTACTTCCTTAGGATTCGGGTGCATCTTCTGCAGGCTCGCAAAAACCCTATTTGGATGTACTCAGGAGCGAAAGATGTCGACCGCTTGTCCAAAGACCTTTCTGTGAAGGACTTGGAGAAACTTATCCGATGTTTTACCTTCTTGAGCAAAAAACATGAAGTCCCTTCATCCTGTCGCGTGGAGCCATACAGTGCTAACCACGCTCTCCCCCAAGTAAGTGTTCCTTTCGAGTTAAATTCTCTATTTTTCGACTGCTGTTGGTTTTCTTTATGTTCTTATTTCCCTGCTTTTTATTTATTTTGTGCTTTACAGGACCATCAAATTCTCTCTTCTCTTCCCCACTCCCTGAAGGTGGAGAGGTGGACGGTCGAGTCGTTGTCACCGACGATTCGCAAGAATCCTCTCTTCCTGAGAGTGAAACAGCGGGATCTCAAAAATCCGCGGGTTCCTGCGAAAAAGAAACCGGGTCAGAACAACAGTCTGACTCTGGCCATTCCGTCTCTCCTCCACTTGCCACTTCTCCTGAGCGCAAGAGGAAGAGAAACGATGTCGAAGATTCCGGTGCCTCCAAGCCTACTGAACTGACTGCCGAAGAATCTTCTCCAGAAGAAGAGGGTGCCTTCGAGCCCTTTGATGATGCTGGCGCTGTTAGCTCATGAGTTTCTTTATTTGTGTCTTTGCCTATCTCTTTTTTCTTCGGTATTCTCGTATTTTGCCTTATTTCTATATTGACAGGTCTGAAGAAAGAACAAGAGAGGAAGAACCCGCAGTTCATGGCACGGCTCCTACGAGGACGTACAACACCATGGTTCTTTATGAAGAGAACCGCACTGCCACGGAAACTTCGCCTCTCCCAGAACGTAGCCCAAAAGTGTTGACGCCCGTGCCCAACCCCAAGGCGCCTCCAACTAAGAATGCTAGGATCGGGGCTGGAAGCACTCAAGAAGTTGTTGCTGGGAGTTTGTCAGCTTCCTTCCTGGAAGATGTAAGTTCCTTTTTCTTACTGACCATCTCTTTTGCTTGTCGAGTTTCTTCCTTCTGACGGTATTTTTCTATCTTGTCAAATTTTGTGCAGCCCTTAATAAAGGATCTGATCCACCTGGGATCTCAATTTCTCGGGTTCCGTGATGAAGCTGCCACTTTGAGAGGTAAAACTTGTACTACTCTTAGTGTGTTTCTTATTTCTGCCAGTGGATTCTCTGTCTTCTAACAAGAATTCTTTGTCTTTTGATCTTTCCACTTCAGATGCGCTTCGTCATGCCGAGGAGTGTGCTGATGCGTTGGATGCCAAGCTGAAAATCAGCGAGAAAGCTCGCGAGAAAGCCGAGAAGGAGGCCGCTGATGTGGAAGGTCTCCGCCAGAGGCTCCAGACTGCAGAGGATGTTTTAAGCGATAAGGTGTCCCAGGAAATCGAGCGCGAAAATGCCATAGTGGCACGCCTCAAAACGCAGAACCGCATATTTACAAGTAAGCCGTTACTTCGCTCCCCCTTTGCTTCAGATTTTTGTTTGTTTCTCTGATATTAATAGACTCACAGTTCTCTCCAGCAGGGCGAATTGGTGAGGTGTATACTCTACATGAGGAATCCGATGATCATCTCCTTAACACTCTCGATATTCTTGAGTTAAACTGCAACTTGGCGCGCACCAACATCTCTTCCTCACGAACCGCGTTTAAGCGCATCTTCCCACACTTCTTCCCCAAGGAGACGTAGCCGGAGATTTTCTCTGAGCTCGCCCAACGTTTCATGGCAAAGGAGGATCTTGCTTTGGCCCATCGTCAGGGTAGCCTGAAGATTGGAGTCGAAGGGACCATCGCCTTGGTCACTGCCAGCGGCCAGGAAGTCGACTGGGCAAAGGCTGGCAACACCCATGGTCTGTACAAGGAGAAGTGGAATGCTCTGGTGAGGGACGCCAAGCCCCACTCGAAGAAAATCATCGCCTATCTTGACCCGAAGTCTGCTGCTTCCGCTAGCACTGCGAGGACGGAGGTCAAGTAGACCAACCTGTGTCTATTTTTTCTTTCCTTTTGTAATTGTCGCTTTCTTTTGTTACTCACGACAATTCATGTCGTCTCGCTAGGAGTCTCCTTTTGTAAGGACCCTCTTTTATGTAAATGTATTGAATGTATGCCGAATGATTGATGTCGATATTTCTTTCTTCGAGTTAATTTTTGATAACTATACCGAAGCTGCTGGACCTTCCCACGCTTTACCCGCTGCTTCTCATTCTACCAAAGCTCCTGGCGGCGTTTTCTTGGATGATTCTTCGTGCGCTGACTCAATTCACCAAGAATTGGCCGATCTTCGATAGCAGCTCCAAGCTATGAAGAAACAAGTTGTCATAGTTATGGACCAGTCTCGCAAATCCTCTGATCGCGAACAAGCTGCTCTTCGGCAAGCACATGAGGCTTTGGAATTGAAGGAATCTGCTGTTGCCGATGCTTTATGGGCTACTAAGCGCAAGGATTATAAGCTTGACCTGATGACTGATGCAAGTCAACATATGGCAGGTATGTTACATTGTATCCTTCCTTTTCCTTGACATTCTTCGTGTGTCTTCTCACATCTTGTTGTTTCTCTTGTTGCATATAGGTTCGTTTCTGGATGCTGTCACCGAAGAACAGCGCGTTAATGCGTGAGTCAAAGTAATTATTCGACTTGCCAAACAAAACGACATTGACTTCTGGGCGGACGAAGATCGCACTTGCCGAATCGTTCGATTCCAGGATCGAGCCGCTCAAGTCCGGGAATTCCGTGATTTCTTCGGCCGTACTTTGGCCATGGTGTATAACGCTCTATTTTCTCGAAATCCCCAGCCTGCAAATCTTACTGAGCTGATGAATAAATTCAAATACATGGAGAATATCCACGACTTTGTAAAGGCTCAGATGGTGGCCTGTGCAAAGTTTGCTCTAATTTGGTTGAGGGTCTGTCACTCGAAATTGGACTTCAACAATCTCTTCAACATTTTTAACCTCAAGACGTCGAAGAGGAGGATAAACGTTGACAAACATAATGAAGTTGTATCACCTGTAGCTGAAAAAAACGATCGACGAGCTTCTTCGGTACGATGCTACTTTCTTCACAGATCTTCGGTATGATTACTCGACGCAAATTGTTCGTGTTGCCAGGGAGAACATAACCATAGATAGATTTATGTAGAAACTATTTTTCTCTTTTCCTGAGACATTTGGTCTGAGCCGAATATATTTGTAAATCATATATATTGTAATCATTATTGCGAGACTTGTGTACAGTCAAGGCAAATTTTTATGTTATCTTTTCCCTTGAGCCCCCGAGTATCTCGGTTGACATAATTATTTTTATTGTTCGCGAGGGTTATGTGGAACCAAGTCGTGTATATTGGCGAGTGCGCTGGAGTTGAATATATTGTAATTTTGTCGGGTTCAAGCCCCTGAGCATTGCTCAAGAAAAAGGAGAACTATTTTTCATCACTATATTTTATTTCAACCATGCTATATTGCAGCATCGCAAGCCTACCTCATTAAAAACCTTTCATCCCCACTCGGTACCCTGAAAGGAAAGGAGTGCGTCTGAAAACTTGCGAGCTCTTACAATGTATGTGTACATGGATTGTATTCTATGGTGTTCCTTCTAGGCGTAGAAACGTCGCAGCTACACCACGTTCCACGGGTTTGGCTCGTCTTTGCCTGTCTTCTTGTCCTTCAGCCTATATGCTCCTCCTGTATATACTTGGTAACTATGTATGGCCCCACCCATGGAGACTCAAATTTTTAATGGCTATCTTATGTGAGCCGAAGGACTAGGTCGACAACTTGAAAGGACCTAGGTCGCAAACGTCGGTTGTGGTAATTTTTGAGGTTCTGCTAGTACGTTGTTACTCTTGACAGTACTTCATCCCTAGCTTCGTCGAGTGCGTCGACATCATCTTCTAGCGTCTTTCTTGAGGTTTCTTCGTCATATTCTGCAACTCTGGGAGAGTTATGCTCTATTTCTATCGGGAGTACCGCCTCAGCTCTGTGAACCAAAAAGAACGGAGTTTCCTGAGTCACCGTGTTGGGTGTTGTTCGTATGCTCCATAACACATTGGGTATCTCATCAATCCAAGTGTGTCGTGCTTTCTCTAGTGGTGTTAGCAGTCGCTTCTTGATGTCATTGCAAATGATGATGTTTTCTTTCTCAACTTGGCCATTGGTTTACGGGTGCGCCACCGATGCAAAATGTAGTTTAATACCTACTTCTTCGCAGTACTCTTTGAATTCTCGAGAAGTGAAATTGCTTCCATTGTCCGTAACTATGTTGTTAGGGACGCCAAATCGAAAAACTATCCCCTTGATGAAATTCACCATCGATGCTGCATTTGCCGAAGTTACTGGTATTGCCTCAATCCACTTGGTAAATTTGTCGACAGCTACGAGCGAATAAACGTGTCCTCCTGGCCAGGACTTGTGTAGTTTTCCCACCATATCGAGCCCCCATTGTGCGAAAGGCCACGCCAATGGTATCGGCATCAACTCTGCTGCCGGAGAGTGGGGTTTAGCCGCGAATCTCTGGCACGCGTTGCACGTGCGGACTATATCTTTTGCATATTCTATTGCTGTCAACCAATAAAATCCTACTCGAAAAGCTTTGGCTACTATTGCTCGACTACTTGCGTGGTGGCTGCATACTCCTTCATGTATGTCTTTCAGTATAACTCGTCCTTATTCGGGTGTGACGCACCTCTGCAATACCCCTGGGATGCTTCGTTTGTATAGTTCTCCCTTGACCACGATGAAGGCTTTGGATCATCGGATAACTACCGTGCTTCCACCGGATCTTCGGGTATCTCTTTTTTTTTGTGATGTACGCCAGGTAAACCTGCATCCATGGAACTTGTATCATCATAACTTCCTCTGGTTTCTCCTCATCTTCCGATGTATTTGTTTCTTGGGCTGCTGGAGCCCCCGAGTCTTTCTTGGCCTTTTCTTTTTTCTTCGGCTGCTTCGGCGCTTTGTTCGCCTTGGTTGATCTCTCACTTATTTCTTCCAAAAAAACACCAGGTGGTATCGGTAGACATTGCAAGCCAATGTTTGCCAAAACGTCGGCTTTGTCATTGTTGAGCCTGCTAATGTGATTGCCTTCACAACCATCAAAGAGTTTTTCGAGTTCATTGTACATCTCCTTGTACGCTATCATGCTGTCATTGAATGCATCGCACTTATTCATCACCTGCTGAGCTATCAGCTGGGAATCGCCGAAGATTTTTAAACTGGTGGTGCCGCACGCCTTTGCCATCTTCATTCCGTGTATGAGGGCTTCATATTCTGCCTCATTATTGGACGTGGTGGGGAATGTCATCCTCAATATGTATTTCATTTTTTCGCCTTGGGGTGACATGAGTATCACGCCTGCTCCAGCTCCTTCCAATCTCTTTGACCCTGCAAAGTTCATATGCCAGGTACTCGATAAATCTGGGGGTCCCGTTTGCAGTTCCATCCACTCTGCGACAAAGTCCGGCAGAATTTGCAACTTGATCGCCTTTCTTTTTCATATGTGATGTCCCGAGGGGGAATCTCGATTCCACAAAGGGAGACACGTCTTGTGGCTTCTGGATTGTTTAGGATGTTCGAGAGGGGTGCCTCATTTACCACTATTATCGGGTGTGCCAAAAAATAGTGTCGTAGCTTTCTTGCTATTGTGAATACTCCATATGCTAGTTTCTGATAATGCGGGTAACGCTTCTTGGATGGTGATTGTACTTCGCTGATGAAGTATATTGGCCGCTGAACTCCATGGATCTTCCCTTTTTCTTCTCGTTCCACCACGAGGACTGTACTGACCACCTGAGGTGTGGCCGCGATGTATAACATGAGAGGTTCTTTTTATTTCGGAGCCACCAGTACTGGAGGTGTCGAGATTGTGCGTTTGACATGCTCAAAATCTTTGTCTGCTTCTTCGTTCCACTCGAACTTATCCCCTTGCTTGATGACCGTGTAGAAAGATAGCGCTTTTTCTCCCAACCTGGTGACAAACCTGCTCAAAGCTGCGACACGGCCAGTCAACTAATGTATCTCCTTGAGCTTGGTTGGTTTCCTCATCGTCACGATAGCATGTATTTTCTCGGGATTGGCCTCGATTCCCCTGGCTGACAATAAGTATCCGAGGAGTTCTCAAGCAGGAACACCAAAGGAACATTTCGTCGGGTTCAGCTTGAGGCGAAACTTGTCGAGGTTGTCGAAGGTTTCCTTGAGATCATCAATCAGGGGTGATCCTTGCTTTGTTGTTATGACGATATCGTCGATGTATACTTGGACTTTCTTGCCAATCTGCGTGGCGAGACACTTCTGCATCATCCTCTGATAGGTGGCTCCCACATTTTTCAACCTGAAGGGCATTGTTCTGTGGCAGAACACGCCATAAGGAGTTATGAAAGTTGTTTTGACTTCATGTTCTTATTTTAAGAGGATCTGATTGTAACCAGAATACGCGTCCATGAAGGAAAGATGTTCGCAACCCGCTGTGGAGTCGATAATTTGATCGATCCTCGGGAGGGAAAATGATCCTTTGGACAATGTTTATTGAGACACGTGAAGTCGACGCACACGCGAAGGACGTCAGTGTTTTTCTTCGGGACCAGCACTGGGTTAGCAACCCAAGTTGATGAGGACATCCCTACCTCACTACTACCTCCGTCATTAACTACAGAAGATGAACCTGCTGTGAAGCTCAAGTCCAATGAAGTTCGGATTGGACCTATTACAAGTGCTCGTGCGAAGCTACTTAAACAACAGGTGAACTTGTTCCTAAATGATACTTTGATTGATGAGAACATTATACTGCCTAAGTCTGATTATGTGTGTATCATCAAGTATGAAGTGGAGACAAGCATCGCACGAGGAGGAGAGGAGCAGCTGGTGATATGTCCAAAACGTATCTACTTTCCCGAACACTTTTGCTATTGTTTTGCCTCTAATTTGTGTATTTTGGATACAACTAACACGGACTAACACTGTTTTCAACAGAATTGCCCTGGTGTCTCATTTTTGTGCAAAAATTCAACTTTCAGGAAAATCCCCGGAATTTATGTCGAAGGTCTTATTTTTCCAGAAGATTTACGGAGCCAGAAGGGCAAGCCTGGTGGAGGCCCGAGGCCCCCACACACTAGGCCGACGCGACCCAGGAGGGGGGCGCGCCGCCCTACTGTGTGGCACCCTCGGCTGGCCTCCGACGCCCTCCTCTGGACTACTTAAGGGTAACGATCTAAAAACGCGAAAGGGGAAGTCGAAGTCGCCAGAAACCATCCAGTACGCCGCCACCGTCGCGAAACTCTGTCTCGGGACCAGAAACTCTGTTCTGGCACTCCACCGGGACGGGGAATTGGAGGAGATCATCGCCATCATCACCACCGACGCTTCTCCATCGACCAGCAATGTTTCCCCCATCCATGTGTGAGTAATTCCCCCACTGTAGGCTGAAGGGGATGGTAGGGATTGGATGAGATTGATCATGTAATAGCATAAGATTGTTAGGGCATAGTGCCTAGTGTCCGTAATTGGTACTTTGATGATATTGTTGCAACTTGTTATGCTTAATGCTTGTCACTAGGGCCCGAGTGCCATGATCTCAGATCTGAACATGTTATTGTTTCATCATGATATGCATTGTTTTATGATCTTACCTGCAAGTTGTATACACATGTCGCTGTCCGGAAACCGAGGCCCCAAAGTGACAGAAATTGGGACAACCGAAGGGGAAGGCAGTGATGTGAGGATCACATGTGTTCACGGAGTGTTAATGCTTTGCTCCGGTACTCTATTAAAAGGAGTACCTTAATTTCCAGTAGATTCCCTAGAGGCCCGGCTGCCACCGGCTGGTAGGACAAAAGATGTTGTGCAAGTTTCTCATTGCGAGCACGTACGACTATATACGGAACACATGCCTATGGATTGCTTAGTACTTGGACACCGTTTTATTATTATCTGCAAATGCCCTGCTTTGATTGTTACATGAGTTTCTCTCATCCATGCAACGCCCGTCATCCATCCCTATGCCTACATTATTTTAATCCTATTGTTTACTATAATCACTACTGCTGTCTTTGTTACTCTGCTGCTGTTATTTCACTACTGCTACTGCTATAAAACTGTTACTACTGATAAACTCTTGCGAGCAAGTCTGTTTCCAGGTGCAGCTGAATTGATAACTCCGCTGTTAAGGCTTTCAAGTATTCTTTGTCTCCCCTTGTGTCGAATCAATAAATTGGGTTTTACTTCCCGCGAAGACTGTTGCGATCCCCTATACTTGTGGGTTATCAAGACTATTTTCTGGCGCCGTTGCCGGGGAGCATAGCTTTATTTGGAAGTTCACTTGGATTGATATTGTTCGCTCAAATTCTTCATCATGGGTAAATCTCGCGATCCTAAAGTCGCCATATTACCATCCACTACAAGAAAAGGTACAACTCTGAGTACCTCTACTACTCTTGATTCACCATCTGTGATAAGTCAACTTGTTTCACCACCACAAGCTTCACTTGCTGGTACTTCTGCTGAATCTGAAAATTCTCATAATATTGATGATGTTTCTGATGTGCTTGATGATAGTGGTTCATTGGGATCTTATCTAGATGCTACAATTGCTAGGTCTAGACAAATTGAAAATACTGAAACTCCTAATGAAAATGCTACCACACCTGTTAATTCACCTGAGTCTGTTGATTACTCTAGTGATGATCCTGATGAGGATTATGTGGAGCTTGATGATGATTTTATTGATAAATGCAATGCTATTACTGATGCAAGAAAAATTAAAAAGTTTCTTGCACAACATACTGTTAGATATAAGTTGTCTCCTGATCCTAAATTTGCCACATCTCCTATAAACATTAAGGATAAAGATTATGATTTTTCTCTTGATCTATCTCATATAGCTATTGTTGAGAAAACACCCTTTTGTGGTACTGAAAAAGAAGGTGTTGTAGAACACACGAATGAACTTTCTTCTATGAGTAGCTTGTTTTCTGATGATGTCAAGATGCGTACTTATTTCGTTGCTAAAATTTTTCCTTTCTCATTAAAGGATGATGCTAAAACTTGGTACAATAATTTGCCTCCTGGTTCTATTAATAGTCCAAGTGATTTGCTTGATGTTTTCTTTCGGAAATACTTTCCTGCTAGTGCTCAACATGCTGCTTTGTAGAAAATTTATAGCTTTAACCAGGAAGATGGAGAGAAATTGCCTGAGGCATGGGCAAGATTTTGTTCTCTTATCAGAGCTCGACCGGGACATGATCTGGAAAAACATGATTTACTTGATATATTTTATAGTGGACTAAACATTGAATCTAGAGCATATTTGGATAGTTGTGCTGGTTGTGTTTTCAGGAAAAGAACTCCAGATGAAGCTGAAGAACTATTGGCTAAAATAGGCCGGAATCATGATGATTGGACCACACCTGAACCAACTCCGGCGCCAATATTGAAGAAGAGGGGTTTAATTAAATTGAGTGATGAAGATATGAGGGAAGCCAAGAAATCTCTTAAGGAGGAAGGTATTAAATCTGAAGATGTGAAGAATTTACCTCCCATAGAAGATTTATGCAAGATAATTCCCCCTTCATCCATGATTGAGGTAAACTCTCTTCAACGCTTTACTAGGGAAGATATTCCGTATTCGAAATCTCCTGCTCAATGTTTAGATGAGTTTGATAATTATATTGTTAAGCAAGAAAATTTTAATATGAGAGTAGAGAATCATTTAATGGACAATTCTCAAGCTATTAGTAATTTGCATGATATTGTGGAGAGAACCTCCAATGATGTTAAGATGCTTGTTAAACATTTTCATATGGTTCAAACTCAAATTGATCAACTCACTAAAGTGCAAAATGACTTGTTAAAAAATAATTCTAAAGAGAGACATGCTTATGAAGTAACAACTAGAGGCGGTGTTTCTACTCATGATCCTCTATATCCTGAAGGGCATCCCAAAAGAGTTGAACAAGATTCTCAACGCATTGAACCTCTAGTGCTCCTTCTAAGAAAAAGAAGAAGAAACATAAAATGTTGTAGAATCCTCTGAACCTGTTAATGATCCTAATAGTATTTCTATTTCTGATGCTGAAACTCAAAGTGGTAATGAACATGATAATGATAATGATAAGAATGATGCTTCTGATAAAGAAGAGGTTGAAGATGAACCTGAAAAGCATGCTAAAAATAAAAAGTTTACTAAAGAAGATTTATTGCTAAGAAACATGGTAATGAAAGGGGACCTTGGGTTCAAAAGCAAATGCCTTTTCCTGCTAAGAAACTAAAATCAAAGGAAGAAGAACATTATAATAAATTTTGCGATTGGATGAAACCTTTATTCTTGCAAATCCCTTTGACTGATGCTATTAAATTGCCTCCTTATTCAAAGTATATGAAAGATATTGTCTCTAACAAAAGGAAAATTCCTAATGAGGAAATTTCCACTATGCTTGCTAATTACTCTTTCAATGGAAAAGTTCCAAAGAAGTTGGGCGACCCAGGTATACCGACTATTCCTTGTTCTATCAAGAATAATTATGTTAGAACTGCTCTATGTGATTTGGGAGCGGGTGTTAGTGTTATGCCTTTTTCTCTTTACAAGAGACTTTATTTAGATAAGTTGATACCGACTGATATATCTTTGCAAATGGCTGATAAATCTACTGCTATTCCTGCTGGTATATGTGAGGATGTTCCTGTTCAAGTTACTAATAACTGCTTGATATTAACTGATTTTGTTGTGTTGGAAATGCCTGAAGATGATAATATGTCTATTATTCTTGGGAGACCTTTTCTTAACACCGCATGGGCCGTTATTGATTGCAATAAAGGAAAAGTTACTTTCAATGTTGATGACAAGGAGCATACCGTTTATTTCCCTAAGAGGATTGATAAAGTATGTGGAGTTAATACTATTTCTAATGTGAGAACTATCAAAGTGGGAGCTATTGATTGTCCTATATATGAGCCTAAAGAAGGATATCAACATATTATGATTGGATCCATATCAATACAATTCAAGGTAACATGATTGATTTGAGGTTTATTTCTTCTTATGCTATGTAAAATTTATTTGGTGGCAAGACTTGACAACCTTGTTAGCAAATACTTTTTATATGCATAGAGGAGCTAAACAACATCTCTTTCTTCCTCCACTTGTTCTACTTGCTGTAGCAATTTTGTTTTCCAAAGTTCTTTAGTTGTATAGAGATTTCAAAATCTTTTTCTGCCAAGTAATAATAAATTTAATACCCAGAAATGTGCATTTTTCAAAGTTTTCAAAAATTCACAAAAATTATACCGTTGGTCTTATTTTTCAAAGACGCACCTGGGAGCACCTGGGGATGACCGGTGGGGCACCCCAGGGTGGCACCACATAGGCCGGCGCGGCCAGCAAGGGGGCGCGCCACCCTGGCGTGTGGGCCCCTCCTTGCCCCACCACTTCATCTCTTCCTCCCACTCTCTTCTCTCTCCGGAAAAAACTCGCACCAGATTTCTCTCACTCGTGTTTCTGCTCAAGAGCTCAAGATTTCTCGATCTCTTTGCTCAGCCCAGATTTCTGTCTCAAATTTGGCACATTTGCTCTCCGGTATGTGACTCCTCCGATTATCCTAGTAGAATTTTGATTGGTTGAGTATATCTTGAATATTTTGCTGCTGTAGGTAACATGCTTAGTGAGCTTGCATGCTTGTTCTAAGTTGTAGAAACTAGTTTTGATGCATGATTAGTACCCTAGCAAGTTCCTATAGTAGTTTCCCTCAATTATATGTCACCAAATCAAATTTTATAATGTTTGTTGAAAAATTTCAGAAAATGGAGTGGAATAGGCATCAACTAAACCAACAAGAATTGGAGGTGCAACAAGTCATGAGAGTTCGCCGCGAAGAGGGAGTATACCCCTCTTACTACTCGTGCACATATTTTATGAGAAGTGCAGGAATCTTGCGATATGTTCAAGATCTAATTTCTCGTGCAGGGTTGGATGATTTTTTTGTTGATGGACCATGCCAATATGCAAAACTGACTATGTCTGTAGTGCAGGATTTTGAATTCAATTGGTCTCAATCTAACCCCATGGTTCGGTACAAAATTTATAATAAAACTGTCAACTTGCCTTTCAATGATTTTTGTGCAGCCATTAGAGTGCCGCAATGGGGATCGTGCGAGAAGATGAGGGGATCGCCGCAAGAGCTCTTGAATCTCTACAAGATGATTTGTCACGGAAGAAGCTTCTCAGAGGATGGTGGTAAAATCAGTAGTATTCAACTCCCAGCCATTCGTTACTTTGCTTATTTCGTCACCAAGTGCGTTCTTGCTAGAAAGAATGCAAGTAAGTTATCTATCCAAGATTTAGCTTTTCTAGCTGCTGCATTACAAGGTGATAGGACTTATAACTTGGGAGCTTTGATAGCCTATAGACTTGCTACTAACCGTGAGAAGGGAGAAATTTGCGGAGGTCTCATCGCCTCTCGTTTATTAGCTATGCATGGTGTAGAGCCTCACCATCTTGATATTCAGCTTTCCGTAGAGAAACTTGACATAGTCTCCAGGATTAAACATGAATTTGTTTCTGATTTGTCTAATTTGAGTAACTTGTCTTACAAGATAACATTTTATAAGAAAACTTGGAGAACAACTAAGAAAACTGAAAGACTAGTAGGATTGTCTGCGCCTATTCTGTTTAACTTTGATTCTAGGAAGGATTGGTCAGTCACGGAAGGTGAACTGAATGCGTACTTGGAGGGAGATGGCCATCATGCAAGAGGCGGCACGGAGGAGGCCGAGGAACACCTCGACTCGTCATCCGATGCAGCAAGTTCTTTGCATCAACATTTTGGGCATAAGGAACCTTCGCCCTTTTCTTCTGCACCGGGACCTCACTATGACTACGCCATGTATGATCCACCGGCGTGGAACACTGACCCTCGCTGGGGTTGAACTCCACTTAGGCCAAAAGCCTAAGCTTGGGGGGAGGTATACCGGCATCACTCATTCTTTGCATATTATGGTTGCTGGATACTTGTATATACTTGTTTAGCTTCTTTAAGTGGTTTCTAATAAGAGGGAGATGATATTTGGGGAAGTGCTGCCTGAAAACAGATTCTGAACTGTTACCAAAAAAAATTCTCAAAAACAGCTAGGACGTTATTTTGCGAAGCCAATTTTTGTGCATGTTCCCCAGGTTGTTATCTAAATTTCATTAGTTGAACACTTTTCGAGCTGGACAGCGGAAGAATTTCTTAAAAATCGATTACTGTACTGCTGTCAAGTTTGACGAATTCCTGCTGCTTTGTGTTTATGTGACTCTTCTAGTTTTCATTTTCTTGTTTTTGCTTTGTTTCTTTCCTAAAACACAAAAAGACCAAAAATATTTCTGTTGTTTCTCTTCACCATTTGCTTATTTTGATTTCTTTCTTTTATTTTGCGTTATTTGCTATCGTTGGTTTGCTATAAGAAAATCCAAAAAGATTTTGCTTTGTTTGCTTGTTCTCTTTTGTTCTTGTTTCCAATTCGAAAACACCAAAAATATTTGTTGTTCTTCTTTAATTTTGTAAAGTTCATTATGAGTGAAATGGTCTTCCGTGGCTGGAGCGTAGTTTTCACTTCATATTATTCAAGCTACACAAGTGAAAGGCAATAATGACGATCTACGACAATTCGACTGTGGTGAGAGGCTAGTATGAACTCTATTTGTTTTTATTTTTGTACATATACTCATCCATGTGAGCATGCTTAGTTGTTTCATGTGAGGTATATGTCATTTAAGAAAGTCTATTAGTTCGTGATCTCTCATGGTTAGCTCCAGTTTATTAATATGAGTAGCATGTCATGGATGTTTGCTTCCATTGTTTTATTCATAAATAGGTATGACATTGTGGTATCCTCCTCTGAATAATTCATTTGAATCGACTTGGCACATGCTCACGCATGCATATGACTAAACAGAAGTCAATTAAGTCTCCATGATTTACTTTGCTTCAGAGTTCTTGTATCACTTTTATGCCTCAGTTAATTTATTTTGTCGCAAGCATGATTATGACAGTGACTGCTCTCTTGATTTGTCGCTCCCCAGTCTATTGCTAGCCTTCACTTGTACTGAGCGGGAACGCTGCTCGTGCTTCCAAACCCCTGAAAACCAAGTTATTCCAAAGTGTCCACCATAAATACCTATGCATGGCATTTCAAACCATTCCAAGTAAAATCTCATGCGCTACCTTTAAACCTTCAAAATGCTTCTCAATTTGTGTTAATGTTATATAGCTCATGAGGAAGTATGTGGTGTTTATCTTTCAACCTTGTCATTTACTCTTGACAGACTTTCATAATGGACTAGTGGCACATCTGCTTATCCAATAATTTTGCAAAAAGAGCTGGCAACGGGGTTCCCAGCCCCAACTAATAACTTCATTAATAATTCTCTTCACATGTTTTGCTCTGATTCATCAGTAAGCAACTTAATTTTGCAAATAGACACTTCTCCATGGTATGAGATTGATGGAAGGCACCCGAGGATTCGGTTAGCCATGGCTTGTGTAAGCAAAGGTTGGGGGGAGTGTCACCCATAATAAAACTAAAATACGTGTGTAAACAAAAGAGAAGAGGGATGATCTACCTTGCTGGTAGAAATAACATCCTTCATGGGAGCCGCTCTTGAAAGTATGGTTGGCGAGGTAGTTGGAGTACCCATTACCATTCGTTGACAACAAGAAACACCTCTCAAAATAATTTTACTCCTGTTTTAAAAATGAAAAGCTCTAGCGCATGTTAATCCCTGCTTCCCTCTGCGAAGGGTCAATCTTTTATTTTCATGTTGTGTCTCCATCCTTTCTTTGAGCACTTTCTCGAGAGCACAACTGTCATTCTTAGTATAATATGCTTGTCCCAAAATATGATTGACTATGGTATAACTTTGATGCTTTTATCTTTTACAATCTCTATTTCTAGTCTTTCTATGAACTTTAGAGGTGCCTGAGCATTTATGTTCTGCTGTTCAAACACGGGCAAGCGAGATACCACTTTATTATATCCTTTTATGAACATTGCAATCCTGCTGATAGACATGATTCATGATGCTTATTATTAATTTGTTGGTACCTTTCCATGATTGACATAGCTATTAGATGATCTTATTTGCATGTATCTTATTATGAATTGCCTAAGCACTTTTCCATGTCATGAGAATATTTACATCATATGAGCAAATGTGTTCGTGAAAGTTCTTTTATCGCACTCAGTTGTTAACTGAATTGCTTGAGGACAAGCAATAAGCTAAGCTTGGGGGGAGTTGATACGTCCAAAACGTATCTACTTTCCCGAACACTTTTGCTATTGTTTTGCCTGTAATTTGTGTATTTTGGATACAACTAACACGGACTAACGCTGTTTTCAGCAGAATTGCCCTGGTGTCTCGTTTTTGTGCAGAAATTCAACTTTCAGGAAAATTCCCAGAATTTATGTCGAAGGTCTTATTTTTTCAGAAGATTTACGGAGCGAGAAGGGCAAGCCTGGTGGAGGCCCGAGGCCCCCACACACTAGGCCGGCGCGGCCCAGGAGGGGGGCGCGCTGCCCTACTGTGTGGCCCCCTCGGCTGGCCTCCGACGCCCTCCTCTGGACTACTTAAGGGTTTCGATCTAAAAACGCGAAAGAGGAAGTCAAAGTCGCCAGAAACCATCCAGTACGCCGCCACCGTCGCGAAACTCCGTCTCGGGACCAGAAACTCTGTTCTGGCACTCCGCCGGGACGGGGAATTGGAGGAGATCATCGCCATCATCACCACCGATGCTTCTCCATCGACCAGCAATGTTTCCCCCATCCATGTGTGAGTAATTCCCCCGCTGTAGGCTGAAGGGGATGGTAGGGATTGGATGAGATTGATCATGTAATAGCATAAGATTGTTAGGGCATAGTGCCTAGTGTCCGTAATTGGTACTTTGATGATATTGTTGCAACTTGTTATGCTTAATGCTTGTCACTAGGGCCCGAGTGCCATGATCTCAGATCTGAACATGTTATTGTTTCATCATGATATGCATTGTTTTATGATCTTACCTGCAAGTTGTATACACATCTCGCTGTCCGGAACCCGAGGCCCCAAAGTGACATAAATTGGGACAACCGAAGGGGAAGGCAGTGATGTGAGGATCACATGTGTTCACGGAGTGTTAATGCTTTGCTCTGGTACTCTATTAAAAGGAGTACCTTAATTTCCAGTAGATTCCCTAGAGGCCCGGCTGCCACCGGCTGGTAGGACAAAAGATGTTGCGCAAGTTTCTCATTGCGAGCACGTATGACTGTATACGGAACAAATGCCTATGGATTGCTTAGTACTTGGACACCGTTTTATTATTATCTGCAAATGCCCTGCTTTAATTGTTACATGAGTTTCTCTCATCCATGCAACGCCCGTCATCCATCCCTGTGCCTACAGTATTTTAATCCTGCTGTTTACTATAATCACTACTGCTGTCTTTGTTACTCTGCTGCTGTTATTTCACTACTGCTACTGCTATAAAACTGTTACTACTGATAAACTCTTGCGACCAAGTCTGTTTCCAGGTGCAGCTGAATTGACAACTCCGCTGTTAAGGCTTTCAAGTATTCTTTGTCTCCCCTTGTGTCGAATCAATAAATTGGGTTTTACTTCCCGCGAAGACTGTTGCGATCCCCTATACTTGTGGGTTATCAGCTGGATGTGAAGAAGGACGTCAAGATGGACATGGAGCTGGACATGAAGATATCCCATGGACGCGCGAGGGAGGAGCGGGAGGCATGCGCGAGAGGGGAAGACACAGTCCAGGCCGGCCCAGCACCCGGCCAGACCGGCCGCCACGCCGGCGCGCCCGGTCCCTGGCCCTGTCTGACCGGGCGGCACGCCGGCCACAACCCGGCACCAATCGGACGATACGCTGATGCAGACCGGGCGGGGTACTGAGCCGAATCCTATCCGCCCGGTCGGCACCCAGTCCCTGGCCCGGTTTCGACCGGCCAGCCCGGTCCCAGGCCCGGTCGACCGGCCCCCAGACCGGCCGTGTCCAGGTCTGTCTTGACAAGATCTATTCTGGGTCGGTTATTTTCGTACTTTTTGGACCTGAGGTCGTCCCGGACGCGTATATAAGTGCCCAGGACGCCCCACAAGTTTCTTTAGACCAAAGATAAACCCTAGTTCTTAGTTGTTTGCTATGCAAAACTATTGAATCCCTACACCATATTGCTTGATATTGTGTAGACCTGAAAGTCTTGTGTTATCTGCTGTTCCGTTAGGAATTAGAAGGTTGCAACTTACCGCTTCGTGGTCGGCGGCTACGTGCGCAAGTGTGTGGAGTTGCCAATATCTTGCAGGGTTGAGAGCTGTTGCATTGGCGATAGGGACCAATCGAGAGATCTCGTTGCGTCATACAAGTTCTCATCCACTTCATCAAGTTACCTCCGCTGCAATCACCCCGTGATCATCATCAGTACCGTTGCTTACTGACAAGATCGGGCCACCCCTTATCATCTTGGTATCAGATTATCGGGTTCCCTCGGTAAGCCATCCACAATCCACCCCATAGTTGAGTTGTGAGTGTTTCCTATCCATAAAAAGCCATAAAAAGTTAGGGTTAGGGTTTGCCATAGCCTTATATTGCACTAATTTCAAGTTTTAGTTGCTTTTCGTAGTTGTTTTTGCGTATCTTTTTCTTTGCTTCTAGTATTGTTAGGGTTTGAGTCTCTATTATCATCTAGTTTCAGTTTTTGTTACTCCGAGTCCACATAGCATACAGTGTGTTTGTCCCAACCATAGACACAGCCTATCGATATACGTGACTAGGAACTTCCCCAGAAGAGACTAGTTTTACCGCTCGACAGGCTGCTCGTTAGGGTTTTGGTGCTTTGCATATCTTGTTGTCCGTGTTATCATGGAGTTGGTGTCAAATTTTTTTTTGAAAAGAAGCAAAAAGAGCTACATAGCTGCGTTATAAAAATAAAATACAAAAAGAAAAGTGAAGTACTAGTAGAATCAAGTGAAGGCCTAAGTTTTCTTTACTGCACCCGTAGTTGAGCAATCTTGTGCCTGTTTCGTTGAGCTTTGCTAGTGTCTCTCGAGTGCGTTGCAATCTTTCCTCCATATAGTTGCATTGCCACTTTAATCGCCTTGTGTGAGTGTCATTGGTTGTCTACGGTCAGCGCTAGAGCTTGTTATTGGTGCAAATAGGTAGCCCACCTACAGCCCCACATATACCCTGCTTTGTCGTGTGATTTGTTCTTATACCCTTGATATTCGCTTTGCTACATCCGTGCACTAGTTGTTACTACAAGTGGTAAGCAACACTAATTTACTTCGGAACGGTAAGATCTCCTTTTCTTATCAGTTTTTGAGTGCGTTGTGAGAGTACCACCATATATTTTTGATTTAGTGCACTAACCTACTAATCATGTTTGCTAGTGATCACAAAATTGTTAAAAAGGAAAACAAGAGTGGTGCAGATATCATCACATGGAGGGAGTATGAAGCTCTTCGTAATGAGATGTGACGTGAATTCCGCACTCCAATTGATGAGCTTAAGGGAACGGTCCAAGGGATCTCCCAGAAGTTGGATACTACATGTGAGACCGTCACTACAATGAAAGATCAAATGACGGATATACAGCGCAATCTTGCAGATATGTGCCTAGCTATTGAGAATTTGACCCAACAACAACAAGAAGATGATGATGATCCTGACCTTCAAGATGACGCACGTAATGCTTGTGGTGCGCCACCTGGTAATCGTCCTCGAGGTTGGGCTCCTCTTGGCCGCAATGGTCGTGGACATGATGAGGAAGACGGATTGGGTAAGCCTAAGATTTTTATACCCAAGTTTGAAGGAGGAGCTGATGTTGAAGAATACCTCACTTGGGAGCTCAAGATTGAGAAGTTATGGAGTTTACATCCACATTACACTGAAGATAGGAAGATAAAGCTTGCTTCTTCTGAATTTGATGGTTATGCATTGCGTTGGTGGGACCGATTTGTTCGTGCTCGCGAAAGAAGATGGTGAATAGCCTATTATCACATGGCGTGCTATGAAGGCGCAATGACTGAGCGTTTTGTGCCCACAAATTATTTGCGCAATATATTTGATAAGTTGACCCTATTGAGACAAGGTGTGAAGACTGTTGATGAATACTACATGGAGATGGAGATGCTCATGCAGCGTGGCCATGTCAAAGAATCCCTTGAGATGACAATGACTCGTTTTCTCAATGGTTTGAAGTATGACATCAAAGGCATTGTCCGTCATTACAGTTACACCACTATGAATGAGTTGCTACATCATGCACGAGAAGCTGAATCACAGTTGGCCGACGAAGCAAAGATTAAAGGACGAGCTTCAGGAGCAGGGCGCTACACGCCTCGCGCGCCCCCTACTACGGCGCCGGCGCCATCGACGCGCTCTGCCCCGTACTCTACTACGCCTAGCAAGCCGATCTCCAATGTGTCTAACACTAAGAAGTCCGAATTTGCTGCAAGTACGAGTGGCTCTAACATGTATACTGTGCGCAATCGTGATATGGCTTGTCATACATGTGGTGGCAAATGTCACTTCAAGCGAGATTGTCCTAACCGCAAAGTCATGATTATCAATGAGGACAATGAGTATGAGACTGGAGATGATGTTGATCCTAATGCTCCAGAAGATGATGACTATGACACTGATGGTTAAGATGCATATCCGTCTGATGCTCGCACCATTGTTGTATCGCAGCGTGCTCTTAATGTGTTGCCTAGTTCATCTACTCAGCCCTGCAATTTGTTCCAAACGAAGGCATTAGTTGGTCCTGACAAAGCTTGCAAGGTCATTATTGATGGCGGGAGTTACCGCAATTTAGCAAGCAAGGAGTTGTGTAACAAGCTGAAGTTGAAGTATCTACCGCACCCGCATCCATACTATATTCAGTGGTTGAGCGACAATGGTGAGATGAAGGTAAACCACATGGTGCGTGTTGAATTTGCTATTGGACCGTATAAGGATTCCATTGATTTTGATGTGGTTCCTATGACGGTGTGTCACCTACTATTGGGTCGGCCTTGGCTCTATGACCGTTCTGTGCAACACAATGGCCGCGCCAATACATATCACTTGGAGTTCAAGGGCAAGAAAATTAACTTACAGCCTATGACACCATAGCAAATTATCAATGAGTCTCGTCAGAAAGTTGAAGTAAACTTGGAGGATGCTTCTTTAGATATGCAAGAGAATTGTAATGTTGTGGGTAATATAACGAAAAGTGAGAGAGTGAATTCCTTAGTCTCATTAGCCACCAAAGAAGACATGAGAGAATTTAGGGAGGATCCTTCGTCCATGCCTCTTGTGCTCTTGTACAGGGGTACGGTTTTGGTTCACTACAAGAAAAGTTCTGATAGACAACGTCCCAAAATCGTCCGCTAAGGGGTATTTTTCGTCGCCTATGGGCCTAACCTAACGATATGGGTTCTGTTGTCGAAACTTGGGGCCCCTTCCGCCACGAAAAATCGGACCGTTGCAGAAGTGTTTCCGGGAGCCCGTTGACTGCTGACGTCATGCAAACTGACACGTGGCAGACGCCGTTAACTGGCAGTTAACGGCGTTAACCGGCTGAAACCCCGTGGTAGATGGTAGGCCCACACGAGTGCCTGCCACGTCTTAAGCGGGCCGGGCCAGCTGACTTAGTTTGACCGGTCAACTATATAGCTGGGCTGGTCCATTAGTTACGTGGGCCGGGCCTAACCTCTAAGGTTGACTGGTCAAAACTTTAATGTGCCGCCCACTAAGCATGTGGGCCGGGCCGAATGCACTCGTTTGACCGGTCAACAGGCAAAAGGGCCGGCCCACAAGACAGGTCGGACCCACTTTCCTATTATCGGGCCGGCCCATTTAACAAGCGGGGTCCACCTTTAAGCAAGTGGGCCGCCCAAGAAGTTATTGGGCCGGCCCAATTAGCATGTGGGTCCCACTTTCCTGCTATCGGGCCGGCCCATTTAGCATGTGGGTCCCAACAAGCCAGTGGGCCGGCCCAAAAACACATGTGGGTCCCACTTTCCTGTTAAAGGGCCGGCCCATTTAGTATGTGGGGTCCACCATATAGCAAGTGGGCCGGCCCAACAAGGTAGTGGGCCGGGCCAAAAACAAAGGTGGGTATCACATTCCTGTTAAAGGGCCGGCCTATTTAGTATGTGGTGTCCACCATAAAGCAAGTGGGCTGGCCCAACAAGAAAGTGGGTCGGGCTAAAAAACAATGGTGGGTCCCACATTCCTGTTATAAGGCCAGCCCATTTAGTATGTGGGGTCCACCATTTAGCAAGTGGGCCGGCCCACCAAGATAGTGGGCCGGCCCAAAAACACAGGTGGGTCCCACTTTCCTATTAAAGGGCCGGCCCATTTAGTACGTGGGGTCCACCATATATCAAGTGGGCCGGCCCAACAAGATAGTGGGCCGGGCCAAAAACACAGGTGGGTCCCACTTTCCTGTTAAAGGGACGGAGCATTTAGTATGTGGGGTCCACCACAAAAGCAATTGGGCTGGTCCAACAAGTTAGTGGGATGGCCCAATAAGCTTGTGGGGCCACTATCGTCCTAACGGGCCGGCCCAATTAGTATGTGGGGTCCACGGTTAATCAGGTGGGCTGGCCCGACGAGTTAGCGGGCCGGCCCAATAAGCTTGTGGGGCCCACTTTTCTGTTACTGGGCCGACCCAGTAGTGGGTGGGGTCCACCTTAATGCAAGTGGGCTGGCCCAATAAGTAAGTGGGCCAGCCCGTTTAGTTGGTGTTTATATGCCGGCATAATAGGCGCTTTAGGATTTTGCGGGCCGACACATATGTGATTTCGCTTAATTGGGCCGTTTAAGGGATGGGAATTTGTGATTTAGATACTGAGAATATTTACGCAGCACATGATTTTTGTCGGATAGCCTCACTTACCACAAGCACCGTAGAAAAATGCGCGAAAGAACTATAAAAACTAACTAAATATTACATCAGCTGCAAGGCTTTGAAAAAATATTACAGAACCCAGAGAAATTGAATGGTAATTAAACCTAGCAATACAATGAAGTGATCCGGCAATCTTTTAAGTTGTCCATGCAGCACCTATATCTGAAATAAAGACATTACAAGTAAATACAACAACAATGGAAAGGCAAAGACACTACAATATTGTTTGCCAAAGAATTTGGAACTCATCATTTCGTCGTTATAACAAGATCATTGTAATGCGTACAATAATCAAACAAAGAGTGCATGCCGCATACCAACAACTAATATAACAGAGCATGTTAGAATGAAACAGCAGACTTACTACTGTCGAGTCCCATGCAAACCAACATGTTCAGGGAGTACAAAATTGGCATGAACAACATAGTAGCAGGCTATAAAATTTGTAACAACGACTAAGCAAGATAAATCTATGATGGCTACATCTACAGAGCAGGGAATGTAAACCAAAAATAGAAGTTACGATGACAAAAGCTAAAGAGGAGGGAATGTGAACCAATATGTTCCAAGTGCAATTACTTCATATTGGCCGTGAACTAAATAATACTCCTGAACTTATAGTGAAGGGGATGCAAATCACGATGTTTTGGCATATAAACTTGTAATGAGCAACACATAGAGGATAGTTAATGCTGGAGCTTAGGATGGACCAGATACAGAATATAGTGGGATCACCTGTGAACTTGTATAAGAGGGAATGCAAACCAATATGTTCAGCATTCGATATGTGAGCGTCATGCCAAGTCAGAGAAACAAGTCAATAATGCAGCTTTTGAAGAACAAGATGGCACACAAAATTATTATCTAGTAGTATGACAAGTTTATTTGTACTACAGGCTAGATAGCAGAGTGATAGCATGCCAAACTAATTCCTTACTTTGTTAGCTTACAATGAACTAGATACAAAACAAAGGCATCACCTGTAGTACAGGGAATGCAAGCCAACATGTTCATGGAGTAAAAAATTGGCACAAACAACATAGTAGCAGGCCATAATTTTTGTAACAACGACTGAGCAAGATAAAGTTATGATGGCTAGATCTACAAAGAAGGGAATGTAAACCAAATATAGAAGTTACGATGCCAAAAGCTATAGAGCAGGGAATGCGAACCAACATGTGCAATTACTTAAAATTGGCCATGAACTAAATAATAGCAGGATGTTACTATAATAGCTAGGAATAAAACAGATAGGAGTTATAATGGCATCACTCATAAACTTGTAGATAAGGGAAACAAATCAATTTGTTTCGGGATATAAAGTTGTAATGAGCAACACATAGGCGATAGTTAATGCTACGGCTTAGGATGGACCAGAAACGGAATATAGTGGGATCACCTGTGAACTTGTAGAAGAGGGAATGCACACCAATATGTTCACCATTCTATATGTGAGCGACATGCCAATTAAGAGAAACAAGTTAATATTGCAGCTTTCAAAGAATCATATGGCAGACAAAATTATGACGGAAGTAGCTGCTGTGACGAGTTCAAATAAATTTGTACTGCAGGATGGCAGAGCGATAGCATGCACGAAGTAATAGCAGGCAGTTACTTTGTTAGATTACGACGAATTAGATAGAAATAACAATGGCATCACCTGTATACAGGGAATGCAAACCAACATGTTCAGGGAGAACAATATTGGCATGAACAAAATAGTAGCAGCCTATAATTTTTTTAACAATGACTGAGCAAGATAGAAGTTATGATGGCTACATCTACAGAGCAGGGAATGCATACCAAAATGTTCAATCGCTTAAAGTTAGCAATGAACTAGAAAATAGAAAGGTGTTACGGTCATAGTTAGGGATGAACTAAAAGAGCTTCAGACAAACAAGCATGTGAACCCAGAACATGGCGCTAAAACAAGGGACTTACATTAGGAGAAGCACTCTGTGGGAGTCACAGCAGATCTTCCTGGAGTTGATAGATCCGGTGATGAAGTACGCTACATGTGCTACTTGGGGTTGGAGAGACGGCCATTACACTTCATGGTTACTCATCTCATCTGCAAAAACGTAACGGCGCGTCGTTAGCACAAACAGGTTCCCCCAAGATTAAACAAGAACTTGCATGCAAGCAATAGAAAAGCGACAGTAGAAGAGTTTAGATCATGCACGGCGCCGGTGAAGCAGATCCGGTTCATGCACAGCGGTGTCGGCGAGCAAGATCTGATGCGGTGGACGACGGATCCGGCAAAGCGGCTTCGGTGGGGTGGACGATACCGCAGCTGAAGCAACTGCGGTAGACTGCTGGATGAGCATATGGTTTCGAGGTTCGGCGGGGATGATCCGGCCCGGTTGATGACGGCATCGATGAAGCGGCTCCGGCAGGCAGCCGGATGACGAGGATCGCGAGGCCTCGGGTAGGCCAGGGAAGTTCGGCGGGGATGTTTCGGTGCGGTAGTCGTGGAGGTGGGAGAGAGAGGGACTTGGGAAGTTCCGGTGGGTGGTCTGAGGGAAATGAATTTTTTTTGGAGGGTTTCCGGGCTAGGGAGGTGGTGATCGAAAAAATGACGGGCAGACCCCCCCACCAACCGACTTTGCTGTCATCTCCACAGGGGTAGAATGGGAATTTGGAAGCGTGTGAAATTTTTGTATTTTGTGGGCGGGAAGTTTTGCCGCTATGAGATTTTGAATTTGGCTATCGTCCAACTATAATGATAAAAAATTGTGAGACCGTACTAGTACCTCTGTTCAAGGACGAGTGCAAAATCAAATCATCATCACCTTGAATATCGGTCACTACCATGATCATGATCTATCTCTGAAATTAGTGTATCCGCTAGATCTTGCAAAGTATAATGATAAAAAGAATTGTGAGACCGTACTAGTACTTCTCTTCTAGGCCGAGTGCAACATCAAATCATCATCACGTTGAAAATTTCGTACCATTATCATGATCTACCTCTTAAAATGGGCGCATCCACTAAAACTTGCAAAGTATAATGATACAAAATTGTGAGACCGTACTAGTACTTATGTTCAAGGTCGAGTGCAACATCAAATCATCATTACATTGAATATTGTGTTACCATGATCATGATCTATCTCTGAATTTGGCGCATCCGCTAAATCTCGCAAAGTATAATGATAAAAAAATTGTGAGAATGTACTAGTGCTTATGTTCAAGGTCGAGTGCAGGATCAAATCATCATCACGTTGAAATTTGTTACAACGATCATGACATATCTCTAAAATTGGCGCATCCGCTAAATCTTGCACGTGGCGCATCTCGGTGCAGAGCAAAAGGTCGGTGATATCAAGGTTGAGGCGTCGGTAGCGCCATTGGGCTCTCTTCTCTTGATAGATCTTCTACATAGCGCGGTGCACCGCCTGCCGAGAAGAAGTCACATGTGAGATCGACGTGGAGACGTCGCCGGAATCCTCAAGGCGTGGTCGCCCTTCTACGAGCCAGCGTCGACTCAAGGTATGAATCCATGCGTTGTCGCGCCCTTCTACCGTTGAAGTTGGGTGCCTTAGATTTATTGTTCTTCTCTTACAATTATTTCAAGCTGAACATGTGTGCTCTTTCTCTGAATATATATATTGCTTGAAAAGCTAACCAAGTTACTTAAATTCACTTTGTTCTTAATCTTGCGTGCTAATTTTGTTATTTTTGCTGACGGTGGTGCGCGCAATGAGATTTATTTGTGGGTGTGTTGAGCTGTTAGGCCTAAGTTGAAATCCTCAGCTAAATGAGGCCTCAGCTTAACACATAAAAAAGGTGTTCAATCTCGCCCACAATGTCCTCTTCTTTCCTCTTCCTTTATTGGAACTTGTTTTGCAGACAAGGAAAGTGGCACGTGTAATGTGAGTAAAACCCTCTTAGCCAAAATCAGCTACGAGCAAGATTTTATGTATTGTAGATGCCCCAATTGACTCTCATCCCCAATGTAGTCTTTTTTTATGTCAGTATAGACTTCTTTACTGGATGTATACTATCGTACATGGCATGTATTTGCCTAATGAGCAGCATTGTATTGCTATTCTAGCCAACCTGATCGATCTATCAAGCTTCATGCACGAGATGCCATGTTTAATTTACTCCCTCGCTCTGAACTTTAAACAGGGCCAGGAGCATGAGGGCCACATTAACCTACGATCCTGAAAAACTGTTGGTCTATCCCGTGAAACGAGGAGGTTTAAGGAAACGAGGAGTCCAGCGCGTGCGGAAGGTACTTTAATCGTGCGAGCATGCAGGGGAAAAATGAGGAAACTAGCAATTACTTTCTCTCATGCCAGTCTTATACCTTAATAAATGGGCAAACTGAGCACGTTGTAGCTAATCCTTTTATTAATTAAGCAGCTATATTAGTCAATAAGATTGCCTTATGTTTTTCCTCAGTTTTCCCCAAGCCCTTATTTGTAACCCGCAGAAGGAGCTCAGACGGGAGGATTCCCGTTTAGTTGACCATTTCGTGCTGACGTGTGGGGATAGTAGAAAGGGACCGCGTGGGACAGGACGAGACCGCGTTTGGTTGTACGTGAGCAGGAGCTGGGTTCTGTCTCTCTCGACGCGAATTGGCATTTTTAAGAGCACCTTTTCCCCCTCTGTCTCTTTCTTTTTTAACCAAATTAGTATCAAATCTAGAGAAGCTTGCATTTCTGTCTTTCTTCAATTATTTGTGCCTTTTGGCCCTCGTTGTTTGCCCAATATGGCAGCAAATCTAGTACTCCCTCTGGTCCATATGTATGTAGTTAAATCTAGAAGCAAATCTCCAGGGTAATGTACGACAAATTCACATTCATAGTAAATCTAGAAAACAAAGTAGGGCCAACAAAATATAGTAGAATAGGGATAGATAATAGGGATCCCTCCCTAGATAATAAGCTGCATACACAACAGCCAACATAGTAACAGGTTCGACGTTCTTCACAACACCATCATACTAACAACATAACAACAAGGGATCCCTAGCTAACAACAAAATAGAAGCTGCTTTGCAGCAGCAGCACACGTCCAGGACTCCGCCTACCCCATCTGCCTCTGCCTCCACTTGTTGCTCCCCTTGGGAGCCTTGGGCTTGAGCGGAGGCATGCGCCCGGCGGAGATCTCCACCCGCTGGACGCTGCGGAGGTGCATGCCGAGCGCCGTGTGCTTGGCGCGGAAGGAGTAGGGGTTCACCGTCGTGCCGACCTTGGGGAAGGTGTTGCCGATGTTCTCAGCATGCGTGAGGAGGCAGTTGAAGTCAGTGCCGCCGAGTCTCCTAGTGCAGAAGGGGCAGCTGTAGACACCCTTGGCGAAGTAGGAGACGTACTGGCCGACCTGCAGCCTCCGCAGCACTTGGCGAGTCTTGGTGTGCTGGTCCTCGTCGTCGCTGCCGACGTCGCTGCCAGACACCTGATCCATATCAAACGGGAACTATGAGTGAAGGAGTTGTAACGATGTCTAACGTGCATGATAATAAAGTAAGGAAAAACAGACCCAGCCTCAGTTAGAGTGGAGACGATTATATGTCTACAGGGATGGTGTTAGCGAACCAAAGCTCATGCACAACAGATTTGTACACAACAATGGTTTGCTGAACCCACTCTGTAAAAATTTGTGCCCAACGATTCATCATAGGCAAAGAAACAGATTCCAGATCTGAATTTGAACAGATTCCAGATTATTTGCAAAATTAAACGGTTGATATCTTTTGATTCGTGCATAAAATAACTGATTGAGATCCCATGATTACCTGCATAAATTAACTGATTGAGATCTCATTATTACTTGCATAAATTAACCGAACGGCCGAACTCCAAATCTTCAATGAAATCAAGAAGGGGTCAAAGCAAAATGGAATAAAATCGGCGCAAATATTAACCCAATACTCATCCATCTACAGATCAGCACTAATAGTTACTAGGGAACCAGCAAAAATAGGGTTCAAAGAGGAATGGGGAACAAAACAGGGAGCAAACCATAGTTACCTCGTTCCATGGGTCGTCCATGCAGGTGTCGTAGGGGTTCGGAGGCGAGATGTACGGCACCTCCTCATAGGGGTCCCATCTCGGTGGGATTCGACCGCCACCGGCGGCGGCGACGGCCGTTGAGGGGCCGGCGTCGAAGAGGGAGGCGTTGCGCTTGGAGCCGACGGCGTCATGGACGATGGGATTCGCATTCTCCTTGCACATCTCGCCGGCAGAGAGGGAGAGGGTTTTTCGCTTTGGAGAAGATGATGGGACGTGAGAGGAGGCGTTGCATGAGCTAGTGAGAGTGACAAAGAGAGTGCGAGGAGGCGTCTATAAAGGCGAGGGGTGGTTAATGCAACCCGCGTCCTACGCGTCCACCATTGATCGTCTGCACGTCTTGGGCTTCTGCAACGCGACACGCGTCCACGATTGCACGTCTTCGACTTCTGCACCGCGACCCGCGTCTACGCGTCAACAATTGCACGTCTTCCACTTCTGCACCGCAACACGCGTACTCGAGTCTAACCCTGGAAATTTAGCATTTTTTGTGTGCTCAGTTTTCCCCTTGAGTACTAATACTGGCTAGTGCAATATACTCCGTACTCAGTTTTACCTCAAGTGGATGGTCAACAGAGAGTCAACAAATGGGATTAACTAGTTAAATGAGTCAACAAATGGGATTATCAAGCTTACTTATTCGTTTTCACGTGTTAAACTTGTCTAAATCTTGGTCAAACCTAGGATTTGACCAAGATTCAAATGGGCAGAAAATTCAAAAAAAAACAGAAAAATGAAAAACCAAAGCACATAGTCTTGTTATGTCATATAGTAAGCATTACAGTTGATAAACAAGGTCTAGACATATTCAAACCATACAAATCATGTATCTACCCTCTAACCCCTAAACTATGTCTTATGAAGTCAAGCATAAAGAGAAGTGGTTTTGGGTTTCAAACATGGAAATTTCAAAAACCTCCCAAAAACTTCATTTTAGAGTGACAAAGAAGGATACATGCTCCCCTTTTCATTTTCATGTTTTAAACTTGTACATTTAAATCTTGGTCAATCCTAGGATTTGACCAAGATTCAAATGGGCATCAAAATTTAAAAAATTCAGAAAAATGAAAAACCAAGGCACATAATTTTCTTATGTCATATAGTAAGCATTCAAGTTGATAAACAAGGTCTATAAATATTCAAACCAGACAAATCATGTATTTATACCCCTAACCCCTAAACTCTGTCTTCTGAAGTCAAGCATGAAGAGAAGTGGTTTTGGGTTTCAAACATGGAAATTCAAAAACCCCCCAAAAGCTTCATTTTAGAGTGACTAAGAAGGATCCATGCTTACCTTTGCATGTTCATATTTTAAACTTGTTTAAATCATTGTCAAACCTAGGATTTGTCCAAGATACAGATGGGCACAAATTTAAAAAAATCAGAAAAATGAACAACAAAAGCACATAGTCTTCTTGTGTCATATCGTAAGCATTCAAGTTGATAAACAAGGTCTAGATATATTCAAACCAGACAAATCATGTATCTACCCCTATCGATCTTATGAAGTCTAGCATGAAGAGAAGTCATTTTGGGTTTCAAACATGGAAATTTCAAGAACATCCCAAAAGCTTCATTTTAGAGTGACTAAGAAGGATCCAGGCTTACGTTTTCATTTTCATGTTTTAAACTTGTTTAAATTCTAGTCAAATCTAGGATTTGACCAAGATTCAAATGGGCATAAAATAAAATAAATAGAAAAATGAAAAACTAAAGCACATAGTCTTCTTATGTCATATAGTAAACATTAATGTTGATAAACAAGGTCTAGACATATTCAAACTATTCAAATCATGTATCTACCCCTAACCCCTAAACTCTGTCTTATGAAGTCAAGCATGAAGAGAAGTGCATGGTTTTGGGTTTCAAACATGGAAATTTCAAAAAACTCCCAAAAACTTCATTTTAGAGTGACTAAGAAGGATACATTCTTCCCTTTTCATTTTCATGTTTATACTTGTTTAAATCTTGGTCAAACTTAGGATTTTACAAGATTCAAATGTGCATCAAAATTCCAAACAAATCAAAAAAATGAAAAACCAAAGCACATAGTTTTCTTATGTCATATAGTAAGCATTAAAGTTGATAAACAAGGCCTAGACATATTCAAACAAGAAAAATCATGTATCTACCCCTACCCCTAAACTCTGTCTTATGTAGTTAAGCATGAAGAGAAGTGGTTTTGGGTTTCAAACATGGAAATTTCAAAAACCTCCCAAAAGCTTCATTTGAGAGTGACTAAGAAGGATCCATTCTTACCTTTTCATTTTCATATTTTAAATTTATTAAAATCATTGTCAAACCTAGGATTTGACCAAGATTCAAATGGGCATAAAATTTAAAAAGATCAGAAAAATGAAAAACAAAAGCACATAGTCTTCTTATGTCATATATATAGTAAGCATTCAAAAGTTGATAAACAAGGTCTAGACATATTCAAATAATACAAATCATGTATCTACCCCTAACCATAAACTTTGTCTTATGAAGCCAAGCATGAAGACAAGTGGTTTTTGGTTTGAAACACGGAAATTTCAAAAACCTCCCAAAAGCTTCATTTTAGAGTGACTAAGAAGGATCCAGGCTTACCATTTCATTTTCATGTTTTAAACTTGTTTAAATCTTGGTCAAACCTAGGATTTGACCAATATTCAAATGGGCATAAAATAAAAAATAAAATAAACAAAGCACATAGTCTTCTTATGTCATATAGTAACCATTCAAGTTCATAAACAAGGTCTAGACATATTCAAACCAGACAAATCATGTACCCCCTAACCCTAAACTCTATCTCATATATGAAGTCAAGCATGAAGAGAAGTGTGGTTTTGGGTTTCAAACATGTAAATTTCAAAAACATCCCAAAAGCTTCATTTTAATTACACTTACTAATTAATTAAGAAGGATCCAGGATTAATTACCTTTTCATTGTCATATTTTAAACTTGTTTAAATCTTGGTCAAACCTGGGATTTGACCAAGATTCAAATGGGCATAAAAATTCAGAAAAAAAAATCGAAAGAATGAAAAACCAAAGCACATAGCCTTCATATGTCATATAGTAAGCATTCAAATTGATAAACAAGGTCTAGACATATTCAAACCAGAAAAATAATGTATCTACCACTAAGCCCTAACCCTAAACTTTGTCTTATGAAGTCAAGCATAAAAAGAAGTGGTTTTGGGTTTCAAACATGGAAATTTCAAAAACCTCCCAAAAACTTCATTTTAGAGTGACAAAGAAGGATACATGCTCCCCTTTTCATTTTCATGTTTTAAACTTGTACATTTAAATCTTGGTCAATCCTAGGATTTGACCAAGATTGAAATGGGCATCAAAATTTAAAAAAATCAGAAAAATGAAAAACCAAGGCACATAATTTTCTTATGTCATATAGTAAGCATTCAAGTTGATAAACAAGGTCTATAAATATTCAAACCAGACAAATCATGTATCTATACCCCTAACCCCTAAACTCTGTCTTCTGAAGTCAAGCATGAAGAGAAGTGGTTTTGGGTTTCAAACATGGAAATTCAAAAACCCCCCAAAAGCTTCATTTTAGAGTGACTAAGAAGGATCCATGCTTACCTTTGCATGTTCATATTTTAAACTTGTTTAAATCATTGTCAAACCTAGGATTTGTCCAAGATACAAATGGGCACAAATTTAAAAAAATCATAAAAATGAAAAACAAAAGCACATAGTCTTCTTGTGTCATATCGTAAGCATTCAAGTTAATAAACAAGGTCTAGATATATTCAAACCAGACAAATCATGTATCTACCCCTGTCGATCTTATGAAGTCTAGCATGAAGAGAAGTCGTTTTGGGTTTCAAACATGGAAATTTCAAGAACATCCCAAAAGCTTCATTTTAGAGTGACTAAGAAGGATCAAGGCTTACGTTTTCATTTTCATGTTTTAAACTTGTTTAAATCCTAGTCAAATCTAGGATTTGACCAAGATTCAAATGGGCATAAAATAAAATAAATAGAAAAATGAAAAACCAAAGCACATAGTCTTCTTATGTCATATAGTAAACATTAATGTTGATAAACTGTCGTGGTATCGTCACGGCATATGCCATAGGGTGGCTAATCGAAGTGGTTCCTGAGGGATCTCACGGCGGTATCCGGAAGCAGGTATGGGCACGAGCGACACGGCGACGTACCCAGGTTCGAGGCCCTCCGATGGAGGTAAAACCTCTACTCCTGATGTGAGTGTATATGATGATCACACAATACAATGGTGCTCCTAGAGCTGTGTCCGGCTGCTCCTGAGAGGCTAAGGGAGACGATGGTCTCTCTCACAGGGCAGCTCTGTAGGTGGGTGGAAGCAATAAATGATCGATCCCCTGCACGAGAGGGGGTAGTGCGGCTTATATAGGCGCCGGCACTTTACATATAAGACCCTATAGTTTACTGGCCGGCTTGGCCGGCTCCGGCTTCCGCTCCTTCCCGAGGCGGTGACGTCAGGAGCCGTTGAGGCATCGTGGCCTGTCCCATCCGGCTGCCACGGTCAGCGGTATGGAGAGGAGGTGTCCCTGTTGCCGTCAGCCACTGTAGCCAGTACGGATCGTCGTAAGCCCTGACGGCCTGTCCGGCGCATGGCACTATTGCTCCACAGTGCCCCGCGCTTTACGGAAGATGGAGTCAGCGTGGACTTTGGGAACCCGGATCACCAACCCGGTTCCTTCCAGTGCAAGACTCGCCAGCCTCGAGTCGGTCTGAGGTACAAACCCCAGTCAGATATGGCTTGTAGAAGCCGGCCCAGCTACAGCATTGGTGGCCGTAGCCAGGCCGACTAGGACCTAGAGCCAGCCGGCTTCCGGACCAGCCGGCCACGGCGCCAGCCGGCTGCTCCTCAGCCGGCCTTTGCCGCGAGCCGGCCAGTAGCCAGCCGGCTGCTCCGCGTCCATTGCCCTATCCGGGGTCTTCCCCCCGACATTAGCCCCCGAAGCTGGCAAGGTCCTGCGTTTAGAAGGACCTAGGCAGGTTTTCCTGGTTTCTCGAATATATTTGACGGCACTTGGAGGGGCCGACTGAGAATTTCCATTCAGCCGGCTGCGCCCTCATCCGGCTCGTTCCTGCCGGCTGCTTCTAGCCGGCCGCTTTTTATACTTGTACAGTTTTTGCTTTCTCGCAAGATCTGATGGCGTCTCCGCCTTGCTGACGGATTTTGGTTCGAGTAGAATTTATTGTCCGGCTCCGGCTTGCTGCGCGCCGGAGTCTCCGCCGCCTCGGGCCCTGCGCCCGACTTGACTGGTCTGACGCCTGGCCCGGCGGTCGGTTCGTCTGGTCACATCAATGTCCCCCCGGATCCGGTGCGGTAGTGGGCGACGTGGTGTGGCCGTTTCCGATAACCGTCGTGGTCGTGGGAGGAGTTACGGCGCAGTAAATCCGGGGATGTGGCCCACGACCGCCACTTGGAGGCCAACCGCCCGCGGCAGGAGGCTATAAATGCCGCGGGGGAGGCATCGAGGCGGCCACTTGCCTCTTTCTTCCTCCTCGCGCTCCTGCTCCCATCGCTCTCCTCTTCGCACTCGAGCTCGCTGCTGCTCCGGCGAACGCCTCCCGCTGGCGAACTCCGGCGAACGAATCTCCACCGATCCGCCGCCGCCACTCCGTCAATCCGGCGTCACGGGGCCGCGCGTTTCAACGGAGCGTCCTCAGCCGCCGTTGTCGCCGCCGCGGTCGCAAGGCTCTTCCTCGCCGTTTCGCCTCTCTTGGTCATCTTCTTCCTCAACCTCGACAATGGCGTCTCCCAGCGGATCGTGGAGGGGCTCCTACATGCGGGAGGACGACATCGAACGATTGGTGCGCCTCCGGCGGATCCCGCAGTCGGTGATCACGCGGGTGCCCGGCGAGGAGGTGGAGCCCAAGCCGGAGCCTGGCGAGCGCGTCGTCTTCGGCGCGCACCTCGATCGCGGGCTGGGCCTGCCGGCTTCGACGTTCTTCCGGCAGTTCCTCGATAACTTTGGCCTGCAGCCGCACCACCTGCCGGCCAACGCGTGCATCCTCCTGAGCTGCTTCGTAGCGTTCATGGAGGCTTACGCCGGCTTGTGGCCCGACATCGACTTCTGGAGCCGGCTCTTCTTCTTGAAGGCGCAAACCAACGACGGCCGCCTGCGAGCCTGCGGCGCCGCCTCGATCTACACCCGGCCCGGTACGCCTTTCCCCAAAATCCCCACCGTTGATTCGGTGAAGAACTGGCAGATGTCGTTCTTCTACGTGCGCAACGAGGGGGAGCTCGTCGACCGGATCAACTTGCCGGAGTTCAACCCGGCCCCTCCAGTCGGCCGGATCAACTGGAGCCACAACGCCCGCTCGACGGATCCGGACGCTGAGGTGAACCTGCTTTGGGATTTCCTGGCGACAGCCGTCGATGGTGGGCTGACTGCCGAAGATCTCCTCTGCACCATCACCGAGCGCCGGGTGCTGCCGCTCCAGATGCGCACCCACAAAATCGGGCATATGTCCGGCCGGTTCGATCCGAACCGGACGTCCAAGGCGCCGCTCACCAAGGCCCAGGTGGCCAGCCGGGTGAATAACATCACGAAGGCGAACCTGTCGGAAGACTGGAACTACGGGCTGGCGCCCCACGACAGGGACCATCCACCGGCGCGGGTAAGCTCCGTGTCTCTGCCAATTTCCGGCTTGCGGCTGCGAGGCCGACTTCCTTTTTCTTCTGCCGACTTCCGGCTTGTTATTTGCCCATGCTTTTTCTGTCTTTCTAGCTCTTTGAACGCCAGAACGCCGAGGACGGCGACCTGGCGACGAGGAGGTGGACGCCGGATCACGTCGATCCGGCTGACCAAGCCGGCGACCATGCCGGCGACGACGACCTGTCGCACGCGCCTGATCTAGGCGGCCAGGGGGAGCACAATCCGCCCCCTTCACCGGAGCAGCAGGAGGACGCGGAGCCGGCGACGTCCGGCACGGGGCCAATCCCCGCCGTGCCTCTGCGCACGAGGCCGCCCAGCACCACGGCGACTTCGGCGCCCAAGGGCACGAAGCGAGCCGGCTCCACCGCCGCCTGGGAGGCGAAGGCGAAGAAGCAGCGCCGGCAGCAGCCGAAGAAGGTCCCGGAGCAGGCCGGGTGAGTTCTCTCTCTCTTTTTTGTTTGATTCCTTTTCTTTCCTTACTTTTATGCTTATCTTCTCTCTGTTTATCCGGCTAGGGCCCCTATCAAGTTTGCCCAGGGCGGCGGCTCCCGGCAAGCTCCGCGCGTTGTGTCGCCGCTTCCCCGCCAGAGGAGGGAGCAGACGCCGCAGCCTTCCTCGCGCGCACCTACGCTGCCGCCGCCTGCCGCGGGGGCGCCTTCCTTTGCTGTGCCGCTGGCCTCAGTGCCTGATCGCGGCACGCGGGTCGAGCCAACGCGGCAGCCGACGCTGGACGACATGTTCCCGCGCCGGACACCTCTTCTGGACCCAGCCGCTGGGGCCGGGCGGGGCATGCCGCCTTCAACCGGAGCCGAAGCCGGCAGGGCTGCTCCTCGAACCGGCGCGGCAGGGCTGCACCGCCTGCGGCCGGAGCCGGCACCAGGCCCAGCGTGGTGGAGCTGGATGAGAGCCCGGAGGGGGCACCCCGAGCGCCGGAGACGGCTGCGCCGGCTGGGCCATCCGCTGCGCCCGGAGCGACGCCACCGCCGCAGCCGACGACAGGGGAGCCGGCCAGGCAGGAGCCGGCGAGGGACGAGCCGGCGCGCATGGAGGGCGCCGACTCGCGCGCGCTGGTGAGGACGGAGACTCCATCGGCATCGCAGCAGGGCCTGCATGTGGCCAAGGGCGCACTTCTTCTTCAGGTGCCGTCCGCCTCCGACTCCAGCCTCGGCTCGGCTGCCACCATGGAGCAGGCGTGGCTCCGCGCCGACTCCTACAAGGTGACCAGCCGGGAGGGGAACCCTGGCCAAGCGTCGGTGGAGATGTTCTTCTCCAGCCTGCAGGCCAACCTCAAGGCCAGGGCAGCCGAGGCCGCGGCTAACGTTGCCAAGGTGGAGGAAGCCGGCAAGGTAAGCTTCGTCTGTTTTTGATCTGAATACTATCCTGGTAGCCCTCCGAGGCATGGGCCGGCTGCTTGGAGCCGGCCCGGGTTTCGCCTGTTCGACTGACTTTTTCTTTTCCTTAGGCTGTGATGGACCGGCGCACCACTTTGTATAATCGCGCCGTCACTCACTACCACAAGGCCAAGCTGGACCGGGCCGACTTGGCCCGCGAGCTGGAGGTCGCCAAGGGTAAGCTTTTGCTTCTTTCGACTCGATGCCTTATTTTCTTTTTAGTCTTTGTTGGCTGACATTTCTTTCCGGCCGCCTCGCAGTTGAAGCCGCCAAGGTCCCGCAGCTGGAGTCGGATCTCCGAGCCGCTCGCGCCCAGTGCGCCGAGAGCGAGGAGGCGGGCCGATCCGCCGCCGGCAAGCTCAAGCTGGCTGAGCAGGAGCTGACGCGGCTGCACCTGCTGGAGCAGAACCACCTCACCGAGCTCAACTCCCTCAGGACGGCAGAGAAGGAGAAGGTGGAGGACCTGAGCCGACGGCTGACGGAGGTGGAGAAGCAGCGGCTTGCGCTGCAGGAGGAGGTCACCGCCAAGTCCACAGAGCTGACGGCTACCGCCAAGCGCTGGACCGACGAGTTCAGCGCGCTTGATCGCGGCTTGGCGGGTGAGTGCATCTCTATGTTCCTTTCCCTTTGCCGGCTTTCGGCTGTCGGCTGCCGGCTTTCGTTGGCAGCCGGCAGCAGAAACTTCTGATTTCTTCGCTATCCTCATCTTCGGGCTGGTGGCAGTCGGTTCTTGCCGGCTGCCGCCAGGCTTTTCCTTTTGGCTTAGGACTTCAAAAATTTGCATTTTTCAGCTTATTTCGGCTTCAACGGTTTTTGACTTGCTTCTTCTTCTTGCAGCGGCCTTCCCGGAGATGCAGGACGCGGCTTTAGCGGCCGTTGGCGTCGCGCGCGACTCCAGGAGGCGGGAGACCGGCGAGGGCAGCTCCGAGTACTTCTCCATGGAGGACCACATGGCGTCCATGGCTGCCCGCATCGAGCCCATCACCAAGCTCGGCTGGGAGCTTCGGAAGGCGGCTGAAGAGCTGGTGCCAATGCTGTGGCCTGGAGAGGCGGTGCCGCAAGATATCTCCGGCCTCATCTCTTCTATGGAGCGGGCGCCGGACCGCTTCCTCGACTGGAAGGAGTCGGCCACGCGCGCTGGTGCCGACATGGCGCTGTCCTTCGTCCTCTCTTGGTACAACGAGGTGGACCTGGGGCAGCTCGAGTTCCGGCGAGCCGGCGTGGAGGACAAGCTCCCAGCCGATCTCAAGGCCGCCCGTCTTGCTCGAGCCAGCGCCATCGCCGACTTCGTCGACAAAGGCGCCTTCGTCGCGGACCCGAACCCTCCTCCATCCGATGAAGAGTACATGGACGACGAGGAGGCGGAAGACGCGCCCGAGGACGACCCGGCAGCCGGCTCCGCTGACGCCCCTCCGGCTTAGATTACCTGTTTTTCAGTTGTTCCTTTGCCAAGACAATTTATTAAATCCCCGGGATGCCGGGTGCGCATGTATGAATGCTATCGTTTTTTAATTAAGTCACACTTTAATGTGTTGGTTAATCATTTGTGTGCCGAGTTGCTTTCCTTCGACTAGCTCGCTTTTTCCCATCCGCCCCACTCTTTGGCTGTGCTCTTGCCGGTCGCACGTCCGACTTGCGATCCGTCGCCGGATCAAGAGCGGGCCGCTGGGTGAGGCCGACAGTATTTCAGTCGAACGAGCTGAATTCGGCAATCCGGCACTTATATGAAAAGTTGCAAGTTAACTCGCTTTTACTCTTTCCCTTAGTCGTTTTTCGCGTGCCGGCTTCCTAGGCCTTACTCCCGCCAGCCGGACAGCCGGGTTGCGGTCTGTAGCTGGATCGGAAGCCGGCTGTCGGAAACCGGATCACATTACTGAGCCGACCGCGTGAGAGGGTTCAAGCCAATTGGCGAAACAAGGTAAAGTACGCGAAAAACTTGTCGGAAACGGCGCTCTTGGCGCGTGCTTTTTCATAACTCACAAAAGGGATACAAGGGATACATACATTCCTGCTCTCATGTGTAAAATGGGCGGAGTAACCTGACATTCCAGGGACGTTTAGTCTCCTCGTCAGCCTTGTCCGGCTTGTTTTTCTTAGCCTCTTGGGCATCTATGAGATAGTAGGAATCATTGCCTACTGCCTTGCTCACGATGAAGGGACCCTCCCATGGGGATGAAAGTTTATGCTGTTCGGCTGTCCGCTGGATCAGCCGGAGCACTAGGTCTCCTTCTCGGAATGCTAAGGGCTGGACCTTCCGGCTGTGATAGCGTCGGAGGCTTTGCTGGTAGATAGTAGATCTAGACGCAGCCAGCAGCCGGGCCTCTTCGACCAGGTCAACTCCATCTTCGCGAGCTTCTTTGGCTTCGGCTTCTGTGTAGAGCTTGATCCTTGGCGCGTCGTGCTCGATATCAGTCGGCAGGACGGCTTCGGCCCCGTATACGAGGAAAAATGGTGTGAAGCCGACTGAGCGGTTTGTCGTTGTGCGTAGGCTCCACAGCACATTGGGCAGCTCTTCAATCCAGCAGCCGGCTGCTCGCTCGAGCGGCTCCACCAGCCGGGGCCGGATGCCGGCTAGGACTAAGCCGTTAGCCTTTTCCACTTGTCCGTTGGACTCTGGGTGCGCCACAGAAGATAGGGCCATCCGGATCCCCATTTCCCCGCAATAGCGAGAGAAGATGCCTTGGGAGAAGTTGGTGCCATTGTCGGTGATGATGGTGTGGGGGTAGCCGAATCTCACAATGATTTCCTTGAGGAATGTGACGGCTGTGGACCCGTCCAGTTTCTTGATTGGCTTGGCTTCGATCCACTTGGTGAATTTGTCAATCATCACCAAGAGGTGTGTCATGCCACCTCGCGCTGTTTTGAACGGGCCTACCATATCCAAGCCCCATACGGCAAATGGCCATGTGATGGGGATGGTTTTTAAGGCGGAAGCCGGCTGGTGTCTCTGCTTTGCGAAGCGCTGATAGCCGTTGCACTTCTTCACCAACTCTTCTGCGTCTCTGAGCGCAGTCGGCCAGTAAAAACCGTGCCGGAAGGCTTTGGCCACTATGGCTCTGGATGAGGCGTGATGTCCGCACTCTCCTTGATGGATTTCCCGTAGGAGTTCAATCCCTTCAGCCGGCTCGACGCACCGCTGGAACACCCCACTTACGCTGCGTTTGTACAGCTGGTGGTTGATGATGGTATAGGCCTTGGCCCTTCTCTCAATCTGCCTGACATGGACTCTATCATCAGGCAGCACGCCGTCGGTGAGGTAGGAGAGGAATTCTTGTGCCCATGAAGGTACGCATCTTATCTCGAATACGCTGACCAACAGGGCCTCCTGCGTGGGAGCTTCCGGATTCGACTGCATGGTCGCCGGGTTCGGCTTGCTAGCCGGCGGGTTCGGCTTGCTAGCCCCCGAGTTTGGCGATGAAGCCCCCGGGTTGGACTGAGAAGTCCCCGGGTTCGGCATGGTAGCCGGCGGGTTCGGCTTGTTAGCCCCCGACTTGGGCGATGAAGCCCCCGGGTTGGACTGAGAAGTCCCCGGGTTCGGCATGGTAGCCGGCGGGTTCGGCTTGTTAGCCCCCGACTTGGGCGATGAAGCCCCCGGGTTCGGCTGAGCAGCCCCCGGGTCAGCCGGCACGAATATTGAATCCGAGTCCGGTGACGGTATGATGGACGGCTTCTTGAGAACCGCCAAGGCGATGCCCGGCGGAATGGCTTGCCAGGTTGAGCCAATCTTGGACAAGGCGTCAGCCGCCTCGTTGCTTGCTCGTGGCACATGGTGGAATTCGCAGCCGTCGAAGAAGCCGGATAGCTGCTGGACATGGAAGCGGTACGAGGCCATGTTGGCATCCTTCGCGTCCCAGTCGCCAGATGCTTGCTGTATAACCAAGTCGGAGTTGCCGAAGCAAAGTATGCGACGCACGCCAATCTCCTTGGCCAGCTTCAGCCCATGAATGAGCGCTTCGTACTCCGCCACATTGTTGGATGCGGCGAAGTGGATCTGCAGGACGTAGTCCAGCCGGTCTCCCTTGGGAGAGGTGATGACGATGCCGGCTCCCAAGCCATTGCGCATCTTCGAGCCGTCGAAGTGCATCTTCCAGTGTGTGGAATCCGGCACAGGCGGCAGGTACTGCATCTCAGCCCAGTCGACGAAGAAGTCCGCGAGGATCTGCGACTTGATGGCTGTGCGTGGCTCGTAGAGGATGGTGTGGGCGGCTAGCTCCAGGGCCCACTTGGCAACCCGGCCGTTGGCATCCTTGCTGCCTATGATTTCCGCCAGGGGCGCTGTGGCAACCACCTTGATGGGGTGCTCTTGGAAGTAGTGCTTCAGCTTCTTGGCCGCCATGTAGACGCCATAGGTGACCTTCTGGTAGTGGGGGTAGTTTTGCTTCGACTGGGAGAGCACTTCGCTAAGGTAGTAGACTGGGCGTTGGACCAGCTGCTCCCTGCCGGCTTCTTTGCGCTCCACCACCAGGACAACGCTAACCACTCGGTTGGTGGCTGCGATGTACAACAGCATCGTCTCCATTGAAGCCGGCGTTGCAAGGATTGGCGCGGTTGAGAGCACGCGCTTCAAGTCATGGAAGGCCTCATCCGCCTGCGGTGACCAGACGAATTTGTCCGCCTTCTTCATTAATTGATACAGGGGCAGCGCCTTCTCCCCCAGCCGGCTGACGAAGCGGCTCAAGGAGGCCAGGCAGCCAGCAAACTTCTGGACGTCCTTGAGGCACTGCGGCAGTTCCATCTTCTCCAGGGCACTGATCTTGTCCGGGTTGGCTTCGATCCCTCGCTGAGAGACGAGGTAGCCAAGGAGCTGGCCAGACGGCACGCCGAATGTGCACTTGGCCGGGTTGAGCTTCATCCGGAATCTTCTCAGATTGGTGAAGGTTTCTCTCAGGTCATCAAGGAGGGTAGTCGTCTCCTTGGTCTTTACAACGACATCATCCACATATGCGTGAACATTTCTGCCGATTTGATCCTGCAAGCATTTTTGCATGCACCTTTGGTAGGTGGCGCCTGCATTTTTCAAGCCGAACGGCATAGTCGTGTAGCAGTAAGCCCCATACGGGGTAATGAACGAAGTCTTTATTTGATCATCCGGATTCAAAGGAATCTGGTGGTAGCCTGAATAGGCATCTAGGAAAGACAACAGTTCACAGCCAGCAGTCGAGTCTATAACTTGATCTATGCGCGGCAGGGGGAAGGGGTCCTTCGGGCACGCCTTGTTCAGGCTGGTGTAGTCGATACACATGCACCAGGAGCCGTTCTTCTTCAAAACCAGGACCGGGTTCGCCAACCAGTCCGGGTGCAGCACTTCCATGATGAAGCCGGCAGCTAGGAGCCGGGCGATTTCTTCACCGATGGCCTTCCTTCGTTCTTCGGCGAAGCACCTAAGAGGCTGCTTCACCGGCTTGGCTTCGGGCCGGACGTGGAGGTGGTGCTCAGCCAACTCCCTCGGCACACCCGGCATGTCTCTTGGAGTCCATGCGAAGATGTCCCGATTCTCACGGAGGAAGCTGGTGAGCTCGCTTTCCTATTTCTTGCTCAAGCCGGCACCGATGGTGACGAACTTGTCCGGCTGCGCCGGGTCCAGCAGGATCTTCTTCGTGTTGTCGGCCGGCTGGAAGTGAGTCGTCCCAGCCGGGTTGCCTGCAGCCGGCATGTCTGTCTGCGCGGCCTTGGCGAGGGCGACGGCGTCATGGATGAGCTGCTTCTCGGTGGCGATGACCAGCGTCTGGGCCATCTTGGAGCTCTGCGTGGCGCAGTCCATGGAGCGGCGATAGTCGCCGGCTACGGTGATGACCCCCTTGGGGCCAGGCAGCTTCATCTTCAGGTACCCATAGTGGGGCACCGCCATGAACTTGGTTAGGGCCGGCCTGCCCAGGAGCGCGTGGTAGGGACTCACGAGGTCCACCACCTCGAACTCGATTCTCTCGGTGCGGAAGTGGTCCGGCTTCCCGAACATCACCTCCAGCGTGATCCGGCCGATCGGCTGGCAGCAGTGGCCTGGCACGATGCCATGGAAGACGGTGGGGGTGGGGCGCAACTCGGCCTCCTGGATGCCCAGCTTGCGGGCGGTGTCGTGGTAGAGGATGTTGATGCTGCTGCCGCCGTCGATGAGGACGCGCGAAAAACGCACGCTGCGCCGGGTTGTGCCGATGGTGGGGTCGAGGACCATGGCGTAGCTGCCCGGCTTCGGCAGGACAGCCGGTGTGTCGCAGCGATCAAAAGTGATGGCCTGCTCTGACCAGTTTAGGTACTGGGGGACCGGCGGTATGACCGCGTTGACCTCGAGGGAACGGCGCTCTTGGCTCGTCCTGTCCTCGGGCTCGGAGGTGAAGATGATTTAGGTGGCGTCTTCGGCCAGATATCGGCCGCCATGGTGCACTTGGTTAGCCTCGTGGTGCTCGAGGTTGGCGTTCTCCGCGCCGGCTTGGCCACCCGGCCCGCCGGCTGGTGGAGGCGGGGGGGGGAGGCAGGAGAGGTTCACCGCTTGTCAGCCGCTTCATGAAGTGGCAGTCGCGGGTGGTGTGGTTGGAGGGGTTCTTGCCGCTGTGGTACTTGCACGGCGAGTCGAGCATCTGCTCAAAGGTGTACTTCGGCTTCCACTGCCGGTCTTGCTTCTGGCGGCGGCTGCAGCCTGCCACGTTGTCTGCCACGGCGGCTACGTGGGCGGAGCCGTACCGGCGGTCCGACTGGTCGCTGTGACGCTTGCCGCGGTAGTTATCCCGCCGGCTGCCATGAGAGGCGCCGTCTGCCGGCTTGTGCTCAGCCGACTTGTGGTGGTCCCGCTTGGAGGGAGCCGGTGCTGGGTCAGCCGGCGCCTTGCCGGCTTCTTCAGCCAGCGCGTATTTGTCCGCGATGGCCATCAAGGCGGCCATCGACTTGGGGTCACTGCGGCGCAGCTTGTGCCACAGCATGGTGTTTGGCCGGCAGCCTCCCATGAAGAAGCTGATGGCCTGGATCTCGTGCACGCCCTCGCAGGAGTTGCGCATCTCGCACCAGCGCGTCAGGTACGCGCGATCTGTCTCGTCCGGGCCCTGCTTGCACATCTCAAGCTGCTGAGGGCGACCCGGCCGGCGGTAGGTGCCGGTGAAGTTGCTGACGAAGGCCTCTTCGAAATCCAGCCAGCCGTTAATGCTGCCGGCTGGCAGGTTGTTGAGCCAGGTGCGGGCGGAGCCGACCAGCATCAGGGGGGAGTAGCGTACCGCCCACCGCTTGTTGCCCCGCGAGATACCGACTGCGGTGGAGTAGTCCAACAGCCAGTCCTCCGGCTTGGCGGTGCCGTCGTACTTGGGCGTGTCGCGGGGGAGCTGGAAGCCGTCGAGCACGGGCTCGTTGGCGATGCGGGGCCCGAAGCACTTGGGGCAAGCCGGCGCCTCCTCTTCCGCGATGCGGGATTCGATCAGCCGGTCGAGGCGGTCTCTGGCGTCGGTGGGCTCGATGCAGGGGCCCAGCCGGGAACGTGCCGGCTGGCGTGTGCCGGCTGCTTCTGGAGCCGGCCGATGCTGACGGCGGGGCTCGGAGTCTTGCTCCTGGTTACGGCTTGGGGGAGGCCGGCTGCGGCTGCTGCCGCTCGGCTGGTGGCTCGGCCGGCCCGAACTTGCGTGCGTGGCCCGGGAATCATGGCGCCGGCTTGGCGCTGGGGAGGCGGACTCGGCCGTGTCCCTGGCGCCTTCCCTGTCGTTGCCTGCAGCGCCACGAGCGTGAGAAGCTCTGGGGGCATTGATAAACCTGGGGTCGGCGATCTGCCTGTTGGCTGCGTTGAGCAGCACAGTCACCCGCTTGGTCTGGCGGCGTAACTCTTCGCCTTCGAGGCAGTTCAGCTCTTCTGCGGCGGCTTCTGCCGCGCGCATGTTCTTGTCGGGGGTGTTGTAGACGGGGAGCTCCGTGGACGGAGCCGGCGAAGGAGCGCCGTCGCGGGCGATCTCGGCGCCAAGGCCGCGGCCCCTGCGGCGGACGTGGCCGGCTCGGCTTGGCTCGTCGCCGCCTGGAGTGAGGCCGTGGGCGCGGTTGTACTCGCGCTGGGTGATCTCCATCTGGCGCTTAGCAGCGGCCAGTTCTTCGGTTTGCTTGAGGAGGAGCTGGCGATGCGCCTCCAGGTCCGCCTCGATGGCGGCGGGGTCTCCGCCAGGCATGAGTGGCGTGCTCAGCTTCGCCCGGACTTCGTCCAGCTGGGACGGTGGCGGTGGCGGCCTGGCGCCTGAGCCGGAGGCGTTGGGGTCGATGTTGCGCTCCAGGCCGGGGCCACGGGTGCGCGGGTTCTTGACGGGGAGCTCCTCGCCAGCCATCATGACTTGCACGACGGCGGGGCTGGCGGGAGCGCTGCTGCCGGCTCGCGGAGGAGGGCTAGCGCAGCGCAGGATCTGGCGCGGGTAGCGCGGTGGTGCGACGGTGGCGACGTAGACGTCGAAGCCGCCGAAGCTGATGACGTTGCCGCCGGCAGGGAATGGCCGGTCAGCGAAGCAGCTAGCGTTGTCGCTGACGCAGTTGAGGGAGCCGAATCTCCAGATCAAGCCTGAAGCGACTCGCTCGCCGGTGGTGATGGTGAGGCCCGTCCGGATGAAAACACCGGCCGAGGATGCTGAAGGCCCCACGGTGGGCGCCAAATGTCGTGGTATCGTCACGGCATATGCCATAGGGTGGCTAATCGAAGTGGTTCCTGAGGGATCTCACGGCGGTATCCGGAAGCGGGTATGGGCACGAGCGACACGGCGACGTACCCAGGTTCGAGGCCCTCCGATGGAGGTAAAACCTCTACGCCTGCTGTGAGTGTATATGATGATCACACAATACAATGGTGCTCCTAGAGCTGTGTCCGGCTGCTCCTGAGAGGCTAAGGGAGACGATGGTCTCTCTCACAGGGCAGCTCTGTAGGTGGGTGGAAGCAATAAATGATCGATCCCCTGCACGAGAGGGGGTAGTGCGGCTTATATAGGCGCCGGCACTTTACATATAAGACCCTATAGTTTACTGGCCGGCTTGGCCGGCTCCGGCTTCCGCTCCTTCCCGAGGCGGTGACGTCAGGAGCCGTTGAGGCATCGTGGCCTGTCCCATCCGGCTGCCACGGTCAGCGGTATGGAGAGGAGGTGTCCCTATCGCCGTCAGCCACTGTAGCCAGTACGGATCGTCGTAAGCCCTGACGGCCTGTCCGGCGCGTGGCACTATTGCTCCACAGTGCCCCGCGCTTTACGGAAGATGGAGTCAGCGTGGACTTTGGGAACCCGGATCACCAACCCGGTTCCTTCCAGTGCAAGACTCGCCAGCCTCGAGTCGGTCTGAGGTACAAACCCCAGTCGGATATGGCTTATAGAAGCCGGCCCAGCTACAGCATTGGTGGCCGTAGCCAGGCCGACTAGGACCTAGAGCCAGCCGGCTTCCGGACCAGCCGGCCACGGCGCCAGCCGGCTGCTCCTCAGCCGGCCTTTGCCGCGAGCCGGCCAGTAGCCAGCCGGCTGCTCCGCGTCCATTGCCCTATCCGGGGTCTTCCCCCCGACATAAACAAGGTCTAGACATATTCAAACTATTCAAATCATGTATCTACCCCTAACCCCTAAACTCTGTCTTATGAAGTCAAGCATGAAGAGAAGTGCATGGTTTTGGGTTTCAAACATGGAAATTTCAAAAAACTCCCAAAAACTTCATTTTAGAGTGACTAAGAAGGATACATTCTTCCCTTTTCATTTTCATGTTTATACTTGTTTAAATCTTGGTCAAACCTAGGATTTTACAAGATTCAAATGTGCATCAAAATTCCAAACAAATCAGAAAAATGAAAAACCAAAGCACATAGTTTTCTTATGTCATATAGTTAGCATTAAAGTTGATAAACAAGGCCTAGACATATTCAAACAAGAAAAATCATGTATCTACCCCTACCCCTAAACTCTGTCTTATGTAGTTAAGCATGAAGAGAAGTGGTTTTGGGTTTCAAACATGGAAATTTCAAAAACCTCCCAAAAGCTTCATTTGAGAGTGACTAAGAAGGATCCATTCTTACCTTTTCATTTTCATATTTTAAATTTATTAAAATCATTGTCAAACCTAGGATTTGACCAAGATTCAAATGGGCATAAAATTTAAAAAGATCAGAAAAATGAAAAACAAAAGCACATAGTCTTCTTATGTCATATATATAGTAAGCATTCAAAAGTTGATAAACAAGGTCTAGACATATTCAAATAATACAAATCATGTATCTACCCCTAACCATAAACTTTGTCTTATGAAGTCAAGCATGAAGACAAGTGGTTTTTGGTTTGAAACACGGAAATTTCAAAAACCTCCCAAAAGCTTCATTTTAGAGTGACTAAGAAGGATCCAGGCTTACCTTTTCATTTTCATGTTTTAAACTTGTTTAAATCTTGGTCAAACCTAGGATTTGACCAATATTCAAATGGGCATAAAATAAAAAATAAAAAAAACAAAGCACATAGTCCTCTTATGTCATATAGTAACCATTCAAGTTCATAAACAAGGTCTAGACATATTCAAACCAGACAAATCATGTACCCCCTAACCCTAAACTCTATCTCATATATGAAGTCAAGCATGAAGAGAAGTGTGGTTTTGGGTTTCAAACATGTAAATTTCAAAAACATCCCAATAGCTTCATTTTAATTACACTTACTAATTAATTAAGAAGGATCCAGGATTAATTACCTTTTCATTGTCATATTTTAAACTTGTTTAAATCTTGGTCAAACCTGGGATTTGACCAAGATTCAAATGGGCATTAAAATTCAGAAAAAAAAATCGAAACAATGAAAAACCAAAGCACATAGCCTTCATATGTCATATAGTAAGCATTCAAATTGATAAACAAGGTCTAGACATATTCAAACCAGAAAAATAATGTATCTACCACTAAGCCCTAACCCTAAACTTTGTCTTATGAAGTCAAGCGTAAAAAGAAGTGGTTTTGGGTTTCAAACATGGAAATTTCAAAAACCTCCCAAAAACTTCATTTTAGAGTGACAAAGAAGGATACATGCTCCCCTTTTCATTTTCATGTTTTAAACTTGTACATTTAAATCTTGGTCAATCCTATGATTTGACCAAGATTCAAATGGGCATCAAAATTTAAAAAAATCAGAAAAATGAAAAACCAAGGCACATAATTTTCTTATGTCATATAGTAAGCATTCAAGTTGATAAACAAGGTCTATAAATATTCAAACCAGACAAATCATGTATCTATACCCCTAACCCCTAAACTCTGTCTTCTGAAGTCAAGCATGAAGAGAAGTGGTTTTGGGTTTCAAACATGGAAATTCAAAAACCCCCCAAAAGCTTCATTTTAGAGTGACTAAGAAGGATCCATGCTTACCTTTGCATGTTCATATTTTAAACTTGTTTAAATCATTGTCAAACCTAGGATTTGTCCAAGATACAAATGGGCACAAATTTAAAAAAATCATAAAAATGAAAAACAAAAGCACATAGTCTTCTTGTGTCATATCGTAAGCATTCAAGTTGATAAACAAGGTCTAGATATATTCAAACCAGACAAATCATGTATCTACCCCTGTCGATCTTATGAAGTCTAGCATGAAGAGAAGTCGTTTTGGGTTTCAAACATGGAAATTTCAAGAACATCCCAAAAGCTTCATTTTAGAGTGACTAAGAAGGATCAAGGCTTACGTTTTCATTTTCATGTTTTAAACTTGTTTAAATCCTAGTCAAATCTAGGATTTGACCAAGATTCAAATGGGCATAAAATAAAATAAATAGAAAAATGAAAAACCAAAGCACATAGTCTTCTTATGTCATATAGTAAACATTAATGTTGATAAACAAGGTCTAGACATATTCAAACTATTCAAATCATGTATATACTCCTAACCCCTAAACTCTGTCTTATGAAGTCAAGCATGAAGAGAAGTGCATGGTTTTGGGTTTCAAACATGGAAATTTCAAAAAACTCCCAAAAACTTCATTTTAGAGTGACTAAGAAGGATACATTCTTCCCTTTTCATTTTCATGTTTATACTTGTTTAAATCTTGGTCAAACCTAGGATTTTACAAGATTCAAATGTGCATCAAAATTCCAAACAAATCAGAAAAATGAAAAACCAAAGCATATAGTTTTCTTATGTCATATAGTAAGCATTAAAGTTAATAAACAAGCCCTAGACATATTCAAACAAGAAAAATCATGTATCTACCCCTACCCCTAAACTCTGTCTTATGTAGTTAAGCATGAAGAGAAGTGGTTTTGGGTTTCAAACATGGAAATTTCAAAAACCTCCCAAAAGCTTCATTTGAGAGTGACTAAGAAGGATCCATTCTTACCTTTTCATTTTCATATTTTAAATTTATTAAAATCATTGTCAAACCTAGGATTTGACCAAGATTCAAATGGGCATAAAATTTAAAAAGATCAGAAAAATGAAAAACAAAAGCACATAGTCTTCTTATGTCATATATATAGTAAGCATTCAAAAGTTGATAAACAAGGTCTAGACATATTAAAATAATACAAATCATGTATCTACCCCTAACCATAAACTCTGTCTTATGAAGTCAAGCATGAAGACAAGTGGTTTTTGGTTTGAAACACGGAAATTTCAAAAACCTCCCAAAAGCTTCATTTTAGAGTGACTAAGAAGGATCCAGGCTTACCTTTTCATTTTCATGTTTTAAACTTGTTTAAATCTTGGTCAAACTTAGGATTTGACCAATATTCAAATGGGCATAAAATAAAAAATAAAAAAACCAAAGCACATAGTCTTCTTATGTCATATAGTAACCATTCAAGTTCATAAACAAGGTCTAGACATATTCAAACCAGACAAATCATGTACCCCCTAACCCTAAACTCTATCTCATATATGAAGTCAAGCATGAAGAGAAGTGTGGCTTTGGGTTTCAAACATGTAAATTTCAAAAACATCCCAAAAGCTTCATTTTAATTACACTTACTAATTAATTAAGAAGGATCCAGGATTAATTACCTTTTCATTGTCATTTTAAATCTTGGTCAAACCTAGGATTTGACCAAGATTCAAATGGGCATAAAAATTCAGAAAAAAAATCGAAAGAATGAAAAACCAAAGCACATAGCCTTCATATGTCATATAGTAAGCATTCAAATTGATAAACAAGGTCTAGACATATTCAAACCAGAAAAATAATGTATCTACCACTAAGCCCTAACCCTAAACTTTGTCTTATGAAGTCAAGCATGAAGAGAAGTGGTTTTGGGTTTCAAACATGGAAATTTAAAAAACCCCCCAAAAGCTTCATTTTAGAGCGACTAAGAAGGATCGATGCTTACCTTTTCATTGTCATGTTTTTAACTTATTTGAATCTTGGTCAAATCCTAGGTTTGACCAAGATTTAAACAAGTTTAAAACATTCAAATCCTAACTTATAGAGCATCCCGGCATCTATAGAGTTTCAGGAACATCACGTTATATACGAGCTCCTTGGCGGTGTTGCTCCTGCAAAGGGCGTCGTCGTGATGCGCTTCGAAAGAACGGCCTGGCTCCACGGCAGGCACCGCCTGAAGTGCGGTCGGATTAGGCGGCTGGCCACGGGAGCTCCCTGCCTCCGCATCGTTTGCGCCGGCCGGGAAGGGGATCTCACCTGCTGGCAAAGAAAACCATGCGGCATGCGCGAGCGGAAAAGCCGGCCAGGGCCGAGCGGGCGTCGCATGCGGGGTTGCGTGGGAGATCCCTGCCTCTGCATCCATCGGCCCGCACGGGAAGCGGCTGGCGAGGGGCTCCACGATCAGCGTCGCCGCCGCGGGCTGAACAACCAGCCAGTGCAGAGCGGACGGGTTATGCCTTGGTGCGCGCTTGACGAAGCGAAGGCGGCGTTGATGCTCCGCTTCCTCGTCGGTGGTAGGACTACGCGCGCGGCGACCAGAGCCAAGTGGGAAGGCCATAGCTATGTCGATTGGTCACTTAAGGTGGAGAGGTTCTCTTACCATTTCGGAGAAGCGGAGTAAGAGGAAGTTGTTGCTTATAATAAAAATATCTCGGGTTCACTGCCACGTTGGTTTAAGAGGGGCAAAGTTGGTCAATGCCTAGGAAGTTGGAATCGTTTTGGCCCCAATTTAATTACCTTGCCGTTCCTCTCTCGGTCTCTCCCACCTCTTCACTATTCGTCACCTTGCCTCCTTTCATGTTTCATCGTAGTGCATCTTGTTTTTCTAGTAGCACCTTCACAAAAATCATACACATTTGGCCGAATCTGTCATTGTGTGCACTAATAAAGTAAAAAAAAATTGATTATATGTGAATACATGTTTAATACACTAGCTCGCAAAGATGTTTCTCAAGGCGATATGCACAATGCCTGCCAAAAAAGCTTCATTTTGGATTGAATAATAATTAAGAAGGATCCAAACTTACTTTTTCATTTTCATGTTTTAAACTTGTTTAAATCTTGATCAAACCAAGGATTTGACCAAGATTCAAATGGGCATAAAATCTAAAAATTTAAAAAAATGAAAAACCGAAACACATAGCCTTCTTATGTCATATAGTAAGCATCATTCAAGTTCATAACCAAGGTTTAGACATATTCTGTCAACACCCAGGTTTTTAAGTCCGGATGCCTATTATGTCATACATCGCAATCCCAGGAATATTGTTGTTGCGAGGCATAATAGTTAAGTATCACAGTCATCATTCATTACAAACCATACTGTCTTACAAATTGGAATCACATGATCCATATTACACGAATAGTCTATCTATCGATCAACGAACAAACACAAGTTCATAGCGGAAGCGTAAGATACAAGGACTCTTTAGTCCACAGGCCAACGCTTGACGTCGGAAGACTCCTAGTTGTCGTAGGCGTCCTGCTGGTCATCGCCTTGTTCCTCTTCATACTCTGGCCATTTGAATAGCCAGGGACAAAGCCATGAGTACTTCAAGTACTCGCGAACTAATACTAATGTAAGTGCTAGACATTGCTAGAAAGGTTTGCTAAGCTCTAGTTTATTTGCATAAAGCCAATTTTAGTTCACAAGTATTTGAGGAAAAGCTTATTCATGTGCTAACTAACTCAAGTGGGAACATTAGTGTCATTCCCACCATTCAAGTGGTGATTTCAATTCAATTCACCACAAGTCATTTCACCATCTCATTTCAACATCATTTTCAAGAATTTGACATCGGAAACTGTATGGCCTTTCCAACCGTCCTTAACCGTGGACGCGGCTATTCGAATAGATTTACACTCTGCAGAGGTTGCACACTTGTGCCACAACATTTGATTCCATCCGTCGGGATTACCCCGAATCATCGTAACACAGTACGCGGATCATCAACCATAACCTTTCACTTACAAATCCTAGTATGAGCACCTCTCCCCATGAGCTTGGCCTCCCAGTGAAGACCAATCACAACCTGGGAACTGCACAGGGCTTGGCCGTACAATTCACCTCAATTTCACATCATTTCTCAACAACGGAGGCAGCCTCAAGCGTAACCCCTATGACGTGTGTTCAGAGGGAACCCATACTAAGATGCATAAACTTCCAGTTAAGCCCTACCCATAATCAGGTATTGTGGGGGTACTTAGTATTGGAAAGGTATCGCATTCAAACCAATATCATTTTTATCAAAAATCACCATCTTCTCTTTGTCATATTCACCTCCAAAAAATCATTCAATGGAATGCTTCATCATTCCAAGGTTTCAAATTCAATTCCAGTCATATTGTTCCCATCTAGAGTTGTCAAGTTTTATTCATTAGCACTAGCTCTAAATCATGAGGGGTGCTATCTTGCTTTGCTTGATGGAGACTCACTTTACTACTCTAGTAAACTTCTTTACTTTGACCAAAGTTAACTATAAAAGCAACTTCTTGAGAAAACAAGTAAGAACTTGTAAGGTATAAAATTGGGATAGGCTTATGTAAGAAAAGGTAAGATCCATGGTGCCTTGCCCCAAAGGGGCTTTGCACTTTGCAAGAATATTAGCTTGCCTTGGTAGTTCTCAAAATTCTCCTCCTCCTCCTCTTGGTAGCAACCTTCCTCTTCCTGGTATTCTCCGGTGCTAGCGTCTAAATTTAAATACAAGTATAATTACTCACTCATTCAATGGCTATTCCATATATCACATATAATCACACAAACTATACTAGGCACACAATTAATCTAATTTGGGTGCATTGGTTGCGTGGCTTGAGGAGAATTTACTTCTTTTTATTTCATATGTAAATGATAGTTTTCATAGGGTTCTTGAGGAATAATTTCCTTTCATTGAAATCTTCTTAAGATTTAATCTCTCAAATAACCATTCCTGAACATAAGAGAGTTTGGGCCAGGGGTCCAAACATCACATGAATTCATTTGAGACAAGGTTTAAATGAAGTATAAGACTTCATATGATTTACTTAATAGTTTTGGACAATATCAGCTACATACACAAGCCATATTGTCCATTAATTAAACTAGGGCATGATCATGCGAAGTGACCACACCATTTTCTTGCATAAACAATTAGTGTAAGTCAAATGTGAGCTATCGGAGTTGGAATTAACTTAATATCTATTTTAGTTGATTTTTAATAATTATTTGAATACGGAAAAGTCCCTGCCTTCTTCTTTTCATCAGATTAATTCTACAACTAATCTGGTCATGGGACCAGTGCCATTTTGTAGATCTTTTTACTAGCTTTCCAACCATATAAAATTCATTGAATTTGGTTAAGCCAATTTGAATCTATGGATTTTCAAAGTTTGGGCGGTATTGAAATTGGTTTGGATTTGACTAAAACGAATTTGAATTAATAGGGCCGGCGGGAAAACGAAACTGGGCTGATTCGAAATAACCAGGCCCAGTCCAGCCCACCACGGTCCACAGACGCGTGGGCTTGCTGACAGCGTGGGGTCCACGCGTCAGCGGCTCATAACTACCGAATCGGTAAGTTTTAAACTGAGGCGTTGGATTAGAATCTAATCGAACGGCGCTCGTTCATCATCGTCACCAGCGAGAGAAGCTCACTGGCGCCGTGGCACTAGGGGGCCAGAGAGCTCACCGTGGCTCCAGCTAGGGTGGGCAGTGTGCTCGAGGACGATGTCGACGACGGCGAAGCTCCTGGTACCGTCGGCTTGTCCTGGGGCGGCTCCAATCGACGGCGAGCTTCGGCGGCGGACACGGGCAGTGAGGCTTCGATTGGGCGGCGTCAGTGGGTAATGTCGACGGTGGAATGGCTCTGGTGGTCGAGTGGGAAGAGGGGAAGGCGTTGTGTCCTCCGTTGCTTCTAGGGAGCTCGCTATTTATAGGATTGAGTGAGGGTGGCGGGGTAGTGATGCGGTCGATCATGGCGCGGCTTCTCCGGCGAGCTATCGAGCTAGGCGAGGGCGGCGCACTGCTCAGTGCATCATGGCAGTCCTCTGGGTGGCGACAGCTTGGTCGGGCGGTGGCTGGTTTGGTCGCATTGCTTCCGCTTCTGCCGCAGCGTTCACGGGATCGTGTCGTCATCTCCGGCGCCGGCGGTCACGGGTCTGTGCTGCGCGCGTGTCTAGCAGCGTCGCGGTGTCACGCAGGTGCTCAACTCGCTCACAGGGGGTCCAGGGCGTGCTCGAGGTGGTGGCGTTGCACGTGGCCAGTGTGCGTCTGTGGTGCGCCACGCGCGACGCGAGCGGCATGGCATGGCCACCACTGGGCGCGCTGTCTCCGGCGTGTCCACGGCGTCTACCGCAAGGTGGTCGGTGCTAGCTCAGGTAGGGAGGCACGGTGGCGACGCTGGACACCAGGGCCAGGGCTGAGAGTGAAGGAGGAGAGGGGGAGGTTGTCGGGTTGGTGACATGGCCGGCATGGCCATGTCCTAGCCTTGCTCCTCCTCTCCCTAGGGTTACTATGCTTCCTTGATGGTTAGAGGGAACCAGGGGGCTATTTAGACTAGGTTTGATGTAGATTAGATGAGGTAGATCACTATTGCAAATAGTGTCAAATAGTTACATAATGATTATTTGTGAATTTGGTCCAAATTTGATTCAATTCAAATGGTTGCAAGTTTTGAATTGTAAGTATTTCATTGAGTTAGAAATGACCAGAGGTGATGGAGTGTGGTGGTGGAATTGTTAAATTCAAAGTTTTGCAAATTTGGCTAAGTGTGAGATTGTTCCATCTATTAAAATGTTGCAACTTTGGATGAGCATAGCTATTGATCTAGAAAGAATTTGGCATGGTGATCTTTACAAGAAGTGTTCACCTTGATCTTGTCTTGGATGAGGTGCAAAGAGTTAGCAAGGTTTAGTTTGAAATTTTTGGATTACAGGGGCTCAAAGTAGTGATCAGACTATAATTGGCAGATTTGGCCATTATCATATGTGAGCAATGTTTGTATTTGAAATCCATTTGAATTGTGATCTTTTGATTCCAAAAGTTGTAATAAGTGTTTAGTAACATTCTTCAACTAATGGTGAAGATCAAATTGGTCCAGTGTCAAAATTTATAAAAATGCCATAGAGCATATGTGAGGGTTTTTAGGGTTTTTCATTTATTTGATTTTCTTCCTCTTTTTGATTTATTTGGTTTGTGATCTTCTCATGATCACTTTAGGGTTTTAGGGTTTAGCTTATACACATAATAACAATCATCATGTCATATCAATCAAATGCACAAGTCCTATGCATGGCACTATATGCAATTTGAAAAGTTTTTGTTGGTTTGAAATTTTGCTCTCTGGAATTCTTCTAACTTTCTTTTATTGAAATTTGGGATGTTACAAACCCTTCCCCCTTACAAAAGATCTCGTCCCGAGATCTAAAAGAAATTTAGGTACTAAAGAGATCTGGGTACTCCTTCTTCATGAAGTCTTCGCGTTCCCAGGTGGCTTCATCTTCAGTATGATTGCTCCATTGTATCTTCAGAAACTTGATGCTTCGGGTGCGGGTGGTTCCGTAAGCTTCCTCCAGGATGCGAATTGGCACTTCGCGGTATGTCAGGTCCTGGTTGATATCCACCGCTCGGTGATCGATGTTCTTGAACACTTCGGTCTTCTCAGGGACTTCAAGGCACTTCCGGAGGAGTGAGATATGAAACACGTCGTGCACAGCCGACATTTCTTCAGGCAACTCCAGTTGATAAGATACTTCACCTCGGCGGCTGAGGACTTTGAAAGGTCCGACATATCGGGGTGCGAGCTTTCCTTTCAGTTGGAATCTCTGCATTCCTTTCAAGGGGGATACCTTGAGATAGACGAAGTCCCGATATCGAAGGTCATCTCCCGACGTCTCTTGTCGGCGTAGCTCTTCTGTCTTGATTGCGCCGTCTTGAGGTACTCGCGAATCTTGTGCACTTTCTCTTCGGCTTCACGAAGAACATCGGGGCCAAAAACTTGGCTTTCTCCAACTTCCGACCAGTTCAGGGTGGTATGGCATTTCCTTCCGTACAAGGCTTCGAAGGGGGCCATCTGTAGGCTAGCTTGATAGCTGTTGTTGTAAGAGAATTCTGCGTAGGGTAAGCAGTCTTCCCACTTGGATCCTTATTCCAGTACACATGCTCTTAGCATGTCCTTCAGTATCTGGTTGACTCTCTCAGTCTGTCCGTCGGTCTGAGGGTGATAGGCGGTGCTGAAATTCAGATGGGTTCCTAGGCCTTCATGCACTTTCTGCCAGAATCTTGAGGTGAACTGTGATCCTCTATCTGACCTTATCGATTTCGGGGTTCCGTGCAGGGCGACTATTCTAGAGATGTATAGTTCGGCTAGCTTCGGGCCTTGGTAGGTGGTCTTGACGGCAATGAAATGGGCGACTTTGGTTAATCTATCGACAACTACCCATATTGAATCATTGCCTTTGCTGGATTTGGGCAGTCCGGTGATAAAGTCAATTCCTACGGAGTCCCACTTCCATTCTGGAATCTGTAGTGGTTGTAGCAGTCCGGCTGGTCGTTGATGTTCTGCCTTGACTCTCTGACAGATGTCACACTTGGCGATGTAGCTGCCGATTTCTCTCTTCATTCCGTGCCACCAGAATTGCTCCTTCAGGTCTTGGTACATCTTGGTACCTCCGGGGTGGATTGAATAAAGAGTGTCATGGGCTTCTTGCAGGATGACTTGCTTCAAGTCTGAGTCCGATGGTACGCAGAGACGTTTTTTGTACCAAAGAACTCCGGCTTCGTCTACGGTGAATCCGGGGGCTTTTCCTGCGGCTATCTGCTTCTTGATTCCGTCGATGCTACCGTTGTCCTTCTGCGCTTCCTTGATCTGGCTAACCAAGGTGGGTTGCAGTTCTATGCTGGCTAGGAATCCTTCGCTAACAAGTTCTAGTCTGAACTGTTCAAACTCTTGATGCAGGCTGGGCTGTTCGGTTGCGAGAATGGAGTTCAACTGGCACGGCAGTCGACTCGAAGCATCCGCTACCACATTGGCCTTGCCGGGGTGGTAGTGAATCTCCATGTCGTAATCCTTGATCAATTCGATCCATCGGCGTTGTCTCATGTTCAGCTCCTTCTGGGTGAATATGTATTTCAGGCTCTTGTGGTCGGAGTAGATCTCGCATCGATTACCGATGAGGTAATGACGCCAAACTTTCAAGGCTAAGACCACGGCTGCAAGTTCGAGGTCATGGGTTGGGTAGTTATGTTCATGTTGCTTTAGCTGTCTTGAAAGGTAGGATACAACCTTGCCTTCTTGCATAAGCACACATCCAAGACCAGTCTTGGAGGCGTCGCAATATACGTCAAAGGGCTTTGCGATATCTGGCATGATCAGGATTGGGGCAGTTGTCAGTCTACTCTTGAGCTGTTGAAAGCTCTCTTCACATTTGTCGGTCCACTCAAACTTCTTGTCCTTCTTCAGCAATTGGGTCATTGGTCGAGCGATGCTCGAAAAGCCTTCTACAAATCTGCGGTAATATCCGGCTAATCCAAGAAAAGCGCGGACCTCGGTTTGGGTGGTTGGGGCTTGCCATTCCATAACGGTCTTGATCTTGGCGGGATCTACGGCAATTCCTCCTGCAGACAAGATATGTCCCAGGAATCCAACTTCTTCCAACCAAAACTCACACTTGCTGAACTTAGCATACAGCTTGTGATGTCTAAGGGTTTCTAGGACAGTCTCCAGATGTTGTTCATGTTCCTCTTCGGACTTGGAGTAGACGAGAATGTCATCGATGAAGACAACGACAAACTTGTCCAAAAAGTTCATGAAGATCTTATTCATGAGATTCATGAAATAAGCGGGGGCATTGGTTAGTCCAAACGACATGACGTTGTACTCGTACAACCCATATCTGGTGGTAAAGGCAGTTTTTGGAATGTCGGTGGCTCGGATTTTCAGCTGATGGTATCCAGTTCTAAGGTCGATCTTGGAGAAAACTTTGGCTCCGGTGAGTTGATCAAACAAGTCTTCTATCTTGGGTAGGGGGTATTTGTTTTTGATGGTGACATCGTTAAGCTTACGATAGTCCGTACATAAACGATTTGCACCATCCTTCTTGTCCACAAACAAGACTGGGGATCTCCAGGGGGATGCACTTGGTCTAATCAGACCTTTGGCTAACATATCATCTATCTGTTTCTTCAGCTCCACAAGCTCGGTTGCGTTCATGATGTAGGCTCTCTGGGCTATGGGTCCAGTTCCAGGAATTAGCTCGATGATAAACTCGATATCCCTATCCGGGGGCATACCGGGTAGATCATACGAAAACACATCAGGGTAGCGACAAACGACCCTGATTTGATCCAGAGTTGGCTTGGATACACTTTGGTTGTAGGTGAATTTTCTGGGTAGTTTTTTAGAGATATGCTCTACTACGATACCGGTGCTGCTGGTCATGGTTATGGCTTTCTTGGCACAGTCTATCAATCCATTGTGTTTTGACATCCAGTCCATCCCTAGGACGACTTCCAAACCTTTGGTTCCCAAAATGATTAGATTGGCATAGAAATCTACATCATGGATTTTGATGGGTACATTTTTGCAAAATTTTCAAGCTTTGGTGGTTGATCAGGGGATTTGAACTATCATAACATGCTTCAAACTGAGGGGTTGAATTTTACTTGTTGATGCAAAGTCTTCGGTGACAAAAGAATGAGATGCTCCGGAATCAAACAATACTCTGGCAGGGATGTGGTTGACAGAAAACATACCCAGTACAACATCTGGTGCTTCCCAGGCTTCTTCGGCGTTCATGTGGTAGAGACGGCCGTTGCGATTATTGGGGTTGTTGGGGGCGAACTTCTTGCCGGTGGAGACACGGCGTTGCTGCTGAGCAGGTGCAGCGGTGTTGCCAGCGAGCTTGGCGAGTCTCTTGGGACACTCATTGGAGTAGTGCCCCACTACACCACACTCATAACAAGTGATGGTGGTCTTGTCCTTGGTCGCAACGGGAATGGCGTTGCTTCCGGTTCTGGGAGCGGTGTTGGTGTTGTTGTTGTTGTTGTTGGGGGCTCTGGGCGGAGCGCGGTTGTAGTTGTTGTTGTTGTAGCCTCCTGGCTTGGAGTTTCCTCCACTCCGGTTCTGATAACCGGGGCGCGAGTTCTGCATCTGGGGTTTGTTGTTATTGCTTCTCGGAGTGAATCCTCCGCTTGAGCTAGGGCGATACTTCTGAGCATGGCTAGACCCACTCTGGTTCATCATGCGGCGCTTGCGGTTCTCATTGGCTTGGTTCAGCTTGCCCTCCATCTGGATGGCGGAGTGATACGTCTTCGACGTATCGATAATTTCTTATGTTCCATGCCACATTATTGATGATATCTACATGTTTTATGCATACTTTATGTCATATTTATGCGTTTTCCGGAACTAACCTATTGACGAGATGCCGAAGGGCCAGTTGCTGTTTTCTGCTGTTTTTGGTTTCAGAAATCCGATTAAGGAAATATTCTCGGAATCGGACGAAATCAACGCCCAGCATCTTAGGATTGCATGAAGCTTCCAGAGCACCCGAGAGCCGCCAGAGAGGGGCCACAGGGGGCCCACACATGGGGCTGGCGCGGCCAGGGCCTGGGCCGCGCCCCCTATTGTGTGGTGGCTCCGTACCCCCTCCGACGCCGCTTCTTCGCCTATTTAAGCCTCCTCGACCTAAGTCTTCGAGACGGAAAATCCACGGTACGAGAAACCTTCCAGAGCCGCCGCCATCACGAAGCCAAGATCTGGGGGACAGGAGTCTCTGTTCCGGCATGCCGCTGGGACGGGGAAGTGCCCCCGGAAGGCTCCTCCATCAACACCACCGCCATTATCATCAACGCTGCAGTCTCCCATGAGGAGGGAGTAGTTCTCCATCGAGGCTGAGGGCTCCGCTGTAGCTATGTGGTTCATCTCTCTCTTTATGTGATCTAGTTGAATATCATCTATGTGCTACTCTAGTGATGTTATTAAAGTAGTCTATTCCTCCTCCATGATGTAATGTTGACAGTGTGTGCATCATGAAGTACTTGGCGTATGCTATGATTGTGATCTCTTGTAGATTATGAAGTTAACTATTACTATGATGGTATTGATGTGATCTATTCCTCCTTTCATAGTGTGATGGTAACAGTGTGCATGCTATGTTAGTACTTGGTTTGGTTGTGTTGATCTATCTTGCACTCTAAGGTTATTTAAATATGAACATTGAATATTGTGGAGCTTGTTAACTCCGGCATTGAGGGTTCGTGTAATCCTACACAATTAGTGGTGTTCATCATCCAACAAGAGGGTGTAGAGTAGTCCTATTATGTGATCATTGTTGAGAGTGTCCACTAGTGAAAGCAGGATCCTGTTATCACCGGAATTTGACCGAGTCAGAGGTGGGCCACGATTGAGATAGACTTGAAGATATACATGAAAGGAAAAACAAGAATTGGCCTTATGCACGAAGTTGGGCTGAATTGCCCATGTATCTGTAATATAGTAGATCGCATCTTAGATTAAAAGTTAGAGTTTTATTCGTGCACGGTTAGGTGCACGTCCGAATTAGAAAGTCCGCTGGACTATAAATATGTATCTAGGGTTTATGGAATAAACAACAACTCACGTTCAACCCAAAACAAACCAATCTCGGCGCATCGCCAACTCCTTCGTCTCGAGGGTTTCTATTAGGTAAGCGACATGCTGCCTAGATCGCATCTTGCGATCTAGGCAGCACAAGCCCCACGTTGTTCATGCGTTGCTCGTACTGAAGCGTCTTTGATGGCGAGCAACGTAGTTATCATAGATGTGTTAGGGTTAGCATAGTTCTTCGTATAACATGCTTACGTAGTGCAACCCTTGCATGTCTAGCCGCCCTCACACCTATCTCAGGTGTGGGGGCGGCACCCCGCTTGATCATTGTTTAGTAGATCTGATCCGTTACGATTGCTCCTTGTTCTGCAAGGATTAGTTTAATATCTGCAATAGTTAGGCCTTACAAAGGGGGGGAGGATCCAGCGGCACGTAGGGTGGCGTTCGCAAGTCCTAAACAGGATGTTCCGAGGATCAACTTCATGTTGGTTTTTAGGCCTTGTTTAGGATCGGCTTACGATCACCGTGCGTGGCCGCGAGGCCCAACCTGGAGTAGGATGATCCGATTATGCGGTGAAAACCCTAAATCGTCGTAGATCTCATTAGCTTTATCTTGATCAAGCAGGATCACCATATATTCGTGCACCCCGTACGAATCATGGGTGGATCGGCTCTTTGAGCCGATTCACAGGATAACCTGAGAGCCGATCGAGGCTCGTATTTAATGTTTACGTGTATGCCATGCAGGAAACTAAGCGAGGCATCCCCATCACCTTCCTGACCAGGTATAGGTCAGGTGGCACGCCCTTGCACTTCGCATCGGACGTGTGACCAGAAGAGCATTGCGGGCCGTCGCTCGGAGGGGTCTCAGCCAGCCGCAGCTCTAGGCTCTTCCCGGCTCTACAGTGTTGACAAGCTGCTGCCCGCCGGTGGGTTTTGGCAGTCAACATATTCTGGCACGCCCGGTGGGACAATCATCTACATCAACCACATCGCCATCTACATCTGAGATGGCGGACGGCACGCCAGTCACCTACGAGGAGCTGTCTGACGAGCTCAAGAAGAGATATGACGAGATCAAGGTCACCCTCGAAGCCGACCTCATCGGCTCTTTTCGCAGAACCCGTTCCCATGGCATCGATGGAAGGGATTCTCACCACAAGGTGCACTCGATGGGATAGACCTCTGCCCCGTCGGAGGAACGCACCGGGGGCTGCGGCAGAGATCAACTACTTGGTGGCTCACTCGCTACACCGCCACTCGAAAACCTGGTCAACGTGTTGGAGCGTGTCGCTCTGCGCGTGATTCAGGAGATCATGAGCCACCAGTACTCGCCGTCAGGACCAGCTCTCGGGACGCATCAAGGAGAGTTGCCACTCCAGTCCCGTCCACCGCTGCTATATGCGTTGGCAGCACCAGCTGAAGTGCCGGCTACACCGGCATTCGTCGTCTACAAGATCGGTGGTGACCCTAGTGACTACCAGTTCTTGGCTGAGGCGCCTAAGGAGATCCCTCAAGGATACGCGTGCACGTATGTGCCAGATTGTGGCAACTGGCCACTCTCAAACCAGGCCACAACGTCAGGGACTCCGGCGCAAACAGGAGGAACGTCAGCAACAGAGCTTGAGAAGCAGACGTGGCTAACTAAGTACGCCACCCCGACGAAACTCCAGAGCCCAGCTCCTGCAGTTGGCTCAGAGCTGGAAAAGCAAACATGGCTGGCTAAGTACGCCACCCCGGCGAATCTTCAGAGTGCAACTCCTGCAGCCAAGACACGGATCAGATCGGTACCATGCGAGAGACCAGTTCGGCATGGTGCCGAAAGGAAGGGCAATCGGCTATTCCAAGCCGTACCCTGACGAGTACGAGATGATCCCGCTGCCACCTAAATATCGGCTCCCTGACTTCTCCAAATTCAGTGGATCAGATGGCTCCAGCTCCATCGAGCACGTCGGCCGATATTTGGCGCAACTAGGACCGGCTTCAGTGTCGGATCAGCTACGCGTGAGGCTCTTTTCACAGTCCCTCACGGGATCGGCTTTTGGATGGTACACCTCTTTGCCAGCAAACTCCATCCGGTCTTGGAAGCAATTGGAAGAGCAGTTCCATATGCAATACCATTCAGAAGCTTCCGAGTCCAGCATTGCCGATCTAGCACAACTACGTCAGAAGCGCGGAGAAACGGTGATAGAGTACATCCAGCGCTTCAGGAATCTTAGGAACCGATGTTATTCGGTTCGTATAACTGAAAAGGAAGCAGTCGAGTTGGCAGTAGCTGGCCTTGCAACACAGCTCAAGGACATGGCCTCCCAAGCAGATTATCCCTCGCTGGCGCACATGGTTCAGAAACTATCAGCATATGAACAGCGCCACCCGGACCTGCACCAAGACAAGTTCAAGCGTGCAGTAGTCCTGGTCGATGCAGAGGAAGACGAAGTTCTTGCGGGAGACCAAGAAGTAGCAGTGGCTGAGTGGACTCGGGGAGGAACCCCCGTGTCCTGCAAATGGGTAAAGCCACCAGGGCCGCCCAGGGGATTTGATTTTGACGTGACCAAGACTGAACAAATCTTCGACCTCCTACTCAAGGAGAAACAGTTGACGATTCCTGAAGGTCTCAAGTTCCCCACGGCGCAAGAGCTGAACGGAAAGCCATACTGCAAATTCCACAACTCGCTCTCCCATGCCACCATCGACTGCAGGGTGTGGCGTCAGCACATCCAAGCGGCGATAGAGAAGGGGCGTTTAATTTTCAACCAGTATGCCATGAAGGTCGACACCCAACCCTTCCCCGCCGTTAACATGGTGGAAGTCATCTACCCTGAGGGTTGCCAGCCAGGTCCCTCGTTCAGCATCAACATGGTAGGACCTGGGAAACACTCTGGCAAAGATGGAGATGAGGGCAGCTGCTCTCATAGCAAGGACACAGAGGAGGCCGCTCCACGCGATCGGCTCCATCATGATGGCAAGCGCTACGTCACAGAGGGAGAGGTGAAGAACATAAGATATCAACGACCTCTCTCTGATCACCTCCTCAACAAATATGTGAGTCAATATGACCAACGCCGACGGTCCAACTATGATGATGAAGGAGATCGTCTGGCTAGAGAAGCCAGAAGACATCGTCGGCAGGATCGCGATGAGGAGGAGCACGAGCGCCGTGCCACGGACAGGTCAAGGGAGCAAGATGACAACGCCAGACACTGGGACTGCCCTTTCTTCAGACACTGCTGGGATTCAGGAATGAGCCGATTGCCCACAATCGGCAATTGCCCAGAATGCAACAAGAAGAAGAAGGAGGCAGCCAACGTGTCTGTGTTCGAGCGCTTAGGGCCTCTCCCACCACAAAGCAAACGCGCTGAGTCACCTCGTTGGGCAGATCTTGAGGATTCCGAAGACGAGGGACCAGAAGAAGAAGACAGGTACCACCGTCCAAGGTGGTGCCCTGACGGACTCAGCCGTTCACAAAAACGCAGGGTTCAGCGGTTGCGCGGCCTGGAGGAAGCCGAAAGGTTATACCTGCATACGCTAAGAAAGGCACGGCCTGATCTGGCTGCAAAGGTTCAGCGAGCCCTGGATGAAGAGGGTCGTCCACGGAAGATGGAGTGGCGCCCCAAACAAAGGAGAGCCTATGATGAAACATCGGCTGGCACAAATATGGTGTTTATCCTCCCTTCGGAGTTCAGTGCTCCAGGGTTAGATGAGACATCCGTGGCACAACTTGACTGCGGCCCACGGCCGGTTATCTTTGAGAAGCCACGAGAAAAGAGCTACAGGCATCTGAAGGCCCTGTACTTGCAAGGATATATCGATGGGAGGCCTGTAAATAAGATGCTGGTGGACACCGGAGCGGCAGTTAACATCATGCCGTACTCTATGCTACATCGGCTGGGACGCTATAGCTCGGATCTAATCAAGACCAACGTGACATTGAGCGATTTCAACGGCCAAGCGTCTGAGGCACAAGGAGTTCTGAACGTGGATCTGACCGTAGGAAGGAAAACTATCCCTACAACGTTCTTCATCGTTGATAGCACGAGCAGTTATGCTGTGCTGCTGGGAAGAGATTGGATCCACGCCAACTGCTGTATTCCCTCCACGATGCACCAATGCATAATACAGTGGGATGGAGATGAGGTAGAGGTCGTCCAGGCCGATGACTCAGCCGAAATTTCAACGGCTGGCATGAACGCATGGGAAGCAGCAGGCCAAGAACCCCTCTCAGGCATCAACTTGGACGACTGCGAGCGCATCGATGTGACAAAGGGAAGGGTTAAGCTGGTTTTATCCACTGGCCTGACCATGTAGTTGAAGCGAAGCGATGTGCAACTTGGCGAGGCTGATCCTTGTGATCGGCCCCAAAGGTCTATGAAGGGACATTACAGAACCTTCAGTCAGCGCTCCAATCATTATGGAGGCCGATCCCAGCAATCGGCCAAAATTATCCTCACCACATGTTCTGCTTGTGTTCGCCCTTGACCCTATCAGGAGCCGACGTGCGAATTACAGAGCCGATATCTGCCATTCTTTGACAGCTTCGGCTCGGGGGGCACCTAAACATGGGAACAGATGCAGGGGTACATGTGTGCAATGAAATACTGGGGGCCGATAGGAGAAAATCGGCCAGTAAAAAAAAAAAAAAAAATTTTCAGCCGATGCAAGGGCATCGACTTTAGAATTGAGCAACAGCCGATGCGTAGCCATCGACTCTAGTGGAATTATGCGATGTTTATCGAGTCTCCACCAAATCCAGGCCAGCGGTGGTGCCTTCTGTTGCTTCGAGGGAACAAAACAATGGAAATTTCTTCAGCTGCTTCGAGCCGATCCGGGTTTCTGAACCTTTTTGTCAAGGATTTCCAATCTCTGGGGCTAGTTCAGCTGAAACGGAAGATTATCGGCTGTCTGAGGAAGAAAGAGGATCGGCTTTGGCGCATTCTCTCTGACATTCTCGCCTCGAGTAAGGCTCGGGGGGCAGCAGGCTCGAGTAAGGCTCGGGGGGCAGCAGGCCTGGTGGATGCTCTGTTTTACTCCGTTTAAAGAGCCGATGGGGATACCATCGGCTGCTCCTTCATTGCAACCTTCTTCACAATGATGAGTACTGAAGAGGATTAGTGGATTTGGTTGGAAAAGTTCAAAGGTTTCCCTGAAGATCCTGCATTTTCCACCAGATTTAGAAAATCATCAGTTGAAAAAGGGAAGGGTGAATTTCAAAGAACCGATGCGGTGCTATCGGCTCAATACGCATTGGCAAAGGGGACGAATCGGCAAGGTCAGTAGAAGAGGGAATCGGCTCAATTAAACTCAGAAGAAATCGGCAAAATCAAATTGGGGAAAGTTCTTCATTGATAGATTTCTTACATAAAGAGCTGATTGCTCTCAAAAGGAAGTACTAGGGGATACATTGCCCCATCTACTACTACTGACCCTATTCTAGAGGTCCTATCTACGGGCCATCACTGCCCTCGTCGTCGCCGTCGTCGCCGCTGTCGGCGCTGCTTCCGGCGGGTTCGTCGTCGCTCCAGTGGCCGCCGACTGGGCCCTCATTGTCCTCATCTTCTTCGTCAGCGTCATCGTCGCTGTCGAAATCGCTGAGGTTGCCCGGCCAGGGGCAGAACCGCTTGGCCGGCGGCTCGTCGGAGGAGGTGTCATCCTCCTCCTCTTCCTGCTCCTCCTCCTCCTCGGAAGAGGTGAAGTCGCAGGAGAAGCTGTCGTCGTCGCTCTCCTCCTCCGTTTCCCCAACGGCGAGGAAGTGGAGGTCGCTCTCCCCGTCGGTCAGGGACTTGTCGTCCTCTGACCAGATGGAGAAGTCGTGGCTAGACTCCTCCCCGGCCGCAATGGCGCGGCGGGTGTTGGCCGCGTGGACCTCCGCCGGGTTGTACTCCGGCGTCGGCTCGCGGGACGTGGAGGACTGGCTAGCAAGATCCGATGGGTCAGAGGAGGAAGAAGACATGGTGGCGCAGGAGGGCTTTTGGAGTGCTAATGCGAAGGAGATGCAGAGGAGAACTGTTCATGGCGGTTAAATAAAAGGGGATATAGTGGAAATTCAATGCCACAGCAGTTTCCGAGGAAGTGGTGCCTAGAGAAAAAAAAAACTGCCAGGTCACGCGGAGAAGTTGAGAAGGCAAGGCATCATGATGAAGGATACTGCAACGGTTCTGCCACGACATGACCCGACGAAGGAAAACAGAGTGATTTTGGAATTACCAATTCCAAAACCAGGGGGGCATGTGTTATCACCGGAATTTGACCGAGTCAGAGGTGGGCCACGATTGAGATAGACTTGAAGATATACATGAAAGGAAAAACAAGAATTGGCCTTATGCACGAAGTTGGGCTGAATTGCCCATGTATCTGTAATATAGTAGATCGCATCTTAGATTAAAAGTTAGAGTTTTATTCGTGCACGGTTAGGTGCACGTCCGAATTAGAAAGTCCGCTGGACTATAAATATGTATCTAGGGTTTATGGAATAAACAACAACTCACGTTCAACCCAAAACAAACCAATCTCGGCGCATCGCCAACTCTTTCGTCTCGAGGGTTTCTATCAGGTAAGCGACATGCTGCCTAGATCGCATCTTGCGATCTAGGCAGCACAAGCCCCACGTTGTTCATGCGTTGCTCGTACTGAAGCGTCTTTGATGGCGAGCAACGTAGTTATCATAGATGTGTTAGGGTTAGCATAGTTCTTCGTATAACATGCTTACGTAGTGCAACCCTTGCATGTCTAGCCGCCCTCACACCTATTTCAGGTGTGGGGGCGGCACCCCGCTTGATCATTGTTTAGTAGATCTGATCCGTTACGATTGCTCCTTGTTCTGCAAGGATTAGTTTAATATCTGCAATAGTTAGGCCTTACAAAGGGGGGGAGGATCCAGCGGCACGTAGGGTGGCGTTCGCAAGTCCTAAACAGGATGTTCCGAGGATCAACTTCATGTTGGTTTTTAGGCCTTGTTTAGGATCGGCTTACGATCACCGTGCGTGGCCGCGAGGCCCAACCTGGAGTAGGATGATCCGATTATGCGGTGAAAACCCTAAATCGTCGTAGATCTCATTAGCTTTATCTTGATCAAGCAGGATCACCATATATTCGTGCACCCCGTACGAATCATGGGTGGATCGGCTCTTTGAGCCGATTCACAGGATAACCTGAGAGCCGATCGAGGCTCGTATTTAATGTTTACGTGTATGCCATGCAGGAAACCAAGCGAGGCATCCCCATCACCTTCCTGACCAGGTATAGGTCAGGTGGCACGCCCTTGCACTTCGCATCGGACGTGTGACCAGAAGAGCATTGCGAGCCGTCGCTCGGAGGGGTCTCAGCCAGCCGCAGCTCTAGGCTCTTCCCGGCTCTACAGTGTTGACAAGCCGCTGCCCGCCGGTGGGTTTTGGCAGTCAACAGATCCCTGGGCCTTGCTTCCAAGCATCGAATCTCCGTTTGTTTATTGTTTTGTTGCATGTTTACTCGCTGCCATATTTTATTCAGATTGCTATTACCACTCATACTCGTCCATATTACTTGCATCTCACTATCTCTTCGCCGAACTAGTGCACCTATACATCTGACAAGTGTATTAGGTGTGTTGGGGACACAAGAGACTTCTTGCTTTGTGGTTGCAGGGTTGCTTGAGAGGGATATCTTTGACCTCTTCCTCCCTGAGATTGATAAACCTTGGGTGATCCACTTAAGGGAAACTTGCTGCTGTTTTACAACCCTCTGCTCTTGGAGGCCCAACACTGTCTACAAGAATAGAAGCTCCCGTAGACATCAAGCACTTTTCTGGCGCCGTTGCCGGGGAGGAAAGGTAAAAGGTACTCACACTCCGGATCTCGGCTACTAAGCTATTTTCGCCGTTGTAAATACTCAAAGCTATTTCCTTTAGATCCTGCAATTGCATCTTTTTGTTTCTTGTTTTACACTAGTTTGGCATAATGGACAACAATGAGCTTCTTATTCTATTTCCTGAGTTAAGACATGGATGGTTTGATCCAAAAATTAAAAAACCCATGGAACATATTAGTATGAACTCTTTGAATACCATTTTTGCTAATGATATGGAAAATTCTAAGCTTGGGGAAGCTGGTTTTGATGAGCATGATCTTTTTAGTCCCCCAAGCATTAAGGAGAAAATTTACTTTGATGATACTCTGCCTCCCATTTATGATGATTATAATGATAGTAGTCTTTTGTTACCGCCTGTTATGGAGGATAAATTTGATTATGATTACAATATGCCTCCTATATTTGATGATGAGAATAATAATGATAGCTACTTTGTTGAATTTGCTCCCACTACAACTAATAAAATTGATTATGCTTATGTGGGTAGTAATAATTTTATGCATGAGACTCATGATAAGAATGCTTTATGTGATATTTATATTGTTGAGTTTGCTCATGATGCTACTGAAAGTTATTATGAGAGAGGAAAATATGGTTGTAGAAATTTTCATGTTACTAAAACACCTCTCTAAGTGCTGAAATTTTTGAAGTTACACTTGTTTTATCTTCCAATGCTTGTCACTTTGCTCTTCATGAACTTGTTTATTTACAAGATTCCTATGCATAGGAAGTGGGTTAGACTTAAATGTGTTTCGAATTTGCTTCTTGATGCTCTCTTTTGCTTCAACTCTCATCTTTATGAGTGCATCATTAAAACTGCTGAGCCCATCTTAATGGCTATAAAGAAAGAACTTCTTGGGAGATAACCCATGTGTTTATTTTGCTACAGTAATTTTGTTTTATATTTGTGTCTTGGAAGTTGTTACTACTGTAGCAACCTCTCCTTATCTTTATTTTATTGCATTGTTGTGCCAAGTAAAGTCTTTGATAGCAAGGTTGATACTAGATTTGGATTACTGCGCAGAAACAGATTTCTTTGCTGTCACGAATCTGGGCAAAAATTCTCTGAAGGTAACTCAGAAAATTATGCCAATTTACGTGAGTGATCCTCAGATATGTACGCAACTTTCATTCAATTTGAGCATTTTCATTTGAGCAAGTCTGGTGCCTTTTTAAAATTCGTCTTTACGGACTGTTCTGTTTTGACAGATTCTGCCTTTTATTTCGCATTGCTTCTTTTGCTATGTGGGATGGATTTCTTTGTTCCATTAACTTTCAGTAGCTTTGGGCAATGTCCAGAAGTGTTAAGAATGATTGTGTCACCTCTGAACATGTGAATTTTGATTATGCACTAACCCTCTAATGAGTTGTTTTGAGTTTGGTGTGGAGGAAGTTTTCAAGGGTCAGGAGAGGAGGATGATATACTACGATCAAGAAGAGTGAAAAGTCTAAGCTTGGGGATGCCCCGGTGGTTCATCCCTGCATATTTCAAGAATACTCAAGCATCTAAGCTTGGGGATGCCCAAGGCATCCCCTTCTTCATCGACAACATTATCAGGTTCCTCCCCTGAAACTATATTTTTATTCGGTCACATCTTATGTACTTTACTTGGAGCGTCTGTATGTTTTTGTTTTTGTTTTTGTTTGAATAAATGCTTGTGTGGGAGAGAGACATGCTCCGCTGGTTCATATGAACACATGTGTTCTTAGCTTTTAATGTTCATGGCGAAAGTTGAAACTGCTTCGTTAATTGTTATATGGTTGGAAACGGGAAATGCTACATGTAGTAATTGGTATGATGTGTTGAATAATGTGATACTTGGCAATTGTTGTGCTCATGATTAAGCTCTTACATCATATACTTTGCACCTATTAATGAATAACTACATAGAGCTTGCTAAAATTTGGTTTGCATAAGTGGTTTATCTAGAGTCTATATATTTTCTAGTGAGGTGTTTGAACAACAAGGAAGACAATGTATAGTCTTATAATGTTTACAATATGTCTTTTATGTGAGTTTTGCTGCACCGGTTAATCCTTGTGTTTGTTTCAAATAGCCTTGCTAGCCTAAGCCCTGTATTGAGAGGGAATACTTCTCATGCATCCAAAATCCTTGAGCCAACCACTATGCCATTTGTGTCCACCATACCTACCTACTACATGGTATTTCTCCGCCATTTCAAAGTAAATTGCTTGAGTGCTACCTTTAAATTTCTATTCCTCTACCTTTGCAATATATAGCTCATGGGACAAATAGCTTAAAAACTATTGTGGTATTGAATATGTACTTATGCACTTTATCTCTTATTAAGTTGCTGAGAGGGGATTTGGTGACTAGGTGTATACGTGAGCACCCTCTAGATGCCACACGATCTGCGTTGAGATCCGGTTCTCGTCAATTGGATCTGTTGCCTTGATGTTGTCTTATCCATCGCTAAGCGTACTTTGTGTGGGTCCTACGTGATTTGAAAGTGCATCTGGCCCACTATTTGAATTCAAAAAGGTGGATCCTACATGATTTGGAAGTGTTGTTAATGCTGATGTGGTTTGCTAACCTAACAATGATGGTAACAGTGGATTGCTAGATGTGACACGTGTCAACCAATGGATACGTGCTCACGTATACACCCGGTCAGCAGGCTTCATCCGTTAAGTTGCTTGTTGTGCGATAATCATGTTCCCGGGGACGCCATCAACTACTCTTTGTTGAATATCATGTGAGTTGCTATGCATGTCCATCTTGTCTGAAGTAAGGGAGATTTACCACTTATTTAATGGTTAGAGCATGCATAATGTTAGAGAAGAACATTGGGCCGCTAACTAAAGCCATGAATCATGGTGGAAGTTTCAGTTTTGGACATATATCCTCAATCTCATATGAGAACATTAATTGTTGCTACATGCTTATGCATTAAAGAGGAGTCCATTATCTGTTGTCTATATATGTTGTCCCTGTATGGATGTCTAAGTTGAGAATAATCAAAAGCGAGAAATCCAATGCGAGCTTTCTCCTTAGACCTTTGTACAGGCGGCATAGAGGTACCCCTTTGTGACACTTGGTTAAAACATGTGTATTGTGATGATAATCCCGGTAATCCGAGCTAATTAGGACAAGGTGCGGGCACTATTAGTATACTATGCATGAGGCTTGCAACTTGTAAGATATAATTTACATGATACATATTCTTTATTACTACCGTTGACAAAAATGTTTCTTGTTTTCAAAACCAAAGCTCTAGCACAAATATAGCAATCAATGCTTCCCTCTGCGAAGGGCCTTTCTTTTACTTTTATGTTGAGTCAGTTCACCTATTTCTCTCCACCTCAAGAAGCAAACACTTGTGTGAACTATGCATTGATTCCTACATACTTGCATATTGCACTTGTTATATTACTTTACATTGACAATATCCATGAGATATACATGTTATGAGTTGAAAGCAACTGCTGAAACTTCATCTTCCTTTGTGTTGCTTCAATACCTCTACTTTGAATTTATTGCTTTATGAGTTAACTCTTATGCAAGACTTATTGATGCTTGTCTTGAAAGTACTATTCATGAAAAGTCTTTGCTTTGTGATTCATTTGTTTACTCATGTCATTACCGTTGTTTTGATCGTTGCATTCATTACATATGCTTACAATAGTATGATCAAGGTTATGATGGCATGTCACTCCAGAAATTATCTTTGTTATCGTTAACCTGCTCGGGACGAGCAGAAACTAAGCTTGGGGATGCTGATACGTCTCCGACGTATCGATAATTTCTTATGTTCCATGCCACATTATTGATGATATCTACATGTTTTATGCATACTTTATGTCATATTTATGCGTTTTCCGGAACTAACCTATTGACGAGATGCCGAAGGGCCAGTTGCTGTTTTCTGCTGTTTTTGGTTTCAGAAATCCTAGTAAGGAAATATTCTCGGAATCGGACGAAATCAACGCCCAGCATCTTAGGATTGCATGAAGCTTCCAGAGCACCCGAGAGCCGCCAGAGAGGGGCCACAGGGGGCCCACACATGGGGCTGGTGCGGCCAGGGCCTGGGCCGCGCCCCCTATTGTGTGGCGGCTCCGTACCCCCTCCGACCCCGCTTCTTCGCCTATTTAAGCCTCCTCGACCTAAGTCTTCGAGACGGAAAAGCCACGGTATGAGAAACCTTCCAGAGCCGCCGCCATCGCGAAGCCAAGATCTGGGGGACAGGAGTCTCTGTTCCGGCACGCCGCCGGGACGGGGAAGTGCCCCCGGAAGGCTCCTCCATCAACACCACCGCCATCATCATCAACGCTGCTGTCTCCCATGAGGAGGGAGTAGTTCTCCATCGAGGCTGAGGGCTCCGTTGTAGCTATGTGGTTCATCTCTCTCTTTATGTGATCTAGTTGAATATCATCTATGTGCTACTCTAGTGATGTTATTAAAGTAGTCTATTCCTCCTCCATGATGTAATGTTGACAGTGTGTGCATCATGAAGTACTTGGCGTATGCTATGATTGTGATCTCTTGTAGATTATGAAGTTAACTATTACTACGATGGTATTGATGTGATCTATTCCTCCTTTCATAGTGTGATGGTAACAGTGTGCATGCTATGTTAGTACTTGGTTTGGTTGTGTTGATCTATCTTGCACTCTAAGGTTATTTAAATATGAACATTGAATATTGTGGAGCTTGTTAACTCCGGCATTGAGGGTTCGTGTAATCCTACACAATTAGTGGTGTTCATCATCCAACAAGAGGGTGTAGAGTAGTCCTATTATGTGATCATTGTTGAGAGTGTCCACTAGTGAAAGCAGGATCCCTGGGCCTTGCTTGCAAGCATCGAATCTCCGTTTGTTTACTATTTTGTTGCATGTTTACTCGCTGCCATATTTTATTCAGATTGCTATTACCACTCATACTCATCCATATTACTTGCATCTCACTATCTCTTCGCCGAACTAGTGCACATGTACATCTGACAAGTGTATTAGGTGTGTTGGGGACACAAGAGACTTCTTGCTTGAGAGGGATATCTTTGACCTCTTCCTCCCTGAGATCGATAAACCTTGGGAGATCCACTTAAGGGAAACTTGCTGCTGTTTTACAACCCTCTGCTCTTGGAGGCCCAACACTGTCTACAAGAATAGAAGCTCCCGTAGACATCACGGAGTCGACAAGGGCTTCAAGGTCGGCGAAGGGGATGTTGACGTGGACAGTCTGCATCTCATCATGCAGTGCGTTCAGGAACCTCTCCTTCCTCTTCTCAACGGTGTCGGTCTCATCGGGGGCGTACCTTGACAGTGTAAGAAACTTGTCGTGGTACTCTACCGCCGTCATGCGACCTTGTTTCAGTTCACGGAACTCATCCCTCATCTTTTTGATAAGACCCGGGGGTACATGGTACTTGCTGAAATTTAGCTTGAAATCCTCCCAAGTCATGAACTGACCTCCGTTCATGGCACGGGTGCTTGTCCATCAAGCGCGGGCTGGTCCAGCGAGATAGTGGGTTGCAAACAAGACCTTCTCGTTGGCTTCCACTCCGGCTACTTCCAGGTTGTTCTCCATAGTCTGGAGCCAGTCGTCGGCGTCGAGGGGTTCCTCAGTGTAGCGACCCAGGAAAATCCCCATATTAGATTTGTTTGTTATTTTCTGTTATGCATAATCATGGCATCATGCATATATTTTCAACCTCATAAATATTTTATTAAACCCTATTTTGTTTCTATTATAATCCTTTCTCTTATTTCAAATTATACCTCTTCTTTCTCTGTTAATTTTCATTACTAAAATCTATTTAGAAATGATTTTAAAACAAACAGCAAAAGAATAAAAGAAACTGTTTAAAAAAAAGGGAAACAACCTTCCACCGGCCAGGCCCAGGAAGGCCCAGCCGGCTCCTCACCTTCCAGCCCACCAAGCCGCAGCTCACCTCCCTCCAAACCCTAATCCCACCGACAGCATCCTGCTCTTTTTGCATTCCTACCCCCGCCGCCACCCCTAGCAGTTTTGCAAAAAAACCCTCGTCCCTTCTCTTTTTCCACTCGTGCCCTCCCACCACCTCTCTCGTTCCCCAACCCAAGCACGCAGGAGACTGAGCCCCGCGCCTCTCTCTCGCGTCTCTCCTCGATCCCGAGCCCGCGCCGTCGCCTCGCTCCCATCTGCTCGCCGCCCCAGCCGCCGCCTCCTCCCTCTCCCTAGCTTGGCCTCGCCTCCTCTCCAACTCCTGCCGCCGCGCAGGCCCGCATCTGCCTCGTCGCCCCGGCCCTGCCACGCGACCTCCGCCTCGCGTCGCGGGCAACCTTCTCCGCCATGGCCTCCACAATCCCCGGCGTCCTCTGCGCGCCCCCGACGCCGCCCTGCTACTGCGACCCCGCGCCGCATCTCTTCCGCGCCGTTCCTCGTCGAGCGCGCCCAGGAGCGCCTCTCTGCCCCGCCTCGCCCAATTGAACTCCGGCCGCCGCCTGGGCCCCTGCAACAGCGTGTCGACAGGAGCATCCCTCCGCCGTCTCAAGTTCGTCCAGCGCGCGCCCGAGGCCGTCGTTTTCCGCCGCTCCCTGATGCCGCTTTGGCCGCCGTAGGCTCGGGCCTGTGAGCTCCTCCACGCGCGCTGCGACCCTGGCGCTGCGTCCCTGCCGCCCATCCCGCGCTCGTCTGGTCGTCGTCCTCGCCATCAAGTTCTGCATCGCCGGCCTCACCTGCCTCTGGTCGTTGACCATCTCCATGACGCGGATGACCTCAACGCAAGTCCTGCCCCGACCTTGTTGGCCTCCGACACGACCGGCACATCTCTGCTTCCAGTGTGCGTGATAAACGGCGCAATTTCATCTGTTCCACCACGTGCAAAGTTCTGCAACGCAAGTCAAAAGAAGCATGTAGCTATTCGCGTTTGGATCCTGCCGTAAGGTTGTTGCAGTTGCGTGTGATGTGTTGAATCAAGGCCAACCAGACGGACAAGGGCATAGCCAAGATCTTCCCGGCCACAAGGCCAACCCAACTCGACACTCCTGTTGAGGTTGTTGCTCTCGATACTCGGTCAAGTTCTTTTGCATGACGCACCCGTCGCCGTTTGAAAACCACCGGCGCCCTTTCAAGTCCGACACCAACACCGACACCGAAGAAGAACCCCAAGATCTTCTTCACGGATCCGAAGACCGAGACCTCGGCTTCATCATCTTCCTCTTCGAACCCGAATTCGGCGACCATCCTTGTTACCGTAAGACCTTGAGCCGAACCAACCTATTTTATAAATGTACCATCTATAACTTGTTGCATTCATCTTAACATCATGTGTTGCATCGCATCGGATATCTTGTGGTGGTTTGGGTAATAGCGAATCACCTAAATTAAATATGGAATTGTGCGGGATTGCTTATCTCTTATCCCGGTTCCATTTAATTTGCGTAGCGCACTCATGCCATGTCTTGCCATGCTAATCAACATTTAATATGCGGGGTAGATAAATAACTCGAACCTAATAATTGTTTGTTCGGGGTTCCGATCCCGCTTAAATTGGATAAGTGCATCGCATCATCCTTGCCATGTCATGCATGCATATCATATCATGAACATGCCGATTCTTCTTCCGTAGTTGTAAGCTTGCATACGTTGTGTGTTTCAGCATTTGCTTCTTCCCGGATAGGATCGCGAAGTGGTGTTGTGAGATACGACAAGTTCTCCGGATGTCCCTCGGCAAGCTTTAACAGGCAAGCATTTTCCCCTATACTTCTGCCCCTGCAGAAGTCGCTCACCTATTTTATTTTGCCTTCTTCCTCATGCTAGCTTTAAGTTGCGTTCTTGTCACGTGTCCCTTCCACTTGTTACCTCAAGCAGCCTATATTGCCTCCACCAACCACCTACAGCTATTGTTTGGTTATCGGGTCTGCCTTGCGAGTCGTAGTGCATGCTAGTGCTGTTATATCTCGTTACCGTTACCGCTATCTTATCGGTTATCTGTTGGAAATCATGACACATGCTACATGTTTATATCTGTTGAGGGTATCATGGTTACTTGTTAATAGTTGTTAGCGGAGGCATCGGTGGGTCAGCTGATCGTTTTTGTGATGGCTCACTTGTGTTTCCTAAATAACCTAGGACCCGAGTTCTTGTTATCTGTTCCGAGACTGAGCGCTCTAACCACACGTGGGTATGTTTCTGGGTCTCCCCTTGACCACTGCCGGAATCTACAGCTTTGTCCAGTGGCCACAACTAGTTTGCAATGCTTTACCATTTGTTGTTTGCGTGCATGCCAGCCTGTTACTTGTTTACTTTGGGAAGCCCCTGGGTGCCTTGTATCCCATGTTTCTGGTATGCACGTATAGGTCGCGGAGCCGCTGCGAAGTGGTTTATCGCCCCAGTGTGTGTTTAAACCACCTAGTACGCTGTCGCAAACAGCTAGGTCCGTTTCGGAGATACGGCCGGACTTCGATACGGGTTTAACTTAGTTAGGTGGCTTCCTGGACATTGTTGTCGTGAAGGAGAGTGCGAGTCGTGATATCCACCTGTCGCAAGTGGGTTGATCGTGCGTGTGGGCACATTTGGGAACCCCAGCAGGGTAAAATCTTATCGATAAGCCGCGTCCGCGGTTATGGACGACTTGGAGCTGTATGACACGACCATAGACAACTTACACCTGCTGTTTCTATCATAATAACTTGCGTAGTAAGTTAGTACAACTTCAACAATAAATGGTTAAAACTGGTCAATCGTGTGAGTGCCTTTGTAAGTACTTCCTTGCGAGGGGGGAACGCATCGGTTGTGTTATGTTTGCAGAGTATAGAACTGTTAGTTTATGCGCTCTCTCACCTTCCCTGATAGACGAATGTTGTAGAGTGTCTCTATTGGTTTTTAGTGCTTGCGCGCTGCCTCTTAACCCCACCATATTGCCTATGATGTTCCTCTTGCGTCCTCTAAGTCCCCTGCGTGCCTCAAGTACAAAGGACGACTGGTTGACGAATGCTTATACGTCTTGAAGTCTTGTTAAGTACGAACCCGTACTTATTGCTGCTTCTACGGGATATAACCGGGCAGGTATGAAGATATGTTCGATGAAGACGACGCTAGCAAGGTTACCCTTCCGCCTTGGCCTGGGCAGGGTTATGGATGCCACTGGTTATCTTCAGGACTCTTAGTCCAATTTGTATCGTGTCCGTACTCGGACGTAGTTGATCTTCTGTATGATTTGGATCTTTGTATTGTATATTTGTATCTTGACTCGTTGGAGTCGTTATTGTAATATATCTGTTTCTTGAGGGCTCTATTGTAATCCTGTTGTAATGTTACTGCTCGTGATTGATTCCACCCGCATCGCGTGCATGCTTCGGCGTGTACGAGGCGCTTGGTGGTGCGTCTCCTAAAATCGATATCGTGCGGATTTCGGCGGATTCGCTGGGATCTTCATGGTACCGGTTTTGGGGCGTCACAAGTTGGTATCAGAGCATCAGGTTGACGATACCCCATAGTCCAGCCTTTAGGATAACCTTGCCAATGGTCGTTGAGTTTAGAGAGTCCAAACTATTTTCTAAAATTCGTTGGATAGTTCTGATTAGTTCTGATTTTTCTCCTTACCTCTATTCTTTCTCGTCTTACCTATGCGTGTTTTGATTCTTCTCTCTCATCTGAGCTTCTGAGTCTTAGGTTTCCACGTGGGTTGGACGATCTATGACTTTCACCTAATTGGTTCGATCTTCGGAGGTCCTGGCTAAAGCACATCATCATCAACGGAGCAACAATCCTTGTTAGTGGTGTCGCCGATCTACGTGGAGCAAGAAATCTTGTTAGTGGTGTCGAGGAGATCGACACGTCGCCTGAAGATCCGATAGTTCACCTCTCCCCCGTACCTGGACGTGGAATCTCGGGGCGAGATTCCTTGTTAGTGGTGTCGATTGTAGCGACCCAGGAAAATCCCCATATTAGATTTGTTTGTTATTTTCTGTTATGCATAATCATGGCATCATGCATATATTTTCAACCTCATAAATATTTTATTAAACCCTATTTTGTTTCTATTATAATCCTTTCTCTTATTTCAAATTATACCTCTTCTTTCTCTGTTAATTTTCATTACTAAAATCTATTTAGAAATGATTTTAAAACAAACACCAAAAGAATAAAAGAAACTGTTTAAAAAAAAGGGAAACAACCTTCCACCGGCCAGACCCAGGAAGGCCCAGCCGGCTCCTCACCTTCCAGCCCACCAAGCCGCAGCTCACCTCCCTCCAAACCCTAATCCCACCGACAGCCTCCTGCTCTTTTTGCATTCCTACCCCCGCCGCCGCCCCTAGCAGTTTTGCAAAAAAACCCTCGTCCCTTCTCTTTTTCCACTCGTGCCCTCCCACCACCTCTCTCGTTCCCCAACCCAAGCACGCAGGAGACCGAGCCCCGCGCCTCTCTCTCGCGTCTCTCCTCGATCCCGAGCCCGCGCCGTCGCCTCGCTCCCGTCTGCTCGCTGCCCCGGCCGCCGCCTCCTCCCTCTCCCTAGCTTGGCCTCGCCTCCTCTCCAACTCTGGCCACCGCGCAGGCCCGCATCTGCCTCATCGCCCCGGCCCTGCCTCTTGACCTCCGCCTCGCGTCGCAGGCAACCTTCTCCGCCACGGCCTCCACGATCCCCGGCGTCCTCTGCGCGCCCCCGACGCCGCCTTGCTACTGCGACCCCGCGCCGCATCTCTTCCGCGCCGTTCCTCGTCGAGCGCGCCCAGGAGCGCCTCTCTGCCCCGCCTCGCCCCCTTGAACTCCGGCCGCCGCCTGGGCCCCTGCAACAGCGCGTCGACAGGAGCATCCCTCCGCCGTCTCAAGTTCGTCCAGCGCGCGCTCAAGGCCCCCGTTTTCCGCCGCTCCCTGATGCCGCTTTGGCCGCCGTAGGCTCGGGCCTGTGAGCTCCTCCACGCGCGCTGCGACCCTGGCGCTGCGTCCCTGCCGCCCATCCCACGCTCGTCTGGTCGTCGTCCTCGCCATCAAGTTCTGCATCGCCGGCCTCACCTGCCTCTGGTCGTTGACCATCTCCATGACGCGGATGACCTCAACACAAGTCCTGCCCCGACCTTGTTGGCCTCCGACACGACCGGCATGTCTCTGCTTCCAGTGTGCGTGATAAATGGCGCAATTTCATCTGTTCCACCACGTGCAAAGTTCTGCAACGCAAGTCAAAAGAAGCCTGTAGCTATTCGCGTTTGGATCCTGCCGTAAGGTTGTTGCAGTTGCCTGTGATGTGTTGAATCAAGGCCAACCAGACGGACAAGGGCATAGCCAAGATCTTCCCGGCCACAAGGCCAACCCAACTCGACACTCCTGTTGAGGTTGTTGCTCTCGATACTCAGTCAAGTTCTTTTGCATGACGCACCCGTCGCCGTTTGAAAACCACCGGCGCCCTTTCAAGTCCGACACCAACACCGAAACCGAAGAAGAACCCCAAGATCTTCTTCACGGATCCGAAGACCGAGACCTCGGCTTCATCATCTTCCTCTTCGAACCCGAATTCGGCGACCATCCTTGTTACCGTAAGACCTTGAGCCGAACCAACCTATTTTATAAATGTACCATCTATAACTTGTTGCATTCATCTTAACATCATGTGTTGCATCGCATCGGATATCTTGTGGTGGTTTGGGTAATAGCGAATCACCTAAATTAAATATGGAATTGTGCGGGATTGCTTATCTCTTATCCCGGTTCCATTTAATTTGTGTAGCGCACTCATGCCATGTCTTGCCATGCTAATCAACATTTAATATGCGGGGTAGATAAATAACTCGAACCTAATAATTGTTTGTTCGGGGTTCCGATCCCGCTTAAATTGGATAAGTGCAACGCATCATCCTTGCCATGTCATGCATGCATATCATATCATGAACATGCCGATTCTTCTTCCGTAGTTGTAAGCTTGCATACGTTGTGTGTTTCGGCATTTGCTTCTTCCCGGATAGGATCGCGAAGTGGTGTTGTGAGATACGACAAGTTCTCCGGATGTCCCTCGGCAAGATTTAACAGGCAAGCATTTTCCCCTATACTTCTGCCCCTGCAGAAGTCGCTCACCTATTTTATTTTGCCTTCTTCCTCATGCTAGCTTTAAGTTGCGTTCTTGTCACGTGTCCCTTCCACTTGTTACCTCAAGCAGCCTATATTGCCTCCACCAACCACCTACAGCTATTGTTTGGTTATCGGGTCTGCCTTGCGAGTCGTAGTGCATGCTAGTGCTGTTATATCTCGTTACCGTTACCGCTATCTTATCGGTTATCTGTTGGAAATCATGACACATGCTACATGTTTATATCTGTTGAGGGTATCATGGTTACTTGTTAATAGTTGTTAGCGGAGGCATTGGTGGGTCAGCTGATCGTTTTTGTGACGGCTCACTTGTGTTTCCTAAATAACCTAGGACCCGAGTTCTTGTTATCTGTTCCGAGACTGAGCGCTCTAACCACACGTGGGTATGTTTCTGGGTCTCCCCTTGACCACTGCCGGAATCTACAGCTTTGTCCAGTGGCCACAACTAGTTTGCAATGCTTTACCATTTGTTGTTTGCGTGCATGCCAGCCTGTTACTTGTTTACTTTGGAAAGCCCCTGGGTGCCTTGTATCCCATGTTTCTGGTATGCACGTATAGGTCGCGGAGCCGCTGCGAAGTGGTTTATCGCCCCAGTGTGTGTTTAAACCACCTAGTACGCTGTCGCAAACAGCTAGGTCCGTTTCGGAGATACGGCCGGACTTCGATACGGGTCTAACTTAGTTAGGTGGCTTCCTGGACATTGTTGTCGTGAAGGAGAGTGCGAGTCGTGATATCCACCTGTCGCAAGTGGGTTGATCGTGCGTGTGGGCACATTTGGGCACCCCTGCAGGGTAAAATCTTATCGATAAGCCGCGTCCGCGGTTATGGACGACTTGGAGCTGTATGACTCGACCATAGACAACTTACACCTGCTGTTTCTATCATAATAACTTGCGTAGTAAGTTAGTACAACTTCAACAATAAATGGTTAAAACTGGTCAATCGTGTGAGTGCCTTTGTAAGTACTTCCTTGCGAGGGGGGAACGCATCGGTTGTGTTATGTTTGCAGAGTATAGAACTGTTAGTTTATGCGCTCTCTCACCTTCCCTGATAGACGAATGTTGTAGAGTGTCTCTATTGGTTTTTAGTGCTTGCGCGCTGCCGCTTAACCCCACCATATTGCCTATGACGTTCCTCTTGCGTCCTCTAAGTCCCCTGCGTGCCTCAAGTACAAAGGACGACTGGTTGACGAATGCTTATACGTCTTGAAGTCTTGTTAAGTACGAACCCGTACTTATTGCTGCTTCTACGGGATATAACCGAGCAGGTATGAAGATATGTTCGATGAAGACGACGCTAGCAAGGTTACCCTTCTGCCTTGGCCTGGGCAGGGTTATGGACGCCACTGGTTATCTTCAGGACTCTTAGTCCAATTTGTATCGTGTCCGTACTCGGACGTAGTTGATCTTCTGTATGATTTGGATCTTTGTATTGTATATTTGTATCTTGACTCGTTGGAGTCGTTGTTGTAATATATCTGTTTCTTGAGGGCTCTATTGTAATCCTATTGTAATGTTACTGCTCGTGATTGATTCCACCCGCATCGCGTGCATGCTTCGGCGTGTACGAGGCGCTTGGTGGTGCGTCTCCTAAAATCGATATCGTGCGGATTTCGGCGGATTCGCTGGGATCTTCATGGTACCGGTTTTGGGGCGTCACAAGTTGGTATCAGAGCATCAGGTTGACGATACCCCATAGTCCAGCCTTTAGGATAACCTTGCCAATGGTCGTTGAGTTTAGAGAGTCCAAACTATTTTCTAAAATTCGTTGGATAGTTCTGATTAGTTCTGATTTTTCTCCTTACCTCTATTCTTTCTCGTCTTACCTATGCGTGTTTTGATTCTTCTCTCTCATCTGAGCTTCTGAGTCTTAGGTTTCCACGTGGGTTGGACGATCTATGACTTTCACCTAATAGGTTCGATCTTCGGAGGTCCTGGCTAAAGCACATCATCATCAACGGAGCAACAATCCTTGTTAGTGGTGTCGCCGATCTACGTGGAGCAAGAAATCTTGTTAGTGGTGTCGAGGAGATCGACACGTCGCCTGAAGATCCGATAGTTCACCTCTCCCCGTGCACGGACGTGGAATCTCGGGGCGAGATTCCTTGTTAGTGGTGTCGATTGTAGCGACCCAGGAAAATCCCCATATTAGATTTGTTTGTTATTTTCTGTTATGCATAATCATGGCATCATGCATATATTTTCAACCTCATAAATATTTTATTAAACCCTATTTTGTTTCTATTATAATCCTTTCTCTTATTTCAAATTATACCTCTTCTTTCTCTGTTAATTTTCATTACTAAAATCTATTTAGAAATGATTTTAAAACAAACAGCAAAAGAATAAAAGAAACTGTTTAAAAAAAAGGGAAACAACCTTCCACCGGCCAGACCCAGGAAGGCCCAGCCGGCTCCTCACCTTCCAGCCCACCAAGCCGCAGCTCACCTCCCTCCAAACCCTAATCCCACCGACAGCCTCCTGCTCTTTTTGCATTCCTACCCCCGCCGCCGCCCCTAGCAGTTTTGCAAAAAAACCCTCGTCCCTTCTCTTTTTCCACTCGTGCCCTCCCACCACCTCTCTCGTTCCCCAACCCAGGCACGCAGGAGACCGAGCCCCGCGCCTCTCTCTCGCGTCTCTCCTCGATCCCGAGCCCGCGTCGTCGCCTCGCTCCCGTCTGCTCGCTGCCCCGGCCGCCGCCTCCTCCCTCTCCCTAGCTTGGCCTCGCCACCTCTCCAACTCTGGCCACCGCGCAGGCCCGCATCGGCCTCGTCGCCCCGGCCCTGCCTCGCGACCTCCGCCTCGCGTCGCGGGCAACCTTCTCCGCCACGGCCTCCACGATCCCCGGCGTCCTCTGCGCGCCCCCGACGCCGCCCTGCTACTGCGACCCCGCGCCGCCTCGTCGAGCGCGCCCAGGAGCGCCTCTCTGCCCCGCCTCGCCCCCTTGAACTCCGGCCGCCGCCTGGGCCCCTGCAACAGCGCGTCGATAGGAGCATCCCTCCGCCGTCTCAAGTTCGTCCAGCGCGCGCTCGAGGCCGCCGTTTTCCGCCGCTCCCTGATGCCGCTTTGGTCGCCGTAGGCTCGGGCCTGTGAGCTCCTCCACGCGCGCTGCGTCCCTGCCGCCCATCCCGCGCTCATCTGGTCGTCGTCCTCGCCATCAAGTTCTGCATCGCCGGCCTCACCTGCCTCTGGTCGTTGACCATCTCCATGACGCGGATGACCTCAACGCAAGTCCTGCCCCGACCTTGTTGGCCTCCGACACGACCGGCATGTCTCTGCTTCCAGTGTGCGTGATAAACGGCGCAATTTCATCTGTTCCACCACGTGCAAAGTTCTGCAACGCAAGTCAAAAGAAGCCTGTAGCTATTCGCGTTTGGATCCTGCCGTAAGGTTGTTGCAGTTGCCTGTGATGTGTTGAATCAAGGCCAACCAGACGGACAAGGGCATAGCCAAGATCTTCCCGGCCACAAGGCCAACCCAACTCGACACTCCTGTTGAGGTTGTTGCTCTCGATACTCGGTCAAGTTCTTTTGCATGACGCACCCGTCGCCGTTTGAAAACCACCGGCGCACTTTCAAGTCCGACACCAACACCGAAACCGAAGAAGAACCCCAAGATCTTCTTCACGGATCCGAAGACCGATACCTCGGCTTCATCATCTTCCTCTTCGAACCCGAATTCGGCGACCATCCTTGTTACCGTAAGACCTTGAGCCGAACCAACCTATTTTATAAATGTACCATCTATAACTTGTTGCATTCATCTTAACATCATGTGTTGCATCGCATCGGATATCTTGTGGTGGTTTGGGTAATAGCGAATCACCTAAGTTAAATATGGAATTGTGCGGGATTGCTTATCTCTTATCCCGGTTCCATTTAATTTGTGTAGCGCACTCATGCCATGTCTTGCCATGCTAATCAACATTTAATATGCGGGGTAGATAAATAACTCGAACCTAATAATTGTTTGTTCGGGGTTCCGATCCCGCTTAAATTGGATAAGTGCATCGCATCATCCTTGCCATGTCATGCATGCATATCATATCATGAACATGCCGATTCTTCTTCCGTAGTTGTAAGCTTGCATACGTTGTGTGTTTCAGCATTTGCTTCTTCCCGGATAGGATCGCGAAGTGGTGTTGTGAGATACGACAAGTTCTCTGGATGTTCCTCGGCAAGCTTTAACAGGCAAGCATTTTCCCCTATACTTCTGCCCCTGCAGAAGTCGCTCACCTATTTTATTTTGCCTTCTTCCTCATGCTAGCTTTAAGTTACGTTCTTGTCACGTGTCCCTTCCACTTGTTACCTCAAGCAGCCTATATTGCCTCCACCAACCACCTACAGCTATTGTTTGGTTATCGGGTCTGCCTTGCGAGTCGTAGTGCATGCTAGTGCTGTTATATCTCGTTACCGTTACCGCTATCTTATCGGTTATCTGTTGGAAATCATGACACATGCTACATGTTTATATCTGTTGAGGGTATCATGGTTACTTGTTAATAGTTGTTAGCGGAGGCATCGGTGGGTCAGCTGATCGTTTTTGTGACGGCTCACTTGTGTTTCCTAAATAACCTAGGACCCGAGTTCTTGTTATCTGTTCCGAGACTGAGCGCTCTAACCACACGTGGGTATGTTTCTGGGTCTCCCCTTGACCACTGCCGGAATCTACAGATTTGTCCAGTGGCCACAACTAGTTTGCAATGCTTTACCATTTGTTGTTTGCGTGCATGCCAGCCTGTTACTTATTTACTTTGGCAAGCCCCTGGGTGCCTTGTATCCCATGTTTCTGGCATGCACGTATAGGTCGCGGAGCCGCTGCGAAGTGGTTTATCGCCCCAGTGTGTGTTTAAACCACCTAGTACGCTGTCGCAAACAGCTAGGTCCGTTTCGGAGATACGGCCGGACTTCGATACGGGTTTAACTTAGTTAGGTGGCTTCCTGGACATTGTTGTCGTGCAGGAGAGTGCGAGTCGTGATATCCACCTGTCGCAAGTGGGTTGATCGTGCGTGTGGGCACATTTGGGCACCCCTGCAGGGTAAAATCTTATCGATAAGCCGCGTCCGCGGTTATGGACGACTTGGAGCTGTATGACTCGACCATAGACAACTTACACCTGCTGTTTCTATCATAATAACTTGCGTAGTAAGTTAGTACAACTTCAACAATAAATGGTTAAAACTGGTCAATCGTGTGAGTGCCTTTGTAAGTACTTCCTTGCGAGGGGGGAACGCATCGGTTGTGTTATGTTTGCAGAGTATAGAACTGTTAGTTTATGCGCTCTCTCACCTTCCCTGATAGACGAATGTTGTAGAGTGTCTCTATTGGTTTTTAGTGCTTGCGCGCTGCCGCTTAACCCCACCATATTGCCTATGACGTTCCTCTTGCGTCCTCTAAGTCCCCTGCGTGCCTCAAGTACAAAGGACGACTGGTTGACGAATGCTTATACGTCTTGAAGTCTTGTTAAGTACGAACCCGTACTTATTGCTGCTTCTACGGGATATAACCGGGCAGGTATGAAGATATGTTCGATGAAGACGACGCTAGCAAGGTTACCCTTCCGCCTTGGCCTGGGCAGGGTTATGGACGCCACTGGTTATCTTCAGGACTCTTAGTCCAATTTGTATCATGTCCGTACTCGGACGTAGTTGATCTTCTGTATTATTTGGATCTTTGTATTGTATATTTGTATCTTGACTCGTTGGAGTCGTTGTTGTAATATATCTGTTTCTTGGGGGCTCTATTGTAATCCTGTTGTAATGTTACTGCTCGTGATTGATTCCACTCGCATCGCGTGCATGCTTCGGCGTGTACGAGGCGCTTGGTGGTGCATCTCCTAAAATCGATATCGTGCGGATTTCGGCGGATTCGCTGGGATCTTCATGGTACCGGTTTTGGGGCGTCACACTCAGTCTTGCTAAACACCGGTGGGTTGGTGTTCTGGAAGTTCTTGAGCTTGGATCCGGGGTGGTCATGATTTCCAGGGCCTTGATTGGCAATGTTCTGCAAGGCTGCGATGTTGGCTTGGCGTTCAGCTCTTTCGGTTTCCCTGTCGGCAAGCAGTGTTTGCAGCAGTTGCATCATCGCATCATTGGTGCGATTGGGAGGGGCCTTCTGAAGATAGAGAAGATCATGAGATAAGAGGGAACACTTCTATGGTTTATTTTGGGTAAGTTTAAAAACATTTGAAAACTTGTAATCTTTTCATGACAAATATAACATTTATTCATTCATCTATTATATATTAAAAGTAAATGAAGGGTTAACCAAAAAATAGAAAAAAAGCTAGAAAATCCCACATTAATCAGAAAGATCGGATCGTTAATTTTGTGGACCCTAATCTTTAACAACTAAATTAACGGGTGAGATTTAAGAGAAGGGAAGGAGTCGATCAATCTGTCCAGCCGGTCAAACGTTTTTCGCTAATATACTAGGATCGCCATCGTGAAAAAGGATCGCTAACTTCCAAATCTGCACGGTTTGCTTTTCCTCCCTCTAACCCTGCCCCTGCCGTGAACTCTCCTTTTTCTAGGTTGTCTTCTAGATCCATCATACCCAGATCGATTATGTGACTCTTCTTTTGCCATCTTAATCTCTAGATAATTGAACTTCGTATCAGCGGCATATATAGCTGTCAAGACCTGCTATGGACATATGGAGAATTCTTGATCTCCTTTTGTTTTCGTAGACGGCCCAGGGGAAGAGCGGACCGTTTAGCGGCGCCCTAACAGACGTTCTAGGCGACGTCATGAGCAGCCTCAAGACTCGGCAGATCGATCATCACCACCGGGGGCGCCAACATCGTTGTCATGCAGGAGAGCACGCACCTTCCGGGATGACGGGGCATGCGTGTCCAGATTAATTACGGAGCGTCAAACATATCAGATTTGTTGATACTCTCCACTCCAGCACCAACTAATTGGTCATATATGTTGATGTTACAGGAGGAGACGGAGAGCATCTCGATCGCTAGACGAGCACGTACGTGAGGATATACCTCCTCACGCACAGGACATTGGCTGTGCAAATAATGGATCAATGTATGGATACAATGTCCTGTGCGTTAGAGTAAATGAGTAATGATCATTCTATCTTTGCTACTTCCAAGTGGTGAAGAATTAGATAATAATATGTTTGATTAACGGCTCCCATGTAAGATAATCAGTCCAAAGCTTTAGTTTTTGTTTTATGCTAGGCAAAGGATATGTGTAATTCTTTTTTGGTTTGCCATCTAACGTAGGTAGACTTTGGTGCTTAATTAGCTTCTTCTCTGATGCTTTTCATTACTAATCAGATGTTGGATGCTCATACATTTTTTGTGTGCTGAATTTCTACAGGTAATGGGCTGGAACCCTCTTACCTAGCCTCAAGTTCATGCTTAGCTTCTCTTTCCATTACAATAATCGATCAGGTGTTGGGTGCTCATGTATCTTTTGTGTGCTGATTTACTAAAGACTATGGGCTGTTAAATTAATTATGTTGTACAAATGCCATTTGGATTCTTCGACAAAATTATGCTTCATACTAACCTTTATCTAAAAATCTTGATAGGAGGCTCGGTAAATATTTGCTCCCTATTACTCAAGGAATCATTTTAATTTTCAGAGAAGTACAGAGTTTTTGTTTTTGTTTTTGCATTGGTCCATCAGTGTGTCATCTGCCCTAATTGTGCAGGTCGATGTCTTAGTAAGATTATCTTGATATTGAGTGCTGTTACATTCTGACCACACGCTGAATGTCCTATTATATGCATGGTGTAATAATCGTCTCCCTGTCTAGAAACACCAAAGGTGCCATTTACAGTATACGTCTTAGATTTCTTGAGATTTTTTATTATGCACTGATATAGTTGGTTTTAAGGTTGTGTCCGTGCAAAGTAAAGGTCACTAGGTAGGCCTTGCACACATTATTAAGCTTATATATTCTTTTTTTTTTGCGAATTTATTACGCTTATATATTCACGCAGAGAAAACATTCCTCACATGAACCTCCATGCAGTTGTTATGAAGGTGCCATTTTTATTGGGTTCTCATTTGATAGGATGGGTTATCTTTTCTTGTCAGGTCTCACAGTTATTTTATCACTATTGGCCCATATAGAACAGAACGTGCATCTTCTATTATTAATGTATATTGTATCCTTTTCATAATTTTTTTTAAAATAGATTTGTAGTTTGATAATAATTAGAATAGCCCCAGGTGTGTTTTTTCGTCAAATTAGTATATTTATAAGTTTTGTTTTGCGCAGGTAAAGTGGTATGTGCATGCTGTCGAATTACTATATCATTAAAAGAATCGAGATGGAACCATAGTTTGCTTTTCAAACTCACGAAATAGACAAATTATCATATGTTGTTGACAAACTGATATGCATCTTGAGAGGAATCTGTGCACTGACAATGGCCAACATTTACTGTCATGATCTTTCACATTCAGATCTTAATTACAGTGCTTCCGATCTGTCATTCTATATTTAACTTTCCAGGTTACTATCTCTCTGTCGTACTTGGCTGTATCATATGCATAACATGCACTGTTCAAAAGTTTATTAAAGAGCATGTCACTATGTTTCTTTGGTTGTTACCCAGATATGCATCTTATTGTTTTTTGAGACAACGGTTCATGTCAAAGATAAATGTTGCTCAAAGACTGCTCAAAGAAATTTTCAGCATAGTACTTTCACGATTTTCTGTCTTCTCATATGTTAGTACCTGATATAGTTTCTACATGTCTTCCATCTGAAAAAGCTGGTAGCTAACATGAATCAGACAAGTCTAAATCCTGTGTGTATTGTTTGATTAATGTTGCCCTCATGGTAGCCGTTAGCTATTCAATATTTATTACTGTAAAATACTAGATGGACCTAACGCGCTCTGCCGCGTCATCCTCTCCAAATAGAGTTTAGGTTTTGCGGCATGACTGATATTTTGCCGCTGCATATATATGTTCACTTTTTTGGTTGGCAGGGATATGGTTTTGCGAGTGGAACCATCAGTTCTGGTTAGCTACAATGGCATGCATCTTGATCCTACACCTGAATTAATTCGCAAAAAAAAGATCCTACAGTTTGCATACATCTTGTGACACAATTATCAATCCAAAATGTGCCAGCATGAATAGAGGAAACAGTGCCTACCATGACCTCGTTTGGAATGAGAGATGCAAGATAGTCGACAAAAGTATTCTCTTGGGAACGCAGTGATTGGGCCAGAAAAACTGCAACATTGAGAAGATAAGAAATAATATAAACCTTGTTTATAATAAATAAGTAATCACTAATGGTGATCAAACAGTTAGAGAATGACCCGTGAACTCTCACTTCTCAGTGAACCCAGTCAAATAGGATAAATTTGATTTGCCCAAACCAGAGCAGCTTTAACCCATCCTTTATTTAGCAACGCCAACATGTTTCATTGTTTCTCCAACTTCTGTTGGACATACCATACCTCTTATCTTTAGCATCAGCCACTTGATGAATGCCTCTTGTACAATGGAAGCAAGTTAGATAGGACTGAATGAACTGCCTCCTCAAATGCCAAGTCCCCCACCATACTAACAGTAATTTTGTCCTCAGTATATCATCAAATTAGTTTAACAAAAATAAAAGCCCAATCTTTGTCAGTGTTCCAAAAATCTTCTTCGCCCGAGAGGGTCCAATCCTTTTGAAGTTTCCGTTGCAAAGCCTTTGCCTTCGTAAAACTGATCATATTCCCACCCCACAAATGTGGCAGTTAGGAAAATACATGGACAAATACCACACAAGATTCCAACCAGAAGTGAATCAAGGGCACAATCTAGTAATATGAAATAGCATCTAAAGCTACATGGAAACAACACCATTTTTACTGGAGAAGATCCATGATAAAAGTGAAATTAAGATGTGTGCTACATTGATAATACCTGTTATTGTGGAACCAAATTCGCTACACCACAGAAGGTAGAAATTTTCCCAGGATGAACCCCAGAATACTGCTCGGAAGGCATTGTAATCAAAACAATGAATCCGCATGAACTGGATATACGAACATGAAACCAAAAGAGATCCACACACCAGTAGATGCATACACTGAGTGCGAGGATGTGGAATGTATCAGGCTTCGTCCCAAGCTTCATGCCTCATTGCCTTGGACTTTGTAATTTGCTAGAGATGCTCTTACTGAACAAATACCATGATTTTAGAATATATTCGAGATATAAATACATCTATAGTAAGTATAGGTTTTCTGCACTAAAAACTCATTTGGTTACAACTTATAGCAACTGAGGACAAAAATAAATAAATAGGATATAATAGCCTAAGTTCCAGCAAAGTATTGTGAAGATTTTTCACAATCTTGGCTAGAACCGAACAAATAAGTTCTTCCAAACTAAACAAGCAACTGCCTACTACAACGGCTAGCTTTCACAATCACAATCTTGGCTACAAATACAACAATCGTTTTGGCCTCGTGTAGAGTGCAACTAATCAAATTAGATCGTAGTTTTGATTTTATTTTCGGATTTGCTGGTGACCATCGCCGCATCAAAATATGCACCATATTATTTCTCAATAAGATCATCATTCCAGCATTCATATTTTATATTTTCAAGTAAGCATATCCCCTGAGGCCAAATTGGCGAGGTATTTCATACTACAAATTAGATCGTACATTAGAGAGGAGGTGAAAGCATCTTAGAAATAATACCCCATAGCATCGAGTTGTGCATGTTACCTTGAGCTCTTAATCTATGAAACCTACAGCATTCCGTTGATCTCCCTATTTCATACAGCATGCCTTTCGTATAACTTTCAGAATGTGTATAGGTATGTCCTAATGCCGAAATAAAGCCTATTCCAGGTTTGCACACAATTTAAAAAATGATACGCAGCCATGGTTACAGATCTGATACCTCTTAGATGACAAACATCAAAATGCAATAGCAACTAACATGACCCAGATGAACAACAAACAATGGCTACATTTTGCATGTTGATCAAGAACAAATCAGCGGCCACTGTGGGATTAACCACAACTTCCTTTCATATCGAGCTTAGAGCTTTTATAAGATTTATCAATTATCATGAGTCATTTCCATGCTAGTGTTCCTTTTCATAGCTAAACAGAGTAAGAAACAATGGTCTCTGTGAAGCTCAGTTCATTGTGATGGTCAGGCAAGTGCAGGACCCAATTATACTGGATGTCTGAAATATATGTAGCCACTAATCGATTCATGTTCGTATGCACCATCGAAATTGGCTTCGATACTCAGTCATACATGGTTTGCAGAAATCCCCATGAGGTGAACGGCCGAGCTTTTTTGGATCTTGCATTGACACCTATCAGTTGCATGCCCTATTTGTGCATAGTTTTGAATGCTCCAATCCACCACAAATATAAATTTGCAGGGGCCTAACCCTCTGAAAAACTGAAATAGAAAATGCGTATAAAGGGGCAGAAAACGGATTGTACACCCATCTAAGATGAGATGCAGTGGGATTGCACATTTGGGGTGGGAGGTCCGACCCACGACTTGTGTACTCCTTGTGCCAGGTGTATGTTAGGAAGCGGCCAATGCTAAAGTGGCGGGCACAGACGCCATTGCTCTGCTCGTTGGTGAGCGGAAAAAGAGCGAGCACGGCGAAGTGGATGTACCGGCCAAACAGGTGCCCCCGAATCTCAAAGACACCATCGAATCTTAATCCGCCGCGACGCGCCCTCTGAACAGATGCAAACCAGGCCCAGTCCCCAAGCGCCAATGCTCAGCATGCCCACACGCGACCGAGAAATAGCGAGCACAGCAAAGCGGCTGCGCCGACCAAAGAGGCGCCACCAAAATGCGCCCCCAAATCATCGGATCTCAATCCACAGCGACGCGCCCCGAACAAACGCCAATTGGATCCAATCCCCAAGCGCCGGTCTCGCACACTCCCATCACAAATCTAGACACAGACGCGAAAAATCAAAGAAGAAAGAGGGGAAACGAACCAATGAGGAGAAGCAGGCGCGACGGGGAAGACAATGCGGCTGCAGCGGCGCCGCCAAGGAACCACACGCACCGCAGATGCACCGAGAAAGAAGACGAAGAGGACGCCGGGGGAAGAGAACCACCACCGCAGCAAAGAAGTAGAGGAAGGACGAACCCACAGTCAAAACAAACCCCGAACCGACCTAGGACACGTCGAGTAGAGAAGACTACACCTGTAGAGAAGACCCCAGACACCGCGCCGCAACGACACACAGGCACGAGACGAAAAAACGCAGACCGACATGCGAGACCCAGCAAGTGGGACCGACGACAATGACCTGCCGATCGATCAGAGGAGCCCGGGATACTGGGAGCTTAGAGCTCTTTAGAGATGCTTTTTATGTTATCCATCCATGTCAGTTAGAATTAAAAGTCAATTTATAATATATAAAACTTTCATGTTCGATTATTCAACAAAATTCACTACAAATAAAAAAATACTAACATTCGATACTGCGATAACTTTTTTACATTAGCAAATATTAACCAATTTTTGCAGTGGCATTTTTTCCATGAAGTTGCCACACCTCTTTTTGCATCAAATGCAGCTCAGTTTTTTGGTCTGCGTGGCTCCATCAACATTTTATGATGATACATTTATTAAATATGCAGGTACAAGTGGGCTCATGTGACGTAAACACTATTGCCAACGTACTAATACTTATTTCCTAATCGATTCAGTATGTCCCTTCCTATATTAATTTTTTTCCACTGTCACTGTATGTGCCTATGGATGGTTCGTAATTGGCCACAAATTTTCATTCCATGTGTATCTAATAATTCTCACTATAGAGGGTTCTGCCAAATAATCGTTTACAGCTGCATAAATACCTTATTTTAGTATTCATGCTGCTTGGGAGGGAGGTTTCTTCGAGAGAGAATACAGATACAACTTTGGAGAGGTAAACCGGGCTGCATAGATGCACAACAAGTCTGCTAAATATGTTGTGAAAATGTTTTTAAAAGACATGAATAAGCTAGGTTGTATACGCCATTCGTAGTCAATATTGAAGTTCTCTTTCTATATTATATATGCCAGAGATGTGAGCAATCATTTAATTTATTCGAATAAGAATAATTACTCTCTTTACATTTTCTCATGAAATTTTGTAACTCTGACATCCTCTAACGTATATATGTCATTTAACGGCACCTACACCACCATTTGGATTATTGTATCAAGAAACAAGCTATGTCCCTTAAATCAATAAAATAGGTCTGCTAGCAGGAATAAGTTTGTACGAGGAAGGGCGCCCAACAAGTTCAAGAGATATGCAATTATCCGGTGCTTGGCGATTTGAGTTATAAAGTCAGGCCATGACAATATTGTCAAATCTTTGTAAGAATAATCCAAATTAAAAAACTGAATTTCTATTGTATTCTTATGTTTGATAATTTTTTAATAAAAACACATGACTCCAAAGTATTTTGCAAGGAATATACAAGGCTAATATTTTAGTGGCTATATACATTTACATATAGTAATGATCAAAGTTTTAAAACAATGATTATACATGTACTTATATATACTATATATATCTTATATTATTGAATATATATGTTGCAATTTTCAAAATGCTACGAATGGCTGCATTTCTAAATACACCCATACACTTCAAGATGGCTTGAAATCACTTAATCGGTATCAATCTTTTTTTTTTATTATATCAAACTATATAGTTGTGAAATCATAACTAACCCAATTAATATTTGTTGTAAAAAGGTAACTAATGACGTTGCTATCAAACTATATAGTCATGAAGACATTGATCTTAACTAACATAAATAATATGTTGTGAAAGGGTAATTGAAGATGTTGCCGGCGCGAATGCGCGGGCCACCTGGCTAGTTCAACACATAGTACAAACTAACACACTCATACTCCAATGGTTTTAAGAACCATTCTCATGCTACGATACAAAGGACGGGATACAACTCACACCTACATACGTGAAACTAGTGCAACTACTCCTCATCCTCGACGTCGATCGGGACGTAGTCGTCAGGTCCTGCCTCCAGGAACTCGTAGTCCTCCTCCTCAGTTAACTCGTCCTCCTCAAAGTCGTCGTCGTCGCTCAGGAAGGCTCCTCCTCCCTGAAGGTCGATGCCTCCGTCGTCATCCTCCAGCTCCCGAATCTGATCCTCCTGGGCCTTGACAGTGGCCTCAAGTGATGCGATCTTGGCGCAAAGGCGCTCAATCGTAGCGTCCTTCCTGGCACGCTGCTGGCGAAGGCTCTTGCGGTCGTTGTTGAGTAGCTTGATCGCCTCACCCTGCTCGACGATGTGAGCATGGGTCTGGTTCGCGTAAGCGCGAGTGGCGTCGAGGTCCTTCTGAGTCTGGTAGAGCATGAAGTCCAGGTGCTCAGCGTGGTGCCTCAACTGCGGGTGCGGCTGCAGCTCCATGGGCACTCCCATGGCATCACGCCTCACGAGATGCGCGAAGCGCGAAGCGAGGAAGCGCACCACGTTCTGTCCACAGAGGCGCGCAAGTGCCTCCTGAAGGCCACGTGCGAGTCCGTCGAGCCAGTTGCTCTCACGGAAGGAGAAGAGAATCCTCTCAGAAGTAGGAGGCTCCATCATGCCCCTCAAGTCAGCGGTGATGATCCACTGCAACTCTCCTCCAGGAGTGTCGTCCACCTGAATCCCGTGGAACTCAGGGTGCGGGCGCTCGAGGAAGTCCGAAAGGGCGTTGAGGTCGTGCTCGAAGATCAAGCTCCCTCCGTTCCCAAGCTGGTAAAACTTGGTGTTGATGGGTTCATTCGGCTCCATCTGAAAGAGAATTTGGATGAGTAAGTTAGAGAGTGCAAAGTGTGGCAAAATTTTAAGTAGCTTCAATAAGATAGAACATGATTCATCAAATTTTTGGAAAAGTCTCAAAGGCAAGAGTGTAAGTAAATTTTCACAAATATTCCCTTCGTTTGATTTCAAAGTTAAGTTTTTTTTTTCAGAACGCCCATTCTAACTAAGGTCTTCTAAGGTCAAACAATGGCTCTGATACCAACTTGTCAACACCCGGGTTTTTAAGTCCGGATGCCTATTATGTCATACATCGCAATCCAAGGAATATTGTTGTTGCGAGGCATAATAGTTAAGTATCACAGTCATCATTCATTACAAACCATAATGTCTTACAAATTGGAATCACATGATCCATATTACACGAATAGTTGATCTATCGATCAACGAACAAACACAAGTTCATAGCGGAAGCGTAAGATACAAGGACTCTTTAGTCCACAGGCCAACGCTTGACGTCGGAAGACTCCTAGTTGTCGTAGGCGTCCTGCTGGTCATCGCCTTGTTCCTCTTCATACTCTGGCCATTTGAATAGCCAGGGACAAAGCCGTGAGTACTTCAAGTACTCGCGAACTAATACTAATGTAAGTGCTAGACATTGCTAGAAAGGTTTGCTAAGCTCTAGTTTATTTGCATAAAGCCAATTTTAGTTCACAAGTATTTGAGGAAAAGCTTATTCATGTGCTAACTAACTCAAGTGGGAACATTAGTGTCATTCCCACCATTCAAGTGGTGATTTCAATTCAATTCACCACAAGTCATTTCACCATCTCATTTCAACATCATTTTCAAGAATTTGACATCGGAAACTGTATGGCCTTTCCAACCGTCTGTAACCGTGGACGCGGCTATTCGAATAGATTTACACTCTGCAGAGGTTGCACACTTGTGCCACAACATTTGATTCCATCCGTCGGGATTACCCCGAATCATCGTAACACAGTACGCGGATCATCAACCATAACCTTTCACTTACAAATCCTAGTATGAGCACCTCTCCCCATGAGCTTGGCCTCCCAGTGAAGACCAACTGTCAACCTGGGAACTGCAGAGGGCTTGGCCGTACAATTCACCTCAATTTCACATCATTTCTCAACAACGGAGGCAGCCTCAAGCGTAACCCCTATGACGTGTGTTCAGAGGGAACCCATACTAAGATGCATAAACTTCCAGTTAAGCCCTACCCATAATCAGGTATTGTGGAGGTACTTAGTATTGGAAAGGTATCGCATTCAAACCAATATCATGTTTATCAAAAATCACCATCTTCTCTTTGTCATATTCACCTTCAAAAAATCATTCAATGGAATGCTTCATCATTCCAAGGTTTCAAATTCAATTCCAGTCATATTGTTCCCATCTAGAGTAGTCAAGTTTTATTCATTAGCACTAGCTCTAAATCATGAGGGGTGCTATCTTGCTTTGCTTGATGGAGACTCACTTTACTACTCTAGTAAACTTCTTTACTTTGACCAAAGTTAACTATAAAAGCAACTTCTTGAGAAAACAAGTAAGAACTTGTAAGGTATAAAATTGGGATAGGCTTATGTAAGAAAAGGTAAGATCCATGGTGCCTTGCCCCAAAGGGGCTTTGCACTTTGCAAGAATATTAGCTTGCATTGGTAGTTCTCAAAATTCTCCTCCTCCTCCTCTTGGTAGCAACCTTCCTCTTCCTGGTATTCTCCGGTGCTAGCGTCTAAATTTAAATACGAGTATAATTACTCACTCATTCAATGGCTATTCCATATATCACATATAATCACACAAACTATTCTAGGCACACAATTAATCTAATTTGGGTGCATTGATTGGGTGGCTTGAGGAGAATTTACTTCTTTTTATTTCATATGTAAATGATAGTTTCCATAGGGTTCTTGAGGAATAATTTCCTTTCATTGAAATCTTCTTAAGATTTAATCTCTCAAATAACCATTCCTGAACTTATATTGACCTAGGTCAAACATTCATCATCATCATTTGAGAAAATGATTTAAATGAGGTAGACCACCTCATACCATTTAATAGTGCTATATATGATTTAAATCTCCAAGTAATTCATATAAGAGAGTTTGGGCCAGGGGTCCAAACATCACATGAATTCATTTGAGACAAGGTTTAAATGAAGTATAAGACTTCATATGATTTACTTAATAGTTTTGGACAATATCAGCTACATACACTAGCCATATTGTCCATTAATTAAACTAGGGCATGATCATGCAAAGTGACCACACCATTTTCTTGCATAAACAATTAGTGTAAGTAAAATGTGAGCTATTGGAGTTGGAATAACTTAATATCTATTTTAGTTGATTTTTAATAATTATTTGAATAGGGAAAAGTCCCTGCCTTCTTCTTTTCATCAGATTAATTCTACAACTAATCTGGTCATGGGACCAGTGCCATTTTGTAGATCTTTTTACTAGCTTTCCAACCATATAAAATTCATTGAATTTTGTTAAGCCAATTTTAATCTATGGATTTTCAAAGTTTGGGCAGTATTGAAATTGGTTTGGATTTGATTAAAACAAATTTGAATTAATAGGGCCGGCGGGAAAACGAAACTGGGCTGATTCGATAACCAGTCCCAGTCCAGCCCACCACGGTCCACAGACGCGTGGGCTTGCTGACAGCGTGGGGTCCACGCGTCAGCAACTCATAACTACCGAATCGGTAAGTTTTAAACTGAGGCGTTGGATTAGAATCTAATCGAACGGCGCTCATTCATCGTCGTCGCCGGCGAGAGAAGCTCACTGGCGTGGCGGCACTAGGGTGTCGGAGAGCTCACCGTGGCTCCAGCTAGGGTGGGCAGTGTGCTCGAGGATGATGTCGACGACGGCGAAGCTCCTGGTACCGTCGGCTTGTCCTGGGGCGGCTCTAATCGACGGCGAGCTTCGGCGGCGGACACGGGCAGTGAGGCTTCGATTAGGCGGCGTCAGTGGGTAATGTCGACGGTGGAATTGCTCTGGTGGTCGAGTGGGAAGAGGGGAAGGCGATGGTGTGCTCCGTTGCTTCCAGGGAGCTCGCTATTTATAGGATTGAGTGAGGGTGGCGGGGCAGTGATGCGGTCGACCATGGCGCGGCTTCTCCGGCGAGCTATCGAGCTAGGCGAGGGCGGCGCACTGCTCAGTGCATCATGGCGGTCCTTTGGGTGGCGACAGCTTGGTCGGGCGGTGGCTGGTTTCGTCGCATTGCTTCCGCTTCTGCCGCGGCGTTCACGGGATCGTGTCGTCGTCTCCGGCGCCGGCGGTCACAGGTCTGTGCTGCGCGCGTGTCTGGCGGTGTCGCGGTGTCACGCAGGTGCTCAACTCGCTCACAGGGGGTCCAGGGCGTGCTCGAGGTGGTGGCGTTGCACATGGCCAGTGTGCGTCTGTGGCGCGCCACGCGCGACGCGAGCGGCATGGCGTGGCCACCACTGGGCGCGCTGTCTCTGGCGTGTCCACGGCATCTACGGCGAGGTGGTCGGTTCTAGCTGAGGTAGGGAGGCACGGTGGCGATGCTGGACACCAGGGCCAGGGCTGAGAGTGAAGGAGGAGAGGGGGAGGTTGTCGAGTTGGTGACATGGCCAGCATGGCCATGTCCTAGCCTTGCTCCTCCTCTCCCTAGGGTTACTATGCTTCCTTGATGGTTAGAGGGAACCAGGGGACCATTTAGACTAGGTTTGATGTAGATTAGATGAGGTAGATCACTATTGCAAATAGTGTCAAATAGTTACATAATGATTATTTGTGAATTTGGTCCAAATTTGATTCAATTCAAATGGTTGCAAGTTTTGAATTGTAAGTATTTCATTGAGTTAGAAATGACCAGAGGTGATGGAGTGTGGTGGTGGAATTGTTAAATTCAAAGTTTTGCAAATTTGGCTAAGTGTGAGATTGTTCCATCTATTAAAATGTTGCAACTTTGGATGAGCATAGCTATTGATCTAGAAAGAATTTGGCATGGTGATCTTTACAAGAAGTGTTCACCTTGATGTTGTCTTGGATGAGGTGCAAAGAGTTAGCAAGGTTTAGTTTGAAATTTTTGAATTACAGGGGCTCAAAGTAGTGATCAGACTATAATTGGCAGATTTGGCCATTATCATATGTGAGCAATTTTTGTATTTGAAATCCATTTGAATTGTGATCTTTTGATTCCAAAAGTTGTAATAAGTGTTTAGTAACATTCTTCAACTAATGGTGAAGATCAAATTGGTCTAGGGTCAAAATTTATAAAAATGACATAGAGCATATGTGAGGGTTTTTAGGGTTTTTCATTTATTTGATTTTCTTCCTCTTTTTGATTTATTTGGTTTGTGATCTTCTCATGATCACTTTAGGGTTTTAGGGTTTAGCTTATACACATAATAACAATCATCATGGCATATCAATCAAATGCACAACTCCTATGCATGGCACTATATGCAATTTGAAAAGTTTTTGTTGGTTTGAAATTTTGCTCTCTGGAATTCTTCTAACTTTCTTTTATTGAAATTTGGGATGTTACATATTCAAACTAGACAAATCATGTATCTACCCCCTAACCCTAAACTCTGTCTTATGAAGTCAAGCATGCATGAAGAGAATTGGTTTTGGGTTTCAAACATGGAAATTCCAAAAATCTGCCAAAAAAGCTTCATTTTGGATTGACTAATAATTAAGAAGGATCAAAACTTACTTTTTCATTTTTCATGTTTTAAACTTGTTGAAATCTTGGTTGATGAGCATAAAAAATTCTAAAAAATTAGAAAAAAATGAAAAACCAAAACACATAGCCTTCTTATGTCATATAGTAAGCAGCATTCAAGTTCATAACCAAGGTTTAGACATATTGAAACAACACAAATCATGTATCTACCCCTAACCCTCAACTCTATCTTATGAAGTCAAGCATGCATGAAGAGAAGTTGTTTTGGGTTTCAAACATGAAAATTTCAAGAACCTCAGAAAATCTTCATTTTAGAATGACTAAGAAGGATCTAGGCTTACCTTTTTATTTTCATGTTTTAAACTTGTTTAAATCATGGTCAAACCTAGGATTTGACCAAAACTCAAATGGGCATAAAATTAAAAAAACAGATAAATGAAAAAACAAAGCACATAGACTTGTTATGTCATATAGTAAGCATTAAAGTTGGTAAACAAGGTCTAGCATATTCAAACTAGACAAATCATGTATCTACCCCCTAACCCCTAAACTATGTCTTATGTAGTCAAGCATGAAGAGAAGTGGTTTTGGGTTTCAGACATGGAAATTTCAAAAACCTATCAAAAGCTTCATTTTAGAGTGACTAAGAAGGATCCATATGCTTACCTTTTCATTTTCATGTTTTAAACTTGTTTAAATCTTGGTCAAACCTAGGATTTTACCAATATTCAAATGGGCATAAAATAAATAAAAATAAAAAAAACCAAGGCACATAGTCTTCTTATGTCATTGATACGTCCATTTTGCATCACTATTTTATATCATAATTTAGTGTTATTCATTGATATATTTCATATTTAGAGATGATACTTATGTTATTTCATCTATTTTGCATGTTTCATGATTATTGGAGGATCGCGCACCGGAGCCAGGATTCTGCTGGAAAAAGCGCCATCAGAATGCTATATTTCGGAAGATCAACAATTGACGGAAATTATATGAAAAATCCTATTTTTCCAGAAGACGAAGAGAGCCAGAAGGAGGAGCCGAGGAGGGCCGCCATGGGCCCCCCTCATAGGCCGGCGCGGGCCCTGCCCTGGCCACGCCGCCATGTGGGGAGGGGGCCCACAGCCCCCTTTGGCCTCCTCTCCTTCGCGTACTTCTTCGTCCCGGAAACCTAAGCTCCAGAGGATAGTCGCGAAGAGTCACAGCCACCTCTGCGGGGCGGAAAACACCAGAGAGAAAAGAGCTCTCCGGCAGGCTGAAATCTGCCGGGGAAATTCCCTCCCGGAGGGGGAAATCGACGCCATCGTCACCGCCATCGAGCTGGACATCATCTCCATCACCATCACCATCATCATCATCTCCATCATCATCACCGCCGTCTCCACCACAGCACATCGTCACCAGTGTAACAATTTGGGTTGGATCTTGACTGTTTGATAGGGGAACCTCTCTCGGTATTGATTTCTACTTGTTATTGATGCTATTGAGTGAAACCATTGAACCAAGGTTTATGTTCAGATTATTATTCATCATATATTACCTTTGATCATGTTCCATATGATGTCTCGTGAGTAGTTCGTTTAGTTCTTGAGGACATGGGTGAAGTCTAAATGTTAGTAGTGAATTATGGTTGAGTAATATTCAATGTTATGATATTTAAGTTGTGGTGTTATTCTTCTAGTGGTGTCATGTGAACGTCGACTACATGATACTTCACCTTTATGGGCCTAGGGGAATACATCTTGTACTCTTTTGCCAATTGCGGGGTTGCCGGAGTATCAGAAACCTGAACCCCCGTTGGTATATCGATGCAGGAGGGATAGCAGGATCTCAGAGTTTAAGGCTGTGGTTAGATTTATCTTAATTACTTTCTTGTAGTTGCGGATGCTTGCAAGGGGTATAATCACAAGTATGTATTAGTCCTAGGAAGGGCGGTGCATTAGAATAGGTTCACCCACACAACACTTATCAAAACAATGAAGATTAATCAGCTATATGAAGCGAAAGCACTAGACTAAATTCCCGTGTGTCCTCAAGAACATTTGGTCATTATAAGTAAACAAACCGGCTTGTCCTTTGTGCTAAAAAGGATTGGGCCACTCGCTGCAATTATTTCTCTTGCACTTTACTTACTCGTACTTTATTCAACTGCTACATCAAAACCCCCTGAATACTTGTCTGTGAGCATTTACAGTGAATCCTTCATCGAAACTGCTTGTCAACACCTTCTGCTCCTCGTTGGGTTTGACACTCTTACTTATTGAAAATACTACGATACACCCCCTATACTTGTGGGTCATCAAGACTATTTTCTGGCGTCAGGTGAGGAAGAAGTTCCATACAAAATACCTATGAAAATTATTGAACGTGTTATGGATAATCGTTATGCTGGGGATGGAACTGTCCATCCTGGAGATCATTTATTGTTCTTACATGAATTATGCGGTTTATTCAAGTGTGCAGGTATTTCTATGGATGAAGTGAGGAAGAAACTATTCTCTATATCGCTGTCTGGTAAAGCGGCGCATTGGTACAAATTGCTGAATAATGGGGATTCTCTTGAATGGAATGATATTGTGCCTCTATTTTATTCTAAATTCTATCCTCCAAGTGAAATTCACAAGGACCGGAACTGCATATATAATTTCTGGCCTCATGATGGAGAGAGTATTGCCCAAGCGTGGGGGAGATTGAAGTCTTTAATGCTCAAATGCCCCATTCATGAGCTTCCTGGTAATGTTATCATTGATAATTTCTATGCAAGACTTTCTTTTCAAGACAAGACCTTGTTGGATACTTCTTGTTCTGGATCATTTACACGCAACAAAGAAGAGTTTAAAAGGGACCTTCTTAATCGGATTCAGGAGAATACTGAAGGATGGGAGAACGACAAAGATAGAGAGTCAGGTATAAATTATGATTATAAATGCATTGAATCTTTTGTGGATACTGATAAATTTCGTAATATGAGTGCTACTTATGGTCTTGATTCTCAAGTCGTTGCAAATCTTTATAAATCTTTTGCCTCTCATTATGAATTGCCTAAGAAGAATTTTGATAAGTATCATGAACCGTATAAAGATAAAATTGATTCATCTATAAATAAATGTGTTGTAGTTGAAACTGTTGATCATGTTATTCCTGAAGCTTATATTGAAAAAACTCCTTTCCCTTCTAAAATGAAGGAGTACTCTGTTATAAATAGTGCGGTTAATAAAAGTGAAAAGAAACCTATAGAACCTGAAGAGCAAATAAAAGTTGAACCTGCTATTGCAATAGTTAAAGATCTTGTGACTGAAAATGTGGAAGATGGTCATATTATTTTCTGTGAAGATGCTTCTAATATTGTCTCACATCCTAATAAGTCTAGGAAAACTAGTGTTCCTATGCTATCTGTTAGAATTGGTGATCATTGTTATTATGGTTTATGCGATATAGGTGCAAGTATTAGTGCTGTTCCTTATGAGCTTTACACGGAGATTATGCACGAAATTGGTTCTTGTGAACTTGAAGATATTGATTTGGTTATTCGGCTAGCTAATAGATAAACTATTTCTCCAATTGGTATTGTTCGAGATGTGGAAGTTCTATGTGGTAAGATTAAATATCCTGCTGACTTTTTGGTACTTGGTTCTGCTGCTAGTAAACATTGTCCTATCATTTTTGGTAGACCTTTTCTAAATACTTGTGGAGCTGTTATAGATTGCAAGAAAGAGAAAATTTTGACTAAATTTTCTGGTGAATCTTACGAGTTTAATTTCTCTAAATTTGCCAAAACTCCTTATAAAGCTGATTCGCCTAATAATGATTTCAAAGTTGAACAGTGTGCATCTATTGCTCTTGCTCCTAATAATCCTTTGCAGCAACATTTGGAGAATAGTGAGAGTGAAGTCTTTAGGGAAGAAAGAAATGAGCTTGATGAAATTTTCCTTCGTCAACCTATTCTTAAGCATGATTTACCGGTAGAAGATCTAGGTACAACATTGCCACCAAAAGAAGATCCTGTATTTGATTTAAAACCATTGCCTGATAATCTTAAATATGCTCATATTGATGATAAGAAAATATATCCTGTTATTATTAATTCTAAGCTTTCAGAGATTGAGGAAGAAAGGTTATTGGAAATATTGAAGAAACACCGGGGAGCTATTGGCTACACTCTTGATGACTTGAAGGGGATTTCTCCCTCTATTTGCCAACATGCCATTAATATGGAAGATGATGCAAAGCCTGTTGTTGAACATCAGCGTCGTCTAATTCCTAAGATGAGGGATGTGGTAAGGAATGAGGTATTAAAACTTCTTGAAGCTGGTATTATATATCCTATTGCTGATAGTAGATGGGTTAGTCCTGTGCATTGTCTTCCTAAGAAAGGAGGAATGACTGTTGTACCTAATGATAATGATGAGCTCATCCCTCAAAGAGTAGTTCTAGGGTATAGAATGTGCATTGATTATCGAAAAGTTAATAAGGTTACTAAGAAAGATCATTACCCTTTACCTTTTATTGATCAAATGTTAGAAAGGTTATCTAAGAATACTCATTTTTGCTTTCTTGATGGATATTCTGGGTTTTCACAAATTGCTGTTAAAACTAAGGATCAAGAGAAAACCACTTTCACTTGTCCCTATGGAACTTATGCTTATAGACGTATGCCTTTTGGTTTATGTAATGCTCCTGCTACTTTTCAAAGATGCATGTCTGCTATTTTTCATGGCTTTTGCGAGAATATTGTACAGGTATTCATGGATGATTTTTCTGTCTATGGGAATTCTTTTGATAATTGCTTGCAGAACCTTGATAAAGTTTTGCAGAGATGTGAAGAAACTAACCTTGTTCTTAATTGGGAGAAATGCCACTTTATGGTTAATGAAGGAATTGTATTGGGACATAAAATTTCCGAGAGAGGTATTGAAGTTGATAGAGCTAAAGTTGAAGCAATTGAGAAGATGCCCTATCCTAGGGATGTTAAAGGTATTCGTAGTGTTCTTGGTCATGCTGGGTTTTATAGGAGATTTATTAAAGACTTCTCCAAGATTTCAAAACCTCTTACTAATCTTCTTCAAAAAGATGTTCCTTTTGATTTTTATGATGATTGTAAGGAAGCTTTTGAAACTCTAAAGAAAGCATTAACAACTGCTCCTATAGTTGAACCTCCTGATTGGAACTTACCATTTGAAATTATGTGTGATGCTAGTGATTTTGCTGTAGGCGCTGTTCTTGGACAGTGAGTAGATAAAAAATTGAATGTTATTCATTATGCTAGTAAAACTCTTGATGCTGCTCAAGGAAATTATGCTACAACTGAAAAAGAATTGTTAGCTGTAGTCTTTGTTTGTGACAAGTTTAGATCCTATATTGTTGATTCAAAAGTTAAAATTTATACTGATCATGCTGCAATTAGATACCTAATGCAAAAGAAAGATGCTAAGCCAAGGCTTATTAGATGGGTGCTTCTGTTGCAAGAATTTGATTTGCATATTATAGATAGGAAAGGTGCTGATAATCCTGTTGCTGATAATTTGTCTAGATTGGAAAATATTGCTTATGATCCTGTTCCTGTTAATGATAGTTTTCCAAATGAACAATTGGCTGTAATAAAGGTGAGTTCGCGAGATAGTCCTTGGTATGCTGATTATGCTAACTTTATTGTTTCCAAGTACTTGCCTCCAACCTTTTCAGCTCAGCAAAGAAGGAAATTCTTTTATGTCTTGAGGCATTATTTTTGGGATGACCCACACTTATATAAAGAAGGAGTGGATGGTATTCTGCGAAGATGTGTTCCCGAATATGAATAACAAGAGATATTGAGTAAATGTCATGGTAGTGCTTTTGGAGGACATCACGCTGGAGATAGAACCGCGCAAAAGGTTCTACAATCAGGTTTTTATTGGCCAACTCTCTTCAAAGATGCAAGGAAGTTTATTTTATCTTGTGATGAATGTCAAAGGGTTGGTAATATCTCCAGACGCAATGAAATGCCCATGAATTATACTCTTGTTATTGAACCATTCGATTGTTGGGGATTTGACTTCATGGGACCTTTCCCCTCTTCAGAAGGTAACACTCATATACTTGTTGCTGTTGATTATGTTACTAAATGGGTGGAAGCCATACCTACAAAAAGTGCTGATGGTGAGACCTCTTTAAGAATGCTTTTAGATATTATTTTTCCTAGATATCTTATGACTGATGGAGGTTCTCATTTTATTCATGGTGGTTTTAGAAAAACTCTTGCTAAATATGGTATTAATCATAGAATTGCTTCTGCTTATCATACTCAAACTAGTGGGCAAGTAGAACTATCAAATAGAGAGATTAAATCTATCTTGCAAAAGACTGTTAATAAATCTAGAAGGAATTGGGCTAGTAAATTGAAGGAAGCACTATGGGCTTATAGAACTGCTTATAAAAATCCCATGGGTATGTCACCTTATAAAATGGTTTATCGAAAAGCTTGTCATTTACCTTTAGAACTAGAGCACAAAGCTTATTGGGCGGTAAGAGAACTAAATAAAGATCCTAAACTTGTCGGTAAGAAGAGATTGCTACAATTGAGTTCTCTAGATGAATGGAGAAGTGAAGCTTATGAAAACGCTAAACTCTTTAAAGAGAAAGTTAAGAAATGGCATGATAGAAGAATTATCAAAAGAGAATTTAATATTGGGGATAAAGTCCTATTGTATCGGTCTCGTCTCAGATTCTTTGCAGGGAAATTACTATCCAAATGGGAAGGACCATATGTCATTGAGGAGGTGTATCGTTCAGGAGCAATTAAAATTAGTTCTCTCCAAGGCGATGCCACACAAGTGGTGAATGGACAAAGACTCAAGCATTATATCTCAGGTGATTCTTATAATGAACATGTTGATGTTATTCGAGTGGAAACTCCGGAAGCTTTCATCAAAGGTCAAATTGACAGTCCGGCAGAGTTCGACTTTGAATAGGTAATAGTACTGGTAATAAAAAGTTTGCGTTTTACTTTCCGAACAATGTTTTTGCTGTTTTTGGAAAATATGAAAAATTACGAGATCGAAACGGAGTGGAGGAGACGCACGAGGGCGTGCCCCCATAGGCCGGCGCGGGCCCCAGCCTGGCCGCGCCACCCTATGAGGTGGCTCCCTCGTTGCCCCTCTCCGACTCTGGTTCGACCTGGTACTTTCCTTATGTCGTAAAAATTCCTGCTATATAATCCCCCGGACCCCTGGAGGTCCGTATATCGTTTTCTCGACGTGTTTTGTTTCGAGCTGTTTCTGCCATGATCTATTTTTGATCTAGAAGCACCATGGTCTCCACCAACAAGGGCAAGGGGCCTTCGGAGGAACAAGTGAAGAAGATGCCATCAAAACAAGAGCAGCAAGCCGCTGGGAGTAAGCAAATCTTGGTGGGATCTGTTGACACTCGACGTTCTTTTTCTCATAACTTGCAGGGACCCTTACTACCTGCTCCTAGCCTCGACTCTTTCCCTGTTTTGGAAGAAGCTTTACGGGTTACAGACAAGTTTTGTGATCAATACCGTGCTTTGAGAAGGGAAGTGGAGATACTTCAGGAGGAGAATCACCGACTTCGAAGAATGCTAGAGCGGTTCCTCACTCCCATCGAGATTGTTCCATCATCACCACCACCGTCGCGGTATCACATCATCACTATCTTTTACTTTTTACTATCAAGTAGTGTCATATCATGAGTAGGGAAGTTATCATATAAGATGGGTCGCAGTGTGGAAGTATCTCTCCTTTAGTTGGTTGTCTATGTATCCCTTGGTGTGAGTTATCGTTATGGAATATTAATGAGAAGTCTTATCATTTACATATTGCACATCTTATTTTAGTTTGCAATCTTTATTATATGATTGATCTTGTTATTAGTATTGGTATCACTATGGGAGCATTGAGTAAATCTATTTGGTTTTGGCAAACTTAGCATTGGTCAATAGCAACAACACTTTGAGGTTAAAGTAGAAAAGATAAATACATGTAGTTGTTTCATTGTCTTCCTTTCTTGTTAGCTCATAGCTTATTATTCTGAAGTTAAAATTGTTTGTGCTTACAAGGAAGGTGCATGATTGTTTCTATCACATGTATATTTGTTTGTTTCCCTCAACTCTTATGCTTGCTAATTAACCTTGCTAGCCAAAAACCTGTACTGAGAGGGAATGCTTCTCGTGCATCCAAACTTTAACCCAAACCTATGCCATTTGTGTCCACCATAACTACCTACTACATGGTATTTTCTGCCATTCCAAGTAAATACTTCGTGTGCTACCTTTAAAACAATTCAAAATTTATCATCCCTTATTTGTGTCAATGTTTTATAGCTCATGAGGAAGTATGCGGTGTTTATCTTTCAATCTTGTTGGGCAACTTTCACCAATGGACTAGTGGCTTCATCCGCTTATCCAATAACTTTGCAAAAAGAGCTGGCAATGGGGTTCCCAGTCCCGATTAATTAACTCTCATAATTTTACAAATAGACACTCCTCCATGGTATGTGATTGTTGGAAGGCACCCGAGGATTCGGTTAGCCATGGCTTGAGAAAGCAAAGGTGGGGAGGAGTGTCATCTAAATAAAACTAAAATAAAAATACACTCCTTCATGGTATGAGAATGATTGGAAGGCACCCGAGGATTCGGTTAGCCGTGGTTTGTGAAAGCAAATGTTGGAAGGAGTGTCAACCAAAAATAAAACTTTATGGGAGCCGCTCTTCGAGAGTTTTTCTGGCAAGGGGGTTAGAGTACCCGCTACCATTCGTTGACAACAACAAACACCTCTCAAAATTTTACCTTTTATGCTCTTTATATGATTTCAAAACTGAAAAGCTCTAGCACATGATTTAATCCCTGCTTCCCCCAGCGAAGGGCCTGTCTTTTACTTTATGTTGAGTCAGTAAACCTATTTCCCTCCATCTTAAGAAAGCATTTGAGTTGTTGTGATCAAACCATTTATATTGTGATTTACTTCATCATTGTCGTGGATGTGACCACGGCAGATGCTACAGGGGGTAGCACTTCGTTGATGCGAGGGGAAGGGAACATCGCCATCTACGGGTCGAGGTGCAAGAGACGCAAGGGTTTTACCCAGGTTCAGCCCCTCCGGAGAGTAAAAGGCCTACGTCCTGCTAGATCTTTATTGCTCAGTGGAGAATTACAATGGGGGGGCTCAGTCGGCGGCTACGCCGAGAGCTTACAGGGGGAGATTGGATCTCGAGTAAGGTGTCCTCTAGGGTTTAAGCTCGGGGGTTTATATAGGCACCCCCGATCTAGGGTTACATGGAGATAACTCCGAATCGTATCAGTTGCTACTAATCCGGGATCCGCTAACCCTCTCGCAAGTAATCTTCTTGTCCAGCCGCGTGGACCCCCTCCTTGGGATCACGGCCCAGTCGCCTTAGGGCCCAGTCGCTTGGGCGACTGGCGGTCCGCCCGAGCCTCCATCTTCACGGCGAGTGGGACTGGCGACCCACCCCCTATGGGCATATCCCCATCAGTAGTCCCCGAGCGCGGTGGTGAAGAAGCGCGGATCTGGAGCAAGTCTTGGAGAGGCGCGGTGATGGATCAAGGTGAGTCGCCGCCGGGCTCCCGAAGATAAAGTCACGGGTTCGGTGCCAGTCTCCAGTCGCCAGAACTTGGTCAGTCAGTCGGCGTGTGACTGTCGGCATTAGCCAGTCGCCGTTTGCCAGTCGACGCGTAGTCATCACAGAGACACGTGGAGAGGCCAACGGCTAGATTTCACGTTGACCGAGGCATGAACCGTTTGCATGTTGTTGACCGTTGGGCCTGACGTGACCGCTAACGGCTAGTTTAACGGCTATTCAGCCGGAGACGGCGCAGATCTTGACCGTTGATTGCGGGGCGGCGATTCCGGGACGATTCAACGAACAGATTTCATCCTTAATCTGGGCGAGTGCGGACGGTATAAAGGGCTGCCCCTGGGATTAGGGTTCAACACTCCTCCGCATTCATCTCCCATCTTCCCCCCATCTCATCTTCATTCCAAACTTCACACGCATCCATGGCGACGAAAGGCTGGGGCAAGTCGAAGGTCACGCGGGAGTCTCTCCTCCCGTACGTCGCTTCCGGGGTCATCCCGGAGTTCAACCAAGAGCGATGGCGAGTTCCACTGGCGAACGAGGTGGAACCCCTCCCGCGGCCCGGGGAGTTCGTGATCTTCCTGAGCTTCCTCGATCGCGGGTTCGCTCTCCCCACCTCCGATTTCCTCCGGCAGCTGTTAGCCTTCTACAGCATCAAGGTCTCCGACCTCGGGCCGCACAGCGTCCAGCAGATTTCTCTGTTCGTGGCGCTGTGCGAATGCTACTTGGGCTGTCCGCCCTACTTCCCGCTGTGGGCGTCCATCTTCCACGGGCGGGCGACTCGGGCCAGCAAGAGCAGCGAAGCACTCATCCCGAACGGTGGGATCACCTTCCAGGTGAAGTCCGGGGAAAGCTTCATCGACATGGCGCTCCCCAAGAAGGCGCAGTCGCTGTGGCGCCGCTTCTGGTTCTATGCCAAGGAGTACACTCCCCCCGGCGAGGTATGCATTCCCCAGTACAGTCCCGAGCCAAGCGTCCCGCGGCGCCTCAATGTCCGGTCGCTGCCGCGCGAGCAGGAGGAGGTGGTGAAGGATATGCGCCAAGCGATCCAGGCGCTGAAGGATAGCGGCCTGACGGCGGTCGACATGTACAACTGTTGGCTTGGCCGGCGGCTGATCCCTCTGCGGTGCCGAGCTCACCCCATGTGGGAGTACCGGGGGCAGAACGACCGCACCCGGTCGACGGCGACCGAGTGGGACGAGGGCGAGTACCGGAAGGCGCTCGCCAAGATCACCACTGCCACCTTCACCTCCTTCGAGGACGGCTTGCAGCCCTACTCCGAAGACACCCCGGCACCTCAGGTAATGCTTCGTATGGCGACTTCGCACGGCTTGGCCGCGTCTCTTTCTTTCTGACTTATTCCTTTGATTCGATTATAGCGTTGGCAGAAGATCGCGGACCACCTCCCTCCTCTCGCCGGGAAGGAGCCACCGGAGATGACCGAGGGCGAGGAGGAAGAGGTCGACGAGGAGGAGGAGCGCACCGAGTCGGATTCCGAGGCGCGGGACTTCATCAGACTCCCGCGCGGGTCGAAGAGGGGTACCGAGTCCTCATCCCAGGGCACGGCTGAAGAGGAGGCAACCTCTCGCCCGGAGGACAAGGCGGAGCCCTCCAAGGAAGGGGCTGAGCCACTATCGAAGCGACTGCGCCCCACTCTCCTGGAAGGGTCCATGAGGCTTCAGCGTCCCTTGAAGGACGCAATCGACGCGGGAGCTCGGGCCGGTCCGGGCGTAAGAGCGATTCCCACGGTGAGGTAGGTACTCCTTGTCGAACTTGTTCTCCTTGCGGCTGGATTGGGTGTCGATTCACCTCGCCTCCCTGTAGGTCCAAGAAGAAGACCCTGGCGAAGCCGCCCGCGGCTGGGGTGGCGGCCACGAGGGCGGCCGAGGCGAAGAAGAAGGCCGCGGAGAGGAAGGCGGCGCCATCCGACCTTGGGGGCGCGGGGTCGGCTCCGGAAGAACCTGCCACCGCGAGCCAAGCGGAGAAGGTGAGCACCAGCCGCGCCGAGCCCACCGCCGATGTTTTTCCTCTACCCAGCATGGCTCGCGGGGGCATGGCGAGCGCGGCGACGGGACCGGACGTTGTTCCACCCGTGGTGGAGGAGGAGTCGACTGACGTCGGGTCGACCGAGGGGCAGAAGGCACCCGAGGTTGAAGAGAACGTCGTCGAGGAGGGCGGCCTGTCGGAGCCGCTGAAAGAGCGCCGGTCCAAGGCCGCTAGGAACCGAGCCCCGCCCAGTGATGCCGACACGTGGGCGGGTGAAGTGCCGTCGACTGAGGCGGTGATGCGGGCGGACGGGGCGACCGAGTCGCGTCATCCGCCGCCTTCTTCCTTGACCTTCACCGAACTCCACACGGCGCTTGGTGAAGCACACGTGGTAAGTGTCTCTGAACTCATAGTCTAGTCACCCCCAGTCCCCGAGGGTCGACTTGGTCTGAAAGGGCGAGTCGAGTCTCCTCTGTTTTTCGTTTGTTGACCTTGGCATTGTTTTTGGATTTTTCCGCAGGCGGAGATTAAGCGATTGAACGCGCTCGTGGAGGAGGCGGCGCAGAAGAACCGGAAGCTGATTGCTCTGGGCAGTAAGTCATGCCCGCTCGCCGTCCTCTCTCCGTATCACTGGCCCTGGCTTTCGTTCTCACCGTCTTCTTTTCTTGTAGCAGAGGCGCAGGCAAAGGCTCTTGCCGAGGCTCGGGAAGGATTCGTCAAGGAGTCCTTCTACCGTGAAGCCGAATTCCAGGCGCAGCAGGCCGAAGAGGCCCGGAAAAGGGCAAAAGCGGAGGTGGCGGAATTAACGAAGGTCCTGGAGCAGAAGGGCCGGGAACTGGAGGACGTCATCGCCGAATACAAGGTAAAGCTGGAGGCCGCGACTGATGCGCGGGACTCCGCGCGTGGGGCTGCCGCGTCTCTGCGGGAGGAGGTGGCGGCCTTGAAGCAGCAGCACGCCAAGGAACTTGCTGCGGAGAAGGAGGCGTCCGAGGGCATCGTCCTGGCGGTGCAGGCCGAGAAGACCAACTTCGAGGCTTTCGTCAGAGAGATGTCGCGGCAGATTCTTGGTGAGTTCCTGTCTTCGCACTTGCTGTTTATTTGCCAGGAAGTCGAGCATCTGATCAAGGCGAGCCGGCTTCGGGGGCCAGTCCCCGAGCATGGCGAGTCGGCTTCGGGGGCCAGTCCCCGAGCATGGCGAGTCGGCTTTGGGGCCAGTCCTCGAGCGTGGCGAGTCGGCTTCGGGGGCCAGTCCCCGAGCGTGGCGAGTCGGCTTCGGGGGCCAGTCCCCGAGCGTGGCGAATCGGCTTCGGGGGCCAGTCCCCGAGCGTGGCGCGTCGGCGTTGAAGGGGAGTTCTCATTTTTTTTCTTTTCCTTGTGTTGTTGACTGCAGGTACGTGGGACTTCGTGGAGACGGCGACTCCGCGGGAATGCCTGTCGACCGCGACCGCGCGTATCATCGCCTGTGCGGGGGAGATACTGGCCGAGCTCCAGTACCTGAGCCCGCGGGAGGTGATTCCGCGGGACACGCCATCCGTCTTCAAGGCCGTGTCCAACATTCCGGCTGTTGTTGACTGGCTTCGCCGCTCCTCCTGCCGCGTTGGCATTACCATGGCTTTGAGCATGGTGCTGGCGCATTACTCTGAAGGGTTCGACGTGGAGGAGGTCACCGCTGGCTTCCCCTCGGAGACTGGCGAGTTCGATGTTGCCGAAGTGCTGCGGCTGATGGATGCGGTGCGCCCCTTCGCCGACCGAGTACTGGCGACTGCGGACTTGGAGACTCATATCCCTAGCCAAGCGGCGCCTGGGGACGCGGAGAAGGAGCCAGGCCCGGTGGACTATCCCGCGGAGTGCCTCTTCCATGCCGCGGCCGCCGGCTCGTTGTCTACATATCCAGTCGTGCTGTACACGCCGAAGTTTCGTCACGGCGATGATGGCGTCGAGCCTGTCGTAGAGGGGGCTCCGGGGTCGTCCTCGTAGTTTCCTGAGTCCCTGTGTAAGGAGTAGCTTGGATTCCCGCGAGCGGGTGTCAGTTGTAAATACAGTGATAACTTTTGCTTAAATATAATTCGGTGGTTGCTTTTGAATTTGCATTATTTGTGACGGCGATGCGTTGGAGTTGGTTCCGACTATCCATGGCCTTCAGGCCAGTCGCCTTGCGACCCCGATGAGGGCTATCGACTTGACTGTTTTCCTTTTCGAGCTGGGCGTCCCCAGTCGCAGTACGTAGTCGTTATAGTACGAATAGCAGCCTCATGGGTGGAATAGCGGTGAGTTGTAGTTTGCGCTGTTCAGATGAAGCGCGCCACTCGTCGTGGCTCGGTGAGCCAGTCGCTAGGCGACTCCAAAGGGGGTCATTGCGGGCGTATTTTCCTTGGCGAGCCGCGGGTCCGTTTTAAGGGGTCCCTAGTCGAAGTATTTAGCCACGCAATTCGCCAGCCTAAGGTAGAGGAGGGCATTGGTGTGCTGTATATCGTAGCACAAGGCGGTCGCCGTGGCCCGTGGGGCTGGCCGAGCATGCGGCCCTGCTGTGGGATCCAGTCGCCGTTTTCACCCGACGGCGTAAGGGGTGGTGGGTGGCCGGACCTGGTGTTGCGTCCGGTCGCGCCGTCATGCCCTTGTTAGCCCGGCTACTTGGCCGATCGTGGACTTCGCTCTTCCAGCAGCGGCGACCGGAGGTCTCTCAGTACCTAGTCGCTTATCGCGGCGACTGGGCCGGTATGTACCGGGATGAGAGATGGGGATATCTGGCGGGTGAAGGAGAGGCAGTCCAAGCTGGAGATCAAAATGGTCGGCGATTTTTATTAACCTCTGGATTTTCGGGCTACATTTTTGTCCTTAGGTATAAAACCGTCGGAGGAGGTTGATGTTCCAGGGACGCTCCACCTCTTTGGTGAGTGGCTCGCCTTTGTCGTCCTTGCGGACGTCGATGAGGTACTAGGAGTCGTTGCCGAGTACGCGGCTGACGGCGAACGGTCCTTCCCAGGGCGGGGACAGCTTGTGCATCCCTTTCTTGTCCTGGATTAGCCGGAGTACCAGGTCGCCGACTTGGAAGGAGCGACTCCGAACACGGCGACTGTGGTAGCGACGGAGGTCCTGCTGGTAGATGGCGGTTCTGGAGAGTGCGAGGTCTCTAGCCTCGTCAAGGAGGTCGACGTCATCTTGGCGAGCTCGCTCGTTGTCTTCTTCGGCGTAGTTGGCGACCCGAGGCGAGTCGTAGGCGATGTCCGTAGGCATAACGGCTTCGGCGCCATACACCAGGAAGAAAGGCGTGAAGCCGGTTGACCTGTTAGGCGTTGTGCGGATGCCCCATAGTACTGAAGAGAGCTCCTCTGCCCAGCAACCGGCTGCGCGCTCTAGGGGCACGACCAGGCGCGGTTTGAGTCCGTGAAGGATGCTCTGGTTTGCCCTTTCTGCTTGGCCGTTCGACTCGGGGTGGGCGACTGAGGCGAGATCGAGTCGGATGCCCTTCTCTTCGCAGAAGTCAGCCATTTCCCCTTTGGCGAAGTTGGTGCCATTGTCGGTTATGATACTGTGAGGGTAGCCATACCGATAGATAAGCTCGCGTAGGAACTTTGTGGCTGTCTTCCCGTCGCACTTCTTTATGGGCTTTGCTTCTACCCATTTGGTGAACTTGTCCACCGCCACCAGGAGGTGAGTATATCCGCCGGGGGCCGTTTTGAATTTTCCCACCATGTCCATGCCCCAGACGGCGAAGGGCCAGGTGAGGGGGATGGTCTTCAATGCCGATCCTGGCATGTGCGACTGGCTTGCATACTTTTGGCACCCGGCGCACGAACGGACGAGGGCGATTGCATCTTCGTGGGCTGTTGGCCAGTAGAAGCCGTGACGAAAGGCCTTGGCGACGATTGAACGCGCGCCTGCGTGGTGGCCGCAGTCCCCTGCGTGGATGTCGCGCAGAATGTTGCGCCCTTCCGCCGTAGCGACGCATCGTTGGAACACTCCCGAGACACTGCGCTTGTATAGCTCATTGTTGATAATGGTTAAGGACTTGCATCTGCGCACGATGGCCCGTGCTTTGGCTTCATCCATTGGCAGTGCCTGGCGCTCGAGGTAGCTAATGTATGGCTCGGTCCAATCGATGCTGTCGGCGGCGAGTGCGACTAAGGTGGAGTCGGGAGCAGGTGGCTCGGCAATGTCCAGCTCGCGGGGTGCGCGTACCGAGGGGTGGCTGAGGATGTCCAGGACGACGCCCGGAGGAGGTTGGAGTCGCTTGGACCCGATTCTGGCTAGCGCATCGGCTTCTTCGTTCTTGCGCCTGTCGACCCATTCGACGACATGGCCAGCGAAGCCAGCGCCGGCTTGGTCGACGGCGCGTTTGTATGCGATCATGTTGGCGTCTGTGGCGTCGCAGGTGCCGGAAGTTTGGCTGGCGACTAGGTCGGAATCGCCGAGGCAGCGCAGCCGTGTTGCGCCCATCTCTTTTGCGACTCACATACCGTGTAGGAGCGCCTCGTACTCGGCCATGTTGTTGGTGCAGGGCTCGAATCTGAGTTGCAGGACGTACTTCACTGTGTCGCCCTTTGGTGATGTGAGGACGACTCCCGCGCCCGCCCCCTCGAGGTTTTTAGAACCGTCGAAGTGCAGTGTCCAGTGTTTGAGGTCCGCGGGGGAGCTTGGCTGCTGGGCCTCTTCCCAGTCGGCGAGGAAGTCGGTGAGTGCCTGAGATTTGATGGCATGGCGTGACTCGTAGGTGATGTTGTGGACGCCGAGCTCGACTGCCCACTTGGCGATCCGGCCGGTTGCGTCGCGGTTGCGGATGATGTCGGCGAGTGGTGTTGAGGCGACTACCTTTATGGGGTGCTCGTGGAAGTAAGGGGCCAGTCGCCGCTGGGCCCTGAGGACTGCGTACACCAGCTTTTGGTAGTGTGGATACCGCTGCTTGGATTCGATTAGAGCTTCGCTGATGTAGTAGACCGGGCGTTGTACCAGTTGCTCCCTTCCTTCTTCCTTCCGTTCGACGACCATGACCGCGCTTATAGCGCGGTTCGACGCGGCGACGTATAGGAGCATGGTTTCTTTTGGCAGCGGGGCCGCGAGGATAGGGGCATTCGAGAGAGCGTGCTGGAGTTCTTCCAGGGCCCGCTGCGCCTCGTCTGTCCACCTGAATGATTCCGACTTCTTGAGCAAGCGGTAGAGTGGCATGGCCTTGTCTCCGAGCCGGGGTATGAAGAGACTGAGGGCGGCGACTCGACCGGCGAGTTTCTGCGCGTCGACTAGGCAAGTCGGCTGCTTGGTGCGCATGACCGCCAGTGTCTTCTCTGGGTTGGGCTCGATGCCTCGCTTGGAGACGATGTAGCCCAGCAGTTGTCCTGATGGAACCCCGAAGGTGCATTTCAAAGGGTTGAGCTTGATCTTGTACCGCCGTAAGTTGGCGAATGTTTCGGCGAGGTCACTGACGAGGTCGGTCTGGCGAGTCGATTTGACCACCACGTCGTCGATGTAGACATGCACATTGCGGCCGATCTGGCTTTCCAGGCAACTGTTCATGCACCGCTGGTATGTTGCTCCGGCGTTCTTGAGGCCGAAGGTCATGGACGTGTAGCAGTAGGCGCCTAGGGGCGTGATGAATGCTGTCTTCTCTTGGTCTTCCTTGGCCATCTTTATTTGATTGTACCCGGAGTACGCATCAAGGAAGCATAGCGACTCGGACCCGGCGACCGCGTCGATAATCTGGTCGATTCGCGGTAGGACGAATGGGTCCTTGGGGCACGCGCTATTGAGGCTTGTGTAGTCGATACACATTCGCCACGTCTTGTTCTTCTTTAGCACTAGGACTGGGTTTGCCAGCCATTTTGGGTGCTTGATTTCTATGATGAAGCCGGCGGCGAGTAGCCGGTTTACTTCTTCGGCGATTGCGCGTCGCCGTTCTTCTCCCACAGGGCGCATTGCCTGCCTAACGGGTCGCGCGGTGGGATCGACGTGTAATTTGTGCTCAGCAAGTTCTCTCGGGACACCTGGGATGTCAGACAGTTTCCATGCAAAGATATCTCGATTCTCACGGAGGAACTTGATGAGCGCGCTTTCCTATTGGGCGGACAGGCCCGTCCCAATGGTAACTTGCCTACTTGGATCGTTTTCTACAAGATCTACTTGGCGAGTGCCTGCTGCGGCCTTGAAGGTTGCTGCGGACGAGTCGAGCTCGGTTGGTTTCTCCAGGATGGCGGGGTCGTTGCGGTCGACTGGGTACTTGGCGAGCTCGGCGGAGTTGTCTTGTTCGTCGGCGATGACGGCGTCGGCGAGCTTGGCGCTGTCATCCTCGCATTCCAACGCCATCTGCGGATCGCCGTGGACGGTGATGACGCCTCGAGGCCCTGGCATCTTCATCATGTTGTATGCGTAGTGTGGGGTCGCCATGAAGCGGGCGAACGCCTGTCGGCCGAGTACGCAGTGGTAGGAGCTTCGGAAGTTCACCACCTCGAATGTTATCCGCTCGGTACGGTAGTTCACGGGCGTGCCGAAGGTGACTGGCAACGTCACCTTGCCGATCGGGAAGGCCTTCCGCCCGGGGACGATGCCGTGGAACGTGACCTTGGTGTTCTCGAGGCGTGAGTCTGGTAGACCAAACCGCTGGAAGGTTTCATAGTACATAATGTTGATGGAGCTTCCCCCATCCATCAGGGTTTTCGGTAGCCAGTAGTCGGCGACCTTGGGCCTGACGACTAGCGCCACTCGCCCGGGGTACTCGATGCGGGGGGCGTGATCTTCGCGGCTCCAGGTGATGCTTTGCTCGGACCAGTTAAGCCACCGGGGCACGTCAGAAAGTATGACTGCGTGTACCGCCACTGCCCTTGCGAGGACCTTCCTGTCCCGCCGGTCGCCGACCCCGGTGAAGGTATGGAGCGAGCCGGCGCTGCGACCGAAGCCCTCTCCCTTGTGCTGGTCTTGGTCTTTGGCGCGGTCTTTGTGCTGGTTACCGCCGTCGTTTTCCTTGGCGCGGCGGGCTCTTTCTATCTGCTTCAGGGAGTAGCAATTTCCCGTCGTGTGATTGGCGGGCTTGCCCTCCTTGCTGTGATAGATGCATGGTGCGTCTAGGAGGCTGCGGGCGTCGAAGCGCTTGGGCTGAGGCCGATCCTCCCGCGGTGCACGAGTGTCGCGCCGAAATGATTTTGGCTCGCGCTGCTCGTAATCGGTGGTGGCGACCAGCTCGTTGTGTCCTCCCTCTCCGCGGCGCTTGCCGTTGTTAGACCGGCCGGCGAACCGGTAGTCGCCACGCCGAGGCTCCGTGTGCGCAGGGCGGCGATTGCGTCGTTGACCGTACTCGTCGTCCGAGTCGACTGTAGGGTCTTCGTCGGCGTAGCGGGTGGCGATGTCGAAGAGCTCGGAGATTGAGATATTGTCCCTGCTGACGCGACGGAGCTTGGCGCTTAGTGGTTCATACCGGCAGCAGCGTCGGAAGCAGTAGATTGCCGTGTCCGTGCTGATGCCGCTGGAGGTCGTCCACATGTCCTGCCAGCGCTGCACCCACCGGCGGGTCGACTCGCGCGGGCCTTGGACGCAGCGATCCAGGTCTTCTATGGTTGTGGCACGGGTGTATGCGCTGGCGAAGTGCTGGATGAATGCGGCGCGGGCTTCCTCCCAGGAGTCGATGCTGTTGACGGTGAGGGTGTTGAACCAGTGGCGATTGACGTCGTCCATCATGAGGGGCAAGTATCGTGCTGCGAGTAACTCGGAGTGGCCCTGGATCCCCATTGCCATGGCGTACGAGTCGATCCAGACCGTGGGGTCGATGTGTGTGTCGTACTTCTCGATGTCGCGGGGTCCTTTGAACCCCACAGGGTACGGCTCGCCTCTGATCATCGGCCCGAAGCAAGCGGGGCCGATTCGGGTGAACGCGCTCTGGCGCGGGGCTTCATCGGCGTGGCGATCGTTCAATCGATTGCGCGCCCGCCATTCTTGGTCGTTGACGATGTGGGTTCGGGCGTCGACTGGCTGCCCGTTGGCGGCGACCATCACCCGCGCGGGGCGCGGCTCGACTCGGTTGTTAGACGAGTGGGCCGCGCACGGTGCTGGCGGCGGGCCGTTGTTGGCGTTGACGATTGCACGGTTTGCCGCGTCTGACGACGCCGCGCGACTGACGGATGTGCGCGAATAGAGTCGCCCTTGCGAGTCGGCTGCGGCGTGTTGCTGCTCCAATGCCTTGGCTACCAAAGCCTTGGCGTGCTGAACGAGGATTGCACCGTCTCCCGTTTCGGGGATTCTTGCGAGGACGGCCTGTGCAGCTGCAATGTTGTCGGCTGGAGACGAGTGCAATGGTAAGCCGTTGGCGTCGACTTCTGCCCGAGGAACTTCGGGTAGTGGTGGTGGTGGGGGTGGCGGGGGTGCTCCGCGCGCCGCTCTATCTGCAGCGGTCCGACTTCCTTCCGGGATGTCAGGGTTTTGGATTCGGGCGACCCGGATTTCTCCGTCTGGGTCGTCGAAGTTAAGGCGTGCGCTGGGGAAGTCGTTTGCACGGGCGCGCTCCATGCGCCGGCGGTTTCGCTGCTGACGATAGTGGGATACGGCCCTCACTTCATCTTGCTCGAGGCGAAATTTCTGCCTTTCGGCGAGCTCCTTTTTCCTCTGCTCCTCGAGGGCCGCCCGGTGCGCCTCGATCTCGGTCGCTGTGGCGGTTGCAGGGAGGGGAGTGGTGAAGGCGTCGACTGGGAGCTCTTCTTCACCCCCTGCCATGAAGACTGCGGTCGGGTAGCGGTAGCGCGGGGCCTCAACGGAGTCCGAGTCGGAGTCGCTGCCGAAGAGGGAGAGGATGGAGTCGTCCTCGAAGTCACCTTCGAAGTCGCTCGGGTGGGAGACCAGGGAGATAGAGTCCTTGGTTGATGCTGTGGCGACGGAGCGGGCGGTCGGGGATGCAGCGGTGGATCCAGCAACCGATGTTATAGCGATGATGTCGGCGAAGTCGGCGTCGATCGCGGCGATGACGGAGTCGACGACTGGAATGGTGTCGGTGGAGTCGGCGGCTGGGGCGCTGTCGGCGGAGTCGGCGGCTGGAGCGGTGTTGGCGGAATCGGCGGCCGCCGAGGCAACGGTGGAGTTGGCGGTTGGTGCCACGACCGCCGACTCGGCATCGTCTTCCAGGGCCGTCTCAGCTTCCGCGTATACCTCGCCGGTGACCGGGCGAGTAGCAGTGAGGAGCTGCCCTGGCGCGAAGGGGTCGTGCGAGCGACTGGGGCGAGGCTCAGAGGGGTCGCTGACACCGGCGAGCCCAACGAAGAGGTTGATGGAGCCGATCGGCACCATCCAGGCGTGCTTGAGAGGCGACGAGGCGGGCCGGTAGGTGCTCGGCTGGATGTGGAAGAAATTGCCGGTGGCGATCATCCTGCCGGAAGCAACCGGCCGCCGCACTGGCGAGTAGGGCCTCGCCGTAGCTCAAAGGCTTGATGTCCCATGCCCCACGGTGGGCGCCACTGTCGTGGATGTGACCACGGCAGATGCTACAGGGGGTAGCACTTCGTTGATGCGAGGGGAAGGGAACATCGCCATCTACGGGTCGAGGTGCAAGAGACGCAAGGGTTTTACCCAGGTTCAGCCCCTCCGGAGAGTAAAAGGCCTACGTCCTGCTAGATCTTTATTGCTCAGTGGAGAATTACAATGGGGGGGCTCAGTCGGCGGCTACGCCGAGAGCTTACAGGGGGAGATTGGATCTCGAGTAAGGTGTCCTCTAGGGTTTAAGCTCGGGGGTTTATATAGGCACCCCCGATCTAGGGTTACATGGAGATAACTCCGAATCGTATCAGTTGCTACTAATCCGGGATCCGCTAACCCTCTCGCAAGTAATCTTCTTGTCCAGCCGCGTGGACCCCCTCCTTGGGATCACGGCCCAGTCGCCTTAGGGCCCAGTCGCTTGGGCAACTGGTGGTCCGCCCGAGCCTCCATCTTCACGGCGAGTGGGACTGGCGACCCACCCCCTATGGGCATATCCCCATCAATCATGTCTTTTACTCTTCCTTGTTTAGTACAAGTTTTATCTGAATGAATATAGCTTTGAAGGTTATTAATGATTATGAGGAGATTATTATGATTGAGTATGCAAGTTGTGCTATATAAGCTTTAACATAATCTGTTAATTGTTCTCTGACCAAGAACGAAGTTTGCCATCACCAATTATGATTTCTTATGCACCTTTATTTGTGATTACCTTCTACTTGTTCCAAGTTGAATTATATGAGGAAGTTGTTTACTAGAATGTCTTGTGTGAATTAATATGATGCTTCTTGTCCGTATTTCATTTATCGACTCTTCACTCCATAAACATGTGGTCCTGTTTACCGAGTTCAGTTTCGCTTGGGGACAAGCGAAGTCTAAGCTTGGGGGGTTGATACGTCTATTTTGCATCACTATTTTATATCATAATTTATTGTTATTCATTGATATATTTCATATTTAGAGATGATACTTATGTTATTTCATCTATTTTGCATGTTTCATGATTATTGGAGGATCGCGCACCGGAGCCAGGATTCTGCTGGAAAAAGCGCCGTCGGAATGCAATATTTTGGAAGATCAACAATTGACGGAAATTATATGAAAAATCCTATTTTTCCAGAAGACGAAAAGAGCCAGAAGGAGGAGCCGAGGAGGGCCGCCATGGGCCCCCCTCATAGGCCGACGCGGGCCCTGCCCTGGCCGCGCCGCCATGTGGGGAGGGGGCCCATAGCCCCCTCTGGCCTCCTCTCCTTCGCGTACTTCTTCGTCCCAAAAACCTAAGCTCCAGAGGATTGTCGCGAAAAGTCACATCTGCCTCTGCGGGGCGGAAAACACCAGAGAGAAAAGAGCTCTCCGGTAGGCTGAAATCTGCCGGGGAAATTCCCTCCCAGAGGGGGGAATCGACGCCATCGTCACCGCCATCGAGCTGGACATCATCTCCATCACCATCATCATCATCTCCATCATCATCACCGCCGTCTCCACCGCTGCACATCGTCACCGCTGTAACAATTTGGGTTGGATCTTGACTGTTTGATAGGGGAACCTCTCCCGGTATTGATTTCTACTTGTTATTGATGCTATTGAGTGAAACCATTGAACCAAGGTTTATGTTCAGATTGTTATTCATAATCATATTACCTCTGATCATGTTCCATATGATGTCTCGTGAGTAGTTCGTTTAGTTCTTGAGGACATGGGCGAAGTCTAAATGTTAGTAGTGAATTATGGTTGAGTAGTATTCAATGTTATGATATTTAAGTTGTGGTGTTATTCTTCTAGTGGTGTCATGTGAACGTCGACTACATGATACTTCACCTTTATGGGCCTAGGGGAATACATCTTGTACTCGTTTGCCAATTGCGGGGTTGTAAAAGTGACAGAAACCTGAACCCATGTTGGTATATCGATGCAGGAGGGATAGCAGGATCTCAGAGTTTAAAGCTGTGGTTAGATTTATCTTAATTACTTTCTTGTAGTTGCGGATGCTTGCAAGGGGTATAATCACAAGTATGTATTATTCCTAGGAAGGGCGGTGCATTAGCATAGGTTCACCCACACAACAATTATCAAAACAATGAAGATTAATCAGCTATATGAAGCGAAAGCACTAGACTAAATTCCCGTGTGTCCTCAAGAACTTTTGGTCATTATAAGTAAACAAACCGGCTTGTCCTTTGTGCTAAAAAGGATTGGGCCACTCGCTGCAATTATTTCTCTCGCACTTTACTTACTCGTACTTTATTCAACTGCTACATCAAAACCCCCTGAATAGTACTTGTCTGTGATCATTTACAGTGAATCCTTCATTGAAACTGCTTGTCAACACCTTCTGCTCCTCGTTGGGTTCGACACTCTTACTTATTGAAAATACTACGATACACCCCCTATACTTGTGGGTCATCAGTCATATAGTAAGCATTCAAGTTTATAAACAAGGTCTAGACATATTCAAACCAGACAAATCATGTACCCCCTAACCCTAAACTCGGTCTTAATTATATATGAAGTCAAGCATGATCGAAGAGAAGTGTGGTTTTGGGTTTCAAACATGGAAATTTCAAAAACCTCCCAAAAGCTTTATTTTAATTAGACTTTCTGGTTAATTAAGAAGGATCCAGGATTAATTACCTTTTCATTGTCATGTTTTAAACTTGTTTAAATCTTGGTCGAACCTAGGATTTGACCAAGATTCAAATGGGCATAAAAATTCAGAAAAAATCGAAAGAATGAAAAACCAAAGCACATAGCCTTCTTATGTCATATAGTAAGTATTCAAATTGATAAACATGGTCTAGACATATTCAAACCAGAAAAATCATGTATCTACCCCTAACCCTAAACTCTGTACGTCTTATGAAGTCAAGCATGAACAGAAGTGGTTTTGGGTTTCAAACATGGTAAATTCAAGAACCTCCCAAAAGCTTCATTTTAGAGTGACTAAGAGAAGGATCCAGACTTAATTACCTTTTCATTTTCACAGGTTAAACTTGGTTAAATCTTGCTCAAACCTAGGATTTTACCAAGATTCAAATGGGCATGAAAATCAAAAAATGAAATACCAATGCACATAGTCCTCTTATGTCATATAGTAAGCATTCAACAAGTTGATAAACAAGGTCTAGACATATTCAAACCAGACAAATCATGTATCTACCCCCTATCGACCCTAAACTTCGTCTTATGAAGTCAAGCATGAAGAGAAGTGGTTTTGGGTTTCAAACATGGAAATTTCAAAAACCTCCCAAAAGCTTCATTTTAGAGCGGCTAAGAAGGATCGATGCTTACCTTTTCATTTTCATGTTTTAAACTTATTTAAATCTTGGTCAAACCTAGGATTTAACCAAGATTCAAATGGGCACAAAAATTCAGACAAAAAATCTAAAGAATGAAAAACCAAAGCACATATATAGCCTTCTTAATTATGTCACATAGTAAAACATTCAAGTTGATAAACAAGGTCTAGACATATTCAAACCAGAAAAATCATGTGTATATGTACCCCTAACCCTAAACTCTGTCTTATGAAGTCAATCATGAAGAGAAGTGGTTTTCAGTTTCAAACATGGAAATTTCAAGACGTCCCTAAAGCTTCATTTTAGAGTGACTAAGAAGGATCATGGCTTACGTTTTCATTTTCATGTTTGAAATTTGTTTAAATCTTGGTCAAACCTAGGATTTGCCAAGAATCAAATGGGCATAAAATTCTAAAAAAATAGAAAAATGAAAAACAAAAGCACATAGTATTCTAATGTCATATAGTAAGCTTTCAAGTTGATAAAGAAGTTTTAGACATATTCAAACCAGACAAATCATGTGTCTACCCCCTATCGACCCTAAACTTCGTCTTATGAAGTCAATCACGAAGAGAAGTGGTGGTTTTTGGTTTCAAACATGGAAATTTCAAAAACCTCCCAAAAGCACATAGTCTTCCTATGTCATATAGTAAGCATTCAAGATAGTCTTCCTATGTCATGTAGTAAGCATTCAAGATAGTCTTCGTATGTCATGGATCTACTCCCTAACCCTAAACTTTGTCTTATGTAGTCAAGCATGAAGAGAAGTGGTTTTGAGTTTCAAATATGGAAATTTCAAAAACCTACCAAAAGCTTCATTTTAGAGTGACTGACTAAGAAGGATCCATGCTTACCTTTTCATTTTCATATTTTAAACTTGTTTAAATCATTGTCAACCTAGGATTTGACCAAGATTTAAATGGGCATAAAATAAAAAATACGGAAAAATGAAAAACAAAAGCACATAGTCTTCTTATGTCACATATATATATATAGTAAGCATTCAAAAGTTGATAAACAAGGTCTAGACATATTCAAATAAGACAAATCATGTATCTACCCCTAACCCTAAACTCTGTCTTATGAAGTCAAGCATGAAGAGAAGTGTGGTTTTTGGTTTCAAACATGGAAATTTCAAAAACCTCCCAAAAGCTTCATTTTAGAGTGACTAAGAAGGATCCTTGCTTACCTTTTCATTTTCATGTTTTAAACTTATTTAAATCTTGGTCAAACCTAGGATTTGACCAATATTCAAATGGGCATAATAATTCAGACAAAAAATCTAAAGAATGAAAAACCAAAGCACATAGCCTTCTTAATTATGTCATATAGTGAACATTCAAGTTGATAAACAAGGTCTAGACATATTCAAACCAGAAAAATCATGTGTATATCTACCCCTAACCCTAAACTCCGTCTTATGAAGTCAATCATGAAGAGAATTGGTTTTGGGTTTCAAACATGGAAATTTCAAGAACGTCCCAAAAGCTTCATATATTTTAGATTGACTGAGAAGGATCCTGGCTTACGTTTTCATTTTCATGATTGAAACTTGTTTAAATCTTGGTCAAACCTAGGATTTGACCAGAATCAAATGGGCATAAAATTCTTAAAAAAATAGAAAAATGAAAAACAAAAGCACATGGTCTACTTATGTCATATAGTAAGCATTCAAGTTGATAAACAAGGTTTAGACATATTCAAACCAGACAAATCATGTATCTACCCCCTAACCCTAAACTCGGTCTTATGAAGTCTAGCATGAAGAGAAGTCGTTGTGATTTTCAAACGTTTAAGCCAAAAGCCCCATTTCAAATATTTCAAACTTATTCAAATTTGGTTCAAATTTGAAAGACATACAAGTTATAGCACACATAGTGCATACATGTTCACACATACTGCACTAAATGCTAACCCTATAGTTTGAGGCCATTGGATGACGTCGAAAAAATTCTTGGATTAAATGGGGTTGTTCGAACCCCGTAGTTGGATTTTTTTGAACCTTGATTTGTAGAACTGGGCAAAACCCTAGTTTAACCTATTTAATTATAGATTCGTAGGTCGATTTTCTACCTTTTTATTATTACTAAGCAGCACATGTGTGTTTGCCTGTCGAGTGAAACTTGGAGGAAGAGGTATCACTCGGAAGGAGAGAAGAAGGGAGAGAATTATGGTGTCTTCCCTTTTTCGGGTGATGATGTTGACTGTTGTGCAGGTTTTGTCAGTGAGCATGAGGTGCGAGCGAGCGAGCGAGTCGAGCAAGGCCGAGAATGAGAAAAAAAAATTGTGTGAGAGGGACAACCGAAGGATCCAGAAGAACCCACAGACTCCTAATACGCATCCTGATGCGTCTTCTCTTGACAAAGAAAATGGCTGGGAGTTTGCGTACCTATTGCACGTGACTTGTGCTCACTGAAGTGTGGGACCTCACGCATGGGCACCACAAGTAAGTGACACACCTGTTGGTGTAAAAACTCGGTTGATTATTATAGTGCATTAGAACAAAGTTTCCTCTGGATTCAAGGGTAGGAAATCCAAGTCAACTCATTTACATGACATTATTTTTTCCATGAAGCAGAGTTAACACACCTATCAATTGGTACATTTTGGAGTGGCTAAGAAGGAACCAGGCTTACTTATTCGTTTTCACGTGTAAAACTTGTCTAAATCTTGGTCAAACCAAATTGGCAGCAAATTAAAAAAACAGAAAAATGAAAAACCAAAGCACATAGTCTTATATGTCATATAGTAAGCATTAAAGTTGATAAACAAGGTCTAGACATATTCAAACCATACAAATCATGTATCTACCCCCTAACCCCTAAACTATGTCTTATGAAGTCAAGCATGAAGAGAAGTGGTTTTGGGTTTCAAACTTGGAAATTTCAAAAACCTCCCAAAAACTTCATTTTAGAGTGACTAAGAAGGATACATGCTTCCCTTTTCATTTTCATGTTTTAAACTTGTTTAAATCTTGGTCAAACCTAGGATTTGACCAAGATACAAATGGACACAAAAAAATAAAAAAAAATGATAAACAAAAGCACATAGTCTTCTTATGTCATATCGTAAGCATTCAAGTTGATAAACAAGGTCTAGATATATCCAAACCAGACAAATCATGTATGTACCCCCTGTCGATCTTATGAAGTCTAGCATGAAGAGAACTCGTTTTGGGTTTCAAACATGGAAATTTAAAGAACATCCCAAAAGCTTCATTTTAGAGCGACTAAGAAGGATCCAGGCTTACCTTTCCATTTTCATGCTTTAAACTTATTTAAATCTTGGTCAAATCTAGGACTTGGCCAAGTTTCAATTGGGCATAAAATAAAAAAATAGAAAAATGAAAAACCAAAGCGCACATAGTCTTCTTATGTCTAATATATAGTAAGCATTAAAGTTGGTAAACAAAGTCTAGACGTATTCAAACTAGACAAATCATGTATGTACCCCCTAACCCCTAAACTCTGTCTTATGAAGTCAAGCATGAAGAGAAGTGGTTTTGGGTTTCAAACATGGAAATTTCAAAAACTTCCCAAAAACTTCATTTTAGGGTGACTAAGAAGGATACAGGCTTCCCTTTTCATTTTCATGTTCTATACTTGTTTAAATCTTGGTCAAACCTAGGATTTGACCAAGATTCAAATGTGCATCAAAATTCAAAAAAAATTCAGAAAAATGAAAAACCAAAGCACATAGTTTTCTTATGTCATATAGTAAGCATTAAAGTTGATAAACAAGGTCTAGAGATATTCAAACAAGAAATATCATGTATCTACCCCCTATCCCTAAACTTTGTCTTATGTAGTCAAGCATGAAGAGAAGTGGTTCTGGGTTTAAAATATGGAAATTTCAGAAACCTATCAAAACATTCATTTTAGAGTGACTAAGAAGGATCCATGCTTACCTTTTCATTTTCATATTTTAAGCTTGTTTAAATCATTGTCAAACCTAGGATTTGACCAAGATTTAAATGGGTATAAAATTAAAAAAATCAAAAAAATGAAAAATAAAAGCGCATAGTCTTCTTATGTCACATATATAGTAAGCATTCAAAAGTTGATAAACAAAGTCTAGACATATTCCAATAAGAAAAATCATGTATCTACCCCTAACCCTAAACTATGTCTTATGAAGTCAAGCATGAAGAGAAGTGGTTTTTGGTTTCAAACATGCATGGAAATTTCAAAAACCTCCCAAAAGCTTCATTTTAGAGTGACTAAGAAGGATCCAGGATTACCTTTTCATTTTCATGTTTTAAACTTGTTTAAATCCTGGTCAAACCTAGGATTTGACCAATATTCAAATGGGATTAAAATAAATAAATAAAAAACCAAAGCACATAGTCTTCTTATGACATATAGTAAACATTCAAGTTGATAAACAAGGTCTAGACATATTCAAACCAGAAAAATCATGTATCTACCCCTAACCCTAAACCCTGTCTTAGGAAGTCAAGCATGAAGAAAAGTGGTTTTGGGTTTCAAACATGCATGGAAATTTCAAGAACCTCCCAAAAGCTTCATTTTAGAGTGACTATGAAGGATCCGTGCTTACACCTTTTCATTTTCATGTTTTAAACTTGTTTAAATCCTGGTCAAACCTGTGATTTGACCAAGATTCAAATGGGCATAAAATTCAAAAAAATTAGATAAATGGAAAACCAAAGCACATAGTCTTCTTATGTCATATAGTAAGCATTCAAAAGTTGATAAACAAAGTCTAAATATATTGAAACCAGACAAATCATGTATCTACCCCTATCCCTAAACTATGTCTTATGAAGTCAAGCATGAAGAGAAGTGTGGTTTTTAGTTTCAAACATGGAAATTTCAAAAACCTCCCAAAAGCTTCATTTTAGAGTGACTAAGAAGGATCCATGCTTACCTTTTCATTTTCATGTTTTAAACTTGTTTAAATCTAAGTCAAACCTAGGATTTGACCAAGATTAAAATGGGCATAATAATTCAGACAAAAAACTAAAGAATGAAAAACCAAAGCACATAGTCTTCTTAATTATGTCATATAGTAAACATTCAAGTTGATAAACAAGGTCTAGACATATTCAAACCAGAAAAATCATGTGTATATCTACCCCTAACCCTAAATTTCGTCTTATGAAGTCAATCATGAAGAGAATTGGTTTTGGGTTTCAAACATGGAAATTTCAAGAACGTCCCAAAAGCTTCATATATTTTAGAGTGACTGAGAAGAATCCTGGCTTACGTTTTCATTTTCATGATTGAAACTTGTTTAAATCTTGGTCAAACCTAGGATTTGACCAGAATCAAATGGGCATAAAATTCAAAAAAAATATAAAAATGAAAAACAAAAGCACATGGTCTACTTATGTCATATAGTAAGCATTCAAGTTGATAAACAAGGTTTAGACATATTCAAACCAGACAAATCATGTATCTACCCCCTAACCCTAAACTTGGTCTTATGAAGTCTAGCATGAAGAGAAGTCGTTTTGGGTTTCAAACGTTTAAGCCAAAAGCCCCATTTCAAATATTTCAAACTTATTCAAATTTGAAAGACATACAAGTTATAGTACACATAGTGCATACATGCTCACACATACTGCACTAGATGCTAACCCTATAGTTTGAGGCCATTGGATGAGGTCGAAAAAATTCTTGGATTAAATGGGGTTGTTCGAACCACGTAGTTGGATTTTTTTGAACCTTGATTTGTAGAACTGGGCAAAACCCTAGTTTAACCTATTTAATTATAGATTCGTAGGTCGATTTTCTACCTTTTTATTATTACTATGTAGCAAATGTGTGTTTGCCCATCGAGTGAAACTCGGAGGAAGAGGGATCACTCGGAATGAGAGAAGAAGGGAGAGAATTATGGTGTCTTCCCTTTTTCGGGTGATGATGTTGACTGTTGTGCAGGTTTTGTCAGTGAGCAGGAGGTGCTAGCGAGCGAGCGAGTCAAGCGAGGCCGATAATGAGAGAGATTTTTTGTGTGAGAGGGAAAACCGAAGGATCCAGAAGGACCCACAGACTCCCAATACGCATCCTGATGCGTCTTCTCTTGACAAAGAAAATGGCTGGGAGTTTGCGTACCTATTGCACGTGACTTGTGCTCACTGAAGTTTGGGACCTCACGCATGGGCACCACACGTAAGTGACAGACCTGTTGGTGTAAAAACTCGGTTGATTATTATAGTGCATTAGAACAAAGTTTCCTATGGAATCAAGGGTAGGAGATCCAAGTTAACTCATTTACATGACATTATTTTTTGCATGAAGCAGAGTTAACACACCTATCAATTGGTACATTTTGGAGTGACTAAGAAGGAACCAGGCTTACTTATTCGTTTTCACGTGTAAAACTTGTCTAAATCTTGGTCAAACCAAATTGGCAGCAAATAAAAAAAATAGAAAAATGAAAAACCAAAGCACATAGTCTTATATGTCATATAGTAAGCATTAAAGTTGATAAACAAGGTCTAGACATATTCAAACCATACAAATCATGTATCTACCCCCTAACCCCTAAACTATGTCTTATGAAGTCAAGCATGAAGAGAAGTGGTTTTGGGTTTCAAACATGGAAATTTCAAAAACCTCCCAAAAACTTCATTTTAGAGTGACTAAGAAGGATACATGCTTCCCTTTTCATTTTCATGTTTTAAACTTGTATAAATCTTGGTCAAACCTAGGATTTGACCAAGATACAAATGGGCACAAAAAAATAAAAAATGAAAAACAAAAGCACATAGTCTTCTTATGTCATATCGTAATCACTCAAGTTGATAAACAGGGTCTAGATATATCCAAACCAGACAAATCATGTATGTACCCCCTGTCGATCTTATGAAGTCTAGCATGAAGAAAACTCGTTTTGGGTTTCAAACATGGAAATTTCAAGAACATCCCAAAAGCTTCATTTTAGAGCGACTAAGAAGGATCCAGGCTCACCTTTCCATTTCCATGCTTTAAACTTATTTAAATCTTGGTCAAATCTAGGACTTGGCCAAGTTTCAATTGGGCATAAAATAAAAAAATAGAAAAATGAAAAACCAAAGCGCACATAGTCTTCTTATGTCTAATATATACTAAGCATTAAAGTTGGTAAACAAAGTCTAGACATATTCAAACTAGACAAATCATGTATCTACCCCCTAACCCCTAAACTATGTCTTATGAAGTCAAGCATGAAGAGAAGTGGTTTCGGGTTTCAAACATGGAAATTTCAAAAACTTCCCAAAAACTTCATTTTAGGGTGACTAAGAAGGATACAGGCTTCCCTTTTCATTTTCATGTTCTATACTTGTTTAAATCTTGGTCAAACCTAGGATTTGACCAAGATTCAAATGTGCATCAAATTTCAAAAAAAAAATCAGAAAAATGAAAAACCAAAGCACATAGTTTTCTTATGTCATATAGTAACCATTAAAGTTGATAAACAAGGTCTAGACATATTCAAACAAGAAAGATCATGTATCTACCCCCTATCCCTAAACTTTGTCTTATGTAGTCAAGCATGAAGAGAAGTGGTTTTGGGTTTCAAATATGGAAATTTCAAAAACCTATCAAAAGCTTCATTTTAGAGTGACTAAGAAGGATCCATGCTTACCTTTTCATTTTCATATTTTAAACTTGTTTAAATCATTGTCAAACCTAGGATTTGACCAAGATTTAAATGGGCATAAAATTAAAAAAATCAGAAAAATGAAAAACAAAAGTGCATAGTCTTCTTATGTCACATATATATATAGTAAGCATTCAAAAGTTGAGAAACAAAGTCTAGACATATTCCAATAAGACAAATCATGTATCTACCCCTAACCCTAAACTCTGTCTTATGAAGTCAAGCATGAAGAGAAGTGGTTTTTGGTTTCAAAATGCATGGAAATTTCAAAAACCTCCCAAAAGCTTCATTTTAGAGTGACTAAGAAGGATCCAGCCTTACCTTTTCATTTTCAAGTTTTAAACTTGTTTAAATCTTGGTCAAACCTAGGATTTGAACAATATTCAAATGGGCATAAAATAAATAAAATAAAAAACCAAAGCACATAGTCTTCTTATGACATATAGTAAACATTCAAGTTCATAAACAAGGTCTAGACATATTCAAACCAGACAAATCATGTACCCCCTAACCCTAAACTATGTCTTAATTATATATGAAGTAAAGCATGAAGCAAGAAGTGTGGTTTTGGGTTTCAAACATGGAAATTTCAAAAACCTCCCAAAAGCTTCATTTTAATTAGACTGACTGGTTAATTAAGAAGGATCCAGGATTAATTACCTTTTCATTGTCATGTTTAAACTTGTTTAAATCTTGGTCGAACCTAGGATTTGACCAAGATTCAAATGGGCATAAAAATTTAGAAAAAATTGAAAGAATGAAAAACCAAAGCACATAGCCTTCTTATGTCATATAGTAAGTATTCAAATTGATAAACATGGTCTAGACATATTCAAACCAGAAAAATCATGTATCTACCCCTAACCCTAAACTCTGTCTTATGAAGTCAAGCATGAACAGAAGTGGTTTTTGGTTTCAAACATGGTAAATTCAAGAACCTCCCAAAAGCTTCATTTTAGAGTTTCTAAGAGAAGGATCCAGACTTACCTTTTCATTTTCACATGTTAAACTTGTTTAAATCTTGCTCAAACCTAGGATTTACCCAGATTCAAATGGGCATAGAAATCAAAAAATGAAATACCAATGCACATAGTCCTCTTATGTCATATAGTAAGCATTCAAGTTGATAAACAAGGTCTAGACATATTCAAACCAAACAAATCATGTATCTACCCCTTATCGACCCTAAACTTCGTCTGATGAAGTCAAGCATGAAGAGAAGTGGTTTTGGGTTTCAAACATGGAAATTTCAAAAACCTCCCAAAAGCTTCATTTTAGAGCGACTAAAGGATCATTGCTTGTCTTTTCATTTTCATATTTTAAACTTATTTAAATCTTGGTCAAACCTAGGATTTGACCAAGATTCAAATGGGCATAAAAATTCAGACAAAAAATCTAAAGAATGAAAAACCAAAGCACATAGCCTTCTTAATTATGTCATATAGTAAACATTCAAGTTGATAAACAAGGTCTAGACATATTCAAACCAGAAAAATCATGTATCTACCCCTAACCCTAAACTCTGTCTTAGGAAGTCAAGCATGAAGAAAAGTGGTCTTGGGTTTCAAACATGCATGGAAATTTCAAGAACCTCCCAAAAGCTTCATTTTAGAGTGACTACGAAGGATCCATGCTTACACCTTTCCATTTTCATGTTTTAAACTTGTTTAAATCCTGGTCAAACCTGTGATTTGACCAAGATTCAAATGGGCATAAAATTCAAAAAAATTAGATAAATGAAAAACCAAAGCACATAGTCTTCTTATGTCATATAGTAAGCATTCAAGTTGATAAACAAGGTCTAGACATATTGAAACCAGACAAACCATGTATCTACCCCTATCCCTAAACTATGTCTTATGAAGTCTAGCATGAAAAGAAGTGGTTTTGGGTTTCAAACATGGAAATTTAAAAACCTCCCAAAAGCTTCATTTTGGATTGATTAAGGTGGATCCAGGCTTAGTTTTTCATTTTCATGTTTTAAACTTGTTATATGTGGATTGCCTAGCCCTTTCCATCAGTTCGGAATTTTGGTTCAAGTGGCTAGTGCATGAAGCTTAACATGGTATCAGAGCCCCAGGTCTCGAGTTCAAATCCTGGCTTTCAGAATTTATTATAAATTCCCCCGCAGCCTCTTGCCGTGTGGCGTGTGGTCCCGGCGCTGCCTCTTTGCCTCTCTACACGTGTTGACTTGTCTTCTCGTCTCCCCATCACACGTGAGAGGGGATGTTGACGTGTACAAGTAGATTGCCTAGCCCTTTCCATCAGTTCGGACTTTTGGTTCAAGTGGCTAGTGCATGAAGCTTAACAAAATCTAGGTCTAACCTAGGATTTGACCAAGATTCAAATAGACATAAAAAATCAACTGTTTACAACAACACACAAAATAAACATGAAATTACATCTAAATCCCTAACTTTTACATGGAGGACCCCAGGCCGAAAGCAAGTAATGTGATCGGGTCTTGAATCTTGATGTGTCTTCTCTTGACAAAGAAGATCGCTGGGAGTTTGCGTACGTACAACACGTCACTTGTGCTCACTGAAGTGTGGGACCTGACGCATGGGCAACACACGTAAGTGACATGGATTCAAGGGTAGGTAAGCCAAGAGAAAAAAATGAGAATTTGGACAAAAATAACCCAAGTATGTCGAAAGTTTGTTTTTCCCAATCTTTTTGACTTTGGGTTATTTCTGTCTATTTTGCCGGAAAAACGAGGACAGAGACTGGAGATGAGTTGAGGATTTCTGGTGTTAGACTGGAAACAGTGATGCATCTAGCTTCAGAGTACATCAGATTAAGACTTCCTGAGCAACACTAGTCTGACGTAAGTACAGTGTATACAGACAAGACAGGGACCCAACATTGCTACCCACGTCCCTCTGCGCCCCTTCAAAGAAATCATACTCCGTACTAGAATCTCGAATCGTAGGAATTAGTCTGACACGATTTTTGATTGTTCAATTCATATGATTGCAATTTTCAGAATTCATTGACAATACATTTTTATATAAAAACAAAAAATCCTTCATTGTGTAACCGTATGTTATTATTTCTTTTGGTTTTCACACGTAATCAAACGTTATTGGATCTAAATACCTTTGTTTCTCAATCCTAATATTTGGAGATGATCATCACTCTCTAATCATACAATTTTCATATTCCCGCACTTTGAAAATCCTGCGAATAATCAAAGCAGCCAAATTTGATGTTGTGTATTGTATATGTTTATGGCATGCTTAGTTTCATCGAATATTGTTTCGTTGCATCGCGGGGAAACCACGTGAATTTAGATTAATTGTTGCATGTTTGTTTGTGGTGTGACCAACTGCTTTTGCAATGAAACAAACCCCCCCCCACCATGCACGCATTGTTTGGGTCGCATGCATGATGTGTACAAAATGTTAAAATAGAAATAATGCAGGAATTGAATATGATTGCATGTTGAATTAATCCTATATGAAAGAAATCACACAAATTTGAATTGCATGTTCTTTGGTTGTAGTGCTACACAAAAAACACATGCATTAGTATGAATTATCATGTATTCAAGAATCAAAGGAGCCACTGAGATTTGAATCCCACAAAATTTCTATGAATTTTCTTCGAACCAAACAAGCCCAACAAGATTCCTAAGGAATATAATACAACGAATCAAACGGCTTCCGTTGTTGGAATATTTCCTTAGGACATCAATCCTATAGACACTATATGATCCAGTTTCAATGACAATCTGGTCGGTGTAGGCTCGAGGAGGCCAATTGTATATATATGTTTCGACCCGGTTGATTGAGTGATCATGCTCGTGACATCCAGCCTGAAAGGTAAAATTCGGGCAAGGCCAACGTGACGCCACAATACTTTTGAAATATTCAAAAGCGCGTAATATTTGTGAAATTTTAATAATAGCTACTACTTATGTGAATTTTTTTCGCTCATACGCTTATTGGGGGGTAGGCTAACCCTAATGGCCTCCTCAAGATCCCTACCTCTACCAAGGTTTCCCGAGTTCATCCACCTCGATGGGTTCCTTGCCACTTTCGAACATGTTGTGGGCCTCATTTCGGGTTCCCGTACCACGACCAATCCTTATCAGGAGTCCCAAACCCGATGCCATAATATTTTTTTGAAAAAAATTCAAGATCGCACAATATTTGTTGAAATAAATGAATAAGCATTTTTAAATAGCTAAATAAAAGAAGTATGAATTTTGAAAAATCTATTTTTTCTAAAACATTAATTGGAGCATTGACATGTTGAACCCACTTGTCGATTTTGCTATCAACATGACTAACTAGCTGATTAGATAACCAAGTGGTGAAATTTGCAACATATTAGACCACCACATGGTGGAAACTGCAAAAAAAATGTCCAAGTGGTGGTTTGTGCAACATATAGAGCAGTACAGTATATGGTAGTACAAGGTGCACTACCGTGGGCCCGTGATAATATATCATGATGATGGCAAAGGATCTTTTCTCTGCTGAAACTGTCCAGAGCTGATTTGATGAGACAAAATACAGCTCCACGGCGTGCAAGGACAGCTATACAATACATTAGCTTCTTCTCTGGTCACACGCCTTCACAATAGGTGCAGTAAGTGCAGCAGAGACCAGAGAGAGAAGGCACGCCCGTAGTACTCGTATATTGATTCAAATTGTTTTTTGCCTGCCTCTCCGTCTTCTTCATCTCCATCTTCTCTGGTGACCCCGCCTACACCAGCAGCCCCTGCACCACCGCCGCCATGCTTCTTTCGGATCATCTCGAGCCACCTGTTTAATGGTACTAGTAGGAGTTGTGGACTTTTATCCATATCGCTCTACCAGCTGCCGCTCGCACTGTCTTCCAATACCTCACACCCAAACGCCAGCGTCCCACTCCCACACCCCCACACCCACTTGTCCGCATCCTTCCAATGGCGAGATCGATCAATGAGAGTGGCAGTTCTTGGGTGTTTGCTGATGGCCCCTTTGAAGAAATCGCATCCCGATGCGATGTCATCACCGCTGCGAGCCTCGTCGGTTCATGCAAGTTATATCATGATTCAGCAACACAAAGTGTAGCTCTGCCTGCATCTCAGCCGTTTGGCTTGCCCTGTGTTCTTCATACTCACCAAACTCAGGTACCCTCCGCGCACAATCCCTTCTCCCGCGTCATCAAGTTCAAGCAGAAGGGCGAGCAGCAGGATTCGAAAGAGCGCAAGGGTACATTGTGCCAACTGACGCCGCTGGACAGGATCTCTTCCGATGCCGTGATTCCAGATGGTGGTATGGGCATGTGGGCAGGCGCGAATGGAGATTGCACCGCTCTTCTTGGCTTCCCCTGTAATTGGGAGCTTGTCAATGTGTACACTGGTCGCCGGATTCCTCTACCAGCAATACGTGAGTTTAAATCCACCCCGGATAAACTTGTGTTCGAGTCTAATGATCAACATCTTCAACTGCTGAAGATAGCTATTTGCCGAGTTCCAACAGCTGCTTCAAATTATACTAGTTTCTCTGTTCTTTCCATCTTCAACGCGGCAATTGCAGTCCTTCACTGTGCTTCTAGCACATGGACAGTTCTTGACAACCAGTTCTTAGCGTTCGGCTACTCCGATGCAATCATCCACAAGGGTATTGTATTTGCTGTAACTCAGACAAGCGAAGTTTATGCATGGAATCAACTTTCTTGGGGTTATTTTTCTCATCTCATATGATGTGTTTTCGCTATTACCTGCTAGTTTCAGATTTAGCTTTAGCCTTTTTCTTTTTGTTGTGCAGTTTTCGTGTCATGCCTGTACCTTTCCCCCTCTATATTCAATCAAAATCAGCATCGATATGCCTTTGAGTCAAAATAAAGTACTCCCTCATATCCAAATCAAATTGACTCAGCTTTGTCTAGCGAATGCATCTAGCTAGACAAACTTGAGTCAATTAATTTGTGCATATCTAGCTAGATACATCTAGTTGAGTCAATTAATTTGGATCGGAGGCAGTATTTTAGCTAGTATCATTATTCATGTATGTAATGAACTAATCAAGTTTTGCTGAACTGACTTCAAGCTGTGCTTTCCTTTGCAAGGTCCTTTGTTGATCAGCACGACACCTATTCTGCCAGAACTTGATGAACAAGGTTGGTACAATCTTGGCTCCTGGTGGTTAGCACGATCTCCTAATGGTTCTAGATTTTTTCTGGTCCATACCTGGGGCGTTACTGACGGGCGGGATTATACTGGACTGGTTTGGATTTTACCTGCTGCTGCTACCTCTGAGGGTCGTCATGCTCGCACTATTGGCGGGTATGGTAAGGGCTTACTTGGCTGCGAGGTGTACAGCATGGACACCAGTCAGTTGATGCCACCGAGGCCATGGAGGAGGATTATTTCCCTTGGATCATATTCTCTCTTCCTTGGAGTGAACTATCCGATTATCATTCCAGTAGAAGACGGGGCAGAACATGACCGTCCAAATATGGCGAGAAGCAACTCTGTTTACACATCGCACCATGCAGTAGGCCTTGCATATCCTCCTTCTCCAGAAATTTGCCGCTTTAGTTTGAGTTCTGAAGACTGTACTGTTGGTTTCCAAACCAACATTAGATGGACATGGCGGCAGGTTCCGTTGTGGTTCATCCCAAGCTTTGCCAACGCCCGGCAATGGAACCTGCCTTCGCGTCACAGGTCCAGAAAGAAGGGCTGATGTACTTTATGTAATACTCGTGTTGTAATGCAAGATTTGTATCTGTTGAACTATTTCATTTGCATGTTTATCTCTACCTAGGCTACTCCCTTTCCGTAGTTGTGTTGTACTATCTGTTGAACTATTTCCTTTGCCTGTTATCTCTACCTAGGCTACTCCTCCGTAGTTGTTAAATTGATGTAATGCTCCTACAATGCAGGCTACACTGGGCGTGTGGCCTGTAATGTTATCAAACACCTTTTGTACTCGTTCTAGTATGCATTTCACACGATAGCTCACATAATTAAAGTACTCCTACAACGTATTAGTTGAAAGATATCTCTCATAATTAAGTACCCCTCTTTGAGCTTATGCGAAACATAAATGACTATTTTAGAAATATATACTCTCGTCACAAGATTATATTAAAAACAATGGTACGTAGTTCTATTAGAAAAAGAAAGTGTGAATAGTAGAATGATGTAGAAGTGTTTTTTGAGGTCTGTGCATAGCTAGGGTTCATTGTGCAAAAGCACTTAGACTAGTTGACAAGGTATCAACTTGTCAATGCCTATGGATTGTAGGCTAGGGTTTAGTTGGAAGTAGAGGGCAAGTAGATCTCGAAGGTTTCAGCCGAAAAGTACTCGACAATTATGAAAACTAGGGTTTTTAAACAATGATTCGATGATCTCTTCGTCCCTCGACTCCCCCTTTATATAGGAGGCGGAGCCGAGGGTTTCGTTTTGTACAAGTTACAAAGTCCGGGACGGTTTCTAACTCATCCCGCCAGATTACAAATAACACTTCCTATTACAACTCTAACTTTCCTTAATATATCTTGGGCTCCCGAATCTTCTTATTCTTCGGGTAGTGGGCCTTCAGTAAACCCTGGGTACTATCTTCGGCAGGCCCATTTGGGATGCCTATGTCACTAGTCACAATGGGAAGTATCATAGACTAGTATCATACATACTCCCTCCGTCCTCAAATAAGTGGACATCTAGCCTCAAACTTTGTCCATGAAAGAGTGTACTTCTATGTTCCCAATGCACTTTAAATTAGCAAAAGTTATTTCTCTCTCATCGCATGGAAATCAAACGCAATAATATTCAACACATGTTATCTTAATTTTGTACATGCACTTAGCCTATTGGAGATGAAATAATTAAAGAGGAGAGAGATGTTGGTTGCATCTTCCCAATGCAATTTTTCTCTCTTTTTACTAATTTACCTTGAAAATCCCGCACGTCCACTTATTTATGGACAGAGGTAGTATGATACTAGTTTACGATACAACACCTACAATGCATAGTATCATGCATTAGTATCATAGTTCCATTCTATTTAATGTTTTGTAGAATCTCAATGCAAATATGTGTACATGATGTGTTTGCCACTAAAATTTCTAGTTTTACGCGCTATGATACCGTATCTACCTATGATACTAATTTCACCTCTCTCATCATTAATTGATGTGCCACATAAGATTTATACCTACATGACATGCATGATACTACTACTACATATGATACTCCCATTGTGGCTAGTCATAGTTGAAGCAAAACCGAGCCGTGGCCCGCCCAACCTAGAAAAATTAAGCCTATGGTATTTGTAAAATTCAGCGTAATATTAGCTCATTTTACTTTCTCTCAGCTTGTTGTCCCTCCAACCTTTCTTGTCAAGCTCCACCGCTATGCAAAAGGCTAAGAGCATCCACTATGTTGTCCACAAGACCTATCTACAAGGAAAAAGTAGTTGATAAGGTTGTAGTGGAGGTTATCCACAAGTAATGTTTCCTTGGGTTGCATGATTCGTAGGAATAGGAAAAAACATATGATTAGTATGGCATGCCTAGTCGAATCCTGTAGGAAGATGAGTTCTCTTTGATTCAGCCAAAGGAATTATCAATGAGATATGACCTCATGTTTATTTTCTATAGGATTATTTCCTATAGGATATGTTCCCATGAATCAAACAACTAGCTGGTGTAGGAAAAAATCCCGTAGAATCAAACAACTAGCAATCAAAAATAATTTATCTCGCATTCCTCTGTCGTGCATGTGGGTACACCAATAGCATATACATGTTGGTCCCATCTTAATGCTAAGGTTCAGTTCATCATACATAGTGGGAAACTTCACAAGATAAATGGGACCCAAGTTATGGCGAAAGTTAATATTATTACTATATATATACACACATATATAGGTGATTCCTCGAGGGAATCCACTATGTTGTTCACAAGGAAAAAGTAGTCCATAAGGTTGTCTATTATACATAATGGATGTGTTCCACAAGGAAAATTTCTTATGGGTGACCTACAAGCTTGTTGGTTGTCCACAAACAAAAGAAAATAATTTCTCACAAAATGCAATAACCCTGAGAAGATTAATGATTACAGGCCTATATCTTTAACAAATTGTTGTTTGAAATTTCTCACAAAAATGGCGGCTGATCGTTTGCAGGAAGTCATTATTCAATGCTTGCATAAAAATCAATATGGATTCATCAAGAATAGAACTATTCATGACTGTGTGGCCTGGGCTTTTGAATATATTTATCAGTGTAAATCCACTGGGGCTCCTTGCATAATTCTCAAGCTAGATTTTGAGAAGTCTTTTGATACTATTGAGCATGAGGCTTTATTGCAAATTCTGAGGCACAAGGGGTTTAATGATCAATGGTTAAGATGGGTCAAGGATTTCCTTAGCTCTGGTTCTTCCTCTGTTTTACTCAATGGTGTGCCTGGCAAGCAATTTAAATGTAAAAGGGGTGTGAGGCAGGGGGATCCTCTCTCTCCTCTCCTTTATGTACTGGGTGGAGATGTCTTACAATCAGTGGTTAATGATCTCTTGCATAATAATTTGATACAGCTGCCTATAATTACTGGGGACCCTGATTTTCCCATTCTACAATATGCTGATGACACCCTGTTAATTATGCAAGCAGATGAGGAGCAGTTGCTAGTTCTTAAAGAGGCTTTGCAGGATTTCAGTAAATCAACAGGATTGTATGTTAATTACCATAAATCTTGCTTATTACCTATAAACATCTCAGATGATCAAGCAAATAGTCTGGCTCAGGTTTTTGGATGCATTGTGCAAGGAATGCCTTTTACATATCTTGGGCTTCCTTTGGGAACAACTCGGCCAAAGATACATGATCTAATGCCTTTGGTTGACAGACTGGAGAGAAGATTGGTAGCCACTTCCACTTTTCTTGCATATGGAGGGCGTTTGCAGTTGATAAGGTCTTGTTTGAGTTCTATGCCCATTTTCTTCCTGTGCTCCTTGGATATACCTCCTGGCATTATAAAGTAGTTGAACAGAATTATTAGACATTGCTTATGGAGTGATAGGAAATCAGATTCAAAAGGGAAATCACTTGCTGCATGGGATATGATTTGTAAGCCAAGGGAGAAAGGTGGTTTGGGAATTCTGGATTTCAAGAAGCAGAATGAAGCTCTTCTTATGAAGCACTTGCACAAATTTTATAATAAAGAGGAAATCCCATGGGTGAATTTAGTCTGGAATTATTACCCAAATGGTGTACCGCAAGCAACAAATCTATGTTGATCATTTTGGTGGAGGGATATTATGAAATTGGTGGATAAATATAGAGAAGTTTGTACTGCTACTGTTGGATGTGGTGACTCTGTTCTCTTTTGGAATGATAATTGGAATGGTATTATTCCATCTAAACAGTTTCCAAGATTGCACTCTTTTGCACTCAATCCATTGCTGTCGGTAAAAGAAGTAAAGCAGTGTGATGATAGGTCATCTTTATTTTATCTTCCTTTATCACAGCAAGCTTATGGGGAATATATGGCTATGCAAGGTTTTTTGGATACAGTGCATATTTCTGATCAAGGGAAAGATGTTTGGAAATCTATTTGGAAAGATGGAGCTTTCACTTCACATTTATATTATCAGTATTGCTTTTCACATATACCAAACAGTAGATTGCATTGCTGGATATGGAAGAGTAAGGTGGTTCTAAGGATAAAGGTTTTTGCTTGGTTACTGATCAGTGACAGATTGAATACAAGGGATATGCTGAGGAGAAGAAACTGGCATGTAACTAATGATTATACATGTGTTTTGTGCCATGCTAATCAGACAGAAGATTGGATCCATCTGTTTTTTGATTGTAACTTCAGCAGGCGAATATGGTCCTATCTACAGGTGGATTGGTCACAAGGAGATACAATTGAAGAAATGTTCTTTCAAGCTAGAAAGGAGTTTGCCAAGCCGTTCTTTGCTGAGGTGGTTATTTTGGCCTGTTGGCATATTTGGAAGCAAAGGAATAATAAAAAATTTGAACATATTCGGCCTTCCTTTGGAGCATGGAAAGCACAATTTGTGCATGAAGCCTCTTTGCATGTGCATAGAGTCAAGGATAAACACTCTGATTCTTTCAAGATATGGATTGACTCTTTGTTGTAATTTTGTCTTTCTTTCTTTCTTCCTTGATGTAAATATCCTCTTTTGTACAGTGCAAAAGTTTTAATAAAATGCTGTGGGGGTTTTGCCCTACAGTTCTTGATCAAAAAAAAATTATCTCTCCTTCCTCATACTATTAAGATGCTAAGGTTCTGTTATCACCAGAATTTGACCAAATCGGAGGTGGGCCACGATCAAGATAAGCTTGAAGGTTATATATGGAGAAAATACGAAGATCGGCCTTATATGCAAAGTTGGGCTAGATTGCCCATTTATCTGTAATTTGTTAGATCGTATCTTAAGTTAAAAGTTAGAGTTTTACTCGTGCACGATTAGGTGCACGTCCGAATTAGAAAGTCCGCCGGACTATAAATATGTATCTAGGGTTTATGGAATAAACAACAACACAACGTTCACCCCAAAACAAACCAATCTCGGCGCATCGCCAACTCCTTCAACTCGAGGGTTTCAATCAGGTAAGCGACATGCTGCCTAGATCGCATCTTGCGATCTAGGCAGCACAAGCTCCACGTTGTTCATGCGTTGCACGTACTGAAGCGTCTTTGATGGCGCGCAACGTAGTTATCATAGACGTGTTAGGGTTAGCATAGCTCTTCGTATAAACATGCTTACGTAGTGCAACCCTTGCATGTCTAGCCGCCCTCACGCCTATCTCAGGCGTGGGGGCGGCACCCTGCTTGTTCATCATCTAGTAGATCTGATCCGTTACGATTGCTCCTTGTTATGCAAGGATTAGTTTAATATCTGCATTAGTTAGGCCTTACAAAGGGGGGGAGGATCCAGTGGCACGTAGGGTGGCGTTCGCAAGTCCTAAATAGGATGTTCCGATGATCAACGTCATGTTGGTTGTATGGCCTTGTTTAGGATCGGCTTACGAGCACCGTGCGTGGCCGCGAGGCCCAACCTGGAGTAGGATGATCCGATTATGCGGTGAAAACCCTAAATCGTCGTAGATCTCATTAGCTATATCTTGATCAAGCAGGATCACCAAGTATTCGTGCACCCCGCACGGATCATGGGTGGATCGGCTCTTTGAGCCGATTCACAGGATAACCTGAGAGCCGATCGAGGCTCTTATTTAATGTTTACGTGTATGCCATGCAGGAACTAAGCGAGGCATCCCCATCACCTTCCTGACCAGGTATAGGTCAGGTGGCACGCCCTTGCACTTCGCATCGCCGCGTGTGACCAGAAGAGCATTGCGGGCCGTCGCTCGGAGGGGTCTCAGCCAGCCGCAGCTCTAGGCTCTTCCCGGCTCTACCGTGTTGACAGGCCGCTGCCCGCCAGTGGGTTTTGGCGATCAACACATTCTGGCACGCCCGGTGGGACATCGAGCAAAGGAAAGCCGATGACGAAACATCGGCCGGTACGAACGCGGTGCTCGTCCTCCCGACGGAGCCTAGTGCTCCAGCATGACACGAGGGATATTACGAGACCTTCATGGAGCGCTTCGATCCAGCGAGTCGGCCAAGATTATTCTCACTACACGGTCTGTTTGGTTTCAACGGTGATCTAACGATCGGCGGCCACGTCGGCTACACGAATCCCAACGGAGCCGAGGTACGAGTACGGCGCATTGACATAACACAAAGCCGATATCTGCAGTCACCTGTCAGATTCGGCTCGGGGGAGGTGCATATGGTTATCAAACAGACGCATGGGCGAGAAAATGTCGGGAGCCGATGGAAAATCGGCCAGTAAAAAAAAAATTTGTAGCAAGTACAGAAAGATCCAGTCCAATGAAACATCATTTGTCTCTGAAGGCCCTACTGAAGAAACACACCGAGGGCGAGAATGGCGTCGACACGGACGCGATCCGCCTCAGCAATCTCGGCCTTGTCATCCTCGTCCTTACCCGTCACCAGCTGATTGCTCAGGGTACGGATTTCAGCCAGATCGGTCTTCAGACCGGCCGTGAGGCCTTTTGCTTCGTCTTGAGAACGGGCAACAAGGGCTTCCTTGTCCTGGATGAGCTGTTTGGTCACCCTTACCCTCTCTTCAAGATCCTCCAGCTCCTTGCGCAGGGTCTCGAGTTCAGCACGAGTAGCAGAGGTATCCGTCTTGGCGTCCAGAGCAGCCTTCTTCTCATTGAGCCGTCGACATTTTTCGGCAATATCGGCCCTCAGCGGAAGTTGGGAGTGGCGAAGAGCAATCCTTTGGCGAGCCGATTGCACCCTTGACTTAAAGACCGGCAGGGTAACAGCGGGCCAGAGCTTCACTTGCAGGGTCATGGGGAGATGAAGCTGGATATCCTCGAGAATGCCTTTGGCCTCCGCGGAATCTTCAATCAAAGTCTCAGTTGGGGCAGAAAGCAAATCTTTGAGGCGCTGGAGTGGACCACGGACTGTATTGGGGATCGGCTCCCCACCTGCCTTGGAAGAAGTTGGTTCGATGGATTCTGGATCGAACGAAAGCAAGCTCGAAAGATCATAACCCTGGCAGGGCAAACAAAGTGAGTTTAGCAGGCAATGGCGGAATTGACGGAGCCAAGGAAGAAAGACATACCTCTCCCAAGGAAGGGGGGACAGCCGATACAGTAACGATCGGCTCTTCGGTGGACTGAGATGGGTTAACCATTTGGGCAGCTGCCACCGCTGAGGTGGCCAGGTCCAGAGTGGCGGACGGTATCTGTATCTCCTCTACATCTCCGCTAGAAGTTTTTTCGGCCTGCAAGGGGAGGCGATTAGCCGATCTATATGTAACAACCGGAAAACGTGAAGTATGATCGAGAAGATGATTACATTTGAGACCTCCTGGCTGGATGAAGAGGTTCGTGGGTTCTTGCGAGCCCTTTTAACACAACGGCGCTTCGTGCGTGACCCCGATCTGGTCGAGGCTTGGGGGGCAGGAGGTTCAGGGATCGACCTTTTCTTGGAAGCCGGCGCTGGTGAAGCCGTCTGGCTCTGGGTGGTGGACCTCTCGGAACTACCCGAGCTTGAGTCCCCCTGACTGGTTTCTTCGGCCCCGCTGGAGGTTTCTTCGGTGGAGGCCTGTTGGAAAGAATACAAGCAGGTTGAGGACAATTTTTCAGAGGTGGACAAATGCCTACAGGGTCTGAATCAACTCACATGCAAGCTTCCTTGGGCCGGAGCTTTACGCTTCAGGGTTTTCCTGGCAGCCACCTTCCTCACTGCCGTCCTCGCCTGAGTCGAGGCTCGGGGGGCAACCGGCCCCGAAGATGCTTTACTCTTAACAGCCGATTTCGGTGAAATCGGCTGACTCTGCATTATGACTTTCTTCAGGGGTGGCGAGCTCTGGCAGAAGAGGACCACTGGTGCCGGAGGAAGGAATACGAAAGGGGAACCGTCGGCTTGTGTGGAAGCCGGACCATCTTGTTGCTGCCAGGAGAATGAATCAAGTCACAGGTGATCGCTATGTGCGGTTACAAGAGATGCTTAAGTAATGGTACCTGGTCTGCAGGGATGTCATATTCGGCGTCAAGCTCTCTCAGCAGCGGTCCTAGGGCCTTCCTGAAGACGTGGGTCTTCCACATAGACCACCAAGTCTCAAAACCATCGGTGGTAAAGGAGAAACGGAGGTCGTGAGGGATTGGGATGGCCAAAGTATCAAAGAAGGTATAACACCTTTGGGCAGTGATGATGTCAGGCAGGTCCGCTCTACTTGCTGTCAGATGGTGTAAGAAGAAGTGTGGAGGCACCTGTCCGAGTCCAAGCTGTCGGGCTGCCACTACCGGTTGGTAGCACTCATAACCGGGCTTTGTGATCCGGTTCGAGGTACTCATGCCGACAGGGAGAAAGCAAGGGCGAATCATGATAGAGTACAAATGCTGTGTGCTGGCGTCACCGGCAAGGTCGTCCAATCGGAAAGAAATGGGGTTTTCAAAGTTTGCCGATTCAGTATAAGGATCAAACAGGGGGTTGTCCAGACCTTGGAAGAAAATCTTGAACCACCCTGCTGCTTCCTTGGGGATCAGCCTGCTGCCTGGGAGACCATATAGGGCTTGGCCGTAGCTGGTGCATCGGATTTCCTTTCCATTCACATCCGGAAAGGTGCAGGTGGTCAGTGGTGGGAAGTCTGGTATTTGGTTTTGGAAGTATAGTTGTGCCCACAACTGAATGAACCACCAGGGGCCGCCAGTTTTGACTGTCTTTCGATGGAATAGTTTGACAGACATCAGTTGAAGGGATCGATAAATCTCTCCAAGGAATAGTTTGCCTAGGCCGAGTTGGGTACCTTTAGCAAGTTCATAAGCCAGGGAGAGGTAATTCTTGGTAGGAGCAAGTGATGGGCCACAGAATATGAAGTGTTCCAGCCAGAAATTCAGAAAGGCTGTGTGCTCCCTCTCTGTTACTGGGCCTTTGTTTTTCATGTAACGATTAAGGTAGGCACCCCAGCTGGTACACTCTTTTTTGGAGGAGAGGGTGAAAGGGACTTTTGGCAGTTTGAATGCAGAAGGGCTGGGGGATGCAATGTCCAGCCCCGTAATCATGGCCACATCCAGTAAGGTTGGTGTCATAGGGCCATGACCAAACATAAAGCAGTTCAGTGCATCAGACCAGAAGTAGCCGATGGTTTTCAAGATGTTCTCGTTCTTCTCAAGAGGAGATAATGATAATGACAGGGCATCGGCTATCCCTATGGTTTCCCAAGTGGCATAGTGGGATTTTGATACTCTATTGTACCATGCCACCCAACCTTCAGGAGGATTAGGCCAGGCTCGTAGGCAGTCGGCCCAGGAAGTTAGATCTAGGTTTTGACTCACAAAGGGGATTCTGTTAGCTTCGCACGAAATTAACAGGGCAGGACTCTCAGAAGAACGAGGACCAAGGCACATCGAATTTGCAAGAGAAGGGTGTGGCAGAAGGATATCTGAAGCCTAAATTAGTAGCGGAGCGAAACATTAATTCAGGTGTTTGCCATTAATCTCATGTCAAGTCGAACAGCGCGAGGGAGTTGAAGATTACCTTCAGTCCGGAAGCTGAGATATCGGTGTTGGATGATTCCGCCATGGGACGCGTTGAAGGAGCCGGAGGCGGCGTGGCCGAGATCTGTGTAGATGGTTGTGGGTTGGAGCTGCTCAGGCGGCGGTTTGGGGATCTGAGTTCACCTTTTCAGATGGAGGTCGCAGGTTACCGTTTGGAAGGGCGGCTAGGTCGACTTTCCTCGTATTTTTATAATGGAGACCGATGCAATGCCATCGGCTCTCTTTGGAGACTGCCTGACTTTGACCATCGGCAAAACAATGGACTGGAGAATACTTCTTCATACAGAGGAGGGTTTGTTGCAATGAAGAGCCGATGGTTCAAAGAGGAACAGAAGAAGAGCCGATATGTTCGCATTTTTGCTGGTGCTATGTCCCTAGTCTTCGCTTCCTTCGTCGTTGGCATCATAGCTGTCACCGGCGCTGTTTCCAGAGAGTGCCTCGCCACCGCTGCTCTGGCCCTCGTCTGGAGTTTTCTTCCTCTGCGTCATCGTCATCGTCCTCGCTAAAAGCCCACTCGGACTCCAACGTTGGCTCACTTGGGGGAATAGATTGGAAGGAAAGGTCAATAGCCAGATCAGAGGATGAAGAGGGTTGATCGATTAGCACGGTTGAATAATGGGGAGCTTGGCGGAAATTTAACGCCATTACAGTTTCCAAGGAAATGATGCAGAGCTATCGAGTTTTCCAGAATAGCTAACAAGGCATAATGATGACGGATGCTGCGACGATTCTGCTATATCATGACATGACCCGACGAAGGAAAGCGTAATGATTTTGGAAATGTTATTTCCAAAACCAGGGGGGCATGTGTTATCACCAGAATTTGACCAAATCGGAGGTGGGCCACGATCAAGATAAGCTTGAAGGTTATATATGGAGAAAATACGAAGATCGGCCTTATATGCAAAGTTGGGCTAGATTGCCCATTTATCTGTAATTTGTTAGATCGTATCTTAAGTTAAAAGTTAGAGTTTTACTCGTGCACGATTAGGTGCACGTCCGAATTAGAAAGTCCGCCGGACTATAAATATGTATCTAGGGTTTATGGAATAAACAACAACACAACGTTCACCCCAAAACAAACCAATCTCGGCGCATCGCCAACTCCTTCAACTCGAGGGTTTCAATCAGGTAAGCGACATGCTGCCTAGATCGCATCTTGCGATCTAGGCAGCACAAGCTCCACGTTGTTCATGCGTTGCGCGTACTGAAGCGTCTTTGATGGCGCGCAACGTAGTTATCATAGATGTGTTAGGGTTAGCATAGCTCTTCGTATAAACATGCTTACGTAGTGCAACCCTTGCATGTCTAGCCGCCCTCACGCCTATCTCAGGCGTGGGGGCGGCACCCTGCTTGTTCATCATCTAGTAGATCTGATCCGTTACGATTGCTCCTTGTTATGCAAGGATTAGTTTAATATCTGCATTAGTTAGGCCTTACAAAGGGGGGGAGGATCCAGTGGCACGTAGGGTGGCGTTCGCAAGTCCTAAATAGGATGTTCCGATGATCAACGTCATGTTGGTTGTATGGCCTTGTTTAGGATCGGCTTACGAGCACCGTGCGTGGCCGCGAGGCCCAACCTGGAGTAGGATGATCCGATTATGCGGTGAAAACCCTAAATCGTCGTAGATCTCATTAGCTATATCTTGATCAAGCAGGATCACCAAGTATTCGTGCACCCCGCACGGATCATGGGTGGATCGGCTCTTTGAGCCGATTCACAGGATAACCTGAGAGCCGATCGAGGCTCTTATTTAATGTTTACGTGTATGCCATGCAGGAACTAAGCGAGGCATCCCCATCACCTTCCTGACCAGGTATAGGTCAGGTGGCACGCCCTTGCACTTCGCATCGCCGCGTGTGACCAGAAGAGCATTGCGGGCCGTCGCTCGGAGGGGTCTCAGCCAGCCGCAGCTCTAGGCTCTTCCCGGCTCTACCGTGTTGACAGGCCGCTGCCCGCCAGTGGGTTTTGGCGATCAACAGGTTCACTTTCTCATACTATGTGGGTCCCATCTTAATGGTAAGGTTCACATCTCACACTACGTGGGTCCCATCTTAATTAATGTTAAGGTTCATATCTCAAACTTCCAGTAAATCATGCATATTTTGATTTATATTTTGGTGAAGTTTCATTCGATTTGAATTATAGGTTTGTGAGCAAATATATATTTAGTTTGAACTAGTGCTCGAGTACGTAAGAAGCTATTTAATCACAAGCTTCATAGATTTTAAAACAAGGCATCTACATATTACTGGATTTTTTCAAAATTTTCTGAATAGTTTTTTTCTTTTTAGCTTCGAAATAAGAGATAGTTTGGAACTTTGGATCTCAAATGCATGGTAGATGGTGGCACATAGTCACAATGTATCTTGGAAGCATCAAGTCACTGAAGCTCTGTCCGGTTTCCAAACCAAGCTAGGAAAGGCATTGAAAATGAAGTTCTGCTCTAAAACATCTCTCATTCCATTTTGGTGCTCGCGCGGTTGCATGCTGCCCACGTGTTAAGGTATGTGTCTCTGGCATGTAGAGAACTACGATTATTGGCGAAAAATATATCGAAATGGAAACTGTAAAAAAAACCCTCTCTGGTCAACCTGATGTGACGAGACATCACTGCACCAAACGTCGTCGCAAATTTATAGATGGGTGGCGTGCTAGTATACCAACAGTCAAATCGGCGCCCAGTCGTAGCAGCAGCCTAGAGTACTACTCTACCTAGTTTTTGCCCCTTGCATGTCTATCATCTTCTTCTTCACCCTCCCAGAATCACGCGCACGCGCAGGATCTCGATCCCCACCACGCCGCATCACTAGTACTATACCTTTCTCTCCTTACCCCGGCTGGCCGCGCGCCGCATCGTTCCTTCCATAGCGCTCGCCCTCTCCTCCGAAAACCCCAAGCGCAGTTGCATCCGCCATCCACCTAAATCCATCTTCACGTGATGGATTATTCTAGGATTTGCCGGGGCGGCGGGGACGGCCACTTGGAGGCTCTCACCGGCGACAACATCGACCTCATCGTTGCGCATCTGGACGTTACCTACACCGTCCGACTTGCCGCATGTTCCAGGGAGCTCTACGACCTGATCAGCAAGGATGAAGGTAAGATGCACCATTGGGATGAACCCTACCTGCTGATGCCTCCGCCTGCTTATTGGTTCGATGAACACTGGGACGTGGCGATAGGATCTCGTCTGCATGATACCGTGTACGACCTGGTGCCCCTCGACCATCCTCGTCGTTCTGTCGCCTTGCCGTTCATGCACGACAGAAAATGGCTTGGCGCGAACGGCGACTGGATCACCGCCGCCGATTATCATGGGTGGTGCCTCGTGAACGTCTACACCGACCGACATATCCCCTTCCATCCCTACCTGATTCGAAGATTGGTCATACTAGTGTTTCATATCAACCTGCATACTGTATTAACTGGGGTCCAGTAATTAATTTGTTGAAGATTGTAATCTGCCAAGTGCCCACAAAAGATGGGAGGTACGCAGATTACAAGCTCATCGCCTTGTTCGACAAAAGGATTTTCTACATTGAAGGGGGTGGCGACTGGAGAATGTTGGAGGCCCTTACACCTGCATCTGATTATCCAAAGTACTGTGATGCCATTGAACTCGATGGTCCCATTTTTGCGGTGGACGAAACTGACGGCTCCACGTACTTCTGGGACACCGCAAATGGTATTTTTTAGTCCTTATGTTGCATTGCATGATACACTGCCTTAATCAATGAAGTTATTCATGAACTACCTTGTTAATATTTTACCTTTCATAAATGATTTAATGATCACACCCCTTTTGCTGAATATGAATGAACCGTTGCTTGCAATGAATTAGTACGAATTAGTCACCAACAAACATAGTATGCTCAGTATGTGATTGCATTCCTGAATTAGTAACTCTACGCCACTGCAGAATATGGATGTAATTAACCAGTATCTCAAAAGATAACGTAGCACTATGAAGGCACCCTTTTTAATAACCCTTTACACCCATTGTTTCATATATATAACTAATTGATTTTGCCTCCAAAAGGAGGACGAGAGACCCCCGCCATCTGCATCAGAGAGATGCATAAGGACTTTCATAAGTATATGACTTAACGATCACATCCTTTATCTGAATATGAATGAACTGTTGCTTGCAATGAATTAGTACTAGTCATTCATCAGCAAACATAGTATACTCCGTATGTGAATGCATTCCTGAATTAGTAACTCTATGCAACTGCAGAATATGGATGTAATTAACAAGTATCTCAAATGTTAACGTAGAAACATAAAAATAGAAGAAAATCGTTTATAATTACTTGCGTAGCTTATATTTTCTAGAGATCAGGGAAAAAACCTTGACTGGATGTACCTACATGCAGATCAAACAGTTCTTTGTTTATATCGGTGAATAATCTGCAAAATGGTATAATTAATTTTGTTTTTGATACATTATTTCTCCCATTTTCTTGAATAGATTTCAGTTTCTCACAATTATCTTTGATTAGTGATTGTGACGTCCCCTCATTCAAAATAACTCTTGTTATCTTTTTCCTAATTCAATGTTATTTAAGTTTGAGTAAGTTTACGACTAATATCTACAACCTCATATATATAAGATTTAGCACCTGCAGGCCTAACAAAGTTAGCTGCATGTAGTCCCCTGTAGAGTTCTTTCTTTTTGCTTTCTCAGTTTTTCGTAGCCTTGCTACAACCCTGTATGCTCTAATATATAATGATGCACGACTAGGCATGTGTTCGAGAAAAGAAAATCTAAATATCTTTTGTAATATATGAACCTATATTGATGTTTTAGATGTTGGTAGTATAATTTTCGATAAACTTGAATATATTTAATCAGTTTAACTTAGCACAACCATATAGCGTACCTTTTTTAGAACGCAAAAATGAGGTAAACAAATACCATGTGTACCCTTTACTATCAATAGTAGAGAAGAGATTATGAACCTTCAACTCTAAAATGCAAATTATTCTACTGAATGGATAGCTGCATCTGATACCTATTTTGCAAATGTTACCAGACTTGGGGTTAGCTACAAAGAGCATTTCTTTCTTGTCAAGCTTCATGCACTACCAACACAACCAAAAGTCCGAACCGATCGCAAGGGCGGCAATCCACTTATACAATTCAACACCCCCCCTCACGTGTGATGGGAGACAAGTCAACACGTGGAAAGACTCAGAGGTATAGCTCAAGAGGCATATACGTGGACTCCGAAGGGGAAACAACAATTTTAGGATAAATTGCGAAAGCCAGGACTCGAACCAGAGACCCTGGCTCTGACACCATGTCAAGCTTCATGGACTAGCCAACGCAACCAAAAGTCCGAACTGATGGAAAGGTCTAGGCAATCCACTTATACAGTTAAACATTTCTTACCCTTCAGGTGGTCACAGGGAAGCTCTCTAATAGATAACTTAAGACAAAGGGAATTAACTACAGCACATGACTTAAATTTAAGATGATATATATTTGTCAAAAATTGAATGTATCTATATGCTTTCACTATGAAGATACATCTGAATTTGGACAAATCTCAGACACTTTCGGTGGGACAGAGGTAGTATATAACTGTGTATACACTAACTAGTGTCTAGTTTTGGCGAAGTTAAGACTAGTTTCGTGGGATGGATGCAGTATAACTAATATATTGGACACTCGATTTGAACACATGAATGACCAGTGTCCTTAGCTTACATAGTCGTATTTATACTGTGGGCATGAACGATGAACAATGCTGCTGTTTGAATATGGTTGCCAGTAACACCCTATTTGTCTCCATTTCTAATATTGCAGAAAATCCGATGCTCCCGTTTGTAATCCCGCCACCGGTGGTGGATGATCAGCAGTACGCGTGGTTCCTCGCTCCATCTGCTGATGGCAAGCGATTGATGATCATCCTTACAGTAAACAACATTGGGATTGCCAATGCTGAAGTACCTCCTGACATTCCCTATGCTGCTAATGGGCTTCAGCTACGGCAGTATCGTCCTTTTCCCACCTACGTCTTCGAGCAGGATCCCTTATCTACTGCACGTGCAGGGGACTTTCTTTGGAGGCAGGTTAGCAGCCTCGGCGACCACTCTCTGTTCCTCGGACTCAATTACCCGATCATTGCCAACCTGAATAAGCGTGAATCCAAAGCTCCTGATGGCACATTGATACGTCCAAAACGTATCTACTTTCCCGAACACTTTTGCTATTGTTTTGCCTCTAATTTGTGTATTTTGGATGCAACTAACACGGACTAACGCTGTTTTCAGCAGAACTGCTCCGGTGTCTCGTTTTTGTGCAGAAATCCAACTTTCGGGAAAATCCTCGGAATTTATGCAGAAGGCCCTATTTTCCCAGAATATTGGCGGAGCCAGAAGGGCGAGCCAGGTGGAGGCCCGAGGGCCCCACACCATAGGGCGGCGCGGCCTAGGAGGGGCCCGCGCGGCCCTATCGTGTGGCCCCCTCGGCCGGCCTCCGACGCCCTCCTTCGGACTACTTATTGCCTTCGACCTAAAAACGCACGGAGAGAAGTCGAAGTCGCCAGAAAGCCTCCAGAACGCCGCCACATCGCGAAACTCCATCTCGGGAGCCAGAAGTCTCTGTTCTGGCACTCCGCCGGGACGGGGAATTGGAGGAGATCATCGCCATCATCACCACCGACGCCTCTCCATCAACCAGCCATGTTTCCCCCATCCATGTGTGAGTAATTCCCCCGCTGTAGGCCGAAGGGGATGGTAGGGATTGGATGAGATTGGTCATGTAATAGCATAAGATTGTTAGGGCATAGTGCCTAGTGTCCGTAATTGGTACTTTGATGATATTGTTGCAACTTGTTATGCTTAATGCTTGTCACTAGGGCCCGAGTGCCATGATCTCATATCTAAACATGTTATTGTTTCATCATGATATTCATTGTTTGTGGTCTTACCTGCAAGTTGTATACACATGTCGCTGTCCGGAACCAATGGCCCCGAAGTGACAGAAATCGGGACAACCGGAGGGGATGGTAGTGACGTGAGGATCACATGTGTTCACGGAGTGTTAATGCTTTGCTCCGGTACTCTATTAAAAGGAGTACCTTAATATCCAGTAGATTCCCTTGAGGCCCGGCTGCCACCGGTTGGTAGGACAAAAGATGTTGTGCAAGTTTCTCATTGCGAGCACGTACGACTATAATTGGAACACATGCCTATTGATTGCTTTGTACTTGGACACCGTTTTATTATTATCTGCAAATGCCCTGCTATGATTGTTACATGAGTTTCTCTCATCCATGCAACGCCCGTTATCCGTCCCCGTGCCTACAGTATTTTAATCCTGCTGTTTACTATAATCACTAATGCTGTCTTTGTTACTCTGCTGCTGTTATCTCACTACTGCTACTGCTATAAAACTGTTACTACTGATAAACTCTTGCGAGCAAGTCTGTTTCCAGGTGCAGCTGAATTGACAACTCCGCTGTTAAGGCTTTCAAGTAATCTTTGTCTCCCCTTGTGTCGAATCAATAAATTGGGTTATACTACCCGCGAAGACTGCTGTGATCCCCTATACTTGTGGGTCATCAAGACTGTTTTCTGGCGCCGTTGCCGGGGAGCATAGCTTTATTTGGAAGTACACTTGGATTGATATTGTTCGCTGCAAATTCTCCATCATGGGTAAAACTCGCGATCCTAAAGTCGCCATATTACCATCCACTACAAGAAAAGGTACAACTCTGAGTACCTCTGCTACACTTGATTCACCATCTGTGATAAGTCAACTTGTTTCACCGCCACAAGCTTCACTTGCTGGTACTTCTGCTGAATCTGAAAACTCTCATAATATTGATAATGTTTCTGCTGTGCTTGATGATAGTGGTTCATTGGGATCCTTTCTAGATGCTACAATTGCTAGGTCTAGACAAATTGAAAATGCTGAAACTCCTAATGAAAATGCCACTACACCTGTTAATTCACCTGAACTTGATTATTCTAGTGATGATCCTGATGAAGATTATGTGGAGCTTAATGATGATTTTATTAATAGATGCAATGCTACTGCTGATGCAAGAAACATTAAAAAGTTTCTTACACAATATACTGTTAGACATAAGCTATCTCCTAATCCTAAATTTGCCACATCTCCTATATGCATTAAGGATAAAGATTATGATTTTTCTCTTGATCTATCTCATATAGCTATTGTAGAGAAAGCACCCTTTTGTGGTACTGAAAAAGAAAGTGTTGTAGAACACATGATTGAACTTTCTTCTATGAGTAGCTTGTTCTCTGATGATGACAAGATGCGTACTTACTTTGTCATTAAAAAAATTCCTTTCTCATTAAAGGATGATGCTAAAACTTGGTATAATAATTTACCTCCTGGTTCTATTAAAAGTCCAACTGATTTGCGTGATGTTTTCTTTCGAAAATACTTTCCTGCTAGTGCTCAACATATTGCTTTACAGAGAATTTATAGATTTGACCAGGGAGATGAAGAGAAATTGCCTGAGGCGTGGGCAAGATTTTGTTCTCTTATCAGAGCTCGACCTGGACATGATTTAGAAAAGAATGATCTACTTGATATATTTTATAGTGGACTAACCATTGAATCTAGAGCATATTTGGATAGTTGTGCTGGTTGTGTTTTCAGAAAAAGAACTCCAGACAAAGCTGAAGAATTATTGGCTAGAATAAGCCGGAATCATGATGATTGGAATACACCTGAACCAACTCCAAGGCCAATATTAAAGAAGAGGGGTTTAATTGAATTGAATGATGAAGATATGAGGGAAGCTAAGAAGTCTCTCAAGGAGAAAGGTATTAAATCCGAAGATGTGAAGAATCTACCTCCCATAGAAGATATATGTGAGATAATTCCCCCTTCATCCATGATTGAGGTAAACTCCCTTCAACGCTTTACTAGGGAAGATATTCCGTATTCAAAACCTCCTGCTCAATGCTTAGATGAGTTTGATAATTATATTGTTAAGCAAGAAAATTTTAATATGAGAGTAGAGAATCATCTAATGTAAAATTCTCAAGCTATTAGCAATTTGCATGATATTGTGGAGAGAACCTCCAATGATGTTAAGATGCTTGTTAAACATTTTCAAATGGTTCAAACTCAAATTGATCAACTCACTAAAGTGCAAAGTGACTTGCTAAAAAATAATTCTAAAGAGAAACATGCTTATGAAGTAACAACTAGAGGTGGCGTCTCTATCCAGGATCCTCTATATCCTGAAGGGCACCCCAAAAGAATTGAACAAGATTCTCAACGAATTGAACCTAGTGCTCCTTCTAAGAAAAAAAAGAAGAAGAAACATAAAAAATGTTGTAGAATCCTCTGAACCTGTTAATGATCCTAATAGTATTTCTATTTCCGATGCTGAAACTGAAAGTGGAAATGAACATGATAATGATAATGATAATAATAAGAATGATGCTTCTGATAAAGAAGAGGTTGAAGATGAACCTGAAAAGCATGATAAAAATAAAAAGTATACTAAAGAAGATTTTATTGCTAAGAAACATGGTAATGAAAGAGAACCTTGGGTGCAAAAGCAAATGCCTTTTCCTGCTAAGAAACTAAAATCAAAGGAAGAAGAACACTATAATAAATTTTGTGATTGGATGAAACCTTTATTCTTGCAAATCCCTTTGACTGATGCTATTAAATTGCCTCCTTATTCAAAGTATATGAAAGATATTGTTACTAACAAAAGGAAAATCCCCAATGAGGAGATTTCCACTATGCTTGCTAATTACTCTTTCAATGGAAAGGTTCCAAAGAAGTTGGGCGACCCAGGTATACCTACTATTCCTTGTTCTATTAAGAATAATTATGTTAAAATTGCTCTATGTGACTTGGGAGCCGGTGTTAGTGTTATGCCTTTTTCTCTTTATAAGAGACTTTATTTAGATAAGTTGATACCTATTGATATATCTTTGCAAATGGCTGATAAATCTACTGCTATTCCTGTTGGTATATGTGAGGATGTTCCTGTTCAAGTTGCTAATAACGGCTTGATATTAACTGATTTTGTTGTGTTGGAATGTCAACACCCGGATTTTTAAGTCCGAATGCCTATTATGTCATACATCGCAATCCCAGGAATATTGTTGTTGCGAGGCATAATAGTTAAGTATCACAGTCATCATTCATTACAAACCATAAGTCTTACAAATTGGACTCACATGATCCATATTACACGAATAGTTGATCTATTGATCAACGAACAAACACAAGTTCATAGTTCAACATAGCGGAAGCATAAGATACAAGGACTCTCGAGTCCACAGGCCAACGCTTGACGTCGGAAGGCGCTTAGTTGTCGTAGGCATCATGCTGGTCATCTCCTTGTTCGTCTTCATACTCTGGCCATTTGAATAGCCAGGGACAAAGCCGTGAGTACGTTGAGTACTCGCAAACTCAAACTAATGGAAGTGCAAGACATTCTAGTAGGGTTTGCTAAGCTCTAGTTTATTTGCATAAAGCTAGTTTTAGTTCACAAAGTTTTGAGAAAAGCTTACTCAAGTGCTAACTAACTCAAGTGGGAACATTAGTGTCATCCCCACCATTCAAGTGGTGATTTCAATTCAATCCGCCACCATTCATTTCACTAACATCCTTTTCAACCTCATTTTCAAAGATATGACATCGGACACTGTATGGCCTTTCCAACCGTCCGTAACCGTGGACGCGGCTATTCAAATAGGTTTACACTCTGCAGACGTTGCACACTTGTGCCACAACATTTGATTTCATCCGTCGGGATTTCCCCGAATAATCGTAACACAGTACGCGGATCATCAACCATAACCTTTCACTTACGAACCCTAGTATGAGCACCTCTCCCCATGAGCTTGGCCTCCCAGTGAAGACCAACTGTCAACCTGGGAACTGCACAGGGCTTGGGCCGGACATTCACCTCATTTCGCATCATATCGTATCGTTTCTTTTGTGGTAGAGGCAGCTTTCGGCATAACCCCGATGACGCTTGTTTAGAGGGAACCCATACTAAGACGCATAAACTTCCAGTTAAGCCCTACCCATAATCAGGTATTGTGGGGGTACTTGAGAATTGGAAAGGTATCGCATTCAAACCAACCTCATGTTTTATCAAAAATCACCATCTTCTCTTGGTCATATTCACCTTCAAAAATCATTCAATGGAATGCATCTTCATTCCAAGGTTTCAAAATCCTTTCAAAAACATAAGATTCCCATCTAGAGTAGTCAAGTTTAGTTGATTAGCACTAGCTCTAAGTCATGAGGGGTGCTACCTTGCTTTGCTTGGAAGAGACTAACTCACTACTCTAGTACCCAACTTGTACTTTGACCAAAGTTAACTATAAAAGTAAATCATTTAGAAAACAAGTAAAAACTTGGGATGGGTTCTCATAAGAAAAGATAAGAAACATGGTGCCATGCCCCAAGGGGCTTTGCACTTTGCAAGAATAAAAGCTTGCATAGTAATTTAGCTTGCCTTGGTAGTTTTCAAACTGTTCCTCTTCCTCCTCCTGGTAGCAACCTTCTTCTTCGGCGTACTCTCCGGTGCTACCGTCTAAATTTGAATACGAGTATAATTACTCCCTAATTCAATGGCTATTCCACACATCACAAATAAACACACAACTACTCTATGCACACACATAAATAAACTAGGGTGCATGGGTGGTGGGATTTAAATAGAATTTGTAGTCCACATGTAAATGATAGTTTCCATAGGGTTCTTGAGAAATAATTTCCTCTCATTGAAATCTTCTTAAGATTTAATTTCTCCAACAATCATGGATGAACTCATATTGACCTAAATCAACTGTTCATCATCCTCATCATTTGGTAGAATGATTTAAATGAGGTGGAACACCTCATACCATTTAAATAACACTATATTTGATTTAAATCTCAAGAAATTCATATAAGAGAGTTTGGAACCAGGGGTTCAAACTTCCCATGAATTCATGTGAGACAAGTTTAAATGAAGTGTAATACTTCACACAATTTAATTCTAATAGTTTTGGACAATATCAACTAGTTAAACTAGTCAAAATATCCATTCACAAAACCATGGCATGATCATGCAAAGTGACCACACCATTTTATTGCATAAACAATTAGTGTAAGTCAAATGTGAGCTATTAGAGTTGGAATTTACTTAATATATATTTTGGTTGATTTTTAAGAATTATTTGAATAGGGAAAAGTCCCTGGCTTGTTATTTTTGTCACATTACTTCTACAAAGAAATTGACCATGAGGCCAGTGGCATTGGATAGAGAATTTCAGTGGCTTTCTAACAATGTCAAATTCACTAAATTTGGTTTAGCCAATTTGAAATGGTTGAATTTCAAAGTTTGGGCAGTATTGGATTGTTTGGAAAATGTTTAAAACGAATTTGAATTAAACAGGCCGGCGGGAAACCAACGTGGGCCGAAACTGTTTAAAAAGAGGAAAACGGCCCAGCAGCGCATCCGGTCTTGCGCGGGCCTGCTGACAGGGTGGGGTCCACCCGTCAGCCTCCTTTAAAACCCGAAACGGTGCGGGCGACGTGGAGCGTAGGATTAGAGAGTAGATCGACGGCTCAGAGCCATCGTCTTCTCCGCCGAGATGCCGAGGTTCTGGCGGCGAGCCTAGGGGGTGGGAGAGCTAACCAGGGCTCCCGCGGTGGCTGGCAGTGTGCGTGATGTCGATGTGGACGACGGCGAAGCTCCTGGCACCGGCGGCGTCTCCTGGATCGGCTCCAATCGACGGCGGCGAGGTGCGGCACTGGCGGGCTCCGATCTTCAAATTGGAGCAACTCCGGCGACAATCGAGTGAGTGGTTGGGTGGAGGAGAAGCAGTGGAGGATGGTGAACGAGATGGTGTGCTCAACTTCGTCCAGGGAACGCTGTATTTATAGCTGGCCAAGGGTGCGGCGTGGCCGTGAAGAAGTCGACCATGGCGCGGCTTCTCCGGCAAGCGATCGAGCTAGGCGAGGTGGTGGCAGTGTTCTACGGCTCCTGGCGACGCTATTGGCGGCGGCGACAGCGGGTCGGCGGTGGCTAAACTGGTCGCATTGCTTCCGTGTCTGCCGTGTTGGTCGCGGGATCGCGTTGTCGTCTCCGGCGACGGCGGGCACGGGTCGGGGTCGAGGGCATGTCTGGTGGCTGCGTGGCGACGCGGCGATGCTCAACGGCTGGTCAGCGAGTCCAGGGCGTGCTCGTGGTGACGGCGCGGCGCGTGGCCAGTGTGTGCCCGCGGCGTGCACACGCGCGACGTGCGCGGCGTCCAGGGCGCCATGGACGCGTGCTGGTCTCGGCGTTGTCGAGCTCCTCCTCGACCAGGGCTGGGCTAGGGTGGCGTAGGAGAGGTGGTGGCACACGGTGGCGCAGGGGCCAGGGTTGGGGAAGCAAGGGGAGAGGGGGTGGTGCGGCATGGCCGGCATGTGGCCGGCATGGCCATGCCATGCTTGCTCTCTCTCCCTCCTTAGCTCCACTATGCTTTATTTAGGGTTTAAGGGGACCAGGGAGCATTGTAGGATAGCTTTGGTTTAAATTTGGATGAGGTAGATCACTATTTGCAATAGTTGCAAATAGTGCCCAATTTTGGAAAATGCAAAATTATCCAAATTGGAAAAAGTTCAAAAGGTGAAAGTTTGTGATATGGGAAGGTTGAGATAAGTTGTAATTGACCAGAGATGAATTGAGGTGGTGGTGGAAAAATTAGATTTCAAAATTTGGCCAAAATGGCTAAGTGGAGATTGTTGACAAGGTTAAAAAGTCAAGACTTTGGATGAGCATAGCTAGTGATCCAAGATGAATTTGGCAGGGTGGTCTTCATCAAAGTTGTTCACCTTGATGTTGACTTTGAAATGGTGCAAAGAGTTAGCAAAGATTGGTTTGGGAAAATTGAATTGCAGGGGCTCAAAGTGGTGATCAGACTAAAATTGGCAGATTTGGTCATCATCACAATGGAGTGGGAAAAGTGTTTGAAATTCATTTGAATTGTGCAACCCTGGTTCCAAAAGTTGTAATAAGTGTTTAATAACATTATTCCACTAATGGTGAAGACCAAATAGGTCTAGGGTCAAAATTTATAAAAATGCCATAGGGCATAAGTGAGGGTTTTTAGGGTTTTGTATTTATTGGAATTTTCTTCCACTTTGATTTATTTGGTTGGTGATCTTCATATGATCACTCTAGGGTTTTAGAGCCCATCAAAATACAAGTAATAACAATCATCATGGCATATCACTCAAATGCACAAGTCCTATGCATGGTACTATATGCAAAAGAAAAGTTTTTGTTGGTTTGAAATTTTGCTTTCTGGAATTCTCTAACTTTCTTTTCGTTGAAATTTGGGGTGTTACAAACCCTTCCCCCTTACAAAAGATCTCGTCCCGAGATCGAAAAGAAAGTTAGGTACTAAAGAGATCTGGGTACTCCTTCTTCATGAAATCTTCGCGTTCCCAGGTGGCTTCATCCTCTGTATGATTGCTCCATTGGATCTTCAGAAACTTGATGCTTCTGGTGCGGGTGGTTCTGTAAGCTTCTTCTAGGATGCGAATCGGCACTTCGCGGTAAGTCAGATCCTGGTTGATATCCACCGATCGGTGATCGATGTTCTTGAACACTTCGGTCTTCTCAGGGACTTCAAGACATTTCCGGAGAAGTGAGATGTGAAAAACGTCGTGCACAGCCGACATTTCTTCAGGCAATTCCAGTTGATAAGATACTTCACCTCGGCGGCTGAGGACTTGGAAAGGTCCCACATAGCGAGGTGCAAGCTTTCCTTTCAGCTGAAACCTTTGCATCCCTTTCAAGGGGGATACTTTGAGATAGACGAAATCTCCGATCTCAAAGGTCATCTCCCGACGTCTCTTGTCGGCGTAGCTCTTCTGCCTGGATTGCGCAGTCTTGAGGTACTCGCGGATCTTGTGAACCTTCTCTTCGGCTTCACGAAGAACATCCGGGCCGAACACTTGACTCTCTCCGACTTCCGACCAGTTCAGGGGGGTACGGCACTTCCTTCCGTACAAGGCTTCAAAGGGGGCCATCTGCAGGCTGGCTTGGTAACTATTGTTGTAGGAGAATTCGGCGTAAGGTAGGCAGTCTTCCCACTTGGATCCGTATTCCAGTACGCATGCTCTAAGCATGTCTTCCAGTATCTGGTTTACTCTCTCAGTCTGTCCGTCGGTCTGAGGGTGATAGGCGGTGCTGAAATTTAGGCGAGTGCCTAGTCCTTCATGCACCTTCTGCCAGAACCTTGAGGTGAACTGTGATCCTCTATCTGACACTATCGATTTGGGGGTTCCGTGCAAGGCGACTATTCTGGAGATGTAGAGTTCAGCTAACTTGGGGCCTTGATAGGTGGTTTTGACGGCGATGAAATGGGCGACTTTGGTCAATCTATCGACCACTACCCATATGGAATCATTTCCTTTGCTAGATTTGGGCAGTCCGGTGATAAAGTCCATTCCTACGGAGTCCCATTTCCATTCCGGAATCTGAAGGGGTTGCAACAGTCCGGCGGGTCTTTGGTGTTCTGCCTTAACTCTCTGACAGATGTCACACTTAGCGATATAGCTACCGATCTCTCTCTTCATTCCGTGCCACCAAAATTGTTCTTTCAGGTCCTGGTACATCTTGGTACCTCCGGGGTGGATTGAATAAAGGGTGTCATGGGCTTCTTGCAGGATGACTTGTTTCAAGTCAGAGTCCGATGGTACGCAGAGACGTTCTTTGTACCAAAGCACTCCGGCTTCGTCAATGGTGAATCCGGGGGCTTTTCCTGCGGCTATCTGTTTCTTGATTCCATCAATGCTAGCGTTGTCCTTCTGGGCTTCCTTGATCTGACCAATCAAGGTGGGTTGCAGTTCGATGCTGGCTAGGAATCCTTCACTCACAAGTTCAAGTCTGAACTGTTCAAACTCTTGGTGCAAACTGGGCTGTTCGGTTGCGAGCATGGAGTTCAACTGGCACGGCAGTCGACTCAAAGCATCCGCTACCACATTGGCCTTGCCGGGGTGGTAGTGAATCTCCATGTCGTAATCCTTGATCAATTCGATCCATCGGCGTTGTCTCATGTTCAACTCCTTCTGGGTGAAAATATATTTGAGGCTTTTGTGGTCGGAGTAGATCTCGCATCGATTACCCATAAGGTAATGACGCCAAACTTTCAGGGCTAAGACCACGGCTGCAAGTTCGAGGTCGTGGGTTGGGTAGTTCTGCTCATGTTGCTTGAGTTGCCTAGAAAGGTAGGATACAACCTTTCCTTCTTGCATAAGCACGCATCCAAGTCCAGTCTTGGAGGCGTCGCAATATACGTCAAAGGGCTTTGCGATATCAGGCATGATCAGGATTGGGGCTGTTGTCAGTCTACTCTTGAGCTGTTGAAAGCTCTCTTCACACTTGTCGGTCCACTCGAACTTTCTGTCCTTTTTCAGCAGTTGGGTCATTGGTCGAGCGATGCTCAAGAAACCTTCTACAAATCTGCGGTAATATCCGGCTAATCCAAGAAAAGCACGGACCTCAGTTTGTGTGGTTGGGGCTTTCCATTCCATAACAGTTTTGATCTTGGCGGGATCTACGGCAATTCCTCCTGCAGACAAGATGTGTCCGAGGAATCCAACTTCTTCCAGCCAAAACTCACACTTGCTAAACTTGGCGTACAACTGGTGCTGTCTAAGGGTTTCTAGAACAATTTCCAAATGCTGTTCATGTTCCTCTTCGGACTTGGAGTAGACCAGAATGTCGTCGATGAAAACAACGACAAATTTGTCCAAGAAGTTCATGAAGATCTTATTCATGAGATTCATGAAATAAGCGGGGGCATTGGTCAATCCAAACGACATGACGTTGTACTCATACAACCCATATCTGGTGGTAAAGGCAGTTTTTGGGATATCGGTGGCTCGGATCTTCAGTTGGTGGTATCCAGTTCTAAGATCAATCTTCGAGAAAACTCGGGATCCGGTGAGTTGGTCGAACAGGTCTTCGATCTTGGGTAAGGGATATTTGTTTTTGATGGTGACATCGTTAAGCTTACGATAGTCTGTGCATAAACGATTTGCACCATCCTTCTTGTCAACAAACAAGACAGGGGATCTCCAGGGGGATGCACTTGGTCTAATCAAACCTTTGGCTAACATGTCATCTATTTGCTTCTTCAGCTCCACAAGTTCGGCTGCGTTCATGCTGTAGGCTCTCTGGGCGATGGGTCTAGTTCCGGGGATTAACTCGATGATAAACTCGATATCCCGGTCCGGGGGCATACCGGGTAGATCATCCGGGAACACATCAGGGTAGCGACAAACGACCCTGATTTTATCCAGAGTTGGCTTGGATACACTTTGGTTGCAGGTAAATTTTCTGGGTAGTTTTTCAGAGACGTGCTCAACTACGATACCGGTGCTGCTAGTCATGGTTATGGCTTTCTTGGCGCAGTCTATCAATCCATTGTGCTTGGACATCCAGTCCATACCTAGGACAACTTCCAAACCTTTGGTTCCAAGTATGATGAGATTTGCAAAGAAATCAACATCATGGATTTTGATAGGCACATTTTTGCAAAATTTTAAACTTTGGTGGTTGATCCGGGGATTTGAACTATCATAACATGCTTCAAACTGAGGGGTTGAATTTTACTTGTTGATGCAAAATCTTCGGTGACAAAGGAATGCGATGCTCCGGAATCAAACAACACTCTAGCAGGGGTGTGATTGACAGAAAACATACCCAGCACAACATCGGGTGCTTCCTGGGCTTCTTCGGCGTTCATGTGGTAGAGGCGGCCGTTGCGGTTGTTGGGGTTGTTGGGGGCGAACTTCTTGCCGGTGGAGACACGGCGTTGCTGCTGAGCAGGAGCAGCGGTGTTGCCGGCGAGCTTGGCAAGACGCTTGGGACACTCGTTGGAGTAGTGCCCCACTACACCACACTCATAACAAGTGATAGTGCTCTTGTCCTGCTTGTTCGCAACGGGAATGGCATTGCTCCCGGTTCTGGGGTTGGTGTTGGTGTTGGTGTTGTTGGTGTTCGGGGCTCGGGGTGGAGCGCGGTGGTAGTTGTTGTTGTTGTTGTTGTAGCCTCCTGGCTTGGGGTTTCCTCCACTCCGGTTCTGATAACCGGGGCGAGAGTTCTGCATCGGGGGTTTGTTGTGTCTCGGAGGGAATCCTCCGCTTGAGCTAGGGCGAAACTTTTGGGGGTGGCTTGAGCCACTCTGATTTGCCATGCGGCGCTTGCGGTTCTCATTGGCTTGGTTTAACTTGCCCTCCATCTGGATGGCGGAGTCAACAAGGGCTTCGAGGTCGGCGAAGGGGATGTTGACGAGGACAGTCTGCATCTCATCATGCAGTCCGTTCAGGAATCTCTCCTTCCTCTTCTCAACGGTGTCAGTCTCATCAGGGGCATACCTTGACAAAGTGAGAAACTTGTCGCGGTACTCAACCACCGTCAGGCGACCTTGTTTCAGCTCACGGAATTCATCCCTCATCTTCTTGATAAGACCCGGGGGTACATGGTACTTGCTGAACTTGAGTTTGAAATCCTCCCAAGTCATGAATTGACCTCCGTTCATGGCACGGGTACTTGTCCACCAAGCGCGAGCTGGTCCAGCGAGGTAGTGAGTGGCGAACAACACCTTCTCGTTGGCTTCCACTCCAGCTACTTCCAGATTGTTCTCCATAGTCTGGAGCCAATCGTCGGCGTCGAGGGGCTCCTCGGTCTTGCTAAACACCGGAGGGTTGGTGTTCTGGAAGTTCTTGAGCTTGGATCCGGGGTGGTCATGATTTCCATGGCCTTGGTTGGCGATGTTCTGCAAGGCGATGATGTTGGCTTGTCGCTCGGCTCTCTCGGTTTCCCGGTCTGCAAGCAAGGTTTGCAGAAGTTGCATCATCGCGTCGTTGGTGCGATTCGGAGGGGCCATCTGAAGATATAGAAGATCATGAGATAAGAGGGAACATTCTATGGTTCATTTTGGTTAAGTTTGAAAAACATTCGAAAACTGGTAATCTTTTCATGACAAACATAACATTCATTCATTCATGCAACACATAGTACAAACTACACATACTCCAATGGTTTTAAGAACCATTCTCATGCTACGATACAAAGGACGGGATACAACTCACACCTACTATAAGTGAGACTAGTGCAACTACTCCTCATCATCGATATCGATCGGGACGTAGTCATCCTGTCCGGCCTCCAGGAACTCGTAGTCCTCCTCCTCGGTGTTCTCGTCCTCCTCAAAGTCATCGTCATCGCTCAGAAAGGCATCTCCTCCTCGGATGTCGATGCCTCCATCGTCCTCCTCCAGCTGAAGAATCTGATCCTCCTGGGCCTTGACAGTGGCCTCGAGTGACGCGATACGGTCGCGAAGGCGGCGAATCGTAGCGTCCTTCTTGGCACGCTGCTGGCGGAGGCTTCTGCGGTCGTTGTTGAGTAGCTTGATCGCCTCACCCTGCTCGATGATGTGAGCATGGGTCTGGTTCGCGTAAGCGCGAGAGGCGTCGAGGTCTCTCTGAGTCTGGTAGAGCATGAAGTCCAAGTGATCCACATGGTGCCTCAACTGGGGGTGGAGTGGCACATCCATGGGTCGTCCGTCAGAGTTACGCCGTGCGAGATGCGCAAAGCGTTCCTCACGAAGGGCTTCGGTATTCTGCCCGCACAGACGAGCAAGTGCTTCCTGAAGAGCACGTGCAAGCCCGTCGAGCCAGTTGCTTTCCCTGAAAGAGAAAAGGATCCTCTCCGAGGTGGGAGACTCCAGCTTGCCCCTCAAGTCGGCAGTGATAATCCACTGCAGCTCCCCTCCCGGCTGGTCGTCCACCTGAATCCCGTGAAACTCGGGGTGTGGGCGGCCAAGGTGATCCGACAGGGAGTCGAGGTCATGCTCGAAGATCAAGCTTCCTCCGTTTCCAAGCTGATAAAACTTGGTGTTGAGGGGTTCATTCGGCTCCATCTGAAAGAGAATTGGATGAGTAAGTTAGAGAGTGCAAAGTGTGGCAAATTTTTAAGTTGATTCAAATAAGATAGAACCTGATTCCTCAAATTTTGGCAAAGTCTCAAGACGAGAGTGTAGTAAGTTTTCACAAATAAGTTCTTTCATTTGATTTCAAAGTTAAATTTTTCAGAACGCCCATTCTAACTAAGGTCTTCTAAGGTCAAACAATGGCTCTGATACCAACTTGTCAACACCCGGATTTTTAAGTCCGAATGCCTATTATGTCATACATCGCAATCCCAGGAATATTGTTGTTGCGAGGCATAATAGTTAAGTATCACAGTCATCATTCATTACAAACCATAAGTCTTACAAATTGGACTCACATGATCCATATTACACGAATAGTTGATCTATTGATCAACGAACAAACACAAGTTCATAGTTCAACATAGCGGAAGCGTAAGATACAAGGACTCTCGAGTCCACAGGCCAACGCTTGACGTCGGAAGGCGCTTAGTTGTCGTAGGCATCCTGCTGGTCATCTCCTTGTTCGTCTTCATACTCTGGCCATTTGAATAGCCAGGGACAAAGCCGTGAGTACGTTGAGTACTCGCAAACTCAAACTAATGGAAGTGCAAGACATTCTAGTAGGGTTTGCTAAGCTCTAGTTTATTTGCATAAAGCTAGTTTTAGTTCACAAAGTTTTGAGAAAAGCTTACTCAAGTGCTAACTAACTCAAGTGGGAACATTAGTGTCATCCCCACCATTCAAGTGGTGATTTCAATTCAATCCGCCACCATTCATTTCACTAACATCCTTTTCAACCTCATTTTCAAAGATATGACATCGGACACTGTATGGCCTTTCCAACCGTCCGTAACCGTGGACGCGGCTATTCAAATAGGTTTACACTCTGCAGACGTTGCACACTTGTGCCACAACATTTGATTTCATCCGTCGGGATTTCCCCGAATAATCGTAACACAGTACGCGGATCATCAACCATAACCTTTCACTTACGAACCCTAGTATGAGCACCTCTCCCCATGAGCTTGGCCTCCCAGTGAAGACCAACTGTCAACCTGGGAACTGCACAGGGCTTGGGCCGGACATTCACCTCATTTCGCATCATATCGTATCGTTTCTTTTGTGGTAGAGGCAGCTTTCGGCATAACCCCGATGACGCTTGTTTAGAGGGAACCCATACTAAGACGCATAAACTTCCAGTTAAGCCCTACCCATAATCAGGTATTGTGGGGGTACTTGAGAATTGGAAAGGTATCGCATTCAAACCAACCTCATGTTTTATCAAAAATCACCATCTTCTCTTGGTCATATTCACCTTCAAAAATCATTCAATGGAATGCATCTTCATTCCAAGGTTTCAAAATCCTTTCAAAAACATAAGATTCCCATCTAGAGTAGTCAAGTTTAGTTGATTAGCACTAGCTCTAAGTCATGAGGGGTGCTACCTTGCTTTGCTTGGAAGAGACTAACTCACTACTCTAGTACCCAACTTGTACTTTGACCAAAGTTAACTATAAAAGTAAATCATTTAGAAAACAAGTAAAAACTTGGGATGGGTTCTCATAAGAAAAGATAAGAAACATGGTGCCATGCCCCAAGGGGCTTTGCACTTTGCAAGAATAAAAGCTTGCATAGTAATTTAGCTTGCCTTGGTAGTTTTCAAACTGTTCCTCTTCCTCCTCCTGGTAGCAACCTTTTTCTTCGGCGTACTCTCCGGTGCTACCGTCTAAATTTGAATACGAGTATAATTACTCCCTTATTCAATGGCTATTCCACACATCACAAATAAACACACAACTACTCTATGCACACACATAAATAAACTAGGGTGCATGGGTGGTGGGATTTAAATAGAATTTGTAGTCCACATGTAAATGATAGTTTCCATAGGGTTCTTGAGAAATAATTTCCTCTCATTGAAATCTTCTTAAGATTTAATTTCTCCAACAATCATGGATGAACTCATATTGACCTAAATCAACTGTTCATCATCCTCATCATTTGGTAGAATGATTTAAATGAGGTGGAACACCTCATACCATTTAAATAACACTATATTTGATTTAAATCTCAAGAAATTCATATAAGAGAGTTTGGAACCAGGGGTTCAAACTTCCCATGAATTCATGTGAGACAAGTTTAAATGAAGTGTAATACTTCACACAATTTAATTCTAATAGTTTTGGACAATATCAACTAGTTAAACTAGTCAAAATATCCATTCACAAAACCATGGCATGATCATGCAAAGTGACCACACCATTTTATTGCATAAACAATTAGTGTAAGTCAAATGTGAGCTATTAGAGTTGGAATTTACTTAATATATATTTTGGTTGATTTTTAAGAATTATTTGAATAGGGAAACGTCCCTGGCTTGTTATTTTTGTCACATTACTTCTACAAAGAAATTGACCATGAGGCCAGTGGCATTGGATAGAGAATTTCAGTGGCTTTCTAACAATGTCAAATTCACTAAATTTGGTTTAGCCAATTTGAAATGGTTGAATTTCAAAGTTTGGGCAGTATTGGATTGTTTGGAAAATGTTTAAAACGAATTTGAATTAAACAGGCCGGCGGGAAACCAACGTGGGCCGAAACTGTTTAAAAAGAGGAAAACGGCCCAGCAGCGCATCCAGTGCGCGCGGGCCTGCTGACAGGGTGGGGTCCACCCGTCAGCCTCCTTTAAAACCCGAAACGGTACGGGGCGACGTGGAGCGTAGGATTAGAGAGTAGATCGACGGCTCAGAGCCATCGTCTTCTCCGGCGAGATGCCGAGGTTCTGGCGGCGAGCCTAGGGGGTGGGAGAGCTAACCAGGGCTCCCGCGGTGGCTGGCAGTGTGCGTGATGTCGATGTGGACGACGGCGAAGCTCCTGGCACCGGCAGCGTCTCCTGGATCGGCTCCAATCGACGGCGGCGAGGTGCGGCACTGGCGGGCTCCGATCTTCAAATTGGAGCAACTCCGGCGACAATCGAGTGAGTGGTTGGGTGGAGGAGAAGCAGTGGAGGATGGTGAACGAGATGGTGTGCTCAACTTCGTCCAGGGAACGCTGTATTTATAGCTGGCCAAGGGTGCGGCGTGGCCGTGAAGAAGTCGACCATGGCGCGGCTTCTCCGGCAAGCGATCGAGCTAGGCGAGGTGGTGGCAGTGTTCTACGGCTCCTGGCGACGCTATTGGCGGCGACAGCGGGGTCGGGCGGTGGCTAAACTGGTCGCATTGCTTCCGTGTCTGCCGTGTTGGTCGCGGGATCGCGTTGTCGTCTCCGGCGACGGCGGGCACGGGTCGGGGTCGAGGGCATGTCTGGTGGCTGCGTGGCGACGCGGCGATGCTCAACGGCTGGTCAGCGAGTCCAGGGCGTGCTCGTGGTGACGGCGCGGCGCGTGGCCAGTGTGTGCCCGCGGCGTGCACACACGCGCGACGTGCGCGGCGTCCAGGGCGCCATGGACGCGTGCTGGTCTCGGCGTTGTCGAGCTCCTCCTCGACCAGGGCTGGGCTAGGGTGGCGTAGGAGAGGTGGTGGCACACGGTGGCGCAGGGGCCAGGGTTGGGGAAGCAAGGGGAGAGGGGTGGTGCGGCATGGCCGGCATGTGGCCGGCATGGCCATGCCATGCTTGCTCTCTCTCCCTCCTTAGCTCCACTATGCTTTATTTAGGGTTTAAGGGGACCAGGGAGCATTGTAGGATAGCTTTGGTTTAAATTTGGATGAGGTAGATCACTATTTGCAATAGTTGCAAATAGTGCCCAATTTTGGAAAATGCAAAATTATCCAAATTGGAAAAAGTTCAAAAGGTGAAAGTTTGTGATATGGGAAGGTTGAGATAAGTTGTAATTGACCAGAGATGAATTGAGGTGGTGGTGGAAAAATTAGATTTCAAAATTTGGCCAAAATGGCTAAGTGGAGATTGTTGACAAGGTTAAAAAGTCAAGACTTTGGATGAGCATAGCTAGTGATCCAAGATGAATTTGGCAGGGTGGTCTTCATCAAAGTTGTTCACCTTGATGTTGACTTTGAAATGGTGCAAAGAGTTAGCAAAGATTGGTTTGGGAAAATTGAATTGCAGGGGCTCAAAGTGGTGATCAGACTAAAATTGGCAGATTTGGTCATCATCACATGTGAGTGGGAAAAGTGTTTGAAATTCATTTGAATTGTGCAACCCTGGTTCCAAAAGTTGTAATAAGTGTTTAATAACATTATTCCACTAATGGTGAAGACCAAATAGGTCTAGGGTCAAAATTTATAAAAATGCCATAGGGCATAAGTGAGGGTTTTTAGGGTTTTGTATTTATTGGAATTTTCTTCCACTTTGATTTATTTGGTTGGTGATCTTCATATGATCACTCTAGGGTTTTAGAGCCCATCAAAATACAAGTAATAACAATCATCATGGCATATCACTCAAATGCACAAGTCCTATGCATGGTACTATATGCAAAAGAAAAGTTTTTGTTGGTTTGAAATTTTGCTTTCTGGAATTCTCTAACTTTCTTTTCATTGAAATTTGGGGTGTTACATGGAAATGCCTGAAGATGATAATATGTCTATTATTCTTGGGAGACCTTTTCTTAACACCGCAGGGGCTATTATTGATTGCAATAAGGGAAAGGTTACTTTCAATGTTGATGATAAGGAGCATACCGTCTATTTCCCCAAGAGGATTGATAAAGTATGTGGAGTCAATACTATTTCTAATGTGAGAACTATCAAAATTGGAACTATCGATTGTCCTATATATGAGCCTAAAGAAGGGTATCAAAATCTTATGATTGGATCCATATCAATACAATTCAAGGTAACATGATTGATTTGAGGTTTATTTCTTCTTATGCTATGTAAAAATTATTCGGTGGCAAGACTTGATCAACCTTGTTAACGAATAACTTTTATATGCATAGGGAAGGTAAACAACATCTCTTTCTCTCTCCACTTGTCTTACTTGCTGTAGCACTTTTGATTTGCAAAGTTCCTTAGTTAATTAGAGATTTCAAAAATTTTCCTGGCCAGTAATAATAAACTTAATACCCAGAAATGTGCATTTTTCAAAGTTTTCAAAAATTCACAAAAATTATACCGTTGGTCCTATTTTTCGAAAATGCACCTGGGAGCACCTGGAGATGACCTGTGGGGCACCCCCAGGGTGGCACCCCACAGGCTGGCGCGGCCAGCAAGGGGGGCGTGCCACCCTGGCGTGTGGGCCCCCCTTTGCCCCACTTTAGCATCTCTTCCTCCTAGACTCTTCTCTCTCCCGAAAAAATCGATACAAGCTTTCTCTCACTCGCGTTTTTGCTCAAGAGCTCAGGATTTTTCGATCTCTTTGCTCAGCCCAGATTTCTGTCTGAAATTTGGCACATTTTCTCTCCGAAAAGGAGGATGAAGAACTTCAACTTTGGAGAATTGTTTCAGAGGGGAACAACCAGCACCGGGAGGCCCTCTAGGACCGCCACCCGACTCAGGCGATTCTACAATGAGGATATCATCGCACCTAGCTTCGCGCCCGAAGAAGACAATGGGGCTCCTAATGCTTCGTCTTTCCCATGCTATGATTTTCTGAGGAATGCAGGGATATTGGATGATTTCTTCACCCTTGTCAACAGGGCGGGCTTAGCCGCCTATGTGGGAGATGAAAGGGAGCAATACTACATGCTCACCAAAATCTTCGTCGAGAGCTTCAAGTTCCACAACAGGCAATATGGGCCGACAGTTGCATTCAAGATCTATGGTAATCCTATTACTATGGAATTGGCAGAATTTTGTGTTGCATTGGATATTGCCCCTGTAGGTACATCAAGGAGGATTGATGACAACCCCCAGGACCTGTTGGAGCTCTATCGAGGGATCACCGATGATGATTGTCGCACCATTCAGCGTGGCAAGATAAGGAAGATTCAACTCCCCGCCATTAAGTATTTTGCCTATTACATTGCTACTAGCATTCTTGGTAGGGAGAACACTAGCAATATTTCTAGCTACCATCTTGCTTTCTTGAATGCTGCACTTACTGGACAGACACCTTATCATCTTGGTTCTCTTATTGCTCGCCGCCTGTCTAACAGGGGGCCTATTTTTGGAGGAACTATTGCATTGCGCATTTTAACACATTTAAGACTTCCTCTTGATTCTAATGATGTGCCATTAACCCCTAGGAGGCTTGATATTGCTGCTATGAAAAGCCATCATTTTGTTACCGCTGATTCCACTTTAGATAATATGGTCTATAGAATATTGTTTGCTGATGGGGATGAGAAGGAAATCCCTCTTCCCCGGCCAGGTTTGTTCAGTATTGACAGGGAACCATGGTCGCGCACTAAGGAGGAGGTGGAGGAAAAGATGAAGATACAAGACTTCCACCAGCAGCATGACTCCGAGGACGCCGAGCCCTCCTACGACTACACCGTCACGTATCCGGGTGCTTCTTCTAGCACATACCCGGAATATGATCCATCTTCGTCGTACTACGGAGATGCTACCTCATGGCCTCGATGGGATTGAACTCCACTTAGGCCAAAAGCCTAAGCTTGGGGGGAGGTATACCGGCATCACTCATTCTTTGCATATTATGATTGCTGGAAACTTGTATATACTTGTTTAGTTTGTTTGAGTGGTTTTCTAATGAGAGGGAGATGATATTTGGGGAAGTGCTGCCTGAAAACAGATTCTGGACTGTTACCGAAAAAATTCTCAAAAATAACCAGAACAGTATTTTGCGAAGACAATTTTTGTGCATGTTCCCCAGGTTGTTATATAACTTTCATTAGTTGAACACTTTTCTATTTGAGCAGTGGAAGAATTTATTAAAATTCGGGTACTGTACTGCTGTCAAGTTTAACGAATTTCTGCTGCTTTGTGTTTATGTGACTTTTCTAGTTTGCCATTTCTTGTTTTTGCTTAGTTTTTTTCCCAAAACACAAAAAGACCAAAAAATATTTCTGTTGTTTCTCTTCATCATTTGTTTGTTTTGATTTCTTGCATTTGTTTCGCTTTATTTGCTATTGCTAGTTTGCTACAAGAAAACCCAAAAAGATTTTGCTTTGTTTGCTTGTTTCCTTTTGTTCTTGTTTCCAATTCGAAAACACCAAAAATATTTGTTGTTCTTCTTTGGTTTGTAAATTTAATCATGAGTTCAATGGTCTTCGGTGGCTGGAGCGTGGTTTTCATTTTATATTATCCAAGCTACACAAGTGAAAGGCAATAATGACGATCTACGACAATTGGATTGTGGGGAGAGGCTGGTATGAACTCTATTTGTTTTCATTTTTGTACATATACTCATCCATGTGAGCATGCTTAGTTGGTTCATGTGAGGTATATGTCATTTGAGAAAGTCTAGTAGTTCATGATCTCTCATGTTTAGCTCCAATTTATTAATATGAGTAGCATGTCATGGATGTTTGCTTGCATTGTTTTATTCATAAGTAGGTATGGCATTGTGGTATCCTCCTCTGAATAATTCATTTATATCGACTTGGCACATGCTCACGCATGCATATGACTGAACAAAAATTCAATTAAGCCTCGATGATTTATATTGCTTCAGAGTTCTTGTATCACTTTTATGCCTCTGTTAATTTATTTTGCCGCAAGCATGATTATGACAGTTACTGCTCTCTTGATTTGTCGCTCCCTAGTATTTTGCTAGCCTTCACTTGTACTGAGCGGGAACGCTACTCGTGCTTCCAAACACCTGAAAACCAAGTTGTTCCAAAGTGTCCACCATAAATACCTATGCATGGCATTTCAAACCATTCCAAGTAAATTCTCATGCGCTACCTTTAAAACCTTCAAAATGCTTCTCAATTTGTGTTAATGTTTCATAGCTCATGAGGAAGTATGTGGTGTTTAACTTTCAACCCTGTCATTTACTCTTGACGGACTTTCATATGGACTAGTGGCACATCCGCTTATCCAATAATTTTGCAAAAAGAGCTGGCAATGGGGTTCCCAGCCCCGATTAATCAAACTCCATTAATAATTCTCTTCACATGTTTTGCTCTGATTCATCAGTAAGCAACTTAATTTTGCAAATAGACACTCCTCCATGGTATGTGATAGATGGAAGGCACCCGAGGATTCGGTTAGCCATGGCTTGTGTAAGGAAGGGTTGGGGGGAGTGTCACTCATAATAAAACTAAAATACGTGTGTAAACAAAAGAGAAGAGGGATGATCTACCTTGCTGGTAGAGATAACGTCCTTCATGGGAGCCGCTCTTGAAAGTCCGGTTGACGAGGTAGTTAGTGTACCCATTGCCATTCGTTGACAACAACAAACACCTCTCAAAATAATTTTACTCCTGATTTAAAAAAATGAAAAGCTCTAGCGCATGTTAATCCCTGCTTCCCTCTGCGAAGGGTCAATCTTTTACTTTTATGTTGTGTCTCCATTCTTTCTTTGAGCACTATCTTGAGAGCACAACTGTCATTCTTAGTACAATATGCTTGTCTCAAAATATGATTGATTGTGGTATAACTTTGATGCTTTTATCTTTGACAATCACTACTTCTAGTCTTTATATGAACTTCAGAAGTGCCTGGGCATTTATGTTTTGCCGATCAAATATGGGCAAACGAGATACCACTTTATCATACTCTCTTATGAACATTGCAATCCTGCTTATATACATGATTCATGATGCTTATTATTAATTGTTGGTACCTCTCCATGATTGACATAGCTGTTAGATGATCTTATTTGTATGCATCTCATTATGAGCTGCCTAAGTATTAGCCATAGCATGAGGATATATACATCATATGAGCAAATGTGTTCGTGAAAGTTCTTTTATCGCTCAGTTGTTAACTGAATTGCTTGAGGACAAGCAATAAGCTAAGCTTGGGGGGGAGTTGATACGTCCAAAACGTATCTACTTTCCCGAACACTTTTGCTATTGTTTTGCCTCTAATTTGTGTATTTTGGATGCAACTAACACGGACTAACGCTGTTTTTAACAGAACTGCTCTGGTGTCTCATTTTTGTGCAGAAATCCAACTTTCAAGAAAATCCTCGGAATTTATGCAGAAGGCCCTATTTTCCCAGAATATTGGCGGAGCCAGAAGGGCGAGCCAGGTGGAGGCCCGAGGGCCCCACACCATAGGGCGGCGCGGCCCAGGAGGGGCCCGCGCGGCCCTATCGTGTGGCCCCCTCGGCCGGCCTCCGACGCCCTCCTTCGGACTACTTATTGCCTTCGACCTAAAAACGCACGGAGAGAAGTCGAAGTCGCCAGAAAGCCTCCAGAACGCCGCCACATCGCGAAACTCCGTCTCGGGAGCTAGAAGTCTCCGTTCTGGCACTCCGCCGGGACGGGGAATTGGAGGAGATCATCGCCATCATCACCACCGACGCCTCTCCATCAACCAGCCATGTTTCCCCCATCCATGTGTGAGTAATTCCCCCGCTGTAGGCCGAAGGGGATGGTAGGGATTGGATGAGATTGGTCATGTAATAGCATAAGATTGTTAGGGCATAGTGCCTAGTGTCCGTAATTGGTACTTTGATGATATTGTTGCAACTTGTTATGCTTAATGCTTGTCACTAGGGCCCGAGTGCCATGATCTCAGATCTGAACATGTAATTGTTTCATCATGATATTCATTGTTTATGGTCTTACCTGCAAGTTGTATACACATGTCGCTGTCCGGAACCAATGGCCCCGAAGTGACAGAAATCGGGACAACCGGAGGGGATGGTAGTGACGTGAGGATCACATGTGTTCACGGAGTGTTAATGCTTTGCTCCGGTACTCTATTAAAAGGAGTACCTTAATATCCAGTAGATTCCCTTGAGGCCCGGCTGCCACCGGCTGGTAGGACAAAAGATGTTGTGCAAGTTTCTCATTGCGAGCACGTACGACTATAATTGGAACACATGCCTATTGATTGCTTTGTACTTGGACACCATTTTATTATTATCTGCAAATGCCCTGCTATGATTGTTACATGAGTTTCTCTCATCCATGCAACGCCCGTTATCCGTCCCCGTGCCTACAGTATTTTAATCCTGCTGTTTACTATAATCACTACTGATGTCTCTGTTACTCTGCTCCTGTTATCTCACTACTGCTACTGCTATAAAACTGTTACTACTGATAAACTCTTGCGAGCAAGTCTGTTTCCAGGTGTAGCTGAATTGACAACTCCGCTGTTAAGGCTTTTAAGTAATCTTTGTCTCCCCTTGTGTCGAATCAATAAATTGGGTTATACTACCCGCGAAGACTGCTGCGATCCCCTATACTTGTGGGTCATCACACATTGGTTCCATTCATGAGGAAAAACTGCGTCTACACAGCATACCGGAAGATTCTTCATAATCAATACCCTAAAATTTTGCGATGCAACCTCCAGCCAAATGAAGCTGAGACTGTGGGAGTTATCAGCCTTCCCAGAGATCGCTGGATAATGTCCGACAAGCGGCTATGTGGTTTAAGCCTGCTTTAAACATTGCCCATTCGGTGTTAACTTTAAAAAAACACTGACACACTTTTTATTATGCTTGAAGTGTTGAGAAGTAGTACACTATTTTTAGTATGTACTAGTTTGAATCAGTTTATTTGAACACTACCCCGCTTTTGTATTTCGTGTTGCCTTCATATTATAACCCATGCATGGCTGTTTTAGGATTGACTTTATTTTAGCACTATAATTACAATGTGTGTACGTCCTTTATAATATAGCCACCTCTTGTTGATCATATTCATGAGAGGACAATTCCTATTTTTTCGCCGCTAAAGGGTAACGTACATCCCTGGGGGCAGTGATTCTTGCTGCAGGCCACTAAACATGCATCAACTACGAGCAAGGAAGTAGATGTGCGACCTAGGTGACTGTGCGGACCCCACATGTGAACCAAAGAAAAAAATATGTCAATACGGAACTGATGTACATACGAAAACTCCTATATGATATGTGTATGTACGATTGAGCATCTGGAGGTGTGCTGCCACCTGCTTCCTCACACGAAGGGTTGGATCTTGTGTTTCGTACACGGATCAGACTGAAATTGTTGTGTGCATAGCAAGGTTCATGTCAATAAGGCTGAGTTTGGCATCTAAGTCTAGGCAACAAATACTTTTGGGTTCCAACGGCCATCTACAAGGTATTTGCTATTGGCCTACTTGCTCCGGCTGTCGAAGCCCAATAACTACAAATGGGTCTTTCTCCTCATGCAATGTTGGCCCTTTTCTAAAGAACCACAGATCCTATGATTGGAAAAAAACTAAAACACGGAGATCCTACATAAAAGTTGTTTGTATTTATTTTGAATTATTGGGTTGCAATTTTTGATACTGCTCGGCCAATATGAAAATCCTTTATCGCTCCATACCCACATGGATCACGGTATTTTCAAAAATTCATAAAGTGGATTTGAAATTTAAAAATATCCTAATAATTCCATGATTTATTCTATTAACTTGCAAGATCTTGGAGCGAAAGAGCTTGTATTAGTCTGCAAAAATAATACAGATAAACCTGTCATTAACAAGAAATGAAGGTTTATCGTCCAAAGAGGATGCCATGTGGGACCCATGAGCCAGCAGCGTCCTCAAAATTTCAAATGCGGTAGGATATCCAAAAAAAGAGCAAGTATCACGAAAATAGGGGTAAAAAATAAATCATATAAAGGAAACATTTATAGTTCAGAGAGGCTAACATGTGGGACAGATCTGCCAGCAGCATCCTCATCATTTCAAAGTCGGCAGAGGATCAAAAGAAAAAAAGGCAAATAGCCAGAAATTAGGGGTCAAAAGTAAATCCAACAAAGGAAACTTTTATTCTTCATAGAAGATGACATGTGGGCTCGACCTGCCAACGTCGTCCTCATCGTTTCAAAGGCCGCAGGGGATCAAAAGAAAAAGGCAAATAGCGAGAAATTAGGGGTAAAAAATAAATCCAACAAAGGAAAGGTTTATTGTTCATAGAGGCTGACATGTGGGACCCATGAGCCAGCAGCCTCCTCAATTTCAAATGCGGCATAGGATCGAAAGAAAAATGCAAGACCAAAAATCAGGGGGTAAAAAAATCCAAGAAAAGAAACTTTATTGTACATAGAGGACGACATGCGGGTCCCATGAGCCAGTTACTTACTCAATGTTACAGAGGCGGCATGAGATCGAAAGAAAAAGGAAAGTGACCAAATATCAGGAACAAAAAATAATCCAAGAAAAGAAACTTTTATTGTACATGGAGGATGACATATGGGTCCCATTTTGCAGCAGCGGTCTCAACGTTTCAAAGGCGGCATGAGATCGAAAGAAAAAGGCAAGTGCCAAAACATCAGTAGCCAAAAATAATCCAAGAAAAGAAACTTTATTGTACATAGAGGATGACATGCGGGTCCCATTTTGCAGCAGCGGTCTCAATGTTTCCTAGGCGGCACGGGATCAAAAGAAAAAGGAAGTAGCCAGAAATCAGGGGTAAAAATAATTCCAAGAAAGGAAACTTTTATTCTACATAGAGGATGACTTGCGGGACCCACGAGCCAGCAGCTGTAAGAGCAAGATCCATATCCCGTGTTTTGTGTGTTTGATAACAACACACGAACAATTCTAACCGTGCACAAAGTTTGTCATTGATAGGTTTGCAAGATGCATGGTACCCTCGCTGAGCACATTATGATCAGAAGACCGAAGCGTAGTTCTTAGGGTTTCTGGTTTTGTGTGTGTGTCGTGAGGTAACATGGTAGGAGAGGAAGAGAGGAAAAGTTGTTTCAGCCATAGCGGTACTACCGGTACCAGGAGCGGTAGTACTGCTACCCCTACTGGTACCGCCCGTGATACCGCTCTAAGGTTTGCACGCAGAAATGTCCCACGGAACACGATGCGGTACCTTCACGGTACCATGAGCGGTAGTACCGCTTGGAAAGCGGTAGTACCGCCCACGATACCGCGCTAAGTACCGTAATGCATTACGGTAGTGCCGCTCTGGTACCGCTTGGGATCCAGTAAGGTCTGGACCCTATTGCGGTACCTCAAGCGGTACCGCGAGCGGTAGTACCGCAATGTGTCCACGTGGACAAGTTCTGTGGGGATTCAAACTCAGAGCGGTAGTACCGCTTCTAGAAGCGGTAGTACCGCTTAGGCAAAAAAGGCTGGTAACGGTTGGATTTGGAGGGACCTATATAAAGGCCCCTTCTTCTCTAGCCAGCCTCAGCTCTTCTCTCTCTCCTCCATTGTTGCTGAGCTCAAAATTGAGGGGATCTCCTCATCCACTCAACCAATCTTGTTCATACTTTGAGAGGTGGTGGAGGAGACCCCGATCTATCATTCCACCGAGAGAAAGTTCACCAATTCGTGGTAGTCCTCAGTGGATCTTGGAGTAAGGGTTCCTTAGTGGAAGAGCTTCTTGGTGGAGCACTGGAAGAGCTTCTTGGTGGAGCACTGGAAGAGCTTCTTGGTGGAGTATTGGAAGGGTTCCTTTGGTGGAGCATTGGAGATGGGTTCCTATGGTGGAGCATTGGAGATGTGCAGCTATGGAGTCTATCTTGGTGATGTACTAGCTCCATAGGGTGTTGGGAGCATCCTTGTGTGTGGAGCTCACCCCAACCTTGTGAAGGAATCACCGCCTCGACCGGCGCCTTAGTGGAAGAGGGAGAGCACCTCCGTGGAGCTCTATCGAGGAAGAAGGTGAGGCCTTCCTTCGTGGTGTGGCCGTCTAGTCTCTCGTGTGAGACTAGCACCTCCTCAACGCAGACGTACTTCCTGTTATGGAAGGAACTGCGGTAAACAAACCTCGCCTCGCCTCCGCGCCCTCCGGTTGTCCCGCTCCTTACTCTTACTACCTCGTTGATTCCTTTACTTGTTGCACATGTTCTAGCATCATTTTAGGAACACCGCTATTGCAAAAGTTATCACCTTTACCTTCTGTTGCGCTAAAATTGAAAAAGATTAAAACTTGTCGTAGCGCCATTCACCCCCCCTCTTGTTCGCTACGATCCATTCAAGTGGTAGCAGAGCAAGGTTTTCTTGCTCGGGCTTTACCGCCTAAGAAATGGCTGAACAAGAGGTGGTTGTGAATGGAGTCATTCCCCGTGAGCAATCATCTCCATCATCAAGTGCCGATAATACTTCGGCTACTTTGTATGACCTCAAGAAATTGGAGTCATCCATTGTATCTCAATTGAAGGCCATGATGATGGAGTTGGTTACTCCAAAACCTAACCCCATCATAGATACTAATAGAGGTGTCAATGTTTCCCCATCACAAGTCGACTCTTTTCCTTGTGTTGAGATTGTTGAGCAATCAACAAATTCACATCGGGAAAAGGATCTTGAGGATGTTGACACCTCATCAAAGGGGAAGGATGCATCTCCATCAAGTGATTATGACTCAAATGTTCCAATGCACATGCCTTGCATCATGACTCATGGTTCACCACCATTACTTGAATCTAATAGCTTTGGTGATTGGAAACTCTTAATGCATTCTCATGTGCGCAGCACCTCTACCGAGCTTTGGCGGATCATTCAAGAAGGATATTCACCACAAGACCCAATGAACTTGACAAGAAGGGAAGTGGTGGACCACCAACTCAACGCCATCGCCATCAACATGATTCATTTGGCCATTACTCCCAAGGAACGCGCTCATATCCACTCGCTCAAGACCGCCAAGGAAGCTTGGGACGAACTTGACAAGCTCTTCCTTGGAAATGGGGGCATCCAATGCTCTCATCTTAGTGAAGCAATGGCCAATGACTTTGTCATGAAAGAGGGAGAATCGCCTGAAGAGATGTACCGACGCCTTATTGCTTTCGCCATCCAAATGCAAGATCTTGGAGCGACTTTTGTGGATGACCATTGGATCGAGAAAAAGTTCTACAATGCTCTACTTCCTTGGAGTGGAAACAAGAAACCAAACTCGAGATCAAGGGACTCTTGCTTCAATTGTCGCGACAAAAGTCACTTCGTTGCCGATTGTCTCTACAAGCCAAGGGACTTATATGGTGGATACCTCATTCGTAAGAGCAAGTTTCGACCCCTTCCCAAACGGCTCTCCAAACTACTCCCCAACAACCACGTCACCAAGATATCCTCCACCGAGAAGTCTAGAACTAACATGCTTCGAGATGAAGACCAGATGGTGGAAAATGAAGGACTTGAAAAGAAGAAGGAATCGGAACTTATCTCTCTCACCCAAGCTTATGAGGAAGAAGTGTGCATGCGTATGACTCTTCAAACTAGTGCTCTTATTCTTGAAGACTACAACAACTCTCTCATCTCCCAACTCAAGGATCGAGATTATGCTCTTGGTTGGTTGGACAAGCTCAAGACAAAGAAGGATTATCTTGAAGAAGATCATGAATGGTCAATTGAGGATGTTGCAACCTTTGCCAAGAAAAAAGAAGATGAAGGTCCTAATTCATGTTGTGACAAGCTCCTTGACGAAGTATGCTTCTTGAGAAAACACAATGCAAAGTTCTTGGATGTCATCTCAACTCAAGAGGAGGCCTTAGATGAATACTATCGCTTGAGTAAAGAGAAGGTGAAATGTTGTGATCATGAAGAAGAGATTGCCACTCTAAAGAAACACAAGGCCAAGCTAGTCGAAGTGAATGAGAGGCAAAATGAGTCCTTGTTGGAGTGGATCCGTTTGAGCAAAGAAAAGGTCACTTGTTGTAACCATGAGGATGAAATTGCTTATCTTAAGAGGAGCAAGGACAAACTTATGGTGATCAAGCTTATGCAAGATGAAGCCATAGAAGAATACAAACGCTCAAGCAAAGATTACATTTGCCGTAATCATGAGGACGACATTGCCACTTTGGAGAGACACAAGCATTCACTCTTGAGAAGGAATTCTCTTCTTGAGGAAGCTCTAGTGGACCGAGAAGATGAAGCTAATGACTTGAGGTCCGAGATTGAGAGTCTCCAAATTCAAGTCCAATTCTTGGAGGGAGTCATTGAAGCTCACGAGGACTTATGCAATGAAGGAGAAGTGGCAGTTATGCCAAAGAAGATTGAGAGAGAAGGAAGGATCAATGAAGCAAAGAATATGAAGGTAGAGCCCATTGAAAAGTGGGCTCCTATTTCCAACTCTTGATCCATGAAGGGCCTTGCTTTCGGAGGTGCTTATTGGGTGGTTATCTTGAAGCCACAAGTCTTATGGCCGGAAGCAAGGAATTTGGTGTCGTAATCAAGTCATCATATCTATCTTCCTCATGACGACGACACAAACAAGCTTAAAGGTATTGGAGCCTTGACAAGGTGGTGATCAAAGTCCTATCTTGTCAAGACTCTTACATATGTACTCCTTGTTCATTGCTCTACACTCTTGGGTCTTTGTACCTACTATTATGAACATGTAGTGGTCCTCTTGTGGAGCTAGACTCTTCAAGAGGCCACGGTCTAGGACTAATGGAATTTGCTTCTTTGTGTAGAGATTGTGTTTTGTAGGAATTGTGTTGAAAGGAAATGAATCATGATGAAGCTTCTCAAACAATTTCGATACAAGTTCTATGACATAATCCTTGCAAGAAGAAGCAACAATGGAACGGATTTTGTTCTCAAGATCTTGGATTTCTTCATTGGCAAAGAAGGAATCCACCTTTTGCTCCTAGCCATACTCTTACCCTAACCTCATAGGGTTGCCGGAAGTGAGAGACAAACCTAAGAAGACACTCAAGCATAATGATGGAGTATGAGTCCTTTGAGAGGCTTGTGGTATTGAGTGATGAGACTTTTCGATAGATATGATAGTTCTTTGGAGAAGGCGAAGTGCTTCTTGTGAGAAAGGAGATGCAATTCCGCCGATTACCATAGGAAGGATGAGTGTTGGCACTCGCCAATCTCAAACGCTACCTTCTATGAGTACCGGGGAAGGACGAAGTTCCATCTATATGGAGCCATCTACACCACAAGGCCAAGTCTCTTCCATCGGATAACCAAGTGCTAAGTCACCTCTTCCACAACCTCAAGTTCGGCATCAACATCAATGACGTCAAGGCGAGGACCCAAATCTTGATGATGATCAAGGAACCTCACACGAACCTATCCTTTTGATCTTCTCTCGCTGGGGTGCTAATGCGTCAAGACTCCTTCATAGTCTAAGCAAAGCACAAGATATTCTCAAGAGCAAGATGTGATGGGATTCAACGGTATAGCAATCCCAAGTATCAATTCTTCCCGAATGTGCCCAACAAGACAATGGACTCACTGTCTATCGTTTAATTGTCAAGGTTTGCCTCTCTACCTTTGTGCTTCGCATTCGGACATTGTGTCATAAGTGGATACCCATACCACTCTTGTGCCATATGTCTAGATGTAAAGCACGCATGAACATAGGGGGAGTGCGGTTTAAATTATTGAGCTATCCCTCCCCCCATGATGCACAAAGAAACTCAAAAGCATATGCCATTCGTCAATCAAGTGACTATGAGCTTCATGTTGAGTAGTAGTCGTGAGTCCTAGGTCTCTACGCGACCTCACACTACCAAACTCTTACACGGTTGCTTCGGCCACCAAACCTCCTCTTCGAGGAGTTTTTGTTCTTTTTGGTTTCTTTTTCTCTTCTCTTCTTGTTTTTGTTTGTCGTTTCTTCTTTTCTCTTTGTTTCTTCTCGGGAGATTCACCCAAGCTTGGTTTTTCTTGTTTTGATTCTTGCAAGCTTGGTTGGGTAGTACCTTAACAGTTCCGTAATCTAATCCCAAGCCATCATCTACCTCTTGAGCCAACTCCGTCTAAAAGCACAAGTCTACACCAAAATCTGAGTTCTTTTTGAATTTGTGGACGGTACTACCTCTTCTTGGGCCGGTACTACCGCTCTGGGGCAGTTCTCTGACGAAACTGAACAATTATCTCCATAACGGTACTACCGCTCTAAGTACCGGGCCAGTACCGGTAAGCGGTACTACCGCTTCTAGGAGCGGTACTACCGCTTGCTCCTTTTGACAAGAGGTACCGGTTGGGGTCGGGTCTTCCCCAAATCCTCACTTCTCCCCTTCCACCTCAAGTCAAAAGGCCTCCCCAAGCTCAAGACCTCGAGGAGATCGACCCCGATCTCCTTTTCCAGCCGCCATCGACCAAATCTCCTCCGTGGAGAAGCTTCCCCAACCTCTTCTCCGCCATGTCCTCCAGTATGAACCCTAAATTCTCTCTCTAGGGTGAGTTGATCTTCCTAGATGCATATGCTAGGGTTTGTTGGAGTTTTTGTGGTGGAGAAGCACTCTTGGAAGCTATTCATGTGTAAGGATACTAGCTAGCACCAATGTGTGACTCTAGGGTCGATCTTGCCATGGCCTCATTTTCGATCTGGATGTGCAGAGCTTAAGCGGTAGTACCGCTCATTCTCGAGCGGTACTACCGGTCAAAGCGGCACTACCGGGCAGAATTTGCGGTGCTACCGCTCTGTCTAGAGTCACCAATGTTGCTTGTTAGTGTCCAATTTGATCTTTAATTTCTCGGCTTGTGCACTTATCCCCTATTCCCTCCCAAACCTTTGCTATTCACAGGAGCTCCTAAGACCCGTGGTGGCAAGGTCAAGCCATCCTCTCGTCGTCACCGAGAGGAAGAGCAAGAGGAGATTATGCCAACAAGGACCACTAAACGACAGAGAGATGCAGCAGCAGGGGCAAGGGGACCTCAAAAATCAATGCTTGATGTAAAGAAAGGCCAGTTCTTGGAGGTGTGGGGGGCCAATCCTTATTTGCTCCCAAGAAATGCTCGCCAATGCCCCAATCCTTATTTTCATCATATCAATCAAGAGAGGATCTACACTGAGGTCTATGGGTCCAAAGAGTTCAAGTGTTGCCCCCAATACTCAATAAGCATGGACAAGCTCAACTTCGACCTCGACTACTTTGGAGAAGCACTTGAGATATGTGATGAACAAGGTCTTATTCCTATAATGACCTTTTCTCATGATTTCTCCCGGGAGGTGATTTGCCAATTCTATGCCACCGTGGTCTTTCTTGAGGATGAAGGAGGCTATCGCTCCTTGAAGTGGATGACAAAGGAGCATGTGATGGAGGCCTCATGGCAAGACTTTGCTAGAGCCATTGGTTATGAGCTCCCCGAAGACAACTCCAACACCTTCCGCATCCATCTCCAAGCCAAGCCCATGGCCAAGGAGAAAATGGCCGATCTCTACATTCAAGGGAGAATGTTATGTGGAAGCACCAAGGGCCTTCTACCCGTCTACGACATCATGAACCGCATCTACCGCTGCACCATCAACCCCAAGCATAGCAACCACGATGAGGTGCATGGATTCCTTGTGAATCTCCTTGTGCGCACACATGAGTTGAGGGGCCGCGGCAAGCAACTGGATGTCATGGATTACATTTGGCATGAGATGCGTGATTGTGCTTTCCTTCGCAAGCTCCCTCAGTACGCTCCTTACCTCATGAGGCTCATTTGTATCAAGTAGGATCAAGAAGGCCGCGGAGATCTTCTGGAACAATGCCGCCCCAACGTCACCATTCACAAGGAGAAGAGTCCTCTTGTCAAGGACCATGACCTTCCAAGGTTTGGCAAAGGAGCTCCCAAGGACAAGGATGAAGACGAAGCCGATAGCGACGACTCCGACTATGTGCCCAACTCCATCAAGCAAAAGGGCCTCTTCGCCAAGCTCACCGCTCACCTCAAGAAGTCCTTTTGCTTCAAGAGGGACCTCGAAGATAGGATGTACCAAGCTCATCATGACAACAAGAAGACCCGCCAACGCCAAAAGGCTATGATGAGGCACATGCAACTCCCGGTCTCCGAGGGCTCCGAGGACAACATCACTCCTCCCGGTGAGTGAAAGTCAAAGCTTGTTTGGTCTAGCTCCGAGGAATCCATCCCCGAGCCACCTCATGGCAAGGGCCTTGCCCAAGATGAAGAGGACGATGATGATGAAGGCGAGTATGAGGAGGAGGGTGAGGAGAACGAGGATGATGATGACGAGGAGGATGACGACGACGAGTGATTCCCTTGGGACGCTAGTAAGCTCCTTCTCCCTTTTTGGTGTCTCGATGCCAAAGGGGGAGAAGTTGATCTATTAGGACGGGAATTTGCATGGGGATGCCAAGGGCTTGGTGGCTTCATTTTGGTTCTTTCGGCCTTGGCATCAAACCTTTCCCCTAGTTATTCGGAACTTTATTCGTATGTGTGTTTGCTACTCTATTCGTGGATCTCCCGATCCCCCCATTTGTATTAAGACTTAATCGTGCGTAGCTTAATGGTCAATGGTCTCCATTATTTATTCTTTGTTTGGCCACATCATTCCTATGGAGGCACTTACTATTATGGTGAGTTTGGGTTTTCTCAAGGCAAAGGTATGAAAAGGTTCACCCAAACTCCCCTATATACAAATGCTCTTGCCTCTATAGTGTACTTGTGCTATATAATCTTGTCATATGTTCTTCTTAGCACTTATGCTTGGTTTGTAAAATTTAGGGGGAGTTCTCTCTAGGATGTGTGCATTTGTATACAAATGCATATTTTAAATATGAACACATCTAGGGGGAGCTTCGCCTATACTTGCAAACCAAATACCTTATCATAATATCCTATGAATTATTGCAAATTCGTGTGTTGTCATCAAACACCAAAAAGGGGGAGATTGTAAGAGCAAGATCCATATCCCGTGTTTTGTGTGTTTGATAACAACACTCGAACAGGAGGCTAGCGGCTCGCGTTCCGGCAAGAAAGCACGGGTCGGCCGGTACGTCCGCGTTGACCTCGCTCGGCAGCTATGGGAGGAAAACCGGCCGGTACCATGGCCGGACGCGAACTTGCGGGGAGGGGGCTGGTACCTGAACTCCCGGAGCGTGCCGGTCCCCCCCCCCCATGCCACGCTCGGGTCGAGAGCGGCGCGACGAGGTGTGGCGCCGCCGCGCGGTGTTGCCACCGGATCTGCGGGAGGATCCGGCGTACGCGCTAAACTCCTACAACTGGATTTCCTTCGGGGCGTGGGAGTTCGACGCGCGGCGCCGCACTGCCTACCTCGCCGACGTAGACTACTTCGAGCGCGAGATCGCCGCCGAAGAAGAAGAGAACGACCACGAGGACGCGAACGAGGACGGCAACGAGGACGAGGACGGCGATGTGACCATGCCGCAGTACGACCACGACGACGACGAACCGGCGTGGGATCCGGAGAACCAGCCGCCGGACATTTCGGAGGAGGAGGCCATTGCCATGGCACTCGCCAACAGCGAGCAGGACGAGCTCAATGAGCTCGCTTTGTGGGACGGGCTCGCAATCCAACTCCGCGAGTCAGCGCTCGCGCAGGGGAGGCCGGCGACTCCTCCGGCCACGCCGACGCGTTCCAACGTCCGCGCTCCGCCTGCTGCTCCAGCGTGGGATCCCTGGCCACAGCCTCCTGCCCATGCGGCGGTACCTCCTCCACCGCCGGCGTACGCGCTTCCATGGCCGACACCGCAGCTGATTGACCTCGTCAGCGACGACGACCAGTAGACAGCGCCTATTTTAGCACCCATTTCTGGCTTTTTTATGTCCTTTTTATTATCATGTAAATTATGGCGTATGAATGAAAAAAAATGCGTCGTGCCGCTGGAGCCACCCCCCCGACGCAAACGGACAACCGGACACTTTCGACCATTTCGCCCGACGCAAACGGACACGACGCGTCCGTTTGGACGTCCGAAATGCATCGCGCCGCTGGAGATGCCCTTAGATTCGTGCATGGCCAGAGCTGATACATGCATGGCTCGGGCCTAACAGCCGGAAGACGGCCGCTTGTCCACGCTAACGCTGACAGTGGGACCGCAATAGCTAATACACTGTCTACCGACAATTTGCTCGATTTGTTGCTGCATGTCCCAGAAATGGTACTGACACGAAAAATTACCAAAATCGGTACTGACCCGTCTACTTCGTCTCAATTGTGGTAGTTCCTTGTAATTTACTCGTCAAATCTAGGACTTGGCCAAGTTTCAATTGGGCATAAAATTAAAAAATAGAAAAATGAAAAACCAAAGCGCACATAGTCTTCTTATGTCTAATATATAGTAAGCATTAAAGATGGTAAACAAAGTCTAGACATATTCAAACTAGACAAATCATGTATCTACCCACAGACTCCAGAAGGACCCACAGACTCCCAATACGCATCCTGATGCGTCTTCTATTGACAAAGAAAATGGCTGGGAGTTTGCGTACCTATTGCACGTGACTTGTGCTCACTGAAGTGTGGGACCTCACGCATGGGCACCACACGTAAGTGACAGACCTGTTGGTGTAAAAACTTGGTTGATTATTATAGTGCATTAGAACAAAGTTTCCTATGGATTCAAGGGTAGGAAATCCAAGTTAACTCATTTACATGACATTATTTTTTCCATGAAGCAGAGTTAACACACCTATCAATTGGTACATTTTGGAGTGACTAAGAAGGAACCAGGCTTACTTATTCGTTTTCACGTGTAAAACTTGTCTAAATCTTGGTCAAACCAAATTGGCAGCAAATAAAAAAAACAGAAAAATGAAAAACCAAAGCACATAGTCTTATATGTCATATAGTAAGCATTAAAGTTGATAAACAAGGTCTAGACATATTCAAACCATACAAATCATGTATCTACCCCCAAACCCCTAAACTATGTCTTATGAAGTCAAGTATGAAGAGAAGTGGTTTTGGGTTTCAAACATGGAAATTTCAAAAACCTCCCAAAAACTTCATTTTAGGGTGACTAAGAAGGATACAGGCTTCCCTTTTCATTTCCATGTTCTATACTTGTTTAAATCTTGGTCAAACCTAGGATTTGACCAAGATTCAAATGTGCATCAAATTCAAAAAAATTCAGAAAAATGAAAAACCAAAGCACATAGTTTTCTTATGTCATATAGTAACCATTAAAGTTGATAAACAAGGTCTAGACATATTCAAACAAGAAAGATCATGTATCTACCACATATCCCTAAACTTTGTCTTATGTAGTCAAGCGTGAACATAAGTGGTTTTGGGTTTTAAATATGGAAATTTCAAAAACCTATCAAAAGCTTCATTTTAGAGTGACTAAGAAGGATCCATGCTTACCTTTTCATTTTCATATTTTAAACTTGTTTAAATAATTGTCAAACCTAGGATTTGACCAAGATTTAAATGGGCATAAAATTATAAAAATCAGAAAATGAAAAACAAAAGCGCATAGTCTTCTTATGTCACATATATATATAGTAAGCATTCAAAAGTTGATAATAAAGGTCTAGACATATTCCAATAAGACAAATCATGTATCTGCCCCTAACCCTAAACTCTGTCTTATGAAGTCAAGCATGAAGAGAAGTGGTTTTTGGTTTCAAACATGCATGGAAATTTCAAAAACCTCCCAAAAGCTTCATTTTAGAGTGACTAAGAAGGATCCAGGCTTACCTTTTCATTTTCATGTTTTAAACTTGTTTAAATCTTGGTCAAACCTAGGATTTGACCAATATTCAAATGGGCATAAAATAAATAAAATAAAAAACCAAAGCACATAGTCTTCTTATGACATATAGTAAACATTCAAGTTCATAAACAAGGCCTAGACATATTCAAACAAGACAAATCATGTACCCCTAACCCTAAACTCTGTCTTAATTATATATGAAGTCAAGCATGAAGCAAGAAGTGTCGTTTTGGGTTTCAAACATGGAAATTTCAAAAACCTCCCAAAAGCTTCATTTTAATTAGACTGACTGGTTAATTAAGAAGGATCCAGGATTAATTACCTTTTCATTGTCATGTTTAAACTTGTTTAAATCTTGGTCGAACCTAGGATTTGACCAAGATTCAAATGGGCATAAAAATTTAGAAAAAATTGAAATAATGAAAAACCAAAGCACATAGCCTTCTTATGTCATATAGTAAGTATTCAAATTGATAAACATGGTCTAGACATATTCAAACCAGAAAAATCATGTATCTACCCCTAACCCTAAACTCTGTCTTATGAAGTCAAGCATGAACAGAAGTGGTTTTTGGTTTCAAACATGGTAAATTAAAGAACCTCCCAAAAGCTTCATTTTATAGTTTCTAAGAGAAGGATCCAGACTTACCTTTTCATTTTCACATGTTAAACTTGTTTAAATCTTGCTCAAACCTAGGATTTACCAAGATTCAAATGGGCATAGAAATCAAAAAATGAAATACCAATGCACATAGTCCTCTTATGTCATATAGTAAGCATTCAAGTTGATAAACAAGTTCTAGACATATTCAAACCAAACAAATCATGTATCTACCCCTTATCGACCCTAAACTTCGTCTTATGAAGTCAAGCATGAAGAGAAGTGGTTTTGGGTTTCAAACATGGAAATTTCAAAAACCTCCCAAAAGCTTCATTTTAGAGCGACTAAAGGATCATTGCTTATCTTTTCATTTTCATATTTTAAACTTATTTAAATCTTGGTCAAACCTAGGATTTGACCAAGATTCAAATGGGCATAAAAATTCAGACATAAAATCTAAAGAATGAAAAACCAAAGCACATAGCCTTCTTAATTATGCCATATAGTAAACATTCAAGTTGATAAACAAGGTCTAGACATATTCAAACCAGAAAAATCATGTATCTACCCCTAACCCTAAACTCTATCTTAGAAAGTCAAGCATGAAGAAAAGTGGTTTTGGGTTTCAAACTTGCAAGGAAATTTGAAGAACTTCCCAAAAGCTTTATTTTAGAGTGACTACGAAGGATCCATGCTTACACATTTTCATTTTCATGTTTTAAACTTGTTTAAATCCTGGTCAAACCTGTGATTTGACCAAGATTCAAATGGGCATAAAATTCAAAAAAAATAGATAAATGAAAAACCAAAGCACATAGTCTTCTTATGTCATATAGTAAGCATTCAAGTTGATAAACAAGGTCTAGACATATTGAAACCAGACAAATCATGTATCTACCCCTATCCCTAAACTATGTCTTATGAAGTCTTGCATGAAAAGAAGTGGTTTTGGGTTTCAAACATGGAAATTTCAAAAACCTCCCAAAAGCTTCATTTTGGATTGACTAAGGAGGATCCAGGCTTAGTTTTTAATTTTCATGTTTTAAACTTGTTATATGTGGATTGCCTAGCCCTTTCCATCAGTTCGGAATTTTGGTTCAAGTGGCTAGTGCATGAAGATTAACATGGTATCAGAGCCCCAAGTCTCGAGTTCAAATCCTGGCTTTCACAATTTATTCTAAATTCCCCCGCAGCCTCTTGCCGTGTGGCGTGTGGTCCCGGCGCTGCCTCTTTGCCTCTCTACACGTGTTGACTTGTCTTCTCGTCTCCCCATCACACGTGAGAGGGGGTGTTGACGTGTACAAGTAGATTGCCTAGCCCTTTCTATCAGTTCGGACTTTTGGTTCAAGTGGCTAGTGCATGAAGCTTAACAAAATCTAGGTCAAACCTAGGATTTGACTAAGATTCAAATAGACATAAAAAATCAACTGTTTACAACAACACACAAAATAAACATGAAATTACATCTAAATTCCTAACTTTTACATGGAGGACCCTAGGCCGAAAGTAAGAAATGCGATCGGGTCTTGAATCTTGATGCGTCTTCTCTTGACAAAGAAGATCGCTGGGAGTTTGCGTACGTACAGCACGTCACGTGTGCTCACTGAATTGTGGGACCTGACGCATGGGAAACACACGTAAGTGACATGGATTCAAGGGTAGGGAAGCCAAGAGAAAAAAAGAGAATTTGGACAAAAATAACCCAAGTATGTCGAAAGTTTGTTTTTCCCAATCTTTTTGACTTTGGGTTATTTCTGTCTATTTTTCCGAAAAAACGAGGACAGAGACTGGAGACGAGTTGAGGATTTCTGGTGTTAGACTGGAAACAATGATGCATCTAGCTTCAGAGTACGTCAGATTAAGACTTCCTGAGCAACACTAGTCTGACGTAAGTACAGTGTATACAGACAAGACAGGACCCAACATTGCTACCCACGCCCCTCTGCGCCCCTTCAAAGAAATCATACTTCGTACTAGAATCTCGAATCGTAGGAATTAGTCTGACACGATTTCTGATTATTTAATTCATAGGATTGCAATTTTCAGAATTCATTGACAATACATTTTTATATAAAAACAAAAAATCCTTCATTGTGTAACCGTATGTTATTATTTCTTTTGGTTTTCACACGTAATCAAATGTTATTAGATCCAAATACCGTTGTTTCTCAATCCTAATATTTGGAGATGATCATCACTCTCTAATCATACAATTTTCATATTCCCGCACTTTGAAAATCTTGCGAATAATCAAAGCAGCCAAATTTTATGTTGTGTATTGTATATGTTTATGGCATGCTTAGTTTCATCGAATATTGTTTCGTTGCATCGCGGGGAAACCACATGAATTTAGATTAATTGTTGCATGTTTGTTTGTGGTGTGACCAACTGCTTTTGCAATGAAACAACCCCCCCCCCCCCCACCATGCACGCATTGTTTGGGTCCCATGCATGATGTGTACAAAATGTGAAAATAGAAATAATGCAGGAATTTTATATGATTGCATGTTGAATTAATCCTATATGAAAGAAATCACACAAATTTGAATTGCATGTTCTTTGGTTGTAGTGCTACACAAAAAACACGTGCATTAGTATGAATTATCATGTATTCACGAATCAAAGGAGCCACTGAGATTTGAATCCCACAAAATTTCTATGATTTTTTTCGAACCAAACAAGCCCAACAAGATTCCTAAGGAATATAATACAACGAATCAAACGGCTTCCGTTGTTGGAATATTTCCTTAGGACATCAATCCTATAGACACTATATGATCCAGTTTCAACGACAATCTGGTCGGTGTAGGCTCGAGGAGGCCAATTGTATATATATGTTTGGACCCGGTTGGTTGAGTGATCATGCTCGTGACATCCAGCCTGAAAGGTAAAATTCGGGCAAGGCCAACGTGACACCACAATACTTTTGAAATATTCAAAAGCGCGTAATATTTGTGAAATTTTAATAATAGCTACTACTTATGTGAATTTTTTCGGTCATACGCTTATTGGGGGGTAGGCTAACCCTAATGGCCTCCTCAAGATCCCTACCTCTACCAAGGTTTCCCGAGTTCATCCACCTCGACGGGTTCCTTGCCACTTTCGACCATGTTGTGGGCCTCATTTCGGGTTCCCGTACCACGACCAGTCCTTATCAGGAGTCCCGAACCCGATGCCATAATATTTGTTTGAAAAAAATTCAAGACCGCACAATATTTGTTGAAATAAATGAATAAGCATTTTTAAATAGCTAAATAAAAGAAGTATGAATTTTGAAAAACCTATTTTTTCTAAAACATTAATTGGAGCATTGACATGTTGAACCCACTTGTCGATTTTGCTATCAACGTGACTAACTAGCTGATTAGATAACCAAGTGGTGAAATTTGCAACATATTAGACCACCACATGGTGGAAACTGCAAAAAAAAATTGTCCAAGTGGTGGTTTGTGCAACATATAGAGCAGTACATTATATGGTAGTACAAGGTGCACTGCCGTGGGCCCGTGGTAATATATCATGATGATGGCAAAGGATCTTTTCTCTGCTGAAACTGTCCAGAGCTTTGATGAGACAAAATACAGCTCCACGGCGTGCAAGGACAGCTATACAATACATTAGCTTCTTCTCGGGTCACACGCCTTCACGACAGGTGCAGTAAGTGCAGCAGAGACCAGAGAGAGAAGGCACGCCCGTAGTACTTGTATATTGATTTCAATTCAAATTGTTTTTTTTTTGCCTGCCTCTCCGTCTTCTTCATCTCCATCTTCTCTGGTGACCCCGCCTACACCAGCAGCCCCTGCACCACCGCCGCCATGCCTTTTTCGGATCATCTTGAGCCACATGTTTAATGGTACTAGTAGGAGTTGTGGACTGATACGTCTCCGACGTATCGATAATTTCTTATGTTCCATGCTTGTTTTATGACAATACCTACATGTTTTGTTCACACTTTATATCATTTTAATGCATTTTCCGGAACTAACCTATTGACGAGATGCCGAAGTGCCAGTTCCTGTTTTCTGCTGTTTTTGGTTTCAGAAATCCTAAAAAGGAAATATTCTCGGAATTGGACGAAATCGACGCCCAGCATCTTAGAATCCCACGAAGCTTCCAGAACACCCGAGAGCCACCAGAGGAGGGCCCTATGGGCCCCACACATGTGCCCGGCGCGGCCCAGGCCTTGGTCGCGCCCCCCTACTGTGTTGCCGCCTCGTCGACCTTCCGACTCCGCCTCTTCGCCTATTTAAAGGTCCCTGACCTAAATCTTCGATACGAAAAAGCCACGGTACGAGAAACCTTCCAGAGCCGCCGCCATCGCGAAGCCAAGATCTGGGGGACAGGAGTCTCTGTTCCGGCACGCCGCCGGGATGGGGAAGTGCCCCCGGAAGGCTCCTCCATCGATACCACCGCCATCTTCATCACCGCTGCTGTCTCCCATGAGGAGGGAGTAGTTCTCCATCGAGGCTAAGGGGCTGTACCGGTAGCTATGTGGTTAATCTCTCTCCTATGTACTTCAATACAATGATCTCATGAGCTGCCTTACATGATTGAGATTCATATGAGTTTTGTATCACTATTCATCTGTGCTACTCTAGTAATGTTATTAAAGTACTCTATTCCTCCTCCACGGTGTAATGGTGACACTGTGTGTGCATCGTGTAGTACTTGGCATAGGTTATGATTGTAATCTCTTGTAGATTATGAAGTTAACTATTGCTATGATAGTATTGATGTGATCTATTCCTCCTTCATAGTGTGATGGTGACAGTGTGCATGCTATGTTAGTACTTGGTTTAGTTGTGTTGATCTATCGTGCACTCTAAGGTTATTTAAATGTGAATATCGAATATTGTGGAGCTTGTTAACTCCGGCATTGAGGGTTCGTGTAATCCTACACAATTAGTGGTGTTCATCATCCAACAAGAGAGTGTAGAGTATAGCATTCATCTATTTATTCTGTTATGTGATCAAAGTTGAGAGTGTCCACTAGTGAAAGTATGATCCCTAGGCCTTGTTCCCAAATACTGAAATCATCGCTTGTTTACTGTTTTACTGCATCTCTACTGCCTGCAATATTTCCACCATCAACCACACGCCAGTTGTAGCATCAAGTATTTTCTGGTGCCGTTACTACTGCTCATATACATTCATACCACCTGTATTTCACTATCTCTTCGCCGAACTAGTGCACCTATACATCTGACAAGTGTATTAGGTGTGTTGGGGACACAAGAGACTTCTTGCTTTGTGGTTGCAGGGTTGCTTGAGAGGGATATCTTTGACCTCTTCCTCCCTGAGTTCGATAAACCTTGGGTGATCCACTTAAGGGAAAACTTGCTGCTGTTCTACAAACATCTGCTCTTGGAGGCCCAACACTGTCTACAGGAAAAGAAGCATGAGTAGACATCATGGACTTTTATCCATATCGCTCTACCAGCTGCCGCTCGCACTATCTTCCAATACCTCATACCCAAACGCCAGCGTCCCACTCCCACACCCCCACACCCACTTGACCGCATCTTTCCAATGGCGAGATCGATCAATGAGAGTGGCAGTTCTTGGGTGTTTGCTGATGGCCCCTTTGAAGAAATCGCATCCCGATGCGATGTCATCACCGCCGCGAGCCTCGTCAGTTCATGCAAGTTTTATCATGATTCAGCAACACAAAGTGTAGCTCTGCCTGCATCTCAGCCGTTTGGCTTGCCCTGTATTCTTCATACTCACCAAACTCAGGTACCCTCCGCGCACAATCCCTTCTCCCGTGTCGTCAAGTTCAAGCAGCAGGGTGCGCAGAAGGGCGAGCAGTAGGATTCGAAAGAGCGCAAGGGTACATTGTGCCAACTGACGCTTCTGGACAGGATCTCTTCCGATGCCGTGATTCCAGATGGTGGTACGGGCATGTGGGCAGGCGCGAATGGAGATTGGATCGCTCTTCTTGGCTTCCCCTGGAATTGGGAGCTTGTCAATGTGTACACTGGTCGCCGGATTCCTCTACCAGCAATGCGTGAGTTTAAATCCACCCCGGATAAACTTGTGTTCGAGTCTAATGATCAACATCTTCAACTGCTGAAGATAGCTATTTGCCGAGTTCCAACAGCTGCTTCAAATTATACTAGTTTCTCTGTTCTTGCCATCTTCAACGCGGCAATTGCAGTCCTTCACTGTGCTTCTAGCACATGGACAGTTCTTGACAACCAGTTCTTAGAGTTCGGCTACTCCGATGCAATCATCCACAAGGGTATTTTATTTGCTGTAACTCAGACATGCAAAGTTTATCCATGGAATCAACTTTCTTGGGGTAATTTTTCTCATCTCATATGATGTGTTTTCGCTATTACCTGCTAGTTTCAGATTTAGCTTTAGCCTTTTTCTTTTTGTTGTGCAGTTTTCATGTCATGCCTGTACCTTTCCCCCTCTATATTCAATCAAAATCAGCAGCGATATGCCTTTGAGTCAAAATAAAGTACTCCCTCATATCCAAATCAAATTGACTCAGCTTTGTCTAATGAATGCATCTAGCTAGACAAACTTGAGTCAATTAATTTGTGCATATCTAGCTAGATAATCCAGTTGAGTCAATTAATTTGGATCGGAGGCAGTATTTTAGCTAGTATCATTATTCATGTATGTAATGAACTAATCAAGTTTTGCTGAACTGACTTCAAGCTGTGCTTTCCTTTGCAAGGTCCTTTGTTGATCAGCACGGCACCTATTCCGCCAAAACTTGATGAACAAGGTCGGTACAATCTTGGCTCCTGGTGGTTAGCACGATCTCCTGATGGTTCTAGACTTTTTCTGGTCCATACGGGATTATACTGGACTGGTTCGGATTTTACCTGCTGCTGCTACCTCTGAGGGTCGTCATGGTCGCACTATTAGCGGGTATGGTAAGGGTTTACTTGGCTGCGAGGTGTACAGCATGGACACCAGTAAGTTGATGCCAACGAGGCCATGGAGGAGGATTATTTCCCTTGGATCATATTCTCTCTTTTTTGGAGTAAACTATCCGATTATCATTCCAGTAGAAGATAGGGCAGAACATGACCGTCCAAATATGGCGAGAAGCAACTCTGTTTACACATTGCACCATGTAGTAGGCCTTGCATATCCTCCTTCTCCAGAAATTTGCCGCTTCAGTTTGAATTCTGAAGACTGTACTGTTGGTTTCCAAACCAACATTAGATGGACATGGCGGCATGTTCCGTTGTGGTTCATCCCAAGCTTTGCCAGCGCCCGACAATGGAACCTGCCTTCGCGTCACAGGTCCAGAAAGAAGGGTTGATGTACTTTATGTAATACTCGTGTTGTAATGCAAGATTTGTATCTGTTGAACTATTTCATTTGCATGTTTATCTCTACCTAGGCTACTCCCTTTCCGTAGTTGTGTTGTACTATCTGTTGAACTATTTCCTTTGCCTGTTATCTCTACCTAGGCTACTCCTCCGTAGTTGTTAAATTGATGTAATGCTCCTACAATGCAGGCTACACTAGGCATGTGGCCTGTAATGTTATCAAACACCTTTTGTACTCGTTCTAGTATGCATTTCACATGATAGCTCACATAATTAAAGTACTCTTACAACGTATTAGTTGAAAGATATCTCTCATAATTAAGTACCCCTCTTTGAGCTTATGCAAAACATAAATGACTATTTTAGAAATATATAGTCTCATCACAAGATTATATTAAAAATAATGGTACGTAGTTCTATTAGAAAAAGAAAGTGTGAATAGTAGAATGATGTAGAAGTGTTTTTTGAGGTCTGTGCATAGCTAGTATTCATTGTGCAAAAGCACTTAGACTAGTCACAATGGGAAGTATCATAGACTAGTATCATACATACTCCCTCCTTCCTCAAATAAGTGGACATCTAGCCTCAAACTTTGTCCATGAAAGAGTGTACTTCTATGTTCCCAATGCACTTTAAATTAGCAAAAGTTATTTCTCTCTCATCGCATGCAAATCAAACCCAATAATATTCAACACATGTTATCTTAATTTTGTACATGCACTTAGCCTATTGGATATGAAATAATTAAAGAGGAGAGAGATGTTGGTTGCATCTTCCCAATGCAAAAAATTTATCTCTTTTTACTAATTTACCTTGAAAATCCCGCACGTCCACTTATTTATGGACGGAGGGAGTATGATACTAGTTTATGATACAACACCTACAATGCATAGTATCATGAATTAGTATCATAGTTCCATTCTATTTAATGTTTTGTAGAATCTCAATGGAAATATGTGTACATGATGTGTTTGCCACTAAAATTTCTAGTTTTACGTGCTATGATACCGTATCTACCTATGATACTAATTTCACCTCTCTCATCATTAATTGATGTGCCACATAAGATTTATACCTACATGACATGCATGATACTACTACTACCTATGACGTGGGCATTACCCTTTGAGTAACCAGCATTGCCCTATCCGGTATTGACTAATTGGAGGCCCATGAAGACACCTGAAGGCGAGATGGGCCACTAGGTCGGCGCACCAGAAGATTCCTTGATGGACAAGACAAGGAAGCAAACAAACAAGGAAAGATCGGATCTAAACTACTCTAAATCTAGTCGTATTATGTTAGACCTCTTGAGACCTGTCCTCCTATATAAAGGCCAGGAGAGGGGCTGCCGAGGGACACGATCAATCTTAGCAATCTTAGCCAGAAAAAGCTTAGAGCTAGGTAACCCTAGCAATAGCAATCTCGACTAGATCTCAGCCGAACTATTCGGCACCCCATTGTAACCCATTGTCTTCATAATCAAAGAACAGACAGGCAGGACGTAAGGGTTTTACCTCATCGAGGGCCCCGAACCTGGGTAAATTGCTCTCCCCGCTTGTCTGTGAACCGATGTCTCGTGTCAGCCTACAGGATTCCATCAACCCTAAGCCCCTATCGGAGGGCATTGGCGAGGAGTACCCTCGACAATTGGCGCCGTCTGTGGGAAACCTGTCGGCACAAGATCGGACATCGGCTGAACCCGACATGTCATCAGCAGCTTCATCAACACCATCATCGCCTCATCTGGGAAGCCCGATCCGTTTTGGCTCCTACGAATTCACCCCACACAGCGAATCATCTCGCTCGACCTTCTCTGGTCTACAAGACAACATGGAGATGGCTTTCGGGAGAGTCCACTACAACGTCAACTCAGAAGGAATTCTTCGGTTGCTGGAATCTCCTATCTCCAGATCGACGAGTCCAAGCGCATCGTCGACACCCGACCTTTCGGCTGGCCTGACAAGCCGGTCGAGTCCGTCCGCGCCTTCGACTCCTCGTTCGGCATCTTTCATGTCGGTTGGATCTGATGACCCCGTGCCCTCGGAGCTGACCTCGTATTACTGCATGAACTGCGACACCAGGCATGGACTGGGGTCAAGCGACACGCCATTCATCTGCAACGCCTATTATTTATCGGGAGAGGACAGCATCGGCAGCATTTCCCGAGGAGACACCCGAAGAGTGGCGCCCCTCCAAGTTTACGTCGCTAACAGGGGAGACGGAAATCGAACCCCCCGCTCCAGCAGGCGGGCTAGTTTTGAGAACAGCGCCAGCAATGACAACAGCGACCACACCATTACAGAGGAGGAACGGGCAGCAGCCAACAGCCGTACTCAACAACACACCGCTGTTGGCGGGAACCACGGTTGGCACACTCAATGCCTACCGCTCCATATTGGCGAAAAATCGGGAGCGCCTATCTAAAGAGCAAGCCACCCTCAAGAGACGCCTATCTGCGGCAGACCGGTCCAGCGAACGACGAAGGGGCTCGCAGGGGAGTGCCTCTCGAAGTACTCACGAAGGAGGCAAACATCGATCGAGACTGTCCAGGCTTTCGGAAGATGACGCAAGGGAGATAACGTCAATCCTGACCAAGTCTTTTATACCCACGGACACCGCAGGCATGCCACGGCCAAAAACCGTCGCGGGAGCAACAGCCAATCTTGCAGCATACCTCATTAACCAGCGCCCCGAAGGATCCATGGCTCAGGCCCACCGTGGCGCTTTGGAAAGTCTTGCGATATTAGGACATAAGCTAGTTCCACCGAAAGAAAAGACCCTGCAGGCCAGCGGTTCAAAACATCGCGCAAGAGACGCTCGGGATGAAATCACACAGAGCAGGATCGACAAAGCGAGGCGGTGACGCGCCACCAGGGAAGAATTTGACAGTGATTCTTCGGATGAGACCCAGGAGAACGACGGCGAGCTTAGAGGAGCTGATTGTTTGAGCTACAAAATTCGGGAGGCGATGCCACCCAAGAAGTTCAAACCCACACCTACCGACGCCGCGAAATACGATGGGCAGCAGGAGCCAAGATCCTGGATAGAGGACTATCTGCAGACAGTAATTCTGCAAAAAGGGAATCAGATAGCAGCAATGCAATGCCTGCAGCTTTACCTAAAGGACTCAGCACGAGCCTGGCTCAGAGGAATGCCAAAGGGTTCCATCAAGTCATGGGACGACCTAGTAGAAGCCTTTGTCGCTAACTTTCAAGCAACCTATAAAAGGCCCGGCGGGATTGAGGAGTTGCGGCACTGTCAGCAAAAGCAGAAGGAGTCGATGCGCGCATATATCGGGAGGTTCACCAAACTCCTGAATGCTGCGGAAGACGTATCAGTCGACAGAGCAATCGACGCTTTCAGTGATGGCATCCGACGTGAAAGCTATATAGAAGAACTTGGGCGCAAGAAGCCAAAAACCATAACCAAGTTAATGGAAATCGCCAGCAGCTGGGCCGATGGCGAAGACAACGTCCGAAAGCCACGACAGCACAGTGACGACGAAGAGGATGACCAGCCGAAGCATGATTCGGGTGGTCAAAGGGATCGCAACAAGAGAAGGAAGAACCGCAGTTACGACAACAATAACTTGGTGGCTGCAGGTTACTCTGATCGGCAGGATGATCGGTACGACGACAGGCGAGACGATCGACAAGACGGTAATCGGAACAACTCTGGGAACCGTGGCAACTATAAACCACGACAACAGAGAACTCCCGAATTGCCTTACGCTGAACAGATCAACGCCCCTTGCTACCTGCATTCATATACCGATTCCAAGGATGGTAAAGTAAAATCTAGCCACCTGCTCAGGGACTGTCGGCAGTTCCTCGATATGCATAAACTCATCCAGCAGGCAGGCCAGCAACAGCTACCACCACCACCACCGCCACCCCCATCACAACATCAGGACCAGCAAGCTCAACCTCATCAACCCAACGAGGCGTTTCCACCACCACGTGGGCAGATGAGCATGATCCACATGACAGGCGTTTCAAGGAGAGAGATGAAGAAGCTCACCCGAGAAATTAACCTGGTAGAAAGTGTTATGGCGAACATTCCTGAATATGTTGAGTGGTCGTCTCAGGAAATCACGTTCAGTTGAATGGACCACCCGATGACTATACCAAAACCAGGAAACGCCACCCTAGTGGTCGAAGCACAGATAGGAGGGTTCAAAATGAGCAAAGTCTTTATGGATGGAGGAAGCGGACTCAACCTGATATTCCTTGACACAATTCAAAGTATGGGGATCACCATGAGAATGTTGGAAGACTCAGACACCCGCTTCCATGGGATACTCCCTACTTCACCAGCGCACTCTCTCGGCAAAGCATACCTGAACGTCGTCTTCGGCAAACCCGACAATTTCAGGAAGGAGAAGATCGAGTTTGAAGTCGTGAACTGGGAATCACAGTATCACGCCATACTCAGGAGACCAGCTTATGCCAAGTTCATGGCTGTGCCGCACTATGCATACCTCAAGCTAAAGATGCCAGGGAACAACGGGACAAACATCACAGTCTACGGAAGTTTCTCGCGCTCGGACAATTGTGATCGTGACTTTCAAAGGATTGTTGCAAAGTTTGGGCCACGGCGAGAGACTGTCGACCCTCCGCCCAAGTTGACGATACAAGAAATCAAGGAGGAAAAACTCGACAGGGAAATCAAGAAGAAGCCAGCTCCCGAAGCCCCAGCAGCAAAAGCATCAGCAGAAAAAGTTTAGGCAGTCGCCGATACAGAAGATCTAGGAGGCAGCAAGACGCTAACAATCGCTGCCCAGGCACCTGGCGAAATCAACAGCGCTGCAGCAACCACCAGCATGACAAAGAAATCGGAAGACGCTTCTGAAGAAGAGAAGAACCCCTTCCTTGATAAAACACTCCCTTAGTTTTTAAATTTTTCCCTTTACTTTACACAGGGCCTCCTTTCGCCCTCTAGTTTCGTATTTACCCTATCAATAAGCACTTAAGTTTCGATTCTTGTTAAAGTATTGCAGTAATATAAAGCATCTATGACTGTGCCGCCATCAAGTAACGGCACAACGTAACGCGCGGCAGAAGATAGCGCCCCAGGGCAAAAGCCTCTACGAGCACTGCAAAGAAAAACGAGGACATTAACCCTTTCCTCTGCTTCAGATGCCTCTACGAGTGCCGTACAAAGCAAGAGTTTGGAAAACTTATACACAACCCACGCTCGATATTTTACTTATGGAAATATCAGAGAGCAACGGGCTCATCGGCAGAATCATTACACCCGAAATATTTGGGAATGACTGTCGAAATTTACAATCGTTTGAAAGCAAAGTTGCACATACAACAGGTTTAGCAAAACCTGCAACACGAGCTGGTCACTCATAATGATTTGCTGACCAACTAGTACACATACATCCAACGGGCAATTAAGCTTTGCTCCTTTGAATATTTTCCAACGGCATGGTAAAAGTACATATTCATGTATTAACCAGATAAAAAGTTTCGGCTCAACAATCCTAACACTCGGATGGACTAGCCAATACAATTTACAAAAGTAACTTTACACCTTGACATCACCCTTGCGGAGTTTCCCTTTCTTCAGGTACCTTTGACTCCTCCTCAAGCCTGTCGACAATTATATGGGCGGGTGCTAAAACCTTCGGATACAGCTCTTCAAAATCACCAGTTGCATTGGCGATAGTTAACAAGCAAGCTGAAGGATAACGAGCAAGCACAAGGACAAGCGTACACTTGGCCCCTGCAAAAACTTGAGCTCTTGCTAGCTCCCGAACCTTCTTGGCATTTCCAAACTCAGACATCAAAGTCAAAAGAGTAGGGGGAACTGCATTCAAAGGAAACATCGTCTTCCAAACTACCCTCATAGCTTTGTAGCACTTGTCGAAGAACTGGTGGACTTGTTGCACTCGATCCTGAAATTTGATGACAGCCGAAGCCTTCGAGTGTTCCCGCCAAAAAATATCTTCGGATGAGGAAAGCTGAGTCAAAGCATGCACTCGCTCATGTATCCGCTTGTTCTCTTCCGCATGGTTCAAAGCTATGACTGGCAAAAGAATCAGCAAAGACTCAGACAAGGAGTTGCTAACAAACAGGCAATGGGATCAGGAAACATACAGTTTAAACATTCGGTAGCTTTATGCAGCTTACTAAGAGTGTACCGCTCCACGTCGGCTGCAATCTCGCTCTTTTTATTGACAATGGCAGCTAAGGCATAAGTGCTGCGTAAGTCCTTTTCCATCTGCGTGACCCGGTCCTTCATACGCTGGATCCGATCACTTTCAGGAAGGGCACCCGAAGAGTCATCAACAAAAGAGGGCACTGGGAAGACCGGCAGGAATTACCGTTATAAAGGGATGATGGATATGGTACAGCCGAACATCCAAAATAACACCCATCGGGAGAAGTGCAAGAAAGTGATATCATAACAAAAGTGTGCTAACAACATTGCTAGCACGGAGTTTATTACAAGCATAAGTTTTGCGGCAGAACAATGTTTCGCATCAGCTCAAGCACAATTTTGTTACAAGAATCAAGGGAGTTGGGTCTGAGTCGATAAACTGGGTCCAGCCGACGACTTCCTTGATGAAACCAATTCAAGGAGCTGACGGGCACAAGTAAGAGCAGACGCTTTAAAGGCGCTCAAATCAACAAGCTTCCCGTCTCGCTCTTTCGGAAGCCCCTTAGTCATTTCCTCGATGTCACCCTTAAAGCCGTAACCCATCATAAGCTGGAAGGCAAGGACAGCACCAAAAGTGCGCGATGTACGCTTGAATACCTCGATGACCTCCTTGGTGTCAACCGCGAAGGTATCAATCAGCTGTCCCAGGGTCTTCTCTTGCTTGATCTTGGGGAAGATCATCGAGTGCATCCGCGCCAGGGCACCCTTCCCCTTTACAAGAAGCTCTTGTGTAAGCTGGTGAGAAGCAAGAATCATTGATACAGCATTCGCTGGAGAGTTATTTGGAACTCTTTCCACGGCATCGGCAGGGATGTTCGCTGCCTCTGCAGAAGAAAGGAAGAAAAAATTCATTCATTGACAAAAAGATCGAATCCATAAGTACGTCATTCGACAGAAGTATGTTAGAAATTACCAAGTAAGGCCAAAGAAGACTGATGAAGGACTTCATCCTTTTCGGCTGCCCGAGCTTCAGCCAACAACCTAGATGCTTCCTCCTCCTTTAGCTTCTCTTTCAGCTTGATTAGTTCTGCCTTCAAAGAGTCAACCTCTTGGCGAGCCTCAACAGCTATCTTGACTGCGCCATCCAATTTCAAGGAGGAAGATTTGACTTCCTCTTGCAGCCGAGCCTTGTCAGCTTCCAGAGAAGTGAATTGAGAGGCGAAGGCCTCCAAAGAGGAAATAACGCCTCGCAAGTCCTTAAGAAAGAAGATATTTTACTAGAAATTGTCAAAGCAGAGCACGCTCCAAAAGATTTGCATCACAGATTAGGAAAAGGCTTACAGAAGGAGGAGTTGCGGTGGCAGCAGTTGGGGAGACGCCCTTCCCTTTGGAAAGGGAAGAAGCAGTCAATGCTTGAGCCATAGGGGCGGCCTTAGGAGCCGAAGCTTCAGAAGCCACTACGACCGGCGAGGCAGCATCAGGTTTGGCTTTTTTAGACGGGGGTTCAATAAACCCTTCGTCGCTGCATAGGTGAAAAGTCGACAATGGATATAGAAAGAGTGAGAAAAATAAAAAGGCAAAGTATAACTTTAGAAAAGAAACTACTTACATGTCGAAGAGATCATCTTCATCGGCAAAGCCGCCGATTGATCTCTTCACAGGTGAAGCCCTGGCCTCCTCCGTAGCTGCATCAACAAAGGTATCATGGTCAGCGTCGTCATTACGCGTTGATCCATCCACGACACCAGCGTCATCGGCCGAGGAGGGAAGGTCGGTGTGGGCAGCTTCAAAATCTATCGGACCATTGTGTTCATCCTCTAGGCCTGTATGCTCGACAGTGTGGAAATCTACGGGGATTGAGGAGCCTCTCCCTTCAGAAGAGTCATCTGGAGAGTCATGCGTATTTCCAGAAATTATGGGGATCTGTCGAAGAAAATAACAAAGGAGAATGAGAAGAGATCAGTGGAATCAAATCTTCCTGGTTAAAGGAAGTAAGGCACCGGACTTCATCAAGCAACTCCTTTTCCGACAGGGCGGCAGCGTTAATCCTGGTTTCATCCTTTGGACCTGAGTACAACCACATCGGGTGAACTCTGGCCATGACTGGTTGGATTCGGCGCTTCAAGAATACCGCTGCCACCTCTGTGCCGATCATAGTTTGGCCATCAGCCTCTTTGATTCGAAGAAATTTGGCGAATAATTCTTCGGCTGATGCTCTCTCATCGGGTGAGAGAATGTTCTTCCAAGAGTTCTTGGGTTTGGCTTTGGAAACATCGGCATAGCAAGGAAGCCGAGATTCGGGTAACAGGGAGTCCTTGACGTAAAACCATTTCAGCCTCCATCCTTGCACGGACTCTCTCATTGGGAAATTAAAGTAATTGACCTCTGAACGAGCGACAAAACCTACTCCTCCGGTGACAAAGTACCCATTACTACTGATGTATCTCTTCACGTAGAAGATCTTCTTCCACAGCCCGAAATGAGGTTCAATACCCAGAAACGCCTCGCAAAGGGTGATGAACACAACAACATGGAGGATTGAGTTGGGGGTAAGTTGCCATAATTGGATTTCGTACGTCCGCAAGAGATGGAGGAGGAATCCATGAGTGGGGAGCGAAAGGCCTCGGTGAAGGAAAGATAAGAACATCACAGTAAATCCAGCAGGAGGATCAGGCCGAGAAATCTCACGTGGAAGGATCACATCTCCCGCATCGGAGGATATCAATCCTAGGCTTCGGGACCTCTTCTCGTCACGCTTGGTGACGGTTGATGCTACCCAGTCCCCGGGCTTGACCATTGAGCTCGGCGGCGCTGGCGGCGCTGGAGCTGGGGGAGGAGCGCTCGGAGCGCTCCCCTTCGGAAGAGAAGAGGAGGACTTGGCGGTGGCACCTCCGCTGGTGGAGCTAGTGGTGGCAGCAGGATTCTTCTTCTTCACCATTGTGGGATCTGAGGAAGATTGGAAAAGCTGTGGTGTCGGCGTGACAACGGTGAAGGAAAGAAGAAGGGGAAGAATGAGGAGATACTGCGGGAACCGTGGAGGAGATTAGGAATTTTTCGCCCTTTGGAGATTTTGAGGAGAGGATAAGAACTGTAAAAGCACGTGGCGCTAGAAGAAGGGGTGGAACCGGCAGCCCACTATTCCCACGATTGTGCGAAAATCGAGGAGCCACCTCGATCGTTACGCGGTCAAGCCCTAAAAAACTGATCGCACAGAGCTAGGGCAAGCCCGTCAGGTCAGGACCCGTCAATCAGCCTGCAGCAGTTACACGTCAACAATGACGTCATAAAAAAACTAGAGGCACTCGAAGGAAACATGAAAAGTCATCGGATGAAGGGTTTGAGTCTACGCACGGATTACAAGCATCCGAACCTAGACTCGGGGGCTACTCCCATCGGGAGCGCTGACGCGCATCCGATAAAGTGAAGACTCGACAAAATAAGCAGTCGAAGGAAGAAGGATTGAGTCTGCACCTAGACTCGACAATTACTCCCATCGGGATGACGCGGTGCACACCCGATAAAAGTTTTTTGCACTCCAGGATCATGCCCGGGGACTTGATTCTGTGTAGGGTAACGTTGTTTTGCCATCGGCAGTTAACCGACAAAAGTTGGGCACGTTACTCATTATCCTTTGCATAAAGAAAGTATATCGGATGACCTATGAAGACCTGCGAAAAACTCGGCAGAGGAGAGTATTCGAGTAGTACAACTTGAGTCTACGCACGGATTGCAAGCACACGTACCTAGACTCGGGGGCTACTCCCATCGGGAGCGCTGACGCGCATCCGACAGAAGAAGATGAAGCAGATTCAAGATGAACAAGGACAATGAAAGACATGCATTAGTCTCTACCCGAATTATCTTCGGCTAGACACTCGGGGGCTACTGACGTGGGCATTACCCTTCGAGTAACCAGCATTGCCCTATCCGGTATTGACTAATTGGAGGCCCATGAAGACACCTGAAGGCGAGATGGGCCACTAGGTCGGCGCACCAGAAGATTCCTTGACGGACAAGACAAGGAAGCGAACAAACAAGGAAAGATCGGATCTAAACTACTGTAAATCTAGTCGTATTCGGTTAGACCTCTTGAGACCTGGCCTCCTATATAAAGGCCAGGAGAGGGGCTGCCGAGGGACACGATCAATCTTAGCAATCTTAGCCAGAAAAAGCTTAGAGCTAGGTAACCCTAGCAATAGCAATCTCGACTAGATCTCAGCCGAACTATTCGGCACCCCATTGTAACCCATTGTCTTCATAATCAAAGAACAGACAGGCAGGACGTAAGGGTTTTACCTCATCGAGGGCCCCGAACCTGGGTAAATTGCTCTCCCCGCTTGTCTGTGAACCGATGTCTCGTGTCAGCCTACAGGATTCCATCAACCCTAAGCCCCTATCGGAGGGCATTGGCGAGGAGTACCCTCGACAACCTATGATACTCCCATTGTGACTATTCTTAGTTGAAGCAAAACCGAGCCGTGGCCCACCCAACCTAGAAAAATTAAGCTTATGTTATTTGTAAAATTCAGCGTAATATTAGCTCATTTTACTTTCCCTCAGCTTGTTGTCCCTCCAACCTTTCTTGTCAAGGTCCACCGCTATGCAAAATGCAAAGAGCATCCACTATGTTGTCCACAAGACCTATCTACAAGGAAAAAGTAGTTGATAAGGTTGTAGTGGAGGTTATCCACAAGTAATATTTCCTTGGGCTGCATGATTCGTAGGAATAGGAAAAAACATATGATTAGTATGGCATGCCTAGTCGAATCTTGTAGGATGATGAGTTCTCTTTGATTCAGCCAAAGGAATTATCAATGAGATATGACCTCATGTTTATTTTCCATAGGATTATTTCCTATAGGATATGTTCCCATGAATCAAAAAACTAGCTGGTGTAGGAAAAAAATCCCGTAGAATCAAACAACTAGCAATCAAAAATAATTTATCTCGCATTCCTCTGTCGTGCATGTGGGTACACCAATAGCATATACATGTTGGTCCCATCTTAATGTTAAGGTTCAGTTCATCATACATAGTGGAAACTTCACAAGATAAATGGGACCCAAGTTATGGAGAAAGTTAATATTATTATTATATATATACACACATATATAGGTGATTCCCCGAGGGAATCCACTATGTTGTTCACAAGGAAAAACTAGTCCATAAGGCTGTCTATTATACATAATGGATGTGTTCCACAAGGAAAATTTCTTATGGGTGACCTACAAGCTTGTTGGTTGTCCACAAATAAAAGAAAATAATTTCTCTCTCCTTCCTCATACTATTAAGATGCTAAGGTTCACTTTCTCATACTATGTGGGTCCCATCTTAATGGTAAGGTTCACATCTCACACTACGTGGGTCCCATCTTAATTAATGTTAAGGTTCATATCTCAAAATTCTAGTAAATCATGCATATTTCGATTTATATTTTGGTGAAGTTTCATTCGATTTGAATTATAGGTTTGTGAGCAAATATATATTTAGTTTCAACTAGTGCTCGAGTACGTAAGAAGCTATTTAATCACAAGCTTCATATATTTTAAAACAAGGCATCTACATATTACTGGATTTTTTCAAAATTTTCTGAATAGTTTTTTCCTTTTTAGCTTCGAAATAAGAGATAGTTTGGAACTTTGGATCTCAAATGGATGGTAGATGGTTGCAGATAGTCACAATGTATCTTGGAAGCATCAAGTCACTGAAGCTCTGTCTGGTTTCCAAACCAAGCTAGGAAAGGCATTGAAAATGAAGTTCTGCTCTAAAACATCTCTCATTCCATTTTGGTGCTCGCGCGGTTGCATGTTGCCCACGTGTTAAGGTACGTGTCTCTAGCATGTAGAGAACTACGGTTATTGGCGACATATATATCGAAATGGAAACTGTAAAAAAACCCTCTCTGGTCAACCTGATGTGACGAGACATCACTACACCAAATGTCGTCGCAAATTTATAGATGGGTGGCGTGCTAGTATACCAACAGTCAAATCGGCGCCCAGTCGCAGCAGCAGCCTAGAGTACTACTCTACCTAGTTTTTGCCCCTTGCATGTCTATCATCTTCTTCTTCACCCTCCCAGAATCACGCGCACGCGCAGGATCTCGATCTCCACCACGCCGCATCACAAGTACTATACCTTTCTCTCCTTGCCCCGGCCGGCCGCGCGCCACATCGTTCCTTCCATAGCGCTCGCCCTCTCCTCCGAAAACCCCAAGCGCAGTTGCATCCGCCATCCACCTAAATCCATCTTCACGTGATGGATTATTCTAGGCTTTGCCGGGGCGGCGGGGACGGCCACTTGTAGGCTCTCACCGGCGACAACATCGACCTCATTGCTGCGCATCTGGACGTTACCTACACCGTCCGACTTGCCGCATGTTCCAGGGAGCTCTACGACCTGATCAGCAAGGATGAAGGTAAGATGCACCATTGGGATGAACCCTGCCTGCTAATGCCTCTGCCTGCTTATTGGTTCGATGAACACTGGGACGTGGCGATAGGATCTCGTCTGCATGATACCGTGTACGACCTGGTGCCCCTCGACCATCCTCGTCGTTCTGTCGCCCTGCTGTTCATGCACGACAAAAAATGGCTTGGCGCGAATGGCGACTGGATCACCGTCGCCGATTATCATGGGTGGTGCCTCGTGAACGTCTACACCGACCGACATATCCCCCTTCCATCCCTACCTGATTCGAAGATTGGTCATACTAGTGTTTCATATCAACCTGCATACTGTATTAACTGGGGTCCAGTAATTAATTTTTTGAAGATTGTAATCTGCCAAGTGCCCACAAAAGGTGGGAGGTACGCAGATTACAAGCTCATCGCCTTGTTCGACAAAAGGATTTTCTACCTTGAAGGGGGTGGCGACTGGAGAATGCTGGAGGCCCTTACACCTGCATCTGATTATCTAAAGTACTGTGATGCCATTGAACTCGATGGTCACGTTTTTGCGGTGGACAAAACTGACGGCTCCACGTACTTCTGGGACACCGCAAATGGTATTTTTTCAGTCCTTATGTTGCATTGCATGATACACTGCCTTAATCAATGAAGTTATTCATGAACTACCTTGTTTATATTTTACCTTTCATAAATGATTTAATGATCACACCCCTTTTGCTGAATATGAATGAACCGTTGCTTGCAATGAATTAGTACGAATTAGTCACCAACAAACATAGTATGCTCAGTATTTGATTGCATTCCTGAATTAGTAACTCTACGCCACTTCAGAATATGGATGTAATTAACCAGTATCTCAAAAGATAACGTAGCACTATGAAGGCACCCTTTTTGATAACCCTTTACACCCATTGTTTCATATATATAACTAATTGATTTTGCCTCCAAAAGGAGGACGAGAGACCCCCGCCATCTACATCAGAGAGATGCATAAGGACTTTCATAAGTATATGACTTAACGATCACATCCTTTATCTGAATATGAATGAACCGTTGCTTGCAATGAATTAGTACTAGTCAGTCATCAGCAAACATAGTATACTCCGTATGTGAATGCATTCCTGAATTAGTAACTCTATGCAACTGCAGAATATAGATGTAATTAACAAGTATCTCAAATGTTAACGTAGAAACATAAAAATAGAAGAAAATCGTTTGTAATTACATGCGTAGCTTATATTTTCTAGAGATCGGGGGAAAAAGCCTTGACTGGATGTACCTACATGCAGATCAAACAGTTCTTTGTTTATATCGGTGAATAATCTGCAAAATGGTATAATTAATTTTGTTTTTGATACATTATTTCTCCCATTTTCTTGAATAGATTTCAGTTTCTCACAATTATCTTTGATTAGTGATTGTGACGTCCCCTCATTCAAAATAACTCATGTTATCTTTTTCCTAATTCAATATTATTTAAGTTTGAGTAAGTTTACGACTAATATCTACAACCTCATATATATATAAGATTTAGCACCTGCAGGCCTAACAAAGTTAGCTGCCTGTAGTCCCCTGTATAGTTCTTTCTTTTTGCTTTCTCAGTTTTTTGTAGCCTTGCTACAACCCTGTATGCTCTAATATATAATGATGCACGACTAGGCATGTGTTCAAGAAAAGAAAATCTAAATATCTTTTGTAATATATGAACCTATATTGATGTTTTAGATGTTGGTAGTATAATTTTCGATAAACTTGAACAGACTTAATCAGTTTAATTTAGCACAACCATATAGCGTACCTTTTTTAGAACGCGAAAATGAGGTAAACAAATACCATGTGTACCCTTTACTATCAATAGTAGAGAAGAGATTATGAACCTTCAACTCTAAAATGCAAATTCTTCTACCGAATGGATAGCTGCATCTGATACCTATTTTGCAAATGTTACCAGACTTGGGGTTAGCTACAAAGAACATTTCTTTCTTGTCAAGCTTCATGCACTACCAACACAACCAAAAGTCCGAACTGATCGCAAGGGCGGCAATCCACTTATACAATTCAACACCCCCCCTCACGTGTGATGGGAGACAAGTCAACATGTGGAAAGACTCAGAGGTATAGCTCAAGAGGCATATACGTGGACTCCGAGGGGAAACAACAATTTTAGGATAAATTGCGAAAGCCAGGACTCGAACTAGAGACCCTGGCTCTGACACCATGTCAAGCTTCATGGACTAGCCAACGCAACCAAAAGTCCGAACTAATGGAAAGGTCTAGGCAATCCACTTATACAGTTAAACATTTCTTACCCTTCGGGTGGTCACAGGGAAGCTCTCTAATAGATAACTTAAGACAAAGGGAATTAACTACAGCATAGGACTTAAACTTAAGATGATATATATTTGTCAAAATTTGAATGTATCTATATGCTTTCACTGTCAAGATACATCTGAATTTGGACAAATCTCAGACACTTTTGGTGGGACAGAGGTAGTATATAACTGTGTATACACTAACTAGTGTCTAGTTTTGGCGAAGTTAAGACTAGTTTCGTGGGATGGATGCAGTATAACTAATATATTGGACACTCGATTTGAACACATGAATGACCAATATCCTTAGCTTACATAGTCGTATTTATACTGTGAGCATGAACGATGAACAATGCTGCTGTTTGAATATGGTTGCCAGTAACACCCTATTTGTCTCCATTTCTAATATTGCAGAAAATCCGATGCTCCCGTTTGTAATCCCGCCACCGGTGGTGGATGATCATCAGTACGCGTGGTTCCTCGCTCCATCTGCTGATGGCAAGCGATTGATGATCATCCTTACAGTAAACAACATTGGGATTGCCAATGCTGAAGTACCTCCTGACATTCCCTATGCTGCTAATGGGCTTCAGCTACGGCAGTATCCTCCTTTTGCCACCTACGTATTTGAGCAGGATCCCTTATCTACTGCACGTGCAGGGGACTTTCTTTGGAGGCAGGTTAGCAGCCTCGGCGACCACTCTCTGTTCCTCGGACTCAATTACCCGATCATTGCCAACCTGAATAAGCGTGAATCCAAAGCTCCTGATGGCACATTGGTTCCATTCATGAGGAAAAACTGCGTCTACACAGCATACCGGAAGATTCTTCATAATCAATACCTAAAATTTTGCGATGCAACCTCCAGCCAAATGAAGCTGAGACTGTGGGAGTTATCAGCCTTTCCGGAGATCGTTGGGATAATGTCCGACAAGCGGCTATGTGGTTTAAGCCTGCTTTAAACATTGCCCGTTCGGTGTTACCTTTCAAAAAACACTGACACACTTTTTTATTATGCTTGAAGTGTTGAGAAGTAGTACACTATTTTTAGTATGTGCTAGTTTGAATCAGTTTATTTGAACACTGCCCCGCTTTTGTATTTCGTGTTACCTTCATATTATAACCCATGCATGGCTGTTTTAGGATTGACTTTATTTCAGCACTATAATTACAATGTGTGTACGTCCTTTATAATATAGCCACCTCTTGTTGTTCATACTCATGAGAGGACAATTCCTATTTTTTCGCCGCTAAAGGGTAAAGTACATCCCTGGGGGCAGTGATTCTTGCTGCAGGCCACTAAACATGCATCAACTACGAGCAAGGAAGTAGATGTGCGACCTAGGTGACTGTGCGGACCCCACATGTGAACCAAAGAAAAAATCATGTCAATACGGAACTGATGTACATACGACAACTCCTATATGATATGTGTATGTACGATTGAGCATCTGGAGGTGTGCTGCCACCTGCTTCCTCACACGAAGGGTTGGATCTTGTGTTTCGTACACGGATCGGACTGAAATTGTCGTGTGCATAGCAAGGTTCATGTCAATAAGGTTGAGTTTGGCATCTAAGTCTAGGCAAAAAATACTTTTGGGTTCCAACGGCCATCTACAAGGTATTTTCTATTGGCCTACTTGCTCCGGCTGTCGAAGCCCAATAACTACAAATGGGCCTTTCTGCTAATGCAATGTTGGCCCTTTTCTAAAGAACCACAGATCCTGTGATTGGCAAAAAACAAAAACACGGAGATTCTACATAAAAGTTGTTTGTATTTATTTTGAATTATTGGGTTGCAATTTTTGATACTGCTCATGGCCAATATGAAAATCCTTGATCGCTCCATACCCACATGGATCACGGTATTTTCAAAATATCATAAAGTGGATTTGAAATTTAAAACATATCCTAATAATTCCATGATTTATTCTATTAACTTGCAAGATCTTGGAGCGAAAGAGCTTGTATTAGCCTGCAAAAATAATACAGATAAACCTGTCATTAACAAGAAATGAAGGTTTATCGTCCAAAGAGGATGCCATGTGGGACCCATGAGCCAGCAGCGTCCTCAAAATTTCAAATGTGGTAGGATATCCAAAAAAGAGCAAGTATCCCGAAAATAGGGGTAAAAAATAAATCATAGAAACGAAACATTTATAGTTCAGAGAGGCTAACATGTGGGACAGATCTGCTAGCAGCATCCTCATCATTAGTCGGCAGAGGATCAAAAGAAAAAAAGGCAAATAGCCAGAAATTAGGGGTCAAAAGTAAATCCAACAAAGGAAACTTTTATTCTTCATAGAAGATGACATGTGGGACCGACCTGCCAACGTCGTCCTCATCGTTTCAAAGGCCGCAGGGGATCAAAAGAAAAAGGCAAATAGCGAGAAATTAGGGGTAAAAAATAAATCCAACAAAGGAAAGGTTTATTGTTCATAGAGGCTGACATGTGGGACCCATGAGCCAGCAGCCTCCTCAATTTCAAATGCGGCACAGGATCGAAAGAAAAAGGCAAGTGACCAAAAATCAGGGGGTAAAAAAATCCAAGAAAAGAAACTTTATTGTACATAGAGGATGACATGCGGGTCCCATGAGCCAGTTACTTACTCAATGTTACAGAGGCGGCATGAGATCGAAAGAAAAAGGAAAGTGACCAAATATCATGAACAAAAAATAATCCAAGAAAAGAAACTTTTATTGTACATGGAGGATGACATATGGGTCCCATTTTGCAGCAGCGGTCTCAACGTTTCAAAGGCGGCATGAGATCGAAAGAAAAAGGCAAGTGCCAAAACATCAGTAGCCAAAAATAATCCAAGAAAAGAAACTTTATTGTTGTTGACTGTCAAAACCCACCGGCGGGTAGCGACGGTCAACACGGTAGAGCCGGGAACAACCTAGAGCTGCGGCTGGCTGAGGTCCCTCCGAGCGATGGCCCGCAAAGCCTTCTGGTCACACGTCCGATGCTGATTGCAAGGGCGTGCCACCTGACCTATACCTGGTCAGGAAGGTGATGGAGATGCCTCGCTTAGTTTCCTGCATGGCATACACGTAAACATTAAATACGAGCCTCGATCGGCTCTCAGGTTATCCTGTGAATCGGCTCAAGGAGCCGATCCACCCATGATTCGTACGGGGTGCACGAATATATGGTGGTCCTGCTTGATCAAGATAAAGCTAATTAGATCTACGACGATTTAGGGTTTTCACCGCATAATCGGATCATCCTACTCCAGGTTGGGCCTCGCGGCCACGCACGGTGATCGTAAGCCGATCCTAAACAAGGCCTAAAAACCAACACGAAGTTGATCCCCGGAACATCCTGTTTAGGACTAGCAAACGACACCCTACGTGCCGCTGGATCCTCCCCCCCCCCCCCTTTGTAAGGCCTAACTATTGCAGATATTAAACTAATCCTTGTAGAACAAGGAGCAATCGTAACGGATCAGATCTACTAAATAATGATCAAGTGGGGTGCCGCCCCCACACCTAGGATAGGTGTGAGGGCGGCTAGACATGCAAGGGTTGCACTACGATAGCATGTTACGCGAAGAACTATGCTAACCCTAACACATCTATGATAACTACGTTGCTCGCCATCAACAAGGCTTCAGTACGAGCAACGCATGAACAACATGGAGCTTGTGCTGCCTAGATCGCAAGATGCGATCTAGGCAGCATGTCGCTTACTGGTAGAAACCCTCGAGACGAAGGAGTTGGCGATGCGCCGAGATTGATTTGTTTGGTTGAACGTGTGTTGTTGTTTATTCCATAAACCCTAGATACATATTTATAGTCCAGGGGACTTTCTAACGTGGGAATAATCCCCACCGTGCACGATACAAACTCTAACTTTTAATCTAAAATACAATCTACCATAATTAAAGATACACGGGCAATCCAGCCCAAACTCCTCGTGCAAGGCCGCTTCAGAGATCTTCCACGTGTAATCTTCCAAGCCCATCTCTCTTACGGCCCACCTCCTGATTTGGCCAAAATCTGGTGATAACACATGCCCCCCTGGTTTTGGCAATGATAATTCCAGAACCACTCTGTTTTTCCTCTGAAGGGTCATGTCGTGCCAGAGCAGAGCTGGCGCAGTATTCCTCATCATGATGACCTGTCTTTCAGCTTCTCTGCCAAATTCGATAACTTTGGCATCACTTCCTCGGAAACTGCAATGGCATTAAATTTCCACCAGGCTTCTCATTATTTAACTGTGCCGATTGATTAGCTCTCTTTATCCCCTTCCTCTGTTCCAGCCATCGGCACCCAAAAAACCCGCTTCTCCCTCAGCCATGTCGTCTTCTTCCTTGTCTTCCGCCTCTCTCCAATCCTCTTCCTCAAGCGAGTTGGTCCCAGAGCACGACAAGATGGAGGCGTACAACCGCCGGGCTCCCAAACATTGGGACAAGCAGGAGTGGGATTTCGACTTCGTGCCGGAGGGTGAGGACCTCGTCTGGTCAGATGGGGACATGCCCCTAACCGACGGGGAAGATGACCTCCGGTACCTGGTTGACGGAGCACTGGAGGCGGAGAGCGGCGACGACGACCCTCCCTTCCGAGGTAAATTCACATCCGTCACCAAAAGAGAAGAAGAGGATATCGAAGACGAAGACATCTCCTCCGACATGAAGAAGGAACAGGAGGACGACACCTCCTCCGACGAACCGCCGGCGAAACGCATCCGGGGCTGGGCTTGGTCAGACGAGGACGATGATGATGACGAGGAAGAAGCCTCCGCTGAAGGTCACAATAGCAGCACCGAGGGATTCGTCGACAGCAGCAATGAGGGCAGCAATGAGGGCAGCTACCCCAGCGACGGCGAAGACGGCAACAGCCCTTAGAATAGGGACCTACTAGCATAGGATTAGCAGTAGCAATCTGTCCCTTTTGCCGAACAATCGGCTCCTCTTTGTAAGAAATCTTATTATCAATGAAAATTTCTTTTGATTTTGCCGATGTTCTTTATGCCGACTCAGCCGATTTTCCTCATCTGACCTTGACAGTTGCTAACCAATGCTTAATGACCAGTGAGACAAGCTAATTCAGTCATCCTTCCAAGTTAACTTCCAAGTTAACTAGCCCTGCCGATGACGATAGCACTGGGCGCAGCCGACCGCAGCAGACCGGCTTCCTTTGATTTTGAGCGGACGTTCCCAAGAGAGTCCCAGAACCATTGCTGAATCATCTTGGATGCTGAAACTGATGACTCTGTAACCAAGCATCATTCTTCAGAACAGCTGCAACGTAGAGCCGGCTGACTCCAACAAAATCGGCTCCCAAAGCCAAGAACCTCTCGGGCGAGTCGCTCTCCGAGCCCCACCCAAAGCGAGCCAACTATGTCGCCATTGGTTTCCACGTTGTAATGTAGAAACAGCTGATTCCAACAAAATCGGCTCTCTAAAGATATTTTAGGGCGAGCTGCCCCCCGAGCCTTAATCAAGGCGAGGATACCGGCGAGGATGCACAGATCGTTGATCAGCTTTCTTCCACTAAACGTCGATGTCGACGTGAACTTTGAGCATATAGCCAGTAGGTCTTGGTCTTGTGTGACTGTACTAGAGTCGATGGCTGCGCATCGGCTTCGCTTCTTGCGCAAAATTTTTTTTTATTTGGCCAATTTTTCTTAATCGGCCCCCAATGTTTGCCGTAATCGGCCCCCAATGTTTCACTGCACGCATGTTTACACACGTTTATCTGCACATGTTCATCTGACTATATGCCCCCCGAGCCGAATCTGCCAGATGACTGCAGATATTGGCTTTTATGGTTAGCCAGGGCACTGCACTTGCACGTCGGCTCCGCGAGGATTCGTGCTGACTTTCATCCGCCAACGTGGCCGCTACCCAATAGATTGATGTTGAACACAAGCAGCAATATGTGGTGAAGATAATTTTGGCCGATTGCTGGAATCGGCCTCCATATCCATTGGAGCACTGACATGAAGGTTCTGTAATGTTCCTTCATAATTTTTGGGGCCGATCACAAGGATCAGCCTCGTCCCGTTTGCTCATTGGTTTAATCTTGCTACTCGGTCAGGCTGGTGGATAAAACCAGCCCAACCTCTGACTTGATGCGCCTGCTGTCGTCCACCTTGAGTGCATCGTAGAATCGTGGGGCACTAAGCTCCGTCGGAAGGACGAGCACCATGTTTGTACCAGCCGATGTTTCATCATCGGCTTTCCTTTGCTTGGGGCGCCACTCCATTTTCCGTGGACGACCCTCTTCATCCAGGGTCCGCTGAACTTTCGCAGCCAGATCAGGTCGTCCTTCCTTAAAGTGTGCAGGTATAACCTTTCGGCTTCCTCCAGGCTGCGCAATCGCTGAACCCTGCGCTTTTGTGAATGGCTGAGTCCATCAGGGCACCACCTTGGACGGTGGTACCTGTCTTCTTCTTCTTCTTGTCCCTCGTCTTCTGAATCCTCGAGATCCGCCCACCGAGGGGACTCAGCAAGTTTGCTTTGTGGCGGGAGAGGCCCTAGGCGCTTGAACACAGACACGTTGGCTGCCTCCTTCTTTTTCTGGTTGCATTCTGGGCAATTGCCGATTGTGGGCAATCGGCTCATTCCTGAATCCCAGCAGTGTCTGAAGAAGGGGCAGTCCCAGTGCCTGGCGTTGTCATCTTGCTCCCTTGATGTTTCCGTGGCACGGTGCTCGTGCTCCTCCTCATCGCGATCGTGCCGACGATGTCTTCTGGCTTCTCTAGCCAGACGATCTCCTTCATCATCATAGCTGGACTGTCGGCGTTGGTCATACTGCCTTACATACTTGTTGAGAAGGTGATCAGAGAGGGGTCACTGATATCTTATGTTCTTCACCTCTCCCTCTGTGACGTAGCGCTTGCCATCATGATGGAGCCGATCGCGTGGAGCGGCCTCCTCTGTGTCCTTGCTACGAGAGCAGCTGCCCTCGTCTCCATCTTTGCCAGAGTGGTTCCCAGGTCCTACCATGTTGATGCTGAACGAGGATCCTGGCTGGCAACCTTCAGGGTAGGTGCACTCTACCATGTTAACAGTGGGGAAGGGCTGGGTGTCGACCTTCATGGCGTACTGGTTAAAAATTAGACGCCCTTTTTCTATCGCCGCTTGGATGTGCTGACGCCATACCCTGCAGTCGTTGGTGGCATGGGAGAGCGAGTTGTGCCATTTGTAGTATGGCTTTCCGTTCAGCTCTTGCACCGTGGGGAATTTGAGACCTTCAGGAATCGTCAACTGTTTCTCCTTGAGCAGGAGGTCGAAGATTTGCTCAGTCTTGGTCACGTCAAAATCAAGTCCCACTGGGCGTGCCAGAATGTGTTGACTATCAAAACCCACCGGCGGGCAGCGACGGTCAACACGGTAGAGCCGGGAACAACCTAGAGCTGCGGCTGGCTGAGGTCCCTCCGAGCGACGGCCCGCAAAGCCTTCTGGTCACACGTCCGATGCTGATTGCAAGGGCGTGCCACCTGACCTATACCTGGTCAGGAAGGTGATGGAGATGCCTCGCTTAGTTTCCTGCATGGCATACACGTAAACATTAAATACGAGCCTCGATTGGCTCTCAGGTTATCCTGTGAATCGGCTCAAGGAGCCGATCCACCCATGATTCGTACGGGGTGCACGAATATATGGTGGTCCTGCTTGATCAAGATAAAGCTAATTAGATCTACGACGATTTAGGGTTTTCACCGCATAATCGGATCATCCTACTCCAGGTTGGGCCTCGCGGCCACGCACGGTGATCGTAAGCCGATCCTAAACAAGGCCTAAAAACCAACACGAAGTTGATCCCCGGAACATCCTGTTTAGGACTAGCAAACGACACCCTACGTGCCGCTGGATCCTCCCCCCCTTTGTAAGGCCTAACTATTGCAGATATTAAACTAATCCTTGTAGAACAAGGAGCAATCGTAACGGATCAGATCTACTAAATAATGATCAAGCGGGGTGCCGCCCCCACACCTAGGATAGGTGTGAGGGCGGCTAGACATGCAAGGGTTGCACTACGATAGCATGTTACGCGAAGAACTATGCTAACCCTAACACATCTATGATAACTACGTTGCTCGCCATCAACAAGGCTTCAGTACGAGCAACGCATGAACAACGTGGAGCTTGTGCTGCCTAGATCGCAAGATGCGATCTAGGCAGCATGTCGCTTACTGGTAGAAACCCTCGAGACGAAGGAGTTGGCGATGCGCCGAGATTGATTTGTTTGGTTGAACGTGTGTTGTTGTTTATTCCATAAACCCTAGATACATATTTATAGTCCAGGGGACTTTCTAACGTGGGAATAATCCCCACCGTGCACGATACAAACTCTAACTTTTAATCTAAAATACAATCTACCATAATTAAAGATACACGGGCAATCCAGCCCAAACTCCTCGTGCAAGGCCGCTTCAGAGATCTTCCACGTGTAATCTTCCAAGCCCATCTCTCTTACGGCCCACCTCCTGATTTGGCCAAAATCTGGTGATAACAATTGTACATAGAGGATGACATGCGGGTCCCATTTTGTAGCAGCGGTCTCAATGTTTCCAAGGCGGCACGGGATCAAAAGAAAAAGGAAGTAGCCAGAAATCAGGGGTAAAAATAATTCCAAGAAAGGAAACTTTTATTCTACATAGAGGATGACTTGCGGGACCCACGAGCCAGCAGCTTCCTCAACGTTTCAGAGGCGGCATGATACCGAAAGAAAAAGGCAAGTGACAAATATCAGGTCCCAAAAATAATACAAGAGAAAACGTTTATTGTACATAGAGGATGACATGCGGGTCCCATTTTGCAGCAGCGTTCTCAACGTTTCAAAGTTGGCATGAGATCGAAAGAAAAAGGCAAGTGACAAATATGATGAGCAAAAAATAATCCACGAAAGAAAATTTTATTGTGCATAGAGGATGACATGCGGGTCCCATTATGCAGCAGCGGTCTCAGCTTTGCCAAGGCGACATAGGACCAAAAGAAAAAGGAAGTAGGAAGAAATCATGGGGTCAAAAAAATCCATGAAAAGAAACATTTATCGTTCTGAGAGGCTGACATGCGGGACCATGAGGCAGCAGCATCCTCAACGTTTCAAAGGCGGCAGGGGATCAAATAAAAAAGGAAGTAGCCAGAAATTAGGGGGTCAAAAATAACCTCCAAAAAAAGAAAGTTGATTGTACATAGAGGATGACATGCGGGTCCCATGAGTCAGCAGCTTACTCAACTTTTCCAAGGTAGCAGAGGATCAAAAGAAAAAAAAGGAAATCGCCAAAAATAAACTTTTATAGTACATAGAGGATGACATGCGGGTCCCATTTTGCAGCAGTGGTCCCAACGTTTCAAATGCGGCTTGAGATCAAAAGAAAAAGAAAGTAGCCAGAAATTAGGGGGTCAAAAAGAACTCCAAGAAAAGAAAGTTGATTGTACATAGAGTATGACATGCGGGTCCTATGAGTCCGTAGCTTACTCAATGTTTCCAAGGCAGCATCAAAAGAAAAAGGAAATAGCCAAAAATCAGAGGGTGAAAAAAATAGAAGAAAAGAAACTTTTATAGTACATAGAGGATGACATGCGGGTCCCATGAGCCAGCAGGTTCCTCAACGTTTCAAACGTGGCATGAGATCGAAAGAAAAAGGCAAGTGACCAAATATCAGGAGCCAAAATAATAATCCAAGAAAACTAATTTTTATTGTACATAGAGGATGACATGCGGGTCCCATTTTGCAACAGCGGTCTCAGCGTTTCGAAGTCGGCATGAGATGGAAAGAAAAAGGTGACAAATATCAGGAGCCAAAAATAATACAAGAAAAGAAATTATTGTACATAGAGGATGACATGCGGGTCCCATTTAGCAGCAGCGTTCTCAACGTTTCAAAGGTGGCACAGGACCCAAAAAAAGGAAGTAGCCAGAAATCAGGGGGTCAAAAAAATCCAAGAAAAGAAAGATTCCAATTGGGCTGGATCTGGCCGTCTGGGCCTTCGAACTATCCTGCTGGATGCCTTTGGACTCGTACAATTTCAGCCCACTCCAAAACAGGAAAGTCCTATGCTTCGAAAAAACAAAAAACAAGGAGATTCAACATATAAGTTTGTTTATTTAAAAATAAAGATTTATTTTTTCCGTTTGCAATAGCTCAGAGCGAAATACACTGTTTATTGTGTGCAAAATAATCAAGATATCACATGTTTCTTGTACGGGGAGGCTGACATCGGGACCCATGAGCCAGCAGCGTCGTCAAAGTTTTAAAGGCGGCAGGGGATCGAAAGAAAAAATAAATCAAAAATCAGTTGGTAAAAAAATCGAAGAAAAGAAACATTTATCATTCTGAGAGGATGACATGCGGGATCCATGTGGCAGCAGCATCCTCAACGTTTCCAAGGCGGCACGGGATCCAAAAAAAGGCAAAAATAGCCAAAAATTAGGGGTCAAAATAACTCCAAGAAAAGAAAGGTTTATCGTTCATAGAGGCTGACATGTGGGACCCATTAGCCAGTAGAGTCCTCAACGTTCAAAGGCGGCAGGGGATCAAAAGAAAAAGGAAGTAGCCAGAAATTAGGGGTAAAAAATAACTCCAACAAAGGAAACTTTTATTGTTTATAGAGGATGACATGCGGGACCCATGAGCCAGCAGCTTCCTCAACGTTTCAAAGGTGACATGAGAACGAAAGAAAAAAGCAAGTGACCAAATATCAGGAGCCAAAAATAATTCAAGAAAAGAAAGTTTTATAGTACATAGAGGATGACATGCGGGTCCCATGATCTTGCAGGTTCCTCAACGTTTCAAACGTGGCATGAGATCGAAAGAAAAAGGCAAGTGACCAAATATCAGGAGCCAAAAATAATCCAAGAAAAGAAACTTGATTGTACATAGAGGATGACATGCGGGTCCCATTTAGCAAAGAGCTGTATCACCGTTTGAGAGGCTGCACGGGATCGAAAGAAAAAGGCAAGTGACCAAATATCAGGAGCCAAAAATAATCCAAGAAAAGAAATTTTATTGTACATAGAGGATGACATGCGGGTCCCATTTTGCAGCAGCGGTCTCAACGTTTCGAAGGCGGCACAGGACCAAAAGAAAAATGAAGTAGCCAGAAATCAGGGGGTGAAAAAAATCCAAGAAGAAAGATTTCAATTGGGCTGCATCTGGACATCTGGGCCTTCGAACTATCCTGCTTGGCCTTTTGACTCGTACAATTTCGGCCCACTCCAAAACAGGAAAGTTCGGAATTTTCTTTAAAAAAACAGGAAAGTCCTATGCTTCGCAAAAAAAGGAGATTCAACATATAAGTTTGTTTATGTAAAAATAAAGATTTAATTTATCCGTTTGCAACAGCTCAGAGCGCAATACACTGTTTATTGTCTGCAAAATAATCAAGATATCACATGTTTCTTGTATGGGGAGGCTGACATCAGGGACCCATGAGCCAGCAGCGTCGTCAACGTTTTAAAGGCGGCAGGGGATGGAAAGAAAAAATAAACCAAAAATATGTTGGTACAAAATCCAAGAAAAGAAACATTTTCGTTCTAAGAGGATGACATGCGGGACCCATGAGGCAGCAGCATCCTCAGCGTTTATTGTTCATAGAGGCTGACATGTGGGACCCGTGAGCCAGCAGCGTCCTCAACGTTTTAAAGGCGGCAGGAGATCGAAAGAAAAAATAAGCCAAAAATCATTTGGTAGACAAAATCCAAGAAAAGAAACATTTACCGTTCTGAGAGGATGACATGCGGGACCCATGAGGCAGCAGCATCCTCAACGATTCCAATGCGGTAGGGGATCAAAGGAAAAAAAGGAAATATCTAGAAATTAATTAGGGGTTCAAAATAAATCCATCAAAGGAAACTTTTATTGTTCACAGAGGATGACATGTGGGACCGACCTGCCAACAGCGTCCTCATCGTTTCAAAGAGGGCAGGAGATCAAAAGAAAAAGGCAAATAGCCAGAAATTAGGGGTCAAAAATAACTCCAAGAAAGGAAACTTTTATTGTTCGTAGAGGATGACATGCGGGACCCATGAGCCAGCAGCTTACTCAACGTTTCAAAGGTGGCATGAGATCGAAAGAAAAAGGCAAGTGACAAAATATCACGAGCCAAAGATAATCCAAGAAAAAAACTTTATTGTACATAGAGGATGACATGCGGGTCCCAATTAGCAGAAGCGGTCTCAACGTTTCAAATGCGGCTTGAGATCAAAAGAAAAAAGAAAGTTGATTGTACATAGAGGATGACATGCGGTTCCCATGAGTCAGCAGCTTACTCAACATTTCCAAGGCAGCAGGGGATCAAAAGAAAAATGAAATAGCCAAAAATCAGAGGGTGAAAAAACCCAAGAAAATAAACTTTTATAGCACATAGAGGATGACTTGCGGGTCCCATGAGCCAGCAGGGTCCTCAACGTTTCAAACGTGGCATGAGATCGAAAGAAAAAGGAAAGTGACCAAATATCAGGAGCCAAAAATAATTCAAGAAAAGAAACTTGATTGTACATAGAGGATGACATGCGGGTCCCAATTAGCAGCAGCGGTATCACCGTTTGAGAAGCGGCAGGGGATTGAAAGAAAAAGGCAAGTGACCAAATATGAGGTGCCAAAAAAATCCAAGAAAAGAATGTTTTATAGTACATAGAGGATGACATGCGGGTCCCATGAGCCTGCAGGTTCCTCAAGGTTTCAAACGTGGCATGAGATCGAAAGAAAAAGGCAAGTGACCAAATATCAGGAGCCAAAAATAATTCAAGAAAAGAAACTTGATTGTACATAGAGGATGACATGCGGGTCCCATTTAGCAGCAGCGGTATCACCGTTTGAAAGGCGGCACAGGATCGAAAGAAAAAGGCAAGTGACCAAATATCATGATCCAACATCAATTCAAGAAAAGAAAGTTTTATAGTACATAGAGGATGACATGCGGGTCCCATTTAGCAGCAGCGGTCTCACCGTTTGAGAGGCGGCAGGGGATCGAAAGAAAAAGGTAAGTGACCAAATATGAGGTGCAAAAAAAAATCCAAGAAAAGAAAGTTTTATAGTACATAGAGGATGACATGCGGGTCCCATTTAGCAGCAGCGGTATCACCGTTTGAGAGGCGGCAGGGGATCGAAAGAAAAAGGCAAGTGACCAAATTTGAGGTGCCAAAAAAAACTCCAAGAAAAGAAAGTTGATTACTCATAGAGGATGACATGCGGGTCCCAATTAGCAGCAGCGTGATGTCTACGCACACTCCTTTTCCTGTAGACAGTGTTGGGCCTCCAAGAGCAGAGGTTTGTAGAATAGCAGCAAGTTTTCCCTTAAGTGGATCACCCAAGGTTTATCGAACTCAGGGAGGAAGAGGTCAAAGATATCCCTCTCAAGCAACCCTGCAATCACGATACAAGAAGTCTCTTGTGTCCCCAACACACCTAATACACTTGTCAGATGTATAGGTGCACTAGTTCAGCGAAGAGATATTGAGATGCAAATGATATGGATGAATATGAGTGGCAATAGCAATCTGAATAAAATATGGCAGCGAGTAAACATGCAACGGAACAGTAAACAAACGGAGATTCGATGTTTGGAAACAAGGCCTAGGGATCCTACTTTCACTAGTGGACACTCTCAACATTGATCACATAATAAAACCACTCTACACCCTCTTGTTGGATGATGAACACCATTAATTGTGTAGGGCTACAAGAGCACCTCAATGCCGGAGTTAACAAGCTCCACAACATTCGATATTCATATTTAAATAACCTTAGAGTGCATGATAGATCAACACAATTATACCAAGTACTAACATAGCATGCACACTGTCACCATCAAGCTATGAAAGGAGGAATAAATCACATCAATACCATCATAGTAATAGTTAACTTCATAATCTACAAGAGATCACAATTATAGCATATACCAAGTACTTCATGATGCACACACTGTCACAATTACATCATGGAGGAGGAATAAACTACTTTAATTACATTACTAGAGTAGCACATAGATGATATTCAACTAGATCACAAAGAGAGAGATGAACCACATAGCTACAGTAGAGCCCTCAGCCCCGGGGGTGAACTACTCCCTCCTCATCATGGAGGCAGCGATGGCGGTGAAGATGGCGGTGGAGACGGCTTCCGGGGGCAATTCCCCATCCCGGCAGGGTGCCGGAACAGAGACTTCTGTCCCCCGAATTGGAGTTTCGCGATGGCGGTGGCTCTGGAAGGTTTTCTCGGATTTCGTCAATCGGTGTCGATGTTTTAGGTCAGGGAGGCCTAAATAGGCGAAGAGGCGGAGTCGGAGGGGCCACGGGGCCTCCTCACACTAGGGTGGCGCGCCCCCCTTGGGCCGCGCCGCCACCATGTGTGGGCCCCCCTGGGCTCCCCTCCGGTCCCTCTCTAACTCTCTGGAAGCTTCCGGGAAAAATAAGATGTTGGGCATTGATTTCGTCCGATTCCGAGAATATTTCCTTTGTAGGATTTCTGAAACCAAAAACAGCAGAAAATAGCAACTGACCCTTCGGCATCTCGTCAATAGGTTATTTCTGGAAAACGCATCAAAACGATATAAAGTGTGAACAAAACATGTAGGTATTGTCATAAAACAAGCATGGAACATCAGAAATTATAGATACGTTGGAGACGTATCAGCATCCCCAAGCTTAGTTCCTACTCGTCCTCGAGTAGGTAAACGATAAAAGATAATTTCTGAAGTGACATGCTGCCAACATAATCTTGATCATACTATTGTAAAGCATATGAGATGAATGAGGTGATTCAAAGCAATGGTAAAGACAATGATTAAACAACTGAATCATATAGCAAAGACTTTTCATGAATAGTACTTTCGAGACAAGCATCAATAAGTCTTGCATAAGAGTTAACTCATAAAGCAATATTTTCTAAATAAAGGCATTGAAGCAACACAAATGAAGATTAAGTTTCAGCGGTTGCTTTCAACTTGTAACATGTATATCTCATGGATACTGTCAACATAAAGTAATATAATAAGTGCAATATGCAAGTATGTAGGAATCAATGCACAGTTAATACAAGTGTTTGCTTCTTGAGATAGAAGGAAGTGGGTAAACTGACTCAACATAAAAGTAGAAGAATGGCCCTTCGCAGAGGGAAGCATTGATTGCTATGTTTGTGCTAGAGCTTTTATTTTGAAAACAAGAAGCAATTTTGTCAACGGTAGTAATAAAGCATATGCATTATGTAAATTATATCCTACAAGTTGCAAGCCTCATGCATAGTATACCAATAGTGCCCGCACCTTGTCCTAATTAGCTTGGATTACCTGGATTATCATTGCAATACATATGTTTTAACCAAGTATCACAAAGGGGTACCTCTATGCCGTCTGTACAAAGGTCTAAGGAGAAAGCTCGCATTGGATTTCTCGCTTTTGATTATTCTCAACTTAGACATCCATACCGGGACAACATAGACAATAGATAATGGACTCCTCTTTAATGCATAAGCATTTAGCAACAAATAATATTCTCATAAGAGATTGAGGATTGTTGTCCAAAACTGAAACTTCCACCATGGATCATGGCTTTAGTTAGCGGCCCAATGTTCTTCTCTAACAATATGCATGCTCTAACCATTCAACTCATGGTAAATCGCCCTTACTTCATACAATACGAACATGCATAGCAACTCACATGATATTCAACAAAGTGTTGATGGCGTGCCCAGGAACATGGTTATCGCTCAACAAGCAACTTAATAAGAAATAAGATGCATAAGTACATATTCAATACCACAATAGTTTTTAGGCTATTTGTCACATGAGCTATATATTGCAAAGACAAAGAATAGAAATTTTAAAGGTAGCACTCAAGCAATTTACTTTGGAATGGCGGAGAAATACCATGTAGTAGGTAGGTATGGTGGACACAAATGGCGTAGTGTTTGGCTCAAGGATTTGGATGCACGAGAAGTATTCCCTCTCAGTACAAGGCTTAGGCTAGCAAGGCTATTTGAAACAAACACAAGTATGAACCGGTACAGCAAAACTCACATAAAAGACGTATTGCAAGCATTATAAGACTCTGCACCGTCTTCCTTGTTGTTCGACCCTTACTAGAAAATATCTAGACCTTAGAGAGACCAATCATGCAAACCAAATTTTAGCAAGCTCTATGTATTTCTTCATTAATAGGTGCAAAGTATATGATGCAAGAGGTTAAACATGAGCACAACAATTGTCAAGTATCAAGTTATTCAAGACATCATACCAATTACTACATGTAGCATTTCCCGTTTCCAACCATACAACAATTAACGAAGCAGTTTCAACCTTCGCCATGAATACTAAAAGAAAAGCTAAGAACACATGTGTTCATATGAACCAGCGGAGCGTGTCTCTCTCCCACACAAGCATTTATTCAGAGAATGAAAATAACAAAATGAAAAGAAAAGCACACAGACGCTCCAAGTAAAGTACATAAGATGTGACCGAATAAAAATATAGTTTCAAGAGGAGGAACCTGATAATTTGTCGATGAAGAAGGGGATGCCTTGGGCATCCCCAAGCTTAGATGCTTGAGTCTTCTTGAAATATGCAGGGATGAACCACGGGGGCATCCCCAAGCTTAGAGCTTTCATTCTCCTTGATCATATTGTATCATCCTCCTCTCTTGACCCTTGAAAACTTCCTCCACACCAAACTCGAAACAAACTCATTAGAGGGTTAGTGCATAATCAAAAATTCACATGTTCAGAGGTGACACAATCATTCTTAACACTTCTGGACATTGCTCAAAGCTACTGGAAGTCAATGGAACAAAGAAATCCATCCAACATAGCAAAAGAAGCAATGCGAAATAAAAGGCAGAATCTGTCAAAACAGAACAGTCCGTAAAGACGAATTTTATAGAGGCACCAGACTTGCTCAGATGAAAATGCTCAAATTTAATGAAAGTTGCGTACATATCTGAGGATCATGCACGTAAAATGGCAGATTTTTCTGAGTTACCTACAGAGAACCCTGCCCAAATTCGTGACAGGCAGAAATCTGTTTCTGCGCAGTAATCCAAATCTAGTATCAACCTTACTATCAAAGACTTCACTTGGCACAACAATGCAATAAAGTAAAGATAAGGAGAGGTTGCTACAGTAGTAACAACTTCCAAGACACAAATATAAAACAAAATTGCTGTAGTAAAATAAAAACATGGGTTATCTCCCAAGAAGTGCTTTCATTATAGCCATTAAGATGGGATCAGTGATTTTAATGATGCACTCGCAAGAAATAAGAGTTGAAGCAAAAGAGAGCATCAAGAAGCAAATTCAAAACACATTTAAGCCTAACATGCTTCCTATGCAAAGGAATCTTGTACACAAATGAATTCATGAAGAACAAAGTGACAAGCATAGGAAGATAAAACACAAGTAACTTCAAGATTCTCAACATAAAGAGGGGAAACTTAATATTATTAAGATGCATATAACCATGTTTCCCTCTCTCATAATAACTTTCAGTAGCATCATTGATGAAATCCACAATATACCCATCACTTAAAACATTCTTATCATGGTTCATATGCATAAAAGTATCATTAATTTTGGCATAAGAAGAGTTCTTCTCATTAATAGTAATTGGAGCAAGATTATTATCAAGAAGTTTAACATGGTAAACAAGTTGCATATTAAGGGAATTGTTTTTTGGCAATCCAATCATAACTATGACAAGTTTCATAAGGATAGTTATAACCTATATCATAGCATTCTTTATAATAATTATCAAAGATTGGAGGCATAGTGTCATTAAGAAATAGAATAGTTATCCTTCACAGTATATTCATCTGCAACCTTACCATCGTTGTTACTAGAAGGAGATGTATTAAACATATAACGATCAGTAGCAAAAGGATTTTCAAACACCTCATCCCCAAGCTTAGAGCTTTCTATATCATTATGGGAGGAAGCATGGATAATACTAATACTATGGCAATTATTAACATCATCGTTTTCAGAATTAGTTTCCCGGAGATTTGCAATATCAAAAGTAGTGTGCTCTTTCAAATCATGATCACTAATGTATGTAAAGGGCATAGGAAGATCATTGTATTCAGATTCATTATCATAATAGTCATTAGGAGCAACATACTTACGATTACCTATTGTTATCTCATTCACGCGGGGATATGCCGTTACCTCTTTCTCTTTATTTCCCTTCTTCTTCTTCTTCTTCTTCTTCTTCTTCGTCCCCTTCTTCTTTTTCTCCTTCTCTTCCTTCTCCTTGTTCCCTTCTTTAGGAGGAAGAGGCTTGAAGGGAGGCTTCTCCACGTAACCTGATTTATTTCTAGAAACAATAGAAGAAACTTGGGAGGATTCCTCCTTTTCATTAATAAGTTCAAAACACACAGCGGTCCTATCATATTTTGGCAAAGTGTCATCTTCTAAAATATTTTGTATGTAAGTATTTGTATGGAAATTATCAATGCAATAAGAAAAACACCCATGCAGGACATCATCAATATCAAGATCACTCATATGTAACAAAGAGATTTTTTTTATAACTCTTCACACCACAAAAATAAAGTAAGTTCATCATGCTGATTAGGAGTAATTTCATCATCACAATACAAATTTGCAGCACTCATGGGGTTCAAATTATCATTGGAGGAGCATTGAAAATTAAAATGACCCACTCTATGGCAAAGTTCACAAATAAAAGGATATAGGGCACAAACTTTTTTACCAAGATCATCTAGAGCCCTAAACCACTTTCTAATTTTTTCATTAACATGATGGATACAATATTCATCTTCAATTTGATTAATTCCACAAGGTCTATGCATTCCACAAAAATTAACATGCATATAGGAAATAGCATTCTTAGGAGTTTGAGCATGTTTATTGCAATAATTAACAAAAATTTCATCCTTCATGCAAGCATCTTTAAAAGGTTCATGATACTTATCAAAATCCTTCTTAGGCAATTCGAAATGAGAAGCAAAGGCTTTATAAAGATTTGCAGCAACTTGAGAGTCAAGACCATAAGTAGCACTCATATTTCAGAATTTACTAGTATCCATAAAACTTTCAATGCATTCATAATCATAATTTATACCTGACTCTCTACCTTTGTCGTTCTCCCATCCTTCAGCGTTCTCCTCAATCCGATCAAGAAGATCCCACCTAGCTTCAACCTCCTTGCTTGTGAAAGATCCCTCCGAACAGGCATCTAGATAGTCCTTGTGATGTCCTGAAAGCCTCCCATAAAAATTGTTAATAATAACATTACAGGGGAGCTCATGAATGGGACATTTGAGAATTAGTGACTTCAATCTCCCCCATGCTTGGGAAATACTCTCTCCATCACGAGGATAAAAGTTATAAATGTAATTTCTATCAATATGCACTTCATGAGGAGGATAAAACTTAGAGTAAAAGAGAGATACAATTTCCTCCCAACCAAGAGAATGACTATTCTTCAGCAATTTATACCAATGCGCCGCTTTACCAGACAGCGAAATAGAGAATAGTTTCTTCCTCACTTCATCCATAGAGATACTTGCACACTTGAATAACCCGCATAATTCATGCAAAAACAGTAAATGATCTCCAGGATGAACAGTTCCATCCCCTTCATAGCGGTTATCAATAACACGTTCAATAATTTTCATGGGTATCTCGAAAGCAGTACTTGCAGTTGGTGGATTTAAAATATCACAAGCATCATTAGAGTTATCGCATATGGGACATAAAGTATTATCAGAGCAAATTTTCTCCCCTAAAGATGGGAAGCTAAAAAGATCATGAAAACTAGCTTCCCCAAGCTTAGACTTCTCCATAGCATTAGCAGTGATTGTGTTCATACTAATAACATTGCTACTAGCATGCAAATAAGGTTCCATAGGTTTTTTAATTTTTGCAACACACCATTTATGTCTTAACTCAGGAAATAGATTAAAAAGCTCACAGTTGTTTTCCATTATGCCTTACTAGTGTTTAACAAGAAACAAAAAGATGCAATTGCGGGATCTAAAGGAAATAGCTTCGAGCACTTACAACGGAAATAGCTTAGTTGCCGGGATCCGGAGTGTGAGTACCTTTTACCTTTCCTCCCTGGCAACGGCGCCAGAAAATAGCTTGATGTCTACGCACACTCCTTTTCCTGTAGACAGTGTTGGGCCTCCAAGAGCAGAGGTTTGTAGAACAGCAGCAAGTTTTCCCTTAAGTGGATCACCCAAGGTTTATTGAACTCAGGGAGGAAGAGGTCAAACATATCCCTCTCAAGCAACCCTGCAATCACGATACAAGAAGTCTCTTGTGTCCCCAACACACCTAATACACTTGTCAGATGTATAGGTGCACTAGTTCGGCGAAGAGATAGTGAGATGCAAATGATATGAATAAATATGAGTGGCAATAGCAATCTTAATAAAATATGGCAGCGAGTAAACATGCAACGAAACAGTAAACAAACGGAGATTCGATGTTTGGAAACAAGGCCTAGGGATCCTACTTTCACTAGTGGACACTCTCAACATTGATCACATAATAAAACCACTCTGCACTCTCTTGTTGGATGATGAACACCATTAATTGTGTAGGGCTACAAGAGCACCTCAATGCCGGAGTTAACAAGCTCCACAACATTCGATATTCATATTTAAATAACCTTAGAGTGCATGATAGATCAATACAATTATACCAAGTACTAACATAGCATGCACACTGTCACCATCAAGCTATGAAAGGAGGAATAAATCACATCAATATCATCATAGTAATAGTTAACTTCATAATCTACTAGAGATCACAATCATAGCATATACCAAGTACTTCATGATGCACACTGTCACAATTACATCATGGAGGAGGAATAAACTACTTTAATAACATCACTAGAGTAGCACATAGATGATATTCAACTAGATCACAAAGAGAGAGATGAACCACATAGCTACAGCAGAGCCCTCAGCCCTGGGGGTGAACTACTCCCTCCTCATCATGGAGGCAGCGATGGCGGTGAAGATGGCGGTGGAGACGGCTTTCGGGGGCAATTCCCCGTCCCGGCAGGGTGCCGGAACAGAGACTTCTGTCCCCCGAATTGGAGTTTCGCGATGGCGGCGGCTCTGGAAGGTTTTCTCGGGTTTCGTCAATCGGTGTCGATGTTTTAGGCTAGGGAGGCCTAAATAGGCGAAGAGGCGGAGTCAGAGGGGCCACGGGGCCTCCTCACACTAGGGTGGCGTGCCCCCCCTTGGGCCGTGCCGCCACCATGTGTGGGCCCCCCTGGGCTCCCCTCCGGTCCCTCTCTGACTCTCTGGAAGCTTCCGGGAAAAATAAGATGTTGGGTATTGATTTCGTCCGATTCCGAGAATATTTCCTTTGTAGGATTTCTGAAACCAAAAACAGCAGAAAATAGCAACTGGCCCTTTGGCATCTCGTCAATAGGTTAGTTTCGGAAAACGCATCAAAACGATATAAAGTGAGAACAAAACATGTAGCTATTGTCATAAAACAAGCATGGAACATCAGAAATTATAGATACGTTGGAGACGTATCACAGCGGTCTCAACGTTTCCAAGGCGGCAAGGGATCAAAAGAAAAAGGAAGTAGCCAGAAATCAGGGGGTCAAAAAAATCCAAGAATAGAAAGAATTTTGGTTCATAGTGGATGACATGCGGGACCCATGATCCTGCATCGTAAACGGCTCGATCGGAGAGCGTTGAACGAGATGGCACGATCGAGAAAAAAAAACAATGCCAGAGAGGCTGCCATCTGGGCCCTACATCCCTCGGCGGTGCGGATTTGCGTTGACTCGGCCGGCGAACCCGAGAATTTGAGATGCACCACGTCCCGGGACACCATACGCGATGTTTTGGCCGTTTTCGTCGGGCTAGGTGGCCTCAAAAACGAGAAAAAAACGTTTTGACATGCACAACGGAGAGACCAAAAATCGTCGGCCATGGTGCACCAGCAACCACGGTGCGACTTCAACTTCATCGGCCATGGCAACTTTTCTTGTAGTGGTTTCTAACGACATGACCCCTCTTCCTTTTGGTGTTTCTAATGTTTTGCAGGAATTTGGCGACGTGTTTCCGGAAGAGATACCCGCAGGACTTCCACCATTGCGCGGTATTGAGCATCAAATCGACTTGATTCCCGGAGCTTCGCTACCCAATCGGGCACCATATAGAACGAACCCCGAAGAAACGAAGGAAATACAGAAGCAAGTACAAGCGCTACTCGACAAAGGTTATATCCGCATAAGCCTTAGTCCTTGTGTTGTTCCTGTTATTCTTGTTCCTAAGAAAGATGGTACATGGCGTATGTGCGTAGATTGTAGAGCTATAAACAACATTACTATTCGATATCGTCATCCTATTCCCCGTTTAGAGGATATGTTAGATGAATTGAGTGGTGCTGCTGTGTTCTCTAAAATTGATTTGCGTAGTGGTTATCATCAAATTAGGATGAAAGAAGGGGATGAGTGGAAAACTGCCTTAAAAACAAAATTTGGTTTATATGAGTGGTTAGTAATTCCTTTTGGGTTAACTAATGCACCTAGCACTTTCATGAGACTGATGAACCATGTTTTGCATGAATTTATTGGCAAGTTTGTGGTTGTGTATTTTGATGACATATTAATCTACAGCCGCAATGAATCTGATCATACTATACATATTCGACATGTTTTGCAAGTGTTGCGTGATAATAAACTCTATGGTAATCTTGGGAAGTGCACATTTTGCAAAGATAAGGTCATATTTCTGGGTTATGTTGTCTCTAAGCATGGAGTAGAAGTAGATGTGTCTAAAATTGAAGCTATTCAAAATTGGCCTGCTCCCATGAATGTGAGTCAAGTAAGAAGTTTTCATGGTCTAGCTGGGTTTTATAGAAGATTTGTGCCCAACTTTAGTACTATTGATGCACCTTTGAATGACTTGACTAAAAAGGGTGTAATTTTTGAGTGGGGCGCAGCCCAAGATCATGCTTTTGATGAACTTAAGAGATTGTTAACTTCTGCACCGTTGCTTGCACTTCCTGATTTCAATAAGCAATTTGAGATTGAATGTGATGCTAGTGGTATTGGAATTGGTGGTGTGTTGATGCAAGAGGGTCGCCCAATTGCATATTTTTCTGAGAAACTTTCTGGTGCTAAGTTGAACTATCCTATATATGATAAAGAATTGTATGCTTTAATTAGAGTTCTTGAGGTTTGGCAACATTATTTGTGGCCAAAAGAATTTATCATACATTCTGATCATGAAGTTTTGAAATATCTGAAAGCCCAATCTACTTTGCATAAGCGTCTTGCTAAGTGTGTTGAGTTCATTGAGTCTTTTCCATACATTATTAAGCATAAGAAGGGAAAAGATTATATTGTTGCTGATGCTCTATCTAGGAAAAATATGCTCTTAACTCAACTTGATGTTAAAATTCCTGGATTAGAGGTACTATGTGATTTGTATGCTACTGATCATGATTTTGCTGAACCATATCGCTTATGTGCTCTTGGTAAAGCATGTGAAAAATATCACATACATGATGGGTTCTTGTTTAGGGCTAACAAACTATGTGTTCCAGAATCGTCTGTGCGTTTGCTCTTAGTGCAGGAATCACATGCTGGAGGTTTAATGGGTCACTTTGGGCATGAGAAGATGCTACTCATGCTAGCTGACCATTTTTATTGGCCAAAGATGAGACGGGACTTGGACAGGTATGTGAAGAGGTGCATTACTTGCAACAAGTCCAAGTCCAAGCTGAAGCCTCACGGTTTGTATACTCCTTTACCGGCACCTACTACACCTTGGGAGGATATTAGTATGGATTTTGTGTTGGGTTTGCCGCGTACTAAGAGAGGCCATGATTCTATATTTGTGGTAGTGGACAGATTTTCTAAGATGTCACACTTTATTGCCTGCCACAAAAGCGACGATGTGTCGCATATTGCTAACCTGTTTTTCAGGGAGGTTGTATGTCTACATGGAGTCCCGAAGACTATGTTTCTGATCGTGACGTGAAGTTTATGAGCTGCTTCTGGAAGACGCTGTGGAGAAAGCTGGGGACAAAGCTACTTTTCAGTACCACTTGTCATCCCCAAACCGATGGTCAAACTGAAGTGGTGAATAGAACATTTTCACAACTATTGAGATCCATGATCAAGAAGAACCTGAAGGAGTGGGAAGATTGTTTGCCGCATGTGGAGTTTGCTTACAACAGGGCGGTACATTCTACCATGGAACTGTGTCCTTTTGAGGTGGTATATGGTTTCAAACCCATTACTCCACTTGACTTGTTGCCTTTGCCCATACATGGGAGAGTTAATATGGAGGCATCCAAGAGGGCAGATTTTGTGCTCAAGATACATGTGAAGACTAAAGAGTTGATAGAAAAGAAAGGCAAGAGCAATGCTGCAAGGATGAACAAGAAGCGCAAGGAGATGTTGTTCAAGCCTGGTGCTATGGTTTGGGTACATTTTCGCAAGGATAGGTTCCCGAAGCTACGGAAGTCCAAGTTGCTTCCTCGTGGGGTTGGTCCTTACAAAGTGATTGCCAAGATCAATCATAATGCATACTCGATAGATCTTCCACTTGATGAGTTTGGTGTCAGTAATTCTTCAACGTTTCTGATTTGACACCATATGACGGAGAATACCTTGGAGCGTCGAGGTCGACGCCTTTTGAAGGGGGGGAGATGATGAGGACATCCCTACCTCACTACTACCTCCGTCATTAACTACTGAAGATGAACCTACTGTGAAGCTCAAGTCCAATGAAGTTTGGATTGGACCTATTACAAGGGCTCGTGTGAAGCTACTTAAACAACAGGTGAACTTGTTCCTAAACGATACTTTGATTGATGAGAACTTTATACTGCCTAAGTCTGGTCATGTGTGTATCATCAGGTATGAAGAGGAGACAAGCATCGCACGAGGAGGAGAGGAGCAGCTGGACGTGAAGAAGGACGTCAAGATGGACGTGGGGCTGGACATGAAGATATCCCATGGACGCGCGAGGGAGGAGCGGGAGGCATGCGCGAGAGGGGAAGACGCAGTCCAGGCTGGCCCAGCACCCGGTCAGACCGACTGCCACGCCGGCGTGCCCGGTCCCTGGCACGGTCCGACCGGGCGGCACACCGGCCACAACCCGATGCCAACCGGACGATACGCTGACGCAGACCGGGCGGGGTACTGATTCGAATCCCGTCCGCCCGGTCGGCACCCGGTCCCTGGCCCGGTTTCGACCGGCCAGCCCGGTCCCAGGCCCGGTCGACCGACCCCCAGACCAGCTGTATCTGAGTCTGTCTCGACCAGATCTATTCTGGGTCGGTTATTTTCGTACTTTTTGGACCTGAGGTCGTCCTGGACGCCTATATAAGTGCCCAGGATGCCCCACAAGTTGCTTTAGACCACGTTTAAGATAAACCCTAGTTCTTAGTTGTTTGCTATGCAAAACTATTGAATCCCTACACCATATTGCTTGATATTGTGTAGATCTGAAAGTCTTGTGTGATCTGCTGTTCCATTGGGAATTAGAAGGTTGCAACTTACCGCTTCGTGGTCGGCAGCTATGTGCGTAAGTGTGTGGAGTTGCGAATATCTTGCAGGGTTGAGAGCTGTTGCATTGGCGACAGGGAACAATCGAGAGATCTCATTGCGTCATACAAGTTATCATCCACTTCATCAAGTTACCTCCGCTGCAATCACCCCGTGATCATCATCACCACCGTTGCTTACTGAGAAGATCAGGCCACCCCTTATCACAAGTGGCCTCAGTGTGTAGTTCCTTGATGAAATTCGCTTCTCTGAGTCAACGAATCTCTGATAGCATAGATTTGCGGTTTGGCTCGGAGCAACGCCGCAGAGGTTGTCAAATTGGTCTAGCTCTTGGATCTAGATTGAGAGGATGCTTGGCAAGTTCCCTGGGTACTCCTGGCATATCAGCTGGACATCATGCAAATATTTCCCAGCGCTCACGGAGGAACTAAACAAGCGCGCTTTCCTATGCGCTATCCATGTTTGTTGCGATAGCTGTCGTCTTCTTGGGATCTGTCGGGTGAATTTGCCCTTCCTTGGAATTCTTGGAGGTGTCGAAGGTTTGGTCCTTGAGTGGCCTTCCACGGTCAGGTAACACATCATAGTTTGTTGTTAGCCTAGACACTTCATATTCAGCTTGCATCTCGATGGTTTCTGATAGCCTATGAAAATATTTGTCGCATTTATCTGCCAAGGCAAAGCTTCATTTCATTGTGATTGGGCCATTGGGTCCAAGAATTCTCCATGAAAAGTATGTATAATGCGGTACATCTATGAATCTGGCGTATGTGTGATGGAAAATCTATAACTTCAAACTCCAGCTTCTACCTTCTGAAATTTTTTCGAGTTCCAAACTATACATCGAGTAGGATCTTTCCCAAGGGATAGTTCAGCTTCTCGGCTGTAATACCATGAAAACGCGTGTCCGTTGGTGTCAAATTTGCTAGGGAAATATTCATCTTCCTCAAGGTATTCGCGTACATAAGGTTCAGACTGCTTCCTCCATATGAATATGCGCGAGACCTCGAATCCCGCTATCACCGTTGGTAAGATCATAGTTGATTGTCCTGGTCGCGGAACTTGAGGCGGGTGGTCTTCTTGAGTGAATCCTATGTCGTGTGCCGACCAATTTAGGTACTCGATGGTTGGTCGAGGCATCTTCTCTGCCATGTATACCTATCGCGAAATTACCTTCTGCGCCCTATTCGAGGGTCTACCTTTCTGAATCATCGACACTGCTCCCGTTGTGCCAATGTAGTCGCCATTGTTGACTGGAGGTGCCGCCAACTGCAACTGATCTTGGTTTGAGCTGGTAATTGCGGGTGGTGGTGGCAGATGGACTTCACTCCTTGGCCCCTGTATGTGGCCCATGTTAGCTGCTTGTGCATTGATGTGCTCCGCATATCTATGCAGAGCTTGGAAGGTTCGGCAGTCCTTCTGAAGGTGGCCTCACTGTCTTTTCCCTTCACTGTCGATGTAAAAATGCATCTGGTATGGCCCGTTCAGAAGATCTTTGGGTGATATGTTGTATGGCATCTGAAACCTTGGTCGATTATTTTGTCTGCTGGAACTTGGCGCATCTCTATGATCATTGCGCTGCTCGTTGCTTCTTTGATAATCATCCCGATGATTTCCTCCACTATTTCCTCGGAAGCCACCCGCCACTTGGCCGGGACCGTCATAATCTGAGAGTTGGCAAGAGTATCGTCGCCTATTTTGGTTGTTGTTTTCTGTTGTGATCCTCCTCGGGTGATCTATGCCGTTTATTTTGAACAACATCTTCGCCATCCGCCCAGCGATTCGCTATCTCCATGAGCTCTGCTATTGTTTCGGGTTGGATCTACCCAAATACTCGATTAGGTCTCTTCTTCGGATCCTCGCAACAAATGTGTCAATTGCTCTTTCGCTAGATACGTTTTCTGCCGAATTTTTTATGATGTTTTATCACTGGATATACATCCTCATTAGTTCGTCATACTTCTGCTTGCAGGCCCTTAGCTGCTCTATTGATGCAGGTTTCTTGCACGTGGAACAGAAATTTTTCACGAACAAGTCCTCGAAAGTTTCCCACCTGTTGATGGACCCTCCTGGTAATTTCTTTATCCACGATCTTGCGGCTCCGCTGAGGTGAACCTGAATGCTCTACATGGATGTTGCTCTAGTTCCACCCATCAATTTCACTGTTTACAAGTAGTTGATTAACCAATCCTCTGGGTCTTGCAAACCATCAAACTTTTTATAATTATCAGTGAATCAAGTCATCCAGAAGAGGAGGCGTCAGAGTGCCGCCTTGATCTATTTTTGCGTGCTCTGTCGAATCGAGTTTGAGTCACCGTGTTTCTTGCATCACCTTCCCATGAAAGGGTCTCGTGCTGCCACCGCAGTAGGTCGAGGACTATTTTGCCTTGGACTATTTCTTCGTGGGTCACTTTCGGGTGGCGGTGTACTTGAACCCGCTATCGTTGTCCCCATGACGCCAACTCCTGCCATAGCCATCTGATATAATGCTTCTCTGGGATCTCCGGGGGTGGCTTGGATGCCAATATGAAGTCGTGAGTCGCCATATATCCTGCTTCCGGTGTTTTGGGGATGATGTGACATCTTGTTTCTATCGACATAAAGGACATGTCGAGGTTTTGGATCAGATTCTCGCGCTCGTTCTCGGGCACGTTCGCCAGTCGAGATCTTCCTCTTGTGCGTGCTGCTCTGTGACTATCTCCCGAAGTTCCTGATTGTCGGCTCAGGTTGGCCCTGCGCGCACTTGATGCGGAAGCTGCATCTCTTCTGTCATCAAGTACCTTTCTTTGTTTTTATAGTTCTTGTCCAACGCGAGCGAGTCTATATTGATATGCTTGCAGCTCTTCTGTTGTGGCTGTGGTGGTCATCGGTTCTATACCGTCCATGGCTCTCTGAGCTATGTCCCAAGCTGCTTGCGATAGTTGTACTTTTTCGCGAGGTGTAGGCCCGACGTATTTACTTCCGGTTCCTCGCGTAAGATCAGCGGGATCGATGTATGGATTGCCCAAATCATCGAAAGCCTCTGGCACCTCCCCTTCTGAACGACTTGATTCACTGATTGCACAGATTTGATGATATATTGTAGCTTTGTTTTCTTCTTCGAGGTTGGTGACACCGTCGGATAGATCGGCGAAGACCTCCTAAATAGAAGTAGATCTGTCGATGAAGTCGAGGCTATCGATACTTTCCGAGTCGTCGTTCAGATCGTAGCTTGTGAACGACCCGAAAGACATGTTGCCGAACATATCGGTGAGTTCTCCGCCGATGGCGAGCTTGGTGAAGCTTGACGACGAAACCTCCTTCGCCTGACTCGATGATTGATGTTGATGATACCGAAAAGTCAAAATCGGCCGCTGACGGTCCCAAAAATATCGGTGCCGCAAAACGGTGTGATCCTTCTTTCTCGACGAGGAAGTGGAAACTCCCGAACGTCATCTCCGTCGACTCCTCCAGATCGGCATATGCATGCAAACGGGCGGGAGGGTGAGGAACAAAATCATCGAGATCAGGTTTGACCTGTTTACCTCCGTCCATCGCGTTGTTTGCGTTGTTTGCTACTGATGATGTTGACGATGCCATCGAGATCAACTTCTTGTCGCCTCCAATTCCCACAGACGGCGCCAATTGACAAGGGTTTAACTTGTCAATGCCTACACGTTGTAGACTAGGGTTTCGCAGAAAGTAGAGGGCAAGTAGATCTCGAAGGTTTGGCTGAAAAGGTGCTCGACTATGAAAAACTAGGGTTTGTGTTAACAATGATTCAATCTCCTCTTTCTACCTCGGCTCCCCTTTATATAGGAGGTGGAGCCGAGGCTTTCGTGTCGTACAAGTTACAAAGTCCGGGAGGCTATTTGAGTCCTTCCCGTATTATTATAATACTCTTTATTCCTAATCTATCTCTGTTTTCCATATAAGCAATCATGGTAGTGAAGTTAATCTGCAATGCAGTAGATCTGTACACTACCTATGATCCTAAAACATCAATTTGAAGAAGTCACGAATTTTGCATTTTTCAATTTGTGCTCGTATTAAGCCGATGGCTCAATTAAGACGGTGAATTGATTCTTATTTATATTTGCAAGAAATTGAAATTCTCAATTGCAAATAATGGACATAGTAAATCTTAACATGTTGGGTCATGGAGATATATTATGTCATATATATTCTGGAATATTTAGTACTCAACATAATAGTATTGTAAAAATACTGGGCCTAAAACAGATTGAATACTAGTAAATAGTATTGTTAAAATGACCAATCTGTAAATTCTCAAAAATATTTAAGTGTAATGCAACATTGGTACGGACCACTGTTCTAGGATGCTTTGCCAATTCCTGCGAAGTGCAACGGATCTTGATGCAAAGCAGACAAAGGGATAAGGGCATCTCCAACCGGCTGACCCAAACGGACGCGCTGGGCCGTCCGTTTTGGACCGTTTGGGTGGCCAAGCGGACACCCGGACAGCGGCCCGCGTACGCGAGTCCGTTTGGGTCGCGCGCTTCGTCCAACGCGCGGACGCATCGCAAAAAACGAAAAAACGGAAAACAAACAAAAATATGAATTTAAACGAAATTATATTAAACATATGCCCTATTTTGGGCAAATTTGTACATAGCCCTATTTTGGGCAAATAGAACTAACAAAAGAAGCCCCTATATGGGCTTTTAAATTTAAACTAAAATTTAAACAGAAAATAAAAAACCCTCTAGGGTTTGGTCGGCGGCGCGGTGGCCGCCGGTGCGCCGCCTAGCCCCTGTGGGCGTCGTCGGCGACGTCGTCGACGTCCCCGGGTGGCGAGGCACTGTTGTGGCTCGACCGCGCCGGGGACTCCGCCGAGGAGACCACAGGGCCTCCTCCCACGGCGAGTGGGGGTCCTGAGCCACCCGCGCCGCCTCCTCCTGGAGGCGCTGCGCCTCTCCTGCCCGGCGGCGCACGGCCTCTGGCGCCGCCTCCTCCAGCCGGCGGCACTGTCCTCCGGCGCGGCGCGCTGCTCGTCGGCGCGGCGGCCTCCTCCCGCCGCGCCGCCTCCTCCTCCTCCTCCCGTCGCGCCCGGAGGGCCCGGGCGTAGAGCTCCCAGCCCTCCGACTCCTCCACCTCCCGCCGCGCCGCCTCCTCCATTTCGGAGGTGCGAATGGCCGCATGGAGCTGCGGCCATTTCGCCTCCTCCTCCGCCTCCGAGATGATCGGGCGGCGCGGAGGTCCCGGTCCTCCTCCGAGGACTCCGGCTTGGGCTCGATGAGGAGAGGCGGTGGTTGCGGCAATGCCGCACCGCCGCGGGCGGCCTCTCCGATGTGGAGGCCGCCGCGGTTCCCTCCGCCCGCAGCCGCCGGCGGCCGACGCCGATCGGCTGCCGGCCTCGTCGTCATTGGCTCCGGAGCGAACCGTCGCTTCGGGGCCATGGCGGCGGTTTTGCTCGGGGAGTGGAGTGGGGACCGGAGTGGAGGGCCGATCCTCCGGTCCCCATTTATTAGACTCCCGGTCACCGACAGGTGGGCCCAAGGGAGACGAGGCGACCAGCGCGCGGACGCGAGCGGACGGCGCGTGTCATCCGCGGCCACGCAAACCTAGCCCAGATTTGGGCCGGGTTTGCGTCGTTCCGGACGCCGCGGCCGTCCGCTTTTGCAGTGCGTCCCCACGCTGGGCCGCGTTTTTGTCCGGCTCGACTCAAACGGACGCGCGGGCGTGGTTTGGGTCGCGCGGTTGGTGATGCCCTAAGGGCCCGATCCAAATTGTCTGGATGGTAACCAATCGACAGATTTGTTTGGTTCAGGCCGGTCCCTACACGGGTAGTCATCGGACGCCTCGGGAGGGTCGCGCCGGAGGGCGTTGCTGGTCACATGCCGGGGACGAGGCCGTCCCTACCTCGTGGCTGCAGTGTCGGGAGCAGCCGGCCGAGAGCCGCAGCCGCATTGGGTGCCGCTGGGTCGAGTGCGCCGCTACCTGGGAGGGCGCCGCTACCTGGGAGGGCGCCGCTCACTTGGCCGCCTCTGCCGGTGGAAGCATCGACAATGGAAGCCGCGCCAGAGAGACGGGCCTGAGCACCAACCTCAGACTACCGCCTTGGAGGCTCGGCACTGGCGGAGCCGGGGCGAGCGCGGCGCTCAGGCTCACGCGGCTCGGTCGGAGCCGAGGCGAGAGCGACGCGGAGGCTCGAGCCGGACCGGCCACCGCCGCCGCCGCGGGGGTGTTGGGACACGACTAGGGAGCGCCTCCGCTGGGAGGAGCGTCGTAAGCCGCTGCGGGCTCCACCATGCCGGCAGGAGCCGGCGACGAGGGCGATCAGCCGGGCAAACCGCGCACAGAGCGTGCCGAAGAGGATGGCCAGGCTGCAATGATGTGTTGCCGGTCGCGTCGCCGACGCAATGAGGGAAGAAATTTGATGCCGAAAGCATGGTGCCTTACCCTGTTTATTCTTTAATTCTTCGATTTTGGTGATGTCGAAGCCCAGTTCCCAGTGGATTGGGGTGGAGCGATGACGACGGCTAGTGCGTCGATTCCTAGTTCCTCGTTTTCTTCGGCGGACGCACTGTTTTTCTCTTCGTTCATATGCCCCTGTCTTCCATTTCTTCTCTGGATCAAATTCGCTCAGTGGCGAAGCGTGCTGATAACGTGTTTTTTTTTTTTTTGACAATATAACGTGTTAGAAGTAATCGAGATGTAAAACGAGAGAGATAACAAATGATTCAACTGTTATATTTCATAGATGATTTACAGCTTATATAGAAGGGGAATAGACGCGAATATGGGTCACGTCCATTCGAAGAGGTGTGAGAAAGAATTGTGTACGTTGACAAACCAACCGACACAGAGAATTACACGAGGGAGCTTTAATTAAACCTATTTAATTAAATCCTAACAGACAAGACAAAGTAAAAAAAAAACATAAAACGTGCCCCCATGGGGACTACTTACCCGATATTACAAAAGTTTGGCCTTCTCCTTGATAACCTTGAGAAGAATTGTTGTTGGGTCGCATTGGTTACGGTAGTAGACCCACGCGTTTCTTTCGTTCCAAATAGTCCTACTAGTAAGCATAGTGAGAGTCGGCCATGGCATTGTAGTTTGGGATATTCTTGCTCAACATGTGTGTCCACCAAACTTCAATGGAAGCTCCTCCGTCCAATTGTTGGTGTCAAACGACTCTATACCAAGCCACTTCTTGATCATATTCCAAAGTCTCTTGGTGTAGCCACAATGAGAGAAAAGATGTGTGGTCGTTTTTTGAGTTTGCTTGCAAAATAGGCAAATGCCAAACTTTACGCACCCCCTCTCTCTTTCCTATTTTGAATGGCCAACCATGCAAAGAACTTGATCTTGGATGACGCCCATATCTTCCCCAAACCGTCTTATTCATGAGTGCTAGTGGCACCAAACGATTGGGCCCTATAGACCAAAGTTATTGTGTAATCCCCATTAGTCGTGAGGTTCCAAACGATGGAGTCCTCCACCTTCTCTCTAAGGTTGATATTATGTAGCTCACTCAAGATGACTTGGTTCACCTTCCCATTCTTTCTACTTGATGAAAAAAAAGAGTGGGGCAATGTCTTTAGGCTTCCTTCAATTTAGCCTAGGCGACTCCTAAAAGTTAGCGATTTTTCCAGGCATAGAAGAAATCCATATCAACCTCATCACAAGGCGTGCCCAATCCGACCCAAAGCCCATTAGGGTTTTCCATTCATGCCAAGGCCACCTTAATCGGAGAGTGCCCGCAAATTTCTCGAGGTGTAGGCTCCCAAGTTGGGTGGGTCTACACACCGAGTCCCAATTTATCTTACATTTTCCACTAGTGATTTCTTTAGTGCCGGCCCAAAGGAAGGCGCGCTCAATCTTCTTCATGCTTTTGAGGCAACCCGGAGGAATATTGAGCATGTTAGGTGGGAAATGGCTTGCGAGGTGAGAACGGATTTGACTAGTGCCCTGCGATCGACAATGTTAATGTGCTTACCATCCCATGTGAGAAGCTCTCCTCCCATTTTATCCTCAAGCGGTTGGAAATCCACTCTTTTGAGTTGCCAAAATCGATAGCACTAGCCCAAGATATTTCATGGGAGAGGAATCCCGGATCGCCGGAATCCCCTCAAGAACATCATCACGATCAATGTCTTGGCATCGGATAGACACGACCATGCTTTTTTTGGAAATTTGTCTCTAGAACGGTCACTTCTCCGAACGAAGCAAGAATGTTGCATAGGTTTTGGATGCCCTCTTTGTGGTCGGGGAGCCACGAAAACAACTGCATCATCCGCATAAAGCGAGGTTCTAAGGGTGGCACCCCTCCCTCTAATCTTGTGAAGGATCTCGTGTTGAGTGGCCAACTCAAGAATTTGTTGGAGGGGGTCGATAGCAAGCACAAAAGGTAGCGGAGAGAGCGGGTCCTCTTGTCTTAGGCCTCTCCCATGCTTGAACTGGGGCCAGGGAACCCATTGAGAAGGACCCTCGAAGACGAAGTGTTAAGCAACCCGGTGATCCAATCTCGGAATTTTGGCGGGAACCCGTGCTTCTTTAGGGGTTCAAGGATGAACCCCCAACTCACGGAATCGAAAGATTTATGGATATCGAGCTTGAAGAGAAGGGTTAAGATTTTTCCTATATGTAGTCTTCTTGCTAGATTCCGTATATACATGTTATCATGGATGGTCCTCTTCTTGATGAAAGCGCTTTGGGCATTGGACAAAAGGTCGTTTATGAGAGGAGTGAACCACATGGCAATCATCTTCGCAATGATCTTTGCGATTGCATGAATTAGGCTAATAGGCCTACACTCGGAGATTTTCATCGGCCCCTTCCTTTTTTGGTAGTAACACAATCTTTGTCGAGTTCACCCATTGGAGGTGCGCCATATGGAGATTGTTGTATTGGTGGATGGCTCCCATAATATCCACTTTTCTTGTATCCCAACATTTTTTTAAGAAGGCACTGGTGAACCCATCCTGACTGGGTGCTTTGTGGGAAGGCATTTGGTTAATCGCATTTTGGACCTCTTCCATGGTGAAGGGGGGCATCAATGTCCTCCATATCAACATTTCCGGATTGGAGGTTATCCCAATTAAAGTCAAGCTTCCTAGGTTCTCCTTTCCCCATATTCAAAATAGTTGCTTATTAATGGTCTCCTCTTTTTGGTCGTGCTCGGTGACACATCCGTTCTTGTGTCTAAGGTCAGGATGTAAGTGGCAGCGGCGTTTCGCGATCCCACATACGCCGCCCGCGAAATTCGGCCCAAATGGCGTAAGCGGCCCACCACGAGATTTATATGGCGTTGGTGGACAAAACCAGAAAGCCCACGATTCCCAGCGGCTCATCGTCGCGCAGACACGCGCAGACGGAGCCACGGAGGGGCTCCTCCTCCGCGCCGCCACTCGCCTCCTCCGCGCCGCCCCCGACCACCTCCTCCGCGCCGCCTCCGACCACCTCCTCCGCAGAGCAGCACGCGCCGTCCCCGACCACCTCCTCCGCGGAGCAGCACGCGCCGCCCCCAACCACCTCCAGCGGCAGCAGCACGCGCCGCCCCCAACCACCTCCAGCGGCAGCGGCAGATGGATCTGGCGGATCCTACCTTTCCCGTGTCCTCCGCCTCGACCATGGCCGCTCCAGCACCAGCAGGCCCGTGCAGCGGCGGGAGCAAGTCCGTGCTCGACGGTGAGGAACTTCTCCTCTTTTATTTGGAATAAAGCATGCTTTACAGAATGTTCAACTGCTTTATTTTAGAACCACACTGTTGTTATTAATCTAACGAATCGAGCTGAGCACCTCTCCTTTTGGCCCAGTTGGCCTGTTACATACATCCAACCAGAGCCAGAACAGCTAGCCAAAATAGCTATACAAGAAAAAGGTTGTCCAGAGTAACTGAATTACAGAGCTTGAGTAAGAAAAACACTGAACTACAGATGTTATTATGAATATTTGTTAGCATGTATGCCATGTTTTTAATCTGATTGTCCAAGATGGGTTGACAGCAGTGAAAAGTGCAATTGATAATATAAGAGAAAGTGTGAAATATGTGAAGAGCTCTCAGACTCGATTGGATAACTTCAATGAAGTAGTTGCACGAGTTGGTGTTTCTTGTGCACTCCCTTCTGTTGATGTGCAAACACGCTGGAATTCCACATACCTAATGCTTCAGTCGGCATTCCCATTTCGAAAAGCCTTTCATACTTTGGGGAAAGAAGACAGAAACTACAAGTTCTGTCCATCCTCTGCAGAGTGGAGAAGAGCTGAAACTGTATGTTCCATCTTGAAGGTTTTCCACGAAGCAACAGAGGTGGTCGCCGGTTCTACTTATCCTACTGCAAATTTATACTTCCATGAAGTCTGGAATCTGAAACTACTATTGGAGAGAGAAGCAGCAAGAAAGGATGAACCGACGCGCAAGGATGGAGTTATCAATTCAATGGTGGAAAACATGCAAGAGAAGTTTGACAAGTATTGGGTTGAGTCGTACTTGGCAAACTGTATACCTGTGATCCTTGATCCTCGGTTCAAAAAAGAATTCATTGAGTTTCGACTCAAGCAAGCCTTTGGATCAAATGCCACTGAACATGTGAGCAAGGTGGAAGCAACCCTCAACGGCCTCTTCAAGGAGTATTCTTCGCAAATGTCAAATTCATTGAATGAGTCATCACAAGGAGAGTATAATGACGAGGTTGGGACAGCACAAAATAATCTTGCTGATTGGGATAAGCATTTGAGCAATAAACAACGACAGCCTACCAATGAACTTGAAACATATTTGAAAGAGGACATCTTCCCTCGCAGAGATGATTTTAATATCCTTGAATGGTGGGCGCTTCACTCTTCCAAATACCCTGTACTTTCTCGAATAGCTCGGGATATTCTTGCTGTGCCTGCTTCCGTGGTACCCTCTGAATCAGCTTTTAGTACTGGACAACGAGTTGTAAGCGACTACAGAAGTAGATTGAAGAGTACAACTGTTGAAGCCCTGATATGTCTTCAGGATTGGCTAAAACATGTTCAGTCACTTGCTCATGTTGTGGATGATGATGATCTGTGAGGTGGTATGATCTTTGAGGAGGTACAACGCTGGATTCTTTCTTAGTCTCTGTACTGTAATATTTTTACTTTTTATGCAGCTGTTTTTGCCATGTTTTCATTCAGAGATAGAAGGTGTAATTGATCTATTCTCTGCTGCTCAGTTTATCTTTATTTGATCTAAGTTATCAAACCTGCCCTGTTTCTTTTGGTCAGGCAAATGTGTGTCATTTTTTACTTTTGATCAGGCCTTGTAGAGCTATAAATATGTCCTGTTTCTTTTGGCCACGCAAATGTTTGTTTTGGTCAGGCATATATTAACTTCATAACTTGGGTCTTGTGTGTCATTTTTACTTCCGGTCAGGCCTTGTAGAGCTTTGTCGCTCAAGTAAAAGTAGGTTCTACAAAAACTTACTTTCGGTTCGGAACACTGGTTATTTGTGATGCTTCATGTATATCATTATCTTATTGTGGTGTACTGGTGTGTAATATCCAAATTAATTTTACATCCTGATGTTAAACATTTGATCGATGGTTCCTCAGTGTTTGGTTCAGTCCAGGCAATATATTTCGTGCATGTTATGTTAGCTGATTGTTTGATCTCACAATTTATTTGTCATCTCACAAGCTTTGTATGATACACATGAAGCTGTTTCAAATTAATTTTACTTTTTCAGCAAAAGGGTGGTATATTCATGAACCGTGGTGACCTCTGTGTTTTCTTTTTCAGCAAATGTCGGTGATTCCTTGCGGATGTGGGTGAGCATGCATCTACTTGTCTGCTTCGTTGTGCGAGCTCGACCCCAGTGTCTTCATGCCAGATTGATGCATCTTCTGGGAATTATGGCACATCCTAATTTTTAGTTGCTGTTACTTCACACTTGAAGAACTCTGAAATGCTCACAGTTTATGCTGTTTCTAGAGGTTACCTCTACTGGATGCTCTCTTTTGTTTTTGGCTGCAGCAATGCCATGTATCGACATGCCTGCCTCTTTACTGAAACCTGTATGTTGGTGTGTCGTTAACGGGATTCAGATTGATGTTTTCTGCTGAAGTATCTTCTTGGTTCCTCATTTCTGAAAGCTGCAAGTACTGATATCTTGATGGTTGCCAGTTTGGAACATAAGATGCTACTATTTATTTCTATTCAGGTTTCTTGATTATTGCTGCAGGGTACATGTCACTGAGCCTAGTTTTGGTCCCTGTAATTTTGGAGCTGTTTACCTTTGAGTTGTTTGGAGTGTTTAGCAACACTTGTTTTCATATGTCAAACATAGGTTGGACAGTGGTAAGTTATATATGGATCTGCCAATGATCTTGTAAGTCATAACCATTGATCTTGTTATCTTTTGGTGGATTGCATGATGTGTTGTGCTCTCTAGCTGTACATATTTGACATTAATTCGGTGGCTGTGCAAGAATCAGCCGAGTGGTAGAGACTGTATATATTTTGCGTCGAATAAAACTGGGATACAGAAGGAAAGTACTGTAGGAAAATGGCCTTGCTTTGGATATTTTGAGCCGCTTACATCCTGACTCTCATCCCTGTCACTAGCGTTGATGATTCATCTTCTGGAGCACTTCCCTACATTGTTCTTGTGATGGGAGTTGAATTCTTTATACAGTATTAAAATTATGCATTGTTTGATATATGATCTGGATATCCCAAAAAAAAAGTCGTGCTAAAATTTCGAACACTTGCTTCTTTTCTCTTGTGGAAAAAGAATTTTGAAGCATTTCTGGTCTGTCAGATAGATGCCATTTGGGCGAGAAAGCAAACACGTTTATTCTAAGAGAGAAAAAAAACGTTCAATCGATAGAGCTAGCTGTCTTGTAGACTTGATTAATGATTAGCGAAGTCGAGCTAAGTGAAGCCGCCGAAGCGAATCGATCAGTGTATTAGCAAACTCAGTGCAAGGAACATAGCGTCAAGCGGCTGTCGCGGCGCCGCTGGGCCGCAGAAAACCGCTAGAAATCGTTAGTGGCTGCCACAAAAATCGCTAATCATATATGTGACCGAAGCGGCAGATCCGTTTGTGTCCAGCGGATCAGCCACTTACATCCTGAGTCTAAGGCGATGCATGTGATTTCTTCGTCTTCTCACGTTGACCCTCAACTGAAAAATTAATTGTATTTGTGTCTCCCTCTTTGATGTTAGAGATTCTTGCGCTTTCTTTCTTTCTTGCATGCTCAATGATTTCCAAGCTAGTGACTCACCCTTTTAGTGAAGCTCTAAGGTCAAGCTCATCCGGAGAGAGGGGGTGGGATTATTGGGCAATGTCAAGTTGGAGGATGACGAGGAGGGCGGCGTGGAGGATCACTTTGGTCCTTGGAATAAGTTTGCGGGTCCAATCGAGGAGGCACTTCCCTGTATTTCTCATTTTACGGAAGAGCTTTCGGTACGGCTCGACGTGCCCGGTGGGTTCACTCCGTGCTTGTTGGACAATCTCAGAAAAACCCGGGAGGCAAGTTCAAAAGTTCTCAAACTTAAAGCTCCGTGACCTTCTCGGGCCACTCTCACATCCTTCGTGCACTCTCCTTCGTCTCCAGAGAATTCGTATGTGAGCTGCAGCTGAAAGAAGTCTATATGCATGGGCGGCGCACCTTTACATGGAGCAATGAAAGAGAACATCATACGCTGACAAAAATGGCTACTTTTACGGTACCTTTTACTACTCATGATTAAGGAGAGGTATGAATTGAGTGGACGGTTCAGATTAAGTGAAGAACATTAGGCCCAGTAGGTCCAGCAAGAAGTAATTAATAGTATCAGGCCAAGGCCCATGAATTGCCGAAGCAATGCAGCCCCCGGTAAATCCCCACGCCGTCTCCAGCGAGCACGCCACCGCCTCCACATCCACCAGCCACCATGGCCGCCGCCACCGCTGCCTCCAGCGAGGACGCCGCGACCTCCACATCAGCTGGCCACCACGACGTCGCCTCCAGCGAGTACGCTGCCGCCTCCATCTAGCCCACGGCCGCTGCCCACACGGACGATCATGATGCTGCATGCACGTCGCCGTGGCCACCCGCCCAAGCACACCGCCGCGAGCTCGCAACATTCGTTGCCTCCTCCATGTAGGAGCTGCCACACGCAGCTCCTCTTCTTCATCCTCTCAACCTCACCTTCTCTCTAGGACACACACCACACAGGCATACACCAAGAGAGAAAACGCTCATGCTTTGCCGTGAGACTCTCCTTGGTGACTACACAGACTACATATTTTGCTCTACCCGCAGGCCACCCTTTCTCCATTCATTTGTTCACTCTTAAATAGGCAGTACAAGATAAGCATCACCGGCCACTAACACCTAGACCTATTCTCAAGCCATGCTGCCACACAAATCGGCCACTCAGCCCACCTTGCCGAGTACATGCATGAGTACTAGACTAATTCAACCGGAGACATGTAGATCATCTAACTAACTCGGTCACTTCTGGAGCTAGTCTCACGCTGAGCACTACATGAATATTTATCCTCAAAACTGACTTATTTCTAACTAAATAAGACCATTAGCTTGTGTACACACAGATCACATCTTCGTATGTGTAGACTACCGCAGCTTCCGGCCAGCCGACTCGATTACACGAAAATAAACATGACCAAGCTCTAAACTTAATACTAATAACAAGATTTGTTCCAACACTCCACACCGGAGGCCCCGTCCATGGACCACCATGCGGCCGAACACCTCTCCTGCACATAGCCGCCTTCAATAACACGCCCTGCTCGATTTGTGCTTTACTTCCAGGTGTGTTACTGAATGTAGTGGTCATACTAATTCTAATTTCCTAGCAGATATGAGCACCCAATTAGATGAGCCCTTATTCAGCAAGTGACCCAGAAAAGCATTCATGTATGCAGATTGCTCGTGCAATATGACGCTCTGGCTCTGCATTGAATTGTCTGCATACTTACCTTACTGACGTGTTCATCTCTTTTAGTTTTAGTTGCTTTTACTGAAGTGTTCTCTCACTTAATTCTGCAAATCAATAATTAACCCAATCCAGGTGCCCAATCTAATTACTCATTTTAGTACCATCCTATCAGGCCCTTGTATACGTTATGTTCTCACTGGATATGATGCTGAAGAAAAAACTAAGTGCACAAAAGAAAGAAGAGGTAGCTGGTAAGGAATTTAAAGTGAAAAATCGCAACTGCTTGATGCTCAAGTTTATAGGATTCAGTATTCTTAATGCTTAAATTTATGTGTTTGATTTGCTGGAAACAGATGGATGCAACAACTGATTAAGTTAAAGAAATATGAAGCAAGGAATGTTGGTTCCCGGGCTCTAAATCTGAAGCTTCCTTTTGGAGAGATAGATGTGGAGAGAATCTGGAGCTGCTCAGGAGGCAGTTAGGTCTTCAGCATGTGGAGGTCCTGATGATAAATCATTGTTGACATGAAATGTGAACCTACTTCTAGTACTTCTCAAGGAGAGCAATAGTACTGATACAAAAGCTACTTGTACTTTTCATTTACATGTTACATGAAGAATAAATAAACAGAGTGCAAATAGCCATTGCACGATCACGCAAGCCTTCGTGTGAACCACAATTGGTAGAAATGCCAGATTTTTCTAAAGAGCACTGCACATGCTCGCTAAACCGAGTACTTGACAATGCAGATTTCAGTACATAGATTATGTGATATTAATAACTCATTTATCTCATAGATTTATACTTTCATACATATATTCCAATACTGAAATTATGATTCGAACTACATACAAGACTACCGTTAACCAGAATAGTGTATAATATTTCCTATATTTACATTTTTCTTCTTGAAGTCTATTGTCTTGTGATATGTCATGAGCTATGCAGCATCAAGTTTGGTCTCTAATTGTAAAGTTTGTTGTTCCTTCTTCTTGACAAGGTAGACTGATGAAGCTTATGCATCTTGTAGACTATTCTTTGAAGCCATTGTGTAGCACTTGACCATCTTGTCAGCATACTTGCTGAGAAGGTCCTCCGGGATCGGCAAAGTACAACCCTGCATACACAGAACAGCATACGAACTAAAAGTTAGTGCATTGTAAATCAAGGAGAAATATTGTATTTGAATACAAAAGAAAGATCCACATTGCATTTTAGAAAGCACACGCACGTTCATAATTTATAGGCACAAATTTGATTTGCTAACAATGTGACACAGTTTTTAAATATGTACAAGAGAGAATAAAGAAAAAAAGACAAGATAGCTGCTGCTTTTATTGTTCAAACAATCTCACGAGTTGAAGAAAATAGCGGAGACACACGGCCTGCTATGGTTATCTTGTCACACAGCCGTTGTATCTCTCCCTGGATGATAGGTATTTCATTGTTAAATTCAAATAGCGGATACACACGGCCTGCTATGGTTATCTTGTCACACAGCCGTTGTATCTCTCCCTCGATGATAGGTATTTCATTGTTAAATTCAGATGTGGAATTGCAGTACTCCATTACATATGTGCATCAGTCACTCCATCTTTTATGTACCTGCGGGTGCCTTTGTTCTTCCAGCCACATCTTGACAGCTGCCACACGGTTGACATACACTTTGGCTTGAGCCAGCTCCCTCTCGAGCATCTTCTTCACTTCCTACAAGCTCAAAATCGTTATAATACAAACAAGAATGGGATCTATCCAAACTTCTGAACACTGACATATATCTCACTTATATTCAACCTGGTTGCCTGGCTCTGGTAGAAATGCACATCATTGACAACATCGCCTTTGGCAATAATGGAATCCTCAAGCTCACCAACAGTGTGGGTGAGCTTCTCAATCTCCACGATCGTCTGCCTGTTGCTTCTGCAGAAGCATGTTCGAGCGCCTTCTTATCATCCTGGAGCACCGCAATCTGACAAGAAACGAACGAGCAGCCACAGGTAAGCATGATATGCAACTATGCAAGTCTGTAATCACTCTGCTCAATGGTGCTGAATCTAGACTCCACATTTTGTACATGTGCCTATCTTCCTCCTTTTGTACCTTTTGATTCAGTATGGAGGTGAATAACAAGTCACTGATTTTCTCCACCAGTAATGACAACTGCTTGGAACCTAATAATGCTACAATGCACAAGATCAAAGACTAGCTGCAGCTCTACATAGGTGAAGCTTGTAGCATCCAAAATCCAAGAAAAGTTTCTTCTGCAATTCTAGTAAACAACTGACAGTAAACAACTGCTGGACAATCTAATTCTAGGCCAGCGAAACAAATCTAACCGAGATCACAGTTGTAGTGAACACAGATTTCCCCAACCGGACTGACCTGCCGTCCGTGACCGCGTCGAAGGTGAAGGAGACGAGGAGGCGGTCAGGGTCTTCGAGGTCGGGCACGAGCCGGATGGTGCCCTTGCGCAGGTTGATGTCGTTCTTCACCTTGAGCGCCTGCTGGTGGCCGACGAACTCGGGCGGATGCGGCAACTGGGGTGCGGGATGCCACGGTCCGTGGTACGCGTGCAGGGACGGCGGCTGGTTGTAGTAGTACGCCGTGGTGGAGGAGGCCCGTGTTATATCCTTGGTGTACGAATCATGTTCGCCAAACCTCTGATACAACCAGATCCAGATACAGGTAGTATTCCTTGGAGAGGAAGAGAGGAAAGGGGACGGGGAGAGCAGAGACAATTCTAATTTCTTCTTATCTCGATCCACAACTTTCGGGTGCTTATAACAGCGCACCAATACAGCTGACCCTCAGGCTCACACGCAAAGATTGCTAGCTAAGACAGTTCACTCCGTGGCGTCTTCTTCACCCGTTGGCGTACTTGCCCTTGCCGTATCCTCATCAGGTGTACCGCCATGCGTTACACTGCCGCCCGCTGGAGTTGCAGCTTGTCCCCAAGTTGCTGCATCAGGAAAACGTCGACGGAGTACTTCGTAGTCTTCCCAGGTTGCAGTTGAGGCTGGCAGCGTAGTCCACTTGATGAGAACTTGCAAGTAAGATGCATTTGCTTTCTTCACCACGCGCCGGTCCAGAATTTCCTCCGGTTGTAGATTGGCAACATCCAACTGAAGCGGTGTTGGTAGCTCCGTGAACACCGGGGTGTGATCAGGGACGTAAGACTTGAGCTGGGACACATGAAACACCGGATGCACCTGACTGTCAGTAGGTAATTCCAGTTTGTAAGCGACAGATCCATACCTTTCCAACACGTTGAATGGTCCAAAATATTTGAAGGAGAGCTTAGGGTAGGGGCGATGCACCACAGACTTTTGTACATAGGGTTGCAATTTCAACAACACTTGCTCGCCAACTTGGAACTCCCTGAACGAGCGTCTGGCATCAGCATTCTTCTTCATACACTTGCTTGCTCTTGCCAATTGTTGCTTCAGAAAATCAGATAGGTTGTTCCTTTCTTGAATAAGTTCTAGCACATCAGGTGGTGTTGCATCCGAGGTCACTGGAAATAGTCCATGAGAAGGCTCTAGCCCATAGAGAGCTTTGAATGGTGAGCATCCCAGACTGGTGTGAAAGGAGGTGTTGTACCAATACTCCGCTAGAGAAAGCCACTTTGCCCATTTTGTCGGAGAAGCAGCTACTGAACATCTTAAATAGAGTTCCAAGCACTGGTTGACCCGCTCCGTCTGGCCATCGGACTGAGGATGATATGATGTACTCGTGTTCAATTGTGTATGCAACTGTTTGAACAGATTTTGCCAAAATGCACTAGTGAATATCTTGTCTCTGTCAGACACAATGGAACTAGGCAGGCTATGCAACTTTACGACATTGTCGAGGAATAGTTGTGCCACCTGTGATGCTGTAAAAGGGTGTTTCATTGCAAGGAAATGGGCATATTTGGTATACCTGTCCACGACAACCAAAATAACATCAAATCCTGAAGACTTTGGAAGCCCCTCAATAAAATCCATCGAGACAGACTGCCATGGTCCAGTGGGAGTGGGTAGAGGTTGAAGCAACCCTGGAGTTTTGCATGTTTCATGCTTGGCTTGCTGGCAGACCGTGCATTGTTTCACAAATTCTTCCACTGCCAGTTTCATCCCTTGCCACACAAACAAATTCTTGAGTCGCTGGTAGGTTGCTTGTATGCCTGAATGACCACCCAAGGCTGATGAGTGGAAGGCTGTGATAATCTTGGTTTGTAAGCCAACATTTGCTCCGATCCATAACTTGCCATCCTTTTGAATCGTGCCATCTATCAGAGAAAAGCCTTGCGTATTGGTGCCAGAAATAGCCAATTCTTGCAATAATTTCTGCGCCGTAGGATCCACCACATAGGAATTGACCACCTCCTGTATCCAATCTGGTTGAACGACACAGATGGAGTGTAAGGAAAACTTGTGGCCGACCCTAGAAAGAGCATCTGCAGGTCCATTGTCCCTCCCTTTGTTGTACTGAAATCTATAATTCAGTCCAATCAACTTGGTCATAGCCTTCTTTTGCAACTCTGTGTAGCACTTGATCATCTAGGCAACACAAGCTCTTGTGATCATTTTTAATGGTAAAAGGTCCTCTCTGCAGATAAGCCCTCTATTTATCTACTGCCATCATAATTGCCATAAATTCTTTTGCATAGATCGATAGCTTTTTATTGTTGACACCCAATGCTCTACTCAGATAGGCCACCGGGTGTCCTTGTTGTAACAAGACTGCTCCAATACCATCCTCACAAGCATCAGTTTCAATGACAAAAGGGAGATTGAAGTCAGGAAGAACCAATACTAGTGTATGAGACATTGCCTTCTTCAGCAGATCAAAAGCTTGTTGGGCTGATTCGGTCCGTACGAAGTTTTTGTTGTGCTGCAATAGATCAGTCAATGGCTTTGCAAGAATACCATAATGTTTCACGAATTTTCTATAGTATCCTGTCAATCCCAAAAATCCCCTAAGCTCAGTCAGATTAGAAGGAATGGGCCATGCCAACATAGCTTCAGTCTTGGATTTGTCTGTGGCAACCCCTTGGTCTGAGATGATGTGGCCCAAGTACTCCAATTGTGTGGCTGCAAATTGGCATTTACTGAGCTTGGCATAAAACTTGCTATCAAGAAGGATTTGAAACACAATCTTCAGATGTTGCATATGTTCTTCCATGGACTTGCTGTATATAAGAATGTCATCCATAAATACAAGAACAAATTTTCGAATGTAACCAGCAAACAACGAATTCATGATGCACTGGAACGTTGCTGGGGCATTTGTCAGCCCAAAAGGCATGACTCTAAACTGGAAGTGGCCATGGTGAGTTTTAAATGCCGTCTTTTCTTCATCTTTCTCTACCATTCGAATTTGGTGATACCCACTCCGTAAGTCCAGCTTGGAGAAGAATTTTGTACCAGCCAGTTCATCTAGTAGTTCGTCCACCGCCGGCATAGGAAACTTATTCTTCACCGTGAATGCATTTAATCGGCGATAATCGATGCAAAACCTCCATTGGCCATCCTTTTTCTTGACTAAAAGCACTGGGGAAGCAAATGGACTTACACTCGCAGTAATCACTCCATTTCTTAGCATTGCAGCAACCTGTCGCTCAATCTCGTCCTTTTGCAAAGGAGAGTAGCGATACGGTCTGGTATTCACAGGAGTTGTGCCTGGCAATAACGCAATTACATGGTCGATTGCTCTTGTAGGAGGTAATTCAGTTGGCTCCTGAAATATGGCTTCAAATTGTGTCACAAGCTTGTGTACTACCGCAGACATGGGCATAGCTGTTATTTCCTGGGAATTCTCCAGCAATGTTGTAGCCCATAATTCATTGCTTCTCTGCAGTTGCATCACCTCCTCCATGGAGATTTCCGTAATATGCTCCTGAGGGACGGAAAGTACTCCCTGTAGCCTGACAGTTTTGTTTAAATAAGGAATTTCTAACCACTTTGCTACCCAATCACAATTCAGGGGCCTGAACTGCTTCAACCAATCAATCCCAAGCACCGCATCATATCCTCCCAAGTCAAGCACACTCATATCATGACAGAATTTAATCCCTTGAGTGTACCAAGTGAATTGTGGGACAAAGCTGTTGCATACCATGTTTTCTCCATTAGCCACTTTTACATGAATTGTCGACCGAGCGTGAGGTATAATGCCTAGTTTTGTAACCATTGCCAAGTCAACAAAACTACCAGTACTGCCTGAATAAACTAACATCAACATTTTTAGGTTCCACAGCTGGCAGTCTAATGGTGCTCTCATTATCAGTGCCACTGAGGGCATTTAAGGACAAACGCTCAGAGTCGACCAAGGGAAGAGTCTCCATTCCTGTCACCACTTCCAACAGCTCATCAGACAAAATCTATGTTGAGTCATTCATGGTCATTGCTTTCAGCTGTGCTACCATTGGTTGAGCACATTGGTGACCTGGCATGTACTTCTGTCCACATTTGTAGCATAGGTTATTGATCCTTCTATACTCCTTCAACTGTTGAGCCTTCCAGATTTCACCGCTATTGAATTTTGGTTTGCCATCACGCTGCTGATATGGTTTGTATGGTTTGCTGGCAGCTTTTGTGTTTTCAGCAATCCCCTCATGAATTTGAGCTAGAAGTGTGGCTGGTTGAACACTATCAGGCAAGTGGGCTTCAACCACCACACGCAGCTCCACCTTGAGTCCCAACACAAACTGGGTAACCAACATGACGCCTCCAATTGAAGCATCATAGAGCCTGATATTGTACACCAAGCGATCAAATTGCCTGCGGTATTCAGCTACTGTGCCTGACTGTCGTAGCTGCAACAACTCCTTCATCTTGACCCTGTGAGTATCAGTGTCGAATTCTAGCAACACCGCTTCCCTGAACTGCTCCCAATTGAGATGGACATGATCTCTTTTGAAAGCGTGATACCAGTGGGCTGCCGACTCTGTCATATACATAGTAGCTGCTGAAACTTGAAATCCTGGGGCTATCTGATACAACGTGAAGAATGTCTCACATGTATCCAACCAGATGCTTGCATCAGAACCATCAAACCGAGGAAAGTCCAACCGGGGCATGCAGGGCCTGCGCCCGTGGTGTTCTTCGTGCTCGTCAGCTATTTTCATCCGTTCTGAACCTTGCGAGCATTCAGGCATCTCCAAATCACTAGCAGAAAAGGGTGCTCCCTGTAAATTCGGAGCACTAGCAGGCCTTTGTCCCATGATTCCTGAACTGGGCGTCACCGGAGCAGTTGCCGGCGGCGGCCGTTGTGATGTGGGCGCCCCCTTGGTCTGCCCTGCCTGCACAGCCTGTACCGCCTGCGCCACCACGATCTGCTCGAACTCCATTTTCCCCAACTTATCCATGGACATATCTACTTTGAGTTGCACCTGATCAAGACGCGTGGCCTGTTGGTCGAACTTGCTGTCGAGGGCGGTGAAGCGATCCTCCAACGCATCGAGCTTTGTCAACTTCGCCAGGATTCGCGCCTCCATCGCCTCCATAACTCCCACCGTGTGACGAACTTGGGCACTCGGCTTGAATGGAGCCGTTGCTGCGTTTTCTCTGGATCAACCAACCGCTGCGTAGGATCTTACACCAAATCTCCCTAAGCAATTCAGCAACCTTGGCAGTCGAATTACTGGTACGATCTCGAGGATGGACGCGCGCCGGATCGAAACAAAGCCTCTGATACCAATTGTTATATCCTTGGTGTACGAATCATGTTCGCCAAACCTCTGATACAACCAGATCCAGATACATGTAGTATTCCTTGGAGACGAAGAAGGGAAAGGGGACGGGGAGAGCAGAGACAATTCTAATTTCTTCTTATCTCGATCCACAACTTTCGGGTGGCTTATAACAGCGCACCAATACAGCTGAACCTCAGGCCCACACGCAGAGATTGCTAGCTAAGACAGTTCACTCCGTGGCGTCTTCTTCACCCGTTGGCGTACTTGCCCTTGCCGTATCCTCATCAGGTGTACCGCCATGCGTTACAGCCCGTGGTGGTGCTGGTGGTGCGGCGGCGGAGGCGGTGGTGGCAGGTAGTTGGAGTAGTGGTGAGGGGGCGGGGCTTGGTAGTAGTTGCCGCGGCGGCGGCGGCTGGAGGAGGAGCCACCCATGGCCTTCGGATCCAGAGCTAGGACGAGGAGGGGGTTCGGGCTGTAGCGCCGGAGTTGGGGGACAGAGATCGCCGGCGGCGGAACATCCTGCAGATTGCAGAAGCATCGAGGAAGAACGAGGGATCACCCAACCCTCGGCAGGGAGGTGCTGTACACCGACCTGGTCGGTGTGTACGGGCCACCGCACACCCCACCGACCAGGTCGGTTGGTTGGGACGCAGCCCATTAAGAGCATGTCCGTTTTTTCTTTTTTTTGCTGTTTCTTTTCTGTTAATATTTTTCTTTTTCAATATTTAACTTTTTAAAAAATATTTTTGGAGAACAAATTTCCAAATCTGTTCAGATTCGAAATTTTCGAAATTTTTAAAATGTTCAGATTTTGTTTTAATTTTTTTCGAAATTTGAACATTTTCGGATATAGACATAATTTAAATTTGAACATTTTTTAAATTTTGTAAATTTATTTTTTTTCAAAAATTAACATTCTTAGTTATGAACATTTTCAAATTTGAACATTTTTCCAAATTTGAGCGCTTTATATATTTGAACGGATTTTAAATTTAAACGCTTTTATAATTTGAACAGTTTTTGTATTTGAACATTTTTCAAATTTGAACGAATTTCAAATTTCAACGCTTTTATAATTTGAATACTTTTTGTATTTGAACGGTTTTCAAATTTGAATGATTTTCTTGAACGTTTTTAAAATTTGAACATTTTTTGAATTTTGAACAATTTTCAATTTTGAAAAAAATCTAAATTTGAACTCTTTTCAAATTTGAACAAAAATAAAAATAAACAGAAAAGAAACAAAACAAAAAGGAAAAAAGAAACAAAAAGAAACAGAAAGAAAAAGAAAATAAAAAAGAAAACGAAAGAAAAAAAGAAAACAGAAACAGAAAACAGAAAAATAGGCGAACTGGGCCGACCAGGCCGGCCCATACCGCGCGCGGGGAGTGTGCGGCGCGCGGTAGCGGACGACCTGGTCGGTGTATAGGATTTACCCCCTCGGCACTCGGCAGATTGGGGCTGGATTAGTCTATTGGGCTAGACCCGTCTATTGGGCCGGGCCCGTCTACATTTTTTACCCTGACGTGCGAAATTTCCACCGTGGTATCAGGTATGTAACATACCTCTCAAGTTTTAGACTGTGGTATGACTCTATTTGAGCCATTGGATGGACAGAAATTAATGGCTATAATTTATTTAGGGGTACCAGAAAAGAACTTGACAAAAATAGATAAGAGTTCCAAAAAGTGTCTTTGACACATGGGCACCAGTGCTCCCTTCAATTTCAGATTTTTTAAAAATTTTAAACCTCACACTTCTGTGTCTCTAAAAATTATGGTGTTAAATATATGAATAGATATGTACAGTATGAGTGTATGCAAAAAAGTCCCGTTAAAAAATACGTTGTATTTTAGGAAATATAAAAAAGACAAATTTGTGACCGTAAATGGTAGTATAATAGTATTAAACTAGTATGTCTTTTTGTCAGAAATTTGTTTATTTTGTATTCCTCAAAATTTAAAGTATTTTTTACCGGGACTTTTTTGTGTAGACTCCTCATTTACATATCTATCTACATATTTAATGCCATAATTTTTGGAGAAATAGAAGTGTGAGATTTTAAAAATTTAAAAATCTGAAAATGGAGGGAGCACTGGTGCCCATGTGCACCAAATCCCTATCCAGTTGCATCTGTGGACTGGGATATCTGACATCAAGATTATATGCTCCAGACAATGCCGCTGCCTGACCATGTGCCTCTGCATTTGTCCCTAAATGCTATATTCAGACCTAAAAAACAGTTCGGGTTTGAGTTTTTCTGGCTCAGCTTGCCTGGCTTCGAGAATGCCGTGAAGGGAGGCTGGAAATGTAAGCCGACATTGGTAGACCCCTTCAAGAGGCTAGACAGTTTATTCAGAAACACAGCGTGATATCTTCAGGCTTGGGGACAGAGGAAAACCGGCAACATTAAGCTGCTAATTGTGATTGCAAATATAATGATCTTCAGCCTTCAGGCTTGTTCAAGACCCAAAGCCAGAAAGAAGAGGCATTCTTCAATGCTTACATCAATCTGCTCGGCACGATTTGCAACAAAGAGTTCGCCCCTGATTTGGAAAGCATTGGACTGCATGAGAGGGAACTAAGTGAGTTCGAAGTGATGTTTACGGAGGTGGAAGTCTGGGATGTAATCAAAGAGATGCCAATGGACAGGGCTCCCGAGCCAGATGGTTTCATTGGAGTTTTCTACCAGCGAGCTTGGCCGGTGATCAAGAATGATATTACGGCTGCAATTCATAAATTATATCTGGGGGGCCGAAGAGGTTTCGCTAAGCTGAACCGTGCACTGACCGTACTCATCCCAAAGAAGCAAGATGCACTGAAAATTGGTAACTTAACTTCAGACCAATTAGTTTTATTCATAGCTTTGCTCAGTTATTCTCCAAGCTGCTTGTGAACCGCCTGTGACCAAAAATGGAGACTCTTGTAATGTCAATCAGCCAGTGTTTATTAAGCATAGAAGATCAACTCCCGGAGAGCCAATGGAGTACTGCTAAAGCTTGAAATATCACGGGCTTTCACTCACTGTCCTGGCCCTTTCTTTTTGATTTTTTGAGACAAATGGGCTTCCCAGCCATCTTCTTGAAATTGATTGCCACCCTTCTATATACAGAAAGCACTCGACTTGCAATCAATGGTGTTCCAGGTGACCGTTTCTTCCATGCCAAAGGCCTTCGGCAAGGAGAACTGATATGGCCGTTGCTGTTTGATCTTGCTATGGAGGTGCTGACTGCACTAGTCAATACGGCGACAGGTCAGATGTTGTTCTCACCTCTGGGAAACTGTTTGGCACTACAGCGACTATCCATTTATGCAGATGATGTGCGCTGTTCATTAAACCTACTCTGAATGAGCTGATCACTGTCAGAGAATTACTTCATTGCTTTGGAGAGGCTTCAGTCCTGGAAGTGAACTGTCTAAAATCAACAGCGACAGTTATCCGAGGAGAGCAACAAGAGAAGAAGCTTGTCCAGGAGACTTTGCACTGCCAATCCACTGCGTTCCCAATAAAGTATCTTGTCCGGCTGCTTGCCCTACGGCCACTAACTAAAGCAGAATGGCAGCCTCTACTTGACAGAGTTTTGGACTTCATACCCCCTTGGCAGAAGGGTTTAATTGTCAGGTCGGTAAGACTAACACTGATCAGGTCAGTGATCTCAGAGAAGCCAGCCCATAAAATGCTTCTGGCAGAAGCTCCCATCTGGCTACTTGAGGAATTGAACAAATGGTTGAAAGAATTTTTATGGGCAGGATAAGAAGAGGTAAATGGAGGCCAGTGTTTAGTGGTTTGGAATCAAATCTGCAACCATGCTTGTTTTGGAGGATTAGGAGTAAAAAACCTTCAGCTACAAGGTCTTACCCTTCAGACTTGTTGGGAGTGGCTTCGCCGAACTGACCCCAACCGCCCTTAGCAAGGGCTGCCCATGTTGAAGGATATGGATGCTACTACAGTCTTTGACATCTTGGTGCACATTCAGGTGGGAGATGGACTGAAAGTCAACTTTTGCAAGGATCGGCGGATCAATGGAGCTAAAATAGCTGACCTAGCACCTCTTGTGTTCGCTCTAGTAAACACAAGAAACAAAAAACTCAAGAACGGTGGCTTCGGCAATGCAGAACAACGGCTGGCAGTTGGACATCAATGGGGAGATGGAGGGCGAATTAGCGCTGCAATGTATCAAGCTTTGGCTGAGCCTGCAAAATGTGGACAGAAACATTCAGGAGGAGGATGTCTTCAGTTTGATATGGAAGCTCTGCTTACAAGCTGGTCGCGTTCAGGACAATACAGTGCCAGCTCTGTTTACAAGTTGCTCTGCCACGGCTCGACCAGATTTCCAACTGCAGCTTTAATATGGAAATGCAAGTTCCCCCTCAAGTGCAAGGTCTTCGTTTGGCTTGCACTTCAATACAGAAGATGGACTTCAGACCAGAGACATCTCCACCGCCTGAAGACAGCATATCACCTTGCTCTATATGTCTACAGGACCTGGACACCGCGGACCATGTCTTACTTCAGTGCCCCTATGCTAAACAAGTGTCGTATGAGAATATGCAAACTCTGAATTTTGATGCAGGTGCACCACTTAGGGCATCTCCAACTGGCTGACCCATCTGGTCCTCGCGCATCTGATTCAGTCCGTGCGAACAGACGGACCAGCCGCGTACGCTCAAGCGGGGCGACCCAAACGGACCGACCAGTCCGCCGCGACCCAACAGCGCACCAAGTTTGGTGAACCGATGCATTTGCGCGGACAGGGCGCGTGCCACGGGAGCGACCCGACGGCAGAAGGCTGACCGACGGCAGCAACCACACCATCGAAGCGGTACGAGCCAATCTACCAGCGGGAGGACTTATGGCGCGTGTTCCTTGCCTACGAGCACGAGGCGCCCCGGACGATCCGCCGTAAACGGGATTTCCAGCCCCGCGAGGCCGCCCCAGACAACGAGGAGGAGGACGGCGATGACTACGACGAAGAAGAGGACAAGGAGATGGAGGACATGTCGCCTCCCGCCACCGTGAAGCTGTAGGCGCTCATCCCCGGCGACTATGAGGAGGAGGCGGCCACGGCCGCCGCCTTGGAGCAGTCTAGGGCCGACGAGGAGGCCAAGTGGTCCTGGCCCGGGTTGGAGGACGTCGCCTAGCTCAGGGCCATGGTGGCAGAGCATGTCGCCTTGCTGCCACGGCCACCACCACTGCCGCTGCACAAGCCACCGCAGGCCGCGTGGGACGGCCAGATGGTGCTTCCCCCTCCGTAGTACTATGCGCCGCCAGCCACTCCGCCACAATACGCGCATCCGCAGCCGCAGGTCCCAGATTGGGTGCAGCAACTACAGGCACCCCCGCCGTTCATCGACCTCGTCTCCAACGATGAAGAAGACAGCAGACAGCGGCGCTCGAAACTAGTTTTTTGTATAAAATACTATGTAAATTATGTTTGAGAACTAATTTTTTATTACATTTTCGCGCTCTTTTTAAACCCTATTCAAAAATGTTTGACTACAGTCAGCGGACCAAATGGCCAACCCGGACCGAATAGGTGGCGCCGCGGTAGCGGTAGCGCCGCTGGGCGCAGTGTCCTGACCGGCCGATCATCCTGTCCACGGGCCAATCCAAACGGACATAAACTAACCATTTGGGTCGCTGATTTGGATCGGCCCGCTGAAGATGTCCTTACTGCTGACCTAGTAGAGAGCTGGTGGACAACGGAAAGAGTCTGGTTTGACAAGAGTAGTTAGCTGGTGGACAAGGGAAAGAGTCAGGTTTGGCAAGAGTAAAAGGAAGAGTCTTGTCTCAGAGCATCTTTAGCCGCGTCCCCCAAAACTTCCCCAAACGTATCCGGATCGAGTATTTGGGGACATGTTTCATTCTTGTCGTGTTTGGGGACGTCGCTCCCCAGCCGCGTCCCCAAACGCCGCCCCCAAACTTTAAAATACTTTTTTTATTTAGTATATAGAAGAAATGTGTAGGTTAAATAACGTTGCTAATATTCAAAGCGGTGCAACATACACAAATTACATAAAAAAAACTTCAAAAAATATAAACAAATTTACATATAAAAATTTAAACTACTTCTTTGATGGCCCCGCCTCTTCGTTCTCACGGTGGCGCTTCCTGCTCGTCACCTCTTCCGGTGCCGTCCCACGCATCGGAGGAACTTGTTTCCTCCTCGTCGTCGATGGAGCTCGCCGGCTGCGCCTTCCGCTTCGCTTTCGCCTCCGCCTTCGCCCGGGCCGCCACCGCCTCCTCAGCATCTTCCTCCTCCTCGGCCTCCCATTCCTCGCCGCTGTCCGGCGGCGGGGAATCATCGCCGCTGCTGGGCATCCGGACTTGCCCTCGCTGTCGGTGTCTGATGGAAGCCTGGAGAGGCCGCTCATCGTGAGAAGCTTGGATGAATGGTGGCCGGTTGAAGATCCGAAAGCGCCTACGTATGGGTCTTATTGAGCGCGGATGAATGGCGGCATAGATATCGAAGAGACCGGAGGTTGCTCTTCCGCAGAGTTCGCGCTCCATTCAGCAGGTTCGCGCGTTGATCAACACGGTTGCCAATGCGACGGTTCCACTTCCCAGTGACTGTATCGTCCCTAGGTAGGCGGCGGTTGAGCGTCCATCCGTGAGTCGCTGACGCGTCGGTCCCGCCATGTCTCGCCTCGCATTTCGGTGTGTCCGGTGTGCCCCGAGCGTCCCCTGTGTAGCAGGGACGGGCTCGGGGCGCCGGACACCGTATCGGGCCGCGTCGGACAAAAAGAGGCTTTGGGGGGACGCGGCTTTTTTTCGAAAAGGGGGGAAAATCGCCCCTGCATCCAAAGGATGCACACGGCTTTTTATTAGATTATTCGCAAACCTTACAAGAAGCAATACAAAAAAATCAACCTCGAAGCCACCTCACTAGACCTACAGTGGGATGAAGGGGGTGACAATGCACCAACTACCAACTGACATCATCCAAAAACCAAATGCCTTCCCAAACCGGCCAATAGCAGGTGAGAAGCACATCCAGTCAAGCAGACTCTCCGCGCACACCAACGCACACACCACAGAAGTTGCTACCGCCGTCTTCCTCGACTCCATCTTCAAGAGAGATCATCGCATTAACCTTGCAAGACCTGCCGTCGATGCCACCATGACGCCAGATGGCTCCACCATCCTGCACGCATACATCATCCCGCATCTGTCGTCGATACCCTGCAACACCATGCCACCGAGCCTCAGCGCCGCAATGTGGTAGATGAATACCACTCCACCGACATCCGCCAACACCCAGCAGCTGCTCCAAAAACGATGCCCCAGGAGGTAGAACGACGCAGGGCGCGCCGCCATCGTCCGATCCGAGAGACCCAGATCTAGGGTTTGTCCCGGAGCGGCGCGAGAGTGTAGATGCAGGCTGCGACAACGATGCCTTCAAGAAGGTTACGACGTGTAGCGTCGCCATCGCCCGCCAAGACCGGAGTCGGAGCACGGTTTTCACCGGCAGCCGCGCATCCCCACCTCGCCGAGCGTAGTGTCGAGGCAAGCAAGATGGCGCTGAGCCACCACCGCCGTTCCTCAGATGCTCCGCAGAGTACCAGCCCGCAGCGATCCGCCGCCGGCCCCCCACGCAGCCGCCGTCGAGCCACCTTCCTCGCAGAAGTCGGCCGAGCAGCCACCACCGCCCTTGCCGCCACCTGCCCGCGCCGCCCGGAGACGCGCCGCCACCACCGTCGTTCGTGCATCGCCGCAGCAGGCCATGCCCGCGCCGGCGCGCCGTGGCCCCCGACGGAACGCCACGCCCTGTCCCGGAGAAGACTGCCCGCGCCCCTCCATCCGAGCCAAAGGACGAGAGGGCCTCGCCGCCGACGCCAACCAGGCTTTGCCCGGCCGCGCCCTCAGGCAGCAGCGAGGGAGGAGAGGGGAGGGAGGAGGGGAGCCGGGCGACGGCACGATCTAGGGTTCCCCTGGTCGCCGCGCGGGGGCGACGCAGGGGCGGATATGTGCTCCGCGGATGTACTTGCTAGTAGCGGCGGCCGCTTGGGGGACGCGGCTGGGAACGTTTTTTTATCCGGCGCGCCCCAAATCTCTTTGGGGACGGTTTGAGGAACGCGACTGGAGATGCTCTCGGTGATCATCCCAACAGCGTGGTCCATCTGGAAGAATTGAAATGCATGGGTTTTCAGCAACCCTCGCCGGCAGAGGATGGTGGAGCGTTTGGTGGCCACGGTGGTGGATGAGTACAGACTTTGGGAGAGAGTAGAAGTAGATGTCCCAAGTCATACTAGGAGAGAGTAGGCTTCAGTTTTAGTGCTGGTGTGGGTGTGTTCTCTGCCTCAATTGTTTGCAATTGGGTATGATCTTGGAACTGTTTTGCTGCCTTCTATAAAGCTATGGTATGACTTCGGCATACTCTCGGGAAAAAAAGGCAAGACCTTTAGGCAGAAAACCACACAGCCATTGCTGATGCCAAACATTGCATTTGCGGAAGAGCGAATGAGAACACCACATTGTAGATAATTTTCCATTTCAAATGAACTTATTATGCCAAGGTTCTTACAAACAAGTATGTGGCATTCAGTGTTATCCTGCAGCAGTAGTCTTTCTAGCTTTCCTTTCTGTTAATTCTATGCAGTGAATATTATCGTTCGTAGAAAAAAGAACTTCTACTTCCTCTGTTTCAAAATAAGACTAAAACGTCTTATATTTTGGTATGGAGGTAGTACATTTTATGAGCTTTACAAGATAAAACTGTTTGCAAAATAATCTACAGAATCTAATAGCATACTCTGGACGTAATATTATGCTTTCTTGAATGCCAATTCAGAGAACTATGTTGGCAGCAAATTGGGATTCAGTTGGACAGCTCAGTGGATCTGTACGGATGGCTAGAGAGGTCTTGAGGCGTAAATTCTTCATGGAGGTTTTTGGCAATCCTGGAAAGAGAGGAACAACTATGCCTTCAAAAACTCTGCTTTAGGCAGGATTTAGTTTAGCAAAAAGAAAGGAAGAAATGTTGGCATGGCTCTCTTGGATTGGTTCGGTTCCTTGAAGTCCTGATCCTTTACAGGATCGGTCATCGGTGTGGCCCGTCTAGTTTTGGTGTCATTTTTCCCTTGTAGTGTTTATGTACATATTACCCTGGTTTAGTTATATTCACTGTCAGAGCCTCTCCTATGGCTTTCGGTCTCAAAAAAGAGCACATTCTAGTTTTGGTGTTATTTTTCCTTTGTCCGACTCTAATGCTCCTATTCTCGGAGGTGTAGTACTTTATGCTCCTGCTGCTCCATCTCCATCGCCATACCCCTGATGCTCTTCACCTTCGAGGATTGGTGGCATCCTATCAACGCGGCTGTGCCATCTTCCAAACGGAAAGAGATCAAACAACTCTCTAATTGTCCTAACAATTTGATCCATCTGGCTAGAACAGTAGTCTTCCACAAAGTTGCCACCATGCGAGCTCCTGTCTGGCTTCGCATCAAGCAGAAGTTCGATCTGTGGATTAGGGCCGAACTGTGCAGATCTTCGGGAGATGTAACCTAGGTTTTCTTCTTTCATTTCCCTCCCAGCCTCTCTAGCAAAGTTGATCGTTGTCTGTAACTCAAGGCCCAATATTTTGTAATATTGTTGCTAACTTGTACTAATACAAAAGGCACACAGCTTGTGTCTTCTCGAAAAACATAGAACTATCTTTTCAGACCAGGTTCTCTGCTTTAGGCAGTATTTAGTTTTGCAAAGTATCAAGCTTAGAGAGAAAACCAGGGCAGAAATGATGGCCTGGTTCAGTTCTTTATTAATCAAGAAACATAGTCTTTACAATAACTTAGGTGCTTTGGCAACACATGAGGAACACTGCACCCCTTTTCTACCCTATTGCACTCAAACTTTGACCAGTAGAGGCATCAATAACACATGCTCACGATAAAGTTACAGTACATGGGTGGCCAAATTTCCGCTAAACCATTAGAACCAAAAATCTAATCTAAATTCAACTTAAACTCAAACTTCAGCTGGAAAAAGCCAAGTCGGAAACCATCCGCCTGTTTGATGTGACAGAGGTTGCGTCTCCAACGGCAGGTATGCCACTGTCTGATTACTCATGTCGTACACACAGGAATTGAGAAGGTCAACCTCAACAAAGGTGACCCCACCAAGCTCGCTCATGAAGTACATGCAATCTTCTTGAACTCCCCCACTGACAGACTGGCCACCAACAGCAAGCGAGCGAGAACAGCCTCGGCTGAGGAAAAGAGCATGCCCCATCAGTGTATGGACCTTGCTCCACCACCCATGGCCACTGCTCAGGCCAGCTGCCTGGAAGACCTTGAAGCACCGAGATGGCATGGGTGTATTCATGGGGTTCGGATCAACAATCCGTCCCACCATCAACAGCTGATCTCTAGAGGGGACGAGGTAGAAGACGAAGTGTGTTGCGTCATAATCTCTATGAGTGCTCCTTATGCATTTGACAGACTTGATGCTCATGTTCCCGACTTCTAGGACATGGAGCTCCGGTAGACCATAAGCATTACAGACCTCCGGTGTACCATAATTTTCTCTCGTGAGGATGTAGAGCTTCCCATGAAAGATTGCAATATCGAAGGTGCGGCTGTTCACAGGCGGCCCCCACTCCATGGCTGTGGTCCCTTGAGGCCCGCAAACATAAATAGTGACGTTCTTGCCGTTGGTCTTGCCAATGGTCAGGACGGCAACAAGGTGCAGACTGTCGGACACCACCACCTTGCGGATGTCCCATTCGTACCTTAGCTCGAGATAATCCAGGTTGATCTGTAGAGGTGTCGCCTTCCCAGAGGAAGGGTTCATGAGGACACAGCCGCCCTGGCGGTCCACCAGGAAAAGCATGCTACCAGTTGACACACGGTACAAGACGCGGTCGTAGTCAGGGACGGGCGTGCGGTGGATGGCGCCATCGGGGAGACTGAGGAAGGTGCCGTCACGTTGAGCAACCCAGGGAAGCAGTGGGGGCAGCATCTGCAGCCGCGCGCCGGAGCGCCACGTGCGGCAGACCGCACAGATGCGGACACGGTCAGCCCGGGACGTCATGCGCAGGAGCACAAGTCCCAACAACTCTGGTGGGAGGTCTGGCCAAGGCGATGCCTTCCTTGGAGGCGTGTATTCAAGCATCTGACCGAGTCGTGCTGCAGTGTATTCAAGCATCTGACCAAGTCGCCCTGCAGTGTATTCAAGCATCTGACCGAGTCGGGCTTCCATCGCCGCCTTCTCGCTTGGCGGACTGAGGGCGAAGCCAAGGAAGAACCAGAGCCACTGGAGCATCGTCACCTTCATGCTTGGCCCAACGAGGGGGAGTCCGAGGGCGACGGTGAGCCAGAACAATTGGAGCAGGACCACCTTCACCTTCTTGTTTGGCCTAATGTAAGCCAGGAAAAGGGCAAACCAAAGCCACTGGATCACCGCCGTCATTATGCTTGTCTCGCAGAGGCAGATGCCAAGGGAGACCCCGAGCCAGAGGTTGTTTGCCAGCGCCATCGCCATCTTCTTCTACAGACGAGGGCGAGGAAGCTGTGAAGAGTTGTATCTGTCCCCGCTTCGCTTCGTCACATATATATATATACACAGGCTCCCCTTCCAGCTCTGGTTCCGACTAGGAGTCAAGGACTAGACTCTGTTGCGTGGAATATAAGCAGCCGGACGGGCGTAGCGTAGGTGAACTCCGTCGCGTATAGCCTAAGCAGAACAGGCGGGGAGCGCAAGAAAAGGAAAATCGAGTGAGATAAGGCGGGAAAAAGAACGCGACGCGTATTTGGCTCTGTTATGTACCTGGGCGAAATCCGCGTCGTTGTCATCTCGCGCTACGTCGCAGCTGCCATTTCCTACCCGCAGATCCAGGTTCTCGCCTCTGAACTTCCCTCGGGTCGCTGATGTTGCGGTGGACTCAAAATCTGCGGGAGAAAGATTGTTTTTTTAGATGGCTCACGAGAGGGATTTGGGAATGGGGTGGGAGTTGGAGATTTGATTTGGAGGACGAGCTCGGCGCCATACCTCTGCAGATCCGGCGAGTGAACGAGGTCGACCGGCCCGGCGACTGGAGCGGGGTGGGTGGCCGGTGGAGGGATGCAGGTGGCGGGTGGTGCCTCGTCGACGAGGGCGCCTTCGTCGGTGGGGGTGCAGTCGTTCAGACGGCGGCCGGTGCTGCCTCGAGGAAGAGGGCCGTCGGGACAGGCCACGGGTAGTGCCGCGTGGAGGAGCAACGCCGTCGGGGAGGAGCTCCACCGGAGGCACGGAATCTTCGTAGGGTGTGTAAGGCGGCGGGTGATGGGAGAGGCGACGGGCGGGCGGCTGGAGGGGCAGCGGTGGAGATGCGAATGAAAGGGGAAGGGGGAAGAGAGAGCAGAGTACCCTGTAGACCTGTACTCCCACACGTGGAGTGCTCCCGTCATCCCGTGTCGTTTTATGCGTCTAAATCCCTAGGTCATATCCATCGTTTCGGTCTGAAATTTATTTTGAAGTTCCATAGGTGAGAGGTTTGTTTGTCATAGAATTGGATCGTTATTTTATTTAGAAAATCCAGTAAAATGACTTTATGGGTAAACACGATTCTAAGCTGAGACCTGTCATTTCCGTTTCTCTATAGAAGCCATCTACAAATTCAATATTGAAATTCTGCTGTCATTTGCAATTCCTATGGCAACCAAACAAGTATCTATTTCTGAAATTACAATATAAATGAAATGAATACATGTATTCATTTCAAAATGCTACAAACGAAATAAAATTCTACCTTCCAAACGACTTCTAAATTGATTTTAATACTCTGAGCGTATATTACTTCACTCTAAACACACTAAAACAAACGTAATTGAAATCGATAATGAGCTACAGGCAGAAAAGCCTATCCTTACTAGAATCCTTCAATTTGGATGCTTAAATTATTTCTACCTTTGGGTGTGCCAAGGCATGCTTGGGCCATCACTATATTGGGAGATGGGGGGGCGGTCGGATAAAAAAAAATCCAGCCGCGTTCTCCAAAGACGTTTTTTGTCCGGCACGCTTCGGTACGGTGTTCGGCGTCCCGAGCCCGTTCCCGCCTTACATGGGCTCCGGGCACGCCGGACACAACGAAAAGCGAGGCGAAGCGACGCGGGTCTCGGAAGCCTAAAACCCCGTCGCCTACCTTTGGTCAAGCGACGTTAATGACGTCCTTGTTTTTCCTGGGGACGCAGGGGCGCGTCTCGTCGTGCATGGTCGCGTGGCCGTTCGCGCCGGCGTTATTGCGTGCAACCACCCGCTGCCGCCGTTGTACATTAAAAGGCCCTGCGGTTCGTCCCAATCTCTCACCGCTCCCAAACCTTCTCCTCGCCGCCCCCAGATCTTCTCCTCGCCGTTCCAAGCAATGTTGTCCTCGTTCGCCCGCAAGATCGCCGCGGCAAACGGCTTCAGCCGCGGCAGCCTAACCGTGACGGAGGCGTGGGCATTGTACCACGCGGGATATCCCGTCCCGCCGGACATTCGCATGCCAAGAAGCGGTGGCTGGAAGATGGCCGTGAACGGCATTGGCATCCCGCCGCCGCCGAAGCTGGACACAGAGCAATGGAAGGACGCCATCAGGGCCAAGCGGGCTGAACTCGACGCCGAGGAGCGGGCGAACAAGGTATGCAAACTTCAGCGTTCCATTTATGGACTGAAGCAAGCATCCCGGAGTTGGAATCTACGTTTTGATAGAGTGATCAAAGACTTCGGTTTTATACGGACTCATGGTGAGGCTTGTATTTACAAGAAAGTGAGTGGGAGTTCTGTAGCGTTCCTGATATTATATGTAGATGACATATTATTGATTGGGAATGATATAGAACTATTAAGCAGCGTTAAAGGTTATTTGAATAAGTGTTTTTCAATGAAAGACCTTGGTGAAGCAGCGTACATTTTAGGCATCAAGATTTATAGAGATAGATCAAGACGCCTAATAGGCCTTTCACAGAGTACATACCTGGACAAGATTCTAAAGAAGTTTAGAATGGATGAAAGCAAGAAAGGGTTCTTGCCTATGTTGTCAGGTAAGGTCTTGAGTAAGACTCAAGGTCCGGCTACGGCAGATGAAAGAGAAAGGATGAGCAAGATCCCCTATGCTTCGGCAGTAGGCTCTCTCATGTATGCCATGTTGTGTACTAGACCGGATATCGCACATGCTGTTAATTTGACCAGCAGATATCAAAGTGGTCCAGGAATGGAACACTGGACAGCGGTCAAGAATATCCTGAAGTACTTGAAAAGAACTAAGGATATGTTTCTTTGTTATGGCGGTGACCAAGAGCTCGTTGTAACTAGTTACACCGATGCAAGTTGGAACACCGATCCTGATGATTCCAAGTCTCAGTCTGGGTACGTGTTTATATTGAATGGTGCGGCGATGGTCGAGCAGTTCCAAGCAGTGCACGGTGGCGAAATCTTCAACGGAATCTGAATATATAGCGGCTTCAGAGGCTTCATCGGAAGCGGTATGGATGAAGAGGTTCATTGTTGAGCTTGGTGTGGTTCCTAGTGCATTGGACCCGCTAGTCATTTATTGTGACAACACGGGTGCCATCGCCAATGCAAAGGAACCAAGGTCACACAAGAAGTTGAAGCATATCAAGCTGCGTTTTCATTTGATTCGCGAGTACATCGAAGATGGTGAAGTAGAGATTTGCAAAGTACACACAGATCTGAATGTTGCAGATCCGTTGACTAAAGCTCTCCCTAGGGCAAAGCATGACCAACACCAGAATGCCATGGGTGTTAGGTACCTTACAATGTAATCTAGATTATTGACTCTAGTGCAAGTGGGAGACTGTTGGAGATATGCCCAAGAGGCAATAATAAAGTGGTTATTATAATATCTTTGTGTTTATGATAAATGTTTGCATACCATGCTATAATTGTATTGACCGAAACATTAATACATGTGTGTTATGTAAACAACAAGGAGTCCCTAGTAAGCCTCTTGTATAACTAGCTTGTTGATTAATGGATGATCATGGTTTCGTGATCATGAACATTGGATGTTATTAATAACAAGGTTATGTCATTAGTTGAATGATATAATGGACACACACCCAAATGAGCGTAGCATAAGATCAAGTCATTAAGTTCAAATTGCTATAAGCTTTCGATACATAGTTGCTTTAGTCCTTCGACCATGAGATCATGTAAATCACTTACACCGGAAGGGTACTTTGATTACATCAAACGCCATTGCGTAAATGGGTGGTTATAAAGATGGGATTAAGTATTTGGAAAGTGTGAGTTGAGGCATATGGATCAATAGTGGGATTTGTCCATCCTGATGACGGATAGATATACTCTGGGCCCTCTCGGTGGAATGTCGTCTGATTAGCTTGCAAGCACATGATTGGATCATGAGAGATGACATACCGCGGTACGAGTAAAGAGTACTTGTTGGTAACGAGGTTGAACAAGGAATGGAGATACCGATGATCAAACCTCGGACAAGTAGAATATCGTGTGACAAACGGAATTGGCATCGTATGTAAATGGTTCAATCGATCACTAAGTCATCGTTGAATATGTGGGAGCCATTATGGATCTCCAGATCCCGCTATTGGTTATTGCTCGGAGAGGAGTCTCGACCATGTCTGCATACTTCGCGAACCGTAGGGTGACGCGCTTAAGGTTCGATGTCGCATAAGTAGATTCGGAATATGAGTTGGAGTCCGAAGTTTTTGTTCGGAGTCTCGGATGGGATCCAGGACATCACGAGGAGGTCCGGAATTGTCCGGAGAATAAGATTCATACATGGGAAGTCAATTTCCGGGGTTCGGGAAAAAGTCCGGTGTTTTGACCGGAGCTTCTAGAAGGTTCTAGAGGGCCACCAGTGGGCCCACCACCCCGGGAGAGGCCACATAGGCGCCACATGGCATAGTGGGTCCAGCCCACCATGACATGTGGGCCCAGGCCGGCCCCCCCCTTAGAGATAAGATCTATCTCTAATTTAAATGGTTTAAATTTAGAGATAAGATCTATCTCCTAAAATAAAGTGTTTAAACTAGGAGATAAGGGGGAAGACTTGGGGGAGGAGTTGGCCCCTCCCCATGCGCCGGCCAAGGGGGCAGGTGGGCCCTAGGGGAAACCCTAGGCCGACCCCCCACCTATATAAAGAGGGGAGGGGGTGGCCGGCCAAGGCCCCCAATCCAGAACCCTAGCCACCCCCCTCTCTCTTCCACCTCCATACGCTGTGCAGGCTTAGGCGAAGCCCTGCAGCAACTCTTCTCCACCACCACCCCCGGAAGGCATCTCCATCGACATCACCGCCATCTTCATCGCCGCTGCTGTCTCCTATGATGAGGAGGGAGTAGTTCTCCCTCGAGGCTAAGGGCTGTACCGGTAGCTATGTGGTTCATCTCTCTCCCATGTGATCTTTATGTGATCATGAGCTTTGTGATCTAGTTGAATATCATCTATGTGCTACTCTAGTGATGTTATTAAAGTAGTCTATTCCTCCTTCATGATGTAATGGTGACAGTGTGTGCATCATGTAGTACTTGGTATAAGCTATGATTATGATCTCTTGTAGATTATGGAGTTAACTATTACTATGATAGTATTGATGTGATCTATTCCCCCTTTCATAGTGTAATGGTGGTTAGTTCTCGGTATAATTGCAATGATCTATTATGCACTCTAAGGTTATTTAAATATGAACATCGAATGTTGTGGAGCTTGTTAACTCCGGCATTGAGGTGCTCTTGTAGCCCTACACAATGAATGGTGTTTGTCATCCAACAAGAGAGTGTAGAGAAAGTAGTATTTGTTTATTCAGTTATGTGATCAATGTTGAGAGTATCCACTAGTGAAAGTATGATCCCTAGGCCTTGTTTCCGAATAAGTTACAGCACAAAGAATTGCTTCCCACGCCAGCAAGCTATTTTCTAGCACCGCTTGTTTACTGTTTTACTGCATCTTTACTTCCTGCAATATTACCATCATCTATACCACTTGTATTTCACTATCTCTTCACCGAACTAGTGCACCTATACATCTGACAAGTGTATTAGGTGTGTTGGGGACACAAGAGACTTCTTGTATCGTGATTGCAGGGTTGCTTGAGAGGGATATCTTTGACCTCTTCCTCCCTGAGTTCGATAAACCTTGGGTGATTCACTTAAGGGAAACTTGTTGTTGTTCTACAAACCTCTGCTCTTGGAGGCCCAACACTGTCTACAGGAATAGAAGCGTGCGTAGACATCAAGCTATTTTCTGGCGCCGTTGCCGGGGAGGAAAGGTAAAAGGCACTCACACTCCGGTCCCAGGTAACTAAGTTATTTTCTGGTGCCGTTGTGAGTGCTCGAAGCTATTTACTTTAGATCCTGCAATTGCATCTTTTTGTTTCTTGTTCACTAGTTAGCTAGGCATAATGGAAAGCAACTGTGAGCTTTTTAATCTTTTTCCTGAGTTAGAATTGTTTGCTGCGAAAATTAAAAAACCTATGGAATCTTATTTGCATGCTAGTAGCAATGATATTAGTATGAACGCTTTAAACACCATTGTTGCTAATGATATGGAAAATTCTAAGCTTGGGGAAGCTGGTTTTGATGAGCATGACATTTTTAGTCCCCCAAGCATTGAGGAGAAAATTTTCTTTGATGATACTTTGCCTCCTATTTATGATGATTATAATGATAGTGGTCTTTTGGTGCCGCCTACTATGGAGAGTAAATTTTATTATGATTATACTATGCCTCCTACACTTGATGAGAATAATAATGCTAGCTACTTTGTTGAATTTGCTCCCACTACAACTAATAAAATTGATTATGCTTATGTGGAGAGTAATAATTTTATGCATATAGCTCATGATAAGAATGTTTCATTTGATAGTTATATTGTTGAGTTTGTTCATGATGCTACTGAAAATCTTTATGAGAGAGGAAAATATGGTTGTAGAAATTTTCGTGTTACTAAAACACCTCTCTTTTTGCTGAAAATCTTGAAGTTACACTTGTTTTATCTATCTATGCTTGTTGCATTATGCTTCATGAATTTATTTGTGTACAAGATTCATTTTCATAGGAAGTGGGTTAGGCTTAAATGTGTTTTGAATTTGCTTTTTGATGCTCTCTTTTGCTTCAACTCTTATTTCTTGGGAGTGCATCATTGAAATTACTGAGCCCATCTTAATGGCTATAAAGAAAGAACTTCTTGGGAGATAACCCATGTCTTTATTTTGCTACTGTTTTGTTATGTCTTGGAAGTTGTTATTACTGTAGCAACCTCTACTTATCTTTATTTTATTGCATTGTTGTGCCAAGTAAAGTCTTTGATAGTAGGGTTGATACTACATTTGGATTACTGCGCAGAAACAGATTTCTTACTGTCACGAATTTGGGCAGGGTTCTCTGTAGGTAACTCAGAAAAATCTGCCAATTTACGTGCGTGATCCTCAGATATGTACGCAACTTTCATTCAATTTGAGCCTTTTCATCTGAGCAAGTTAAGTGCCCCAGAAAAATTCATCTTTACGGACTGTTCTGTTTTGACAGATTCTGCCTTTTATTTCGCATTGCCTGTTTTGCTATGTTTGATGGATTTCTTTGTTACATTAACTTCCAGTAGCTTTGGACAATGTCCAGAAGTGTTAAGAATGATTGTGTCACCTCTGAACATGTGAAATTTTGATTATGCACTAACCCTCTAATGAGTTTGTTTCGAGTTTGGTGTGGAGGAAGTTTTCAAGGGTCAAGAGAGGAGGGTGATATACTATGATCAAGAAGAGTGAAAAGTCTAAGCTTGGGGATGCCCCCGTGGTTCATCCCTGTATATTTCAAGAAGACTCAAGCGTCTAAGCTTGGGGATGCCCAAGGCATCCCCTTCTTCATCAACAATTTATCAGGTTTCTTCTCTTGAAACTATATTTTTATTCGGTCACATCTTATGTACTTTACTCGGAGCGTCTGTTTGTTTTTATTTTTGTTTATGTTTGAATAAATCCATGCTTGTGTGGGAGAGAGACACGCTCCGCTCTTTCATGTGAACACTAGTGTTCTTCGCTTTTACTTTTAATGTTCATGGCGGAGTTGAAAACCGCTTCGTTAATTGCTATTTGGTTGGAAACAGAAAATGTTGCATGTGGTAATTGGTATAATGTCTTGAATAATTTGATACTTGGCAATTGTTGTGCTCATATAGATCATGTTTAAGCTCTTGCATCATGTACTTTGCACCTATTAATGAAGAACTACATAGAGCTTGTTAAAATTTGGTTTGCATGATTGGTCTCTCTGAGTCTAGATATTTTCTGGTTAAGGTGTTTGAACAACAAGGAAGACGATGTAAAGTCTTATAATGCTGACAATATGTTCATATGTGAGTCTTGTTTTACCGTTTTATACTTGAGTTTGCTTCAAACAACCTTGCTAGCCTAGCCTTGTATTGAGAGGAATTCTTCTCGTGCATCCAAACCTTTGAGCCAAAAACTATGCCATTTGTGTCCACCATACCTACCGACTACATGGTATTTCTCTGCCATTCCAAAGTACATTACTTGAGTGCTACCTTTAAAATTCTATTCTTTGTCTCTGATACGTCTCCGACGTATCGATAATTTCTTATGTTCCATGCCACATTATTGATGATATCTACATGTTTTATGCATACTTTATGTCATATTTATGCGTTTTCCGAAAGTAACCTATTGACGAGATGTCGAAGGGCCAGTTGCTGTTTTCTGCTGTTTTTGGTTTCAGAAATCCTAGTAAGGAAATATTCTCGGAATCGGACGAAATCAACGCCCAGCATCTTAGGATCACGCGAAGCTTCCAGAACACCCGAGAGAGGCCAGAGGGGGGCCACAGGCCCACCAGACACTACCCTGGCGCGGCCAAGGGGGGGCCGCGCCCCCCTGTTGTGTCGTCGCCTCGTTGACCTTCTGACGCCGCCTCTTCGCCTATATAAAGGTCCCTGACCTAAAACACGATACGGAAAAGCCACGGTACGAGAAACCTTCCAGAGCCGCTGCCATCGCGAAGCCAAGATCTGGGGGACAGGAGTCTCTGTTCCGGCACGCCGCCGGGACGGGGAAGTGCCCCCGGAAGGCTCCTCCATCGACACCACCGCCATCTTCACCAACGCTGCTGTCTCCCATGAGGAGGGAGTAGTTCTCCATCGAGGCTAAGGGCTGTACCGGTAGCTATGTGGTTAATCTCTCTCCTATGTGCTTCAATACAATAATCTCATGAGCTGCCTTACATGATTGAGATTCATATGATGATGCTTGTAATCTAGATGTCATTATGCTAGTCAAGTGGATTTTACTTATGTGATCTCCGGAGACTCCTTGTCCCACGTGTGTAAAGGTGACAGTGTGTGCACTGTGTGGGTCTCTTAGGCTATATTTCACAGAATACTTATTCGCTATTATGAATGGCATAGTGAAGTGCTTATTTATATCTCTTTATGATTGCAATGTGTTTTGTATCACAATTTATCTGTGTGCTACTCTAGTGATGTTATTAAAGTAGTTTATTCCCCCTGCATGGTGTAATGGTGACAGTGTGTGCATCGTGTAGTACTTGGCGTAGGCTATGATTGTGATCTCTTATAGATTATGAAGTTAATTATTGCTATGATAGTATTGATGTGATCTATTCCTCCTTTCGTAGTGTGAAGGTGACAGTGTGCATGCTATGTTAGTACTTGGTTTGGTTATGTTGATTTGTCATGCACTCTAAGGTTATTTAAATATGAACATTGAATATTGTGGGTTCATGTAATCCTACACAGTTAGTGGTGTTCATCATCCAACAAGAGGGTGTAGAGTCTAGCATCTATCTATTTATTCTGTTATGTGATCAATGTTGAGAGTGTCCACTAGTGAAAGTATGATCCCTAGGCCTTGTTCCTAAATACTGCTATCGCTGCTTGTTTCTTGTTTTCTTGCATCTTTACTTCCTGCAATATTACTACCATCAATCGCACGCCGACAAGCACTTTTCTAGCGCTAGTTACTCGCTCATATTCATTCATACCACATGTATTTCACTATCTCTTCGCCGAACTAGTGCACCTATTAGGTGTGTTGGGGACACAAGAGACTTCTTGCTTTGTGGTTGCAGGGTTGCTTGAGAGGGATATCTTTGACCTCTTCCTCCCTGAGTTCGATAAACCTTGGGTGATCCACTTAAGGTAAACTTGCTGCTGTTCTACAAACCTCTGCTCTTGGAGGCCCAACACTGTCTACGAGAATAGAAGCACCCGTAGACATCAAGCACTTTTCTGGCGCCGTTGTCGGGGAGGAAAGGTAAACGGCACTCACACTCCGGACCCCGGCAACTAAGCCACTTTTCTGGCGCCGTTGCCGGGGAGGAAAGGTAAAAGGCACTCATACTCCGGTCCCAGGTAACTAAGTACTTTTCTGTTGCCGTTGTGCGTGTGCTTGAAGCTATTTCCTTTAGATCCTGCAATTGCATCTTTTTGTCTCTTGTTTTACACTAGAAAGGCTTAATGGAAGACAACAACAAAATGAGAGATCTTTATGAACTTTATCTTGAATTAGGACATGATGTGTTTGAAGAGAAAATTAAAAAACCCATGGAACTTATGCATGCTAATGGGAATGTTATTAGTATGAATGCTTTGAACACCATTGTTGCTAATGCTATGGAAGAATTTAAGCTTGGGGAGGTCGGTTTTGATGAAAATGATCTCTTTAGCCCTCCGGGTATTGAGGAGAAAGTTTATGTTGATTATGATATGCCTCCTATTTATGATGATTATAATGATAGTGGTCTTTTGGTGCCGCCTACTATGGAGGATAAGTTTAATTATGATTACAATATGCCTCCTATATTTGATGATGAGAATAATAATGATAGCTACTTTGTTGAATTTGCTCCCACTACAACTAATAAAATTGATCATGCTTATGTGGAGAGTAATAATTTTATGCATATAGCTCATGATAAGAATGTTTTATGTGATACTTATATTGTTGAGTTTGTTCATGATGCCTCTGAAAGTTATTATGAGAGAGGGAAACATGGTTATATGCATCTTAATAATATTAAGTTTCCCCTCTTTATGTTGAGAATTTTGAAGTTGCGCTTGTATTGCCTTCTTATGCTTGTCACTTTGCTCCTCATGAATTTATTTGTGTACAAGATCCCTTTTCATAGGAAGCATGTTAGGCTTAAATGTGTTTTGAATTTGCTTCTTGATGCTCTCTTTTGCTTCAACTCTTATTTCTTGCGAGTGCATCATTAAAATTGCTGAGCCTATCTTAATGGCTATAAAGAAAGAACTTCTTGGGAGATAACCCATGTTTTTATTTTGCTACAGTACTTTTGTTTTATATTTGAGTCTTGGAAGTTGTTACTACTGTAGCAACCTCTCCTTATCTTAATTTTATTGCATTGTTGTGCCAAGTAAAGTCTTTGATAGTAAAGTCAATACTAGATTTGGATTACTGCGCAGAAACAGATTTCTGTCTGTCACGAATTTGGGCAGGGTTATCTGTAGGTAACTCAGAAAAATCTACCAATTTACGTGCGTTATCCTCAGATATGTACGCAACTTTCACTCAATTTGAGCATTTTCATCTGAGCAAGTCTGGTGCCACTTTAAAATTCGTCTTTACGAACTGTTCTATTTTGACAGATTCTGCCTTTTATTTCGCATTGCCTCTTTCGCTGTGTTGGATGGATTTCTTTGTTCCATTACCTTCCAGTAGCTTTGAGCAATGTCCAGAAGTGTTAAGAATGATTGTGTCACCTCTGAACATGTGAATTTTTGATTATGCACTAACCCTCTAATGAGTTTGTTTCGAGTTTGGTGTGGAGGAAGTTTTCAAGGGTCAAGAGAGGAGGATGATATACTATGATCAAGAAGAGTGAAAAGTCTAAGCTTGGGGATGCCCCGGTGGTTCATCCCTGCATATTTCAAGAAGACTCAAGCGTCTAAGCTTGGGGATGCCCAAGGCATCCCCTTCTTCATCGACAAATTATCAGGTTCCTTCTCTTGAAACTATATTTTTATTCGGTCACATCTTATGTACTTTACTTGGAGCATCTGTTTGTTTTTGTTTTTGTTTTTGTTTGAATAAATGCTTGTGTGGGAGAGAGACACGCTCCGCTGGTTCATATGAACACATGTGTTCTTAGCTTTTAATGTTCATGGCGAAGGTTGAAACTGCTTCGTTAATTGTTATATGGTTGGAAACGGGAAATGCTACATGTAGTAATTGATAAAATGTCTTGGATAATTTGATACTTGGCAATTGTTGTGCTCATGTTTAAGCTCTTGCATCATATACTTTGCACCCATTAATGAAGAAATACATAGAGCTTGCTAAAATTTGGTTTGCATAATTGGTCTCTCTAAGGTCTAGATAATTTCTAGTAAAGAGTTTGAACAACAAGGAAGACAGTGTAGAGTCTTATAATGTTTACAATATGTCTTTTATGTGAGTTTTGCTGCACCGGTTCATCCTTGTGTTTGTTTCAAATAACCTTGCTAGCCTAAACCTTGTATCGAGAGGGAATACTTCTCATGCATCCAAAATCCTTGAGCCAACCACTATGCCATTTGTGTCCACCATACCTACCTACTGCATGGTATTTCTCCGCCATTCCAAAGTAAATTGCTTGAGTGCTACCTTTAAAATTTCTATCCTTTACCTTTGCAATATATAGCTCATGGGACAAATAGCTTAAAAACTATTGTGGTATTGAATATGTACTTATGCACTTTATCTCTTATTAAGTTGTTTGTTGTGCGATAACCATGTTCCTGGGGACGCCATCAACTACTCTTTGTTGAATATCATGTGAGTTGCTATGCATGTCCATCTTGTCTGAAGTAAGGGAGATTTACCACTCATTTAATGGTTAGAGCATGCATAATGGTAGAGAAGAACATTGGGCCGCTAACTAAAGCCATGATCCATGGTGGAAGTTTCAGTTTTGGACATATATCCTCAATCTCATATTAGAACATTAATTGTTGCTACATGCTTATGCATTAAAGAGGAGTCCATTATCTGTTGTCTATGTTGTCCCGGTATGGATGTCTAAGTTGAGAATAATCAAAAGCGAGAAATCCAAATGCGAGCTTTCTCCTTAGACCTTTGTACAGGCGGCATAGAGGTACCCCTTTGTGACACTTGGTTAAAACATGTGTATTGCGATGATAATCCCGGTAATCCAAGCTAATTAGGACAAGGTGCGGGCACTATTAGTACACTATGCATGAGGATCGCAACTTGTAAGATATAATTTACATAACACATATGCTTTATTACTACCGTTGACAAAATTGTTTCTTGTTTTCAAAACCAAAGCTCTAGCACAAATATAGCAATCAATGCTTCCCTCTGCGAAGGGCCTTTCTTTTACTTTTATGTTGAGTCAGTTCACCTATCTCTTTCCACCTCAAGAAGCAAACACTTGTGTGAACCGTGCGTTGATTCCTACATACTTGCATATTGCACTTGTTATATTACTTTACATTGACAATCCATGAGATATACATGTTATAAGTTGAAAGCAACCGCTGAAACTTAATCTTCCTTTGTGTTGCTTCAATACCTTTACTATGAATTTATTGCTTTATGAGTTAACTCTTATGCAAGACTTATTGATGCTTGTCTTGAAAGTACTATTCATGAAAAGTCTTTGCTTTATGATTCAGTTGTTTACTCATGTCATTACCATTGTTTTGATCGCTGCATTCATTACATATGCTTACAATAGTATGATCAAGGTTATGATGGCATGTCACTCCAGAAATTATCTTTGTTATCGTTTACCTGCTCGGGACGAGCAGAAACTAAGCTTGGGGATGCTGATACGTCTCCGACGTATCGATAATTTCTTATGTTCCATGCCACATTATTGATGATATCTACATGTTTTATGCATACTTTATGTCATATTTATGCGTTTTCCGGAACTAACCTATTGACGAGATGCCGAAGGGCCAGTTGTTGTTTTCTGCTATTTTTGGTTTCAGAAATCCTAGAAAGGAAATATTCTCGGAATCGGACGAAATCAACGTCCAGCATCTTAGGATCACGCGAAGCTTCCAGAACACCCGAGAGAGGCCAGAGGGGGGCCACAGGCCCACCAGACACTACCCTGGCGTGGCCAAGGGGGGGCCCGCGCCCCCCTGTTGTGTCGTCGCCTCGTTGACCTTCTGACGCCGCCTCTTCGCCTATATAAAGGTCCCTGACCTAAAACACGATACAGAAAAGCCACGGTACGAGAAACCTTCCAGAGCTGCCGCCATCGCGAAGCCAAGATCTGGGGGACAGGAGTCTCTGTTCCGGCACGCCGCCGGGACGGGGAAGTGCCCCCGGAAGGCTCCTCCATCGACACCACCGCCATCTTCACCAACGCTGCTGTCTCCCATGAGGAGGGAGTAGTTCTCCATCGAGGCTAAGGGTTGTACCGGTAGCTATGTGGTTAATCTCTCTCCTATGTGCTTCAATACAATAATCTCATGAGTTGCCTTACATGATTGAGATTCATATGATGATGCTTGTAATCTAGATGTCATTATGCTAGTCAAGTGGATTTTACTTATGTGATCTCCGGAGACTCCTTGTCCCACGTGTGTAAAGGTGACAGTGTGTGCACCGTGTGGGTCTCTTAGGCTATATTTCACAGAATACTTATTCGCTGTTATGAATGGCATAGTGAAGTGCTTATTTATATCTCTTTATGATTGCAATGTGTTTTGTATCACAATTTATCTGTGTGCTACTCTAGTGATGTTATTAAAGTAGTTTATTCCTCCTGCACGGTGTAATGGTGACAGTGTGTGCATCGTGTAGTACTTGGCGTAGGCTATGATTGTGATCTCTTGTAGATTATGAAGTTAACTATTGCTATGATAGTATTGATGTGATCTATTCCTCCTTTCGTAGTGTGAAGGTGACAGTGTGCATGCTATGTTAGTACTTGGTTTGGTTATGTTGATCTGTCATGCACTCTAAGGTTATTTAAATATGAACATTGAATATTGTGGAGCCTGTTAACTCCGGCATTGAGGGTTCGTGTAATCCTACACAGTTAGTGGTGTTCATCATCCAACAAGAGGGTGTAGAGTCTAGCATCTATCTATTTATTCTGTTATGTGATCAATGTTGAGAGTGTCCACTAGTGAAAGTATGATCCCTAGGCCTTGTTCCTAAATACTGCTATCGCTGCTTGTTTACTATTTTACCGCATCTTTACTTCCTGCAATATTACTACCATCAACTGCACGCCAGCAAGCACTTTTCTGGCGCCGTTACTACTGCTCATATTCATTCATACCACTTGTATTTCACTATCTCTTCGCCGAACTAGTGCACCTATTAGGTGTGTTGGGGACACAAGAGACTTCTTGCTTTGTGGTTGCAGGGTTGCTTGAGAGGGATATCTTTGACCTCTTCCTCCCTGAGTTCGATAAACCTTGGGTGATCCACTTAAGGGAAACTTGCTGCTGTTCTACAAACCTCTGCTCTTGGAGGCCCAACACTGTCTACAAGAATAGAAGCACCCGTAGACATCAGTCTCCGCAATACATAGCTCATGGGAAAATAGCCTTAAAAACTATTGTGGTATTGAATATGTTGCTATGTATCTTATTTCTTATAAGTTGCTTGTTGAGCGGTAACCATGTTTCTGGGGACGCCATCAACTTTTTACACCTTTGTTGGATATCATGTGAGTTGCTATGCATGTTCGTCTTGTCTGAAGTAAGGGCGATTTTCATGATCAAATGGTTTGAGTATGCATATTGTTAGAGAAGAACATTGGGCCGCTAACTAAAGCCATGAATCACGGTGGACGTTTCAGTTTGGACACTAATCCTCAATCTCTTATGAGAATATTATCTGTTGTTGAATGCTTAAGCATTAAAGAGGAGTCCATTATCTATTGTCTATGTTGTCCCTGTATGGATGTATAAGTTGAGAATAATCAAAAAGCGAGAAATCCAATGCGAACTTTCTCCTTAGACCTTTGTACAGGCGGCATAGAGGTACCCCTTTGTGACACTTGGTTGAAACATATGCTATGCAATGATAATCCATGTAAATCCAAGCTAATTAGGACAAGGTGCGGGCACTATTGGTAATCTATGCATGAGGCTTGCAACTTATAGGATATCTTATACATAACGCATATGCTTTATTACTACCGTTGACAAAATTGCTTCTATGTTTTCAAAATAAAAGCTCTAGCACAAAAATAGTAATCCATGCTTCCCTCTGCGAAGGGCCTTTCTTCTACTTTATTGTTGAGTTAGATTACCCATTCTTTCTATCTTAGAAGCAAACACTTGTGTCAACTGTGTGCATTGATTCTTACATGTTTACCTATTGCACTTGTTATATTGCTTTATGTTGACAACTATTTATGAGATATACATGTTACAAGTTGAAAGCAATTGCTGAAACTTAATCTTCCTTTGTGTTGCTTCAATGCCTTCTACTTTGAATCTATTGCTTTATGAGTTAACTCTTATGCAAGACTTATTGATGCTTGTCTTGAAAGTACTATTCATGAAAAGTCTTTGCTATATGATTCAGTTGTTTAGTCATTATCTTTACCATTGCTTTGAATCACTTCATTCATCTCATATGCTTTGCAATAGTATGATCGAGATTATGTAAGTAGCATGTCACTTAAGAAATTATCCTTGTTATCGTTTACCTACTCGAGGGCGAGTAGGAACTAAGCTTGGGGATGCTTGATACGTCTCAAACGTATCTATAATTTCTTATGTTCCATGCTAGTTTTATGACAATACCTACATGTTTTGTTCACACTTTATATCGTTTTGATGCGTTTTCCGGAACTAACCTATTGACGAGATGCCGAAGTGTCAGTTCCTGTTTTCTGCTGTTTTTGATTTCAGAAATCCTAGTAAGGAAATATTCTCGGAATTGGACGAAATCAACGCCCAGTATCTTATTTTTCCACGGAGCTTCTAGAACACCATAGAGAGACCAGAGGGGAGCCAGGGGGCCCCACACGCCAGGGCGGCGCGGCCAAGGGGTGGGGCGCGCCCCCCTAGTGTGTGGTCCCACCAGGGCCCCCTCCGAGGCTGCCCTTCCGCCTACTTAAGGACTCCGTCGCGAAAACCCTAAAGGAATAAGCCACGATACGAGAAACCTTCCAGAGCCGCCGCCATCGCGAAGCCAAGATTCGGGGGATAGAAGTCTCTGTTCCGGCACGCCTCCGGGACGGGGAAGTGCCCCTGGAAGGCATCTCCATCGACATCACCGCCATCTTCATCGCCGCTGCTGTCTCCTATGATGAGGAGGGAGTAGTTCTCCCTCGAGGCTAAGGGCTGTACCGGTAGCTATGTGGTTCATCTCTCTCTCCCATGTGATCTGTATGTGATCATGAGCTTTGTGATCTAGTTGAATATCATCTATGTGCTACTCTAGTGATGTTATTAAAGTAGTCTATTCCTCCTTCATGATGTAATGGTGACAGTGTGTGCATCATGTAGTACTTGGTATAAGCTATGATTATGATCTCTTGTAGATTATGGAGTTAACTATTACTATGATAGTATTGATGTGATCTATTCCCCCTTTCATAGTGTAATGGTGACAGTGTGTGCGCTATGTTAGTTTTCGGTATAATTGCAATGATCTATTATGCACTCTAAGGTTATTTAAATATGAACATCGAATGTTGTGGAGCTTGTTAACTTTGGCATTGAGGTGCTCTTGTAGCCCTACACAATGAATGGTGTTTGTCATCCAACAAGAGAGTGTAGAGAAAGTAGTATTTGTTTATTCAGTTATGTGATCAATGTTGAGAGTGTCCACTAGTGAAAGTATGATCCCTAGGCCTTGTTTCCGAATAAGTTACACCACAAAGAATTGCTTCCCACGCCAGCAAGCTATTTTCTGGCACCGCTTGTTTACTGTTTTACTGCATCTTTACTTCCTGCAATATTACCATCATCTATACCACTTGTATTTCACTATCTCTTCGCCGAACTAGTGCACCTATACATCTGACAAGTGTATTAGGTGTGTTGGGGACACAAGAGACTTCTTGTATCGTGATTGCAGGGTTGCTTGAGAGGGATATCTTTGACCTCTTCCTCCCTGAGTTCGATAAACCTTGGGTGATTCACTTAAGGGAAACTTGCTGCTGTTCTACAAACCTCTGCTCTTGGAGGCCCAACACTGTCTACAAGAATAGAAGCGTGCGTAGACATCAGAGGCGTCTAACTTGTTTTTGCAGGGTTTGGTGATGTGATATGGCCATGATGTGATGATGATTATATTTGATGTATGAGATGTTCATTATTGTATTATGGCAACCGGCAGGAGCCTAATGGTTGTCTTTAATTTTTGATAAAGACCTGCGTGTCTATTCATCATGTAATAGCTATATTTCAAGTAGTTGTTATAGTAGCTATAAGTGATGGACAACCATGAAGCGGCGCCACTGACCTTGACGCCATGTTGGTGATGATGGAGATCATGTTCGTGCTTTGGAGATGGAGATCAAAAGCACAAGAAGAAAGGCCATATCATATCACACATTATGAATTGCATGTGATGTTAATCCTTTTTATGCATCTTATTTTGCTTAGATCACGACGGTAGCATTATAAGATGATCCCTCTCACTAAATATCAAGATAATAAAGTGTTCATCCTTAGTATGCACCGTTGCTAAGACTTGTTGTTTCGAAGCATCTCGTGATGCTTGATACGTCTCAAACGTATCTATAATTTCTTATGTTCCATGCTAGTTTTATGACAATACCTACATGTTTTATACACATTATATGTCATTACTATGCATTTTCCGGAACTAACCTATTGACGAGATGCCGAAGGGCCAGTTCCTGTTTTCTGCTGTTTTTGGTTTCAGAAATCCTAGTAAGGAAATATTCTCGGAATCGGACGAAATCAATGCCCAGCATCCTATTTTTCCACGAAGCTTCCAGAACACCCGAGAGCCAGCAGAGGGGGGCCACAGGGCCACCAGATGACAGGGCGGCACGGCCAGGGCCTGGGCCGCGCCCCCCTATTGTGTCACCGCCTCGTCAGCCTTCCGACTCCGCCTCTTCGCCTATTTAAAGGTCCCTGACCTAAAACCTCGATACGTAAAAGCCACGGTACGAGAAACCTTCCAGAGCCGCCGCCAACGCAAAGCCAAGATCTGGGGGATAGGAGTCTCTGTTCTGGCACGCTGCCGGGACGGGGAAGTGCCCCCGGAAGGCTTCTCCATCGACACCACCGTCATCTTCATCAACGCTGCTGTCTCCCATGAGGAGGGAGTAGTTCATCCCCGAGGCTAAGGGTTGTACCGGTAGCTATGTGGTTAATCTCTCTCCTATGTACCCCAATACAATGATCTCATGAATTGCCTTGCATAATTGAGATCCATATGATGAGCATTGTATCACTATTAGTCTATGTGCTACTCTTGTGATGTTATTAAAGTAGTCTATTCCTCCTTCACGGTGTAATGGTGACAGTGTGTGCATCGTGTAGTACTTGGCGTAGGTTATGATCATAATCTCCTGTAGGTTATGGAGTTAATTATTACTATGATAGTATTGATGTGATTTATTCCCCCTTCATAGTGTAAAGGTGACAGTGTGTATGCTATGTTAGTACTCGGTTTAAATTGCAAAGATCTATTATGCTCGAAGGTTACTTAAATATGAATGTCGAATGTTGTGGCGCTTGTTAACTCCGGCTTGAGGGAGCTCTTGTAGCCCTACACAACGAATGGTGTTCATTATCAAACAAGAGTATATGTAGCACAAAGGAAGAGAACTTATTTATTTATGTGATCAATGTTGAGAGTGTCCACTAGTGAAAGTATGATCCCTAGGCCTTGTTTCCAAATACTGCAATCATCGCTTGTTTACTGTTTTACTGCATCTTTACTTCCTGCAATATTACTACCATCAACTTGTCGTGGTATCGTCACGGCATATGCCATAGGGTGGCTAATCGAAGGTGGCTCCTTGTGATCTCACGGCGGTATCCGGATGCGGGTATGGGGACGAGCGACACGGTCGACGTACCCAGGTTCGAGGCCCTCCTGTGGAGGTAACACCTCTACTCCTGCTATGAGTGTATAAGATGATCACACAGTACAATGGTGCTCCTTGAGCTGTATCCGGCTGCTCGGGGAGGCTAAGGTAGACGAAGGTCTCTCTCCCTGAGTAGCTCTAAGACTAGAGTGAAGTGAGAATGATCGATCGTCCCCCGCACGAGGGGGGTAGCCCAGCTTATATAGGCGCTGGCACTTTACATAGAAGTCCCTATAGTCTAGTGGCCGGCTTGGCCGGCTCCGGCTTCCGCTCCTTCCCGAGGCGTTGACGTCATGGAGTCATTGAGGCGTCATGGCCTGTCCCATCCGCCTGCCGGAGTCAGTGGTATGGCGAGGAGGTGTCTCTATCGCCATCATGTCCTGTAGCCGGTACGGACTGACGTACGCCATGATGGCCTGTCCGCCGCTTGGCACTATTGCTCCACAGTGCCCCGCGCTTTACGGGAGATGAGGTCAGCGTGGACCTTTGAACCCGGACCACCTGCCCAGTTCCTTCTAATGCAAGACTCACCAGCCTCGAGTCGGTCTAGAGTATAAACCCCAGTCGGATATGGCTTGTAGAAGTCGGCCCAGCCACAGTGTTGAAGGCCGTAGCCAGGCCGACTAGGACTTAGAGCCAGCCGGCTTCCGGGTCAGCCGGCTACGGCTCCAGCCGGCTGCTCCTCAGCCGGCCTTTGCCGCCAGCCGGCCAACCTCAGCCGGCTGCTCCGCGTCCATTGCCCTACCCGGGGTCTTCCCCCCGACATTAGCCCCCGAAGCTGGCAAGGTCCTGCGTTAAGAGGGACCTAGGCAGGTTTTCCTGGCTTTAGATATCTCTCGAATGTGTTTCAGTGGCGCTCGAAGGGGCTGACTGAGAATTTTCATTCAGCCGGCTGCGCCCTTATCCGGCTTGCTTTGTCCGGCTGCCTCTAGCCGGACGCTATTTTTGCACCTGCAACTTTTGCTTTTTCACAAGTGTTGACGGTGTCTCCGCCTTGCTGAGATAGTTTGGGGACGGATAGAATTTAATGTCTGGCTCCGGCTTGGGCGCGCCGGAGTCTCCGCCGCCTCGGGCCCTGCGCCCGACTTGACCGGTCTGACGGCTGGCTCCTGCTGCCGTTTCGTTTGGTCACATCAATGTCTCCTCCGGATCCGGTGCGGTAGTGGGGGACGTGGTGTGGCCGTTTTCGGTAACCGCTGTGGTCGTGGGCGGAGTTACGACGCAATAAATCCGGGGACGTGGCCCACGTTCGCCACTTGGAGGCCAACCGCCCGTGGCAGGAGGCTATAAATGCCACGGGGGAGGCACCGAGGCGGCTACTTGCCCCTTTCTTCCTCCTCGCGCTCCTGCTCCGCTCCTTCTCTTCGTTCGAGCTCTTCACTGCACCGGCGCGGTTCCTCCACCGTTTCCCTGGCGAACTCCGGCGGGCAGCTGACCCGACGTTCTTCCGCCGGGCCGCCGCCGCCACTCCGCCAATCCGGCGCCACGGGGCCGCGCGTGTCAACGGTACGCTCGTCTCCACCACGCTCTCCCCCGGCGAGGAGCGGTTCTTCTTCGCCATTTCGTCTTTCTTGGTCTTCCTCCTCTTCTTCTTCGTCGATGGCCCAACCAAGCGGTTCTTGGAGGGGTTCTTACATGCGCGAGGACGACATTGCGCGTCTTGTGCGCCTCCGCCAGATTCCCGCGGAGGTGATCACGAGGGTGCCCGGCGAGGAGATCGAGCCCAGGCCGGAACCCGGCGAACGTGTGGTCTTCGGAGCACACTTCGATCGAGGACTGGGCCTGCCGGCTTCGCATTTCTTTCGCCGGTTTCTCGACTTCTTCGGCTTGCAGCCTCATCACCTGCCGGCCAACGCCTGCATCCTCCTCAGCTGCTACGTGGCCTTCATGGAAGGCTACGCCGGCTTGTGGCCGGATGTAGAGTTTTGGAGCCGGCTCTTCTACATCAAGGCGCAGACGACCGAAGGCCACCTGAGGACCTGCGGCGCCGCCTCGATATACTCCCGCACGGGCACGCCATTTCCGAGGATCCCGGCGGTGGATTCGGTGAAGAATTGGCACATGTCTTTCTTCTACGTGCGGAACGACAACCCGGCCTTCGACCGGCTCAACTTGCCGGAGTACAACCCAGCGCCGCCAGTCGGCCGGCTCAACTGGGGCCACAACGCCAGGACAACGGACCCGGACGCAGAGGTAAATCTTCTGTGGGATTTTCTGGGGGCCAGCGTCGCAGAGGGCCGGCTGAGCGCCGAGGACCTCCTCTGCACCTACACCGAGCGCCGGGTGCTGCCGCTCCAGATGCGTGTCCACAAAATCGGGCACATGTCTGGCCGGCTTGATCCAACCCGGACGTCCAAACTCGAGCTCACCAAGGCCCAGGTTGCCCGCCGGGTGAACAACGTCACCAAGGCCAACATGCCGGAGAACTGGGATTGGGGGCTGCCGCCTCACGACCGGGCGTCGCCGCCTGAGCTGGTAAGATTTTGTTCTTTGGCCGACTTCCGGCTTGCGGCTGCGTGGCCGACTTGTTATTTACTGTGTTTTGTTTTGTTTTCAGCTTTTCGACCGCCAAGGCATCAAGGACGGCGATCTGGCGGAGAAGGTCTGGACGCCGGATCATGTTGATCCGGCTGACCAAGCCGGCGACCAAGCCGGTGACGACGAGCTGCCGGAGGTGCCCGACCAAGGCGGCCAGGGGGAGCATAACCCGCCGCCCTCGCCGGAGCATGAGCAGGAGCAGGAGGAGCCGGCGGAGTCCGATACGGGGCCGATCCCTGCGGTGCCCCTACGCGTGAGGCCCCCTGCCACCTCAGCGACTTCTGCGCCCAAGGGGAAGAAGCGAGCCGGCGGTGGGTCCACGGCCAAGCTGGAGGCTAAGGCCAAGAAGCAGCGCCGGCTGGAGCCCAAGAAGGCTCCAGAGGCAGCCGGGTGAGTCCTTTTTCTCCATTGTTTGATTCCTTTTCTTTCCTTTCTTTTTATTTATCTTCTCTTGTTTGTTCGGCTAGGGCTGCCATCAAGTTCGCCCAGGGCGGCGGCTCTCGGCCGGCTCCCCGCGTTGAGCCAACGCTCTCGCGGCAAAGGAGGGAGTTAACCCCGCAGTCTTCGACGCTTCCGCGCGCGCCGCCTACCGTCGTCGTGCCGCCCGCGGCTACCCGCCTTCCGCGGGGGCGTCTTCTTCAGCTGCACCTCCTTCTGCGGCGCTTGGCCGCGGCGCCCATGGTGAGTCGGTCCGCCGGCCTACTCTGGATGAGTTGTTTCCGCGCCGCGCTCCACTGTTGGGGCCTGCGGCCGGGGCCGGCAAGGGCGCACCGCCAGCGACCGGAGCTGGAGCCAGCGGGGCTGCGCCGCCTGAAGCTGGAGCCGGCGGGGCTGCGCCGCCTGAGGGAACGCATCCGACGCCGGAGAAGGCGGCCCCCACCGGACCAACTGCTTCGACTGCGCCGCCTCCGACTTCGGAGCCGTCGAGGGAGGAGCCGGCCGGGAAGGAGCCGGCAAGGAAGGAGCCAGCGCGCTCGAGGGACGCCGGTTCCCGGGCATTGGTGAGGAAGGAGGGCCCGTCGGACCCATCTGGAGGCCTCCATGTGGCCAAGGGAGCCCGGCTGCTGCACGTGCCGTCCGCCTCCGATTCCAGCCTTGGCTTGGCTGGCACCATGGAGAAGGCGTGGCATCAGGCGGATGCCTGCGAGGTGACCAGCCGGGAGGGGCGTCCGGGCGTGGCGCCCATGAAGATGTTCTTCTCCGGCTACCGTGCCAGCCTTAAGGCCAAGGCCGCCGAGACCATTGCCCAGCTGGCAACGCTGGAGGATGCTGACAAGGTAGGTGTCTTATCTCATTTTTTGCAATTTTGTTGTTATCCTGGTAGCCCTCCGAGGCATGGGCCGGCTGTTCGGAGCTGGTCCGGGTTTCGCCTAAATATCTGACTATTTCTTTCAGGTGGTTGCGGAGCAGCGCACCGTCTTGTACAACCAAGTCGTGACCAGCTATCACAAGGCCAAAATTGAGCGGGCCGGCTTGGCTCGTGAGCTGGAGGTTGCCAAGGGTAAGGTTTTCTTCCTTTTGACTTAGCTTCTTTTTCTTTGATTTCACTCGACTGACGACTTTTCTTGTCGACTTGCAGCTGAGGCTGCCCGGGTCCCGCAGTTGGAGTCGGACCTTCGGGCCGCCCGCGCCCAATGCGCCGAGAGCGAGGAGGCGGGCCGGGCTGCTGCCGCCAAGCTGAAGGTGGCTGATGGGGAGCTGGCGCGGCTGCGCCGACTTGAGGATAACCACCTCAAGGAGCTGGACGCCCTCAAAAAGGATGGGGAGGAGAAGCTGGAGGGCCTGAGCAAGCGGCTGGAGGAGGTGGAACGGCAACGGCTTGCGCTTCGCCAAGAGGTGACCGCTAAGTCTGATGAGCTGTTGGCCACCGCCAAGCGGTGGGTGAATGAAATTAGCGCGCTCGACCGCGGCTTGGTGGGTGAGTCTTTGTATTTTTCTCTTTCCTTCCCCTTTGCCGGCTTTCGGCTGTCGGCTGCCGGCTTAGGTTGGCAGCCGGCGGCAGAAACTGATTTTTTCGATATCTCCATCTTCAGGCTGGGGGCAGTCGGTTCTTGCCGGCTGCCGCCAGTCTTTTCTTTTAGTGAGACTTCGACAATCTCCATCTTCAGGCTGGGGGCAGTCGGTTCGTGCCGGCTGCCGCCAGTCTTACTTTGAAAATTTGTGTTTTTCTGCCTTTGACAAGCTTCTGACGTGCTTCTTCTTTGCAGCGGCCTTCCCTGAGGCGCAGGATGTGGCACTAGCGGCCGTTGGCAAGGCGCGGGAGGAGCGCCGGCAGGCTACTGGGGAGCAGAGCTCTGCCTTCTTCACCATGGAGGATTATCTAGCGTCCATGGCCGCCCGCGTGGAGCCAATCACCAAGCTTGGCTGGGAGCTCCGGAAGGCGGCGGAGGAGCTGATCCGGCTGCTGTGGCCGACGAAGACGTTGCCGCAGGACCTCGCCAACCTCATTAAGTGGCTGGAGACGGCGCCTGACCGCTTCCTTGACTGGAAGGAGTCGGCTGCGCGTGCCGGAGCCGATATGGCCCTCTCCTTCGTGCTCTCCTGGTATGACGAGGTCAACCTTGATCAGCTGGAGTGTCGGCGGGCTGATGTGGAGGAAAGCCTTTCGGCGGAGAACAAGACCGCCCGGCTTGCCCGCGCCTGCGCCATTGCCGACTTCGTCGACAAGCGCATCTTCATCGAGGATCCGAACCCGCCGTCTGACGACGAGGAGGAGGCGGAAGATGATGCGGACACGCCTGAGGCGGACCTGGCATCCGGCAACGCTGATGCTCCCCCGGCTGGTCCTGATCCAGCCGGTGCTTAAATTTATCTGTTAAGATGTTGCTTTTGACAAGACAATTCGTTAAATCCCCGGGATGCCGGGTGCATATGTAAGACAATGTTATTATCCTTTTATTAGGGCACACTTTAATGTGTTTGTTAATCATTTGTGTGCCGGCTTGCTTTCTTTCAACTTGTTCGCTTTTTCCCTTCCGCCCCACTCTTTGGCTTTGCCCTTGCCGATCGTACGTCCGGCTTGCGATCCGTCGCCGGATCAAGAGCGGGCCGCTGGGTGAGGCCGATAGTATTTCAGTCGAACGAGCCGAATTTGGCAGTCCGGCACTTTTATGAAGAGTTGTGCAAGAATCGATTCGCTTTCACTCTTTCCCTTAACCGTCTTTCGCGTGCCAGCTCCCTAGGCACTTACTCCCGCCAGCCGGACAGCCGGGTTGCGGTCTGTAGCTGGTCGGAAGCCGGCTGTCGGAAACCGGATCACGTTACTAAGCCGGCCGTGTGAGAGGGTGTTAGCCAATCGGCGAAAACAATAGAGTATGCGAAAAACTTGTCGAAATCGGCGCTCTTAGCGCTTGCTTTTTCATTGCTTACAAAAGGGAGTACAAGGGATACATACATTCCTGCTCTCAAGTGTAAAATGGTCGAAGCAACCTGACATTCCAGGGACGTTTAGTCTCCTCGTCAGTTTTGTTCGCCTTGTTTTTCTTAGCCTCTTGGGCATCTATGAGATAGTAGGAATCATTGCCTACTGCCTTGCTCACGATGAAGGGACCCTCCCATGGGGATGACAGTTTATGCTGTCCGGCTGTCCGTTGGATCAGCCGGAGCACTAGGTCTCCTTCTCGCAATGCTAAGGACTGGACCTTCCGGCTGTGACAGCGATGGAGGCTTTGCTGGTATACTGTAGACCTGGATTCGGCCATCAGCCGGACCTCTTCAACCAGGTCGACTCCATCTCCACGAGCTTCTTTGGCTTCAGCTTCTGTGTATAGCTTGATCCTTGGCGCGTCGTGCTCGATGTTAGTTGGCAGGACGGCTTCGGCCCCGTATACGAGGAAGAAGGGTGTGAAGCCGACTGAGCGGTTTGGCGTCGTGCGCAGGCTCCACAGCACGCTGGGCAGCTCTTCAATCCAGCAGCCGGCTGAGCGCTCAAGCGGCTCCACCAGCCGGGGCCGGATGCCGGCTAGGATCAGGCCGTTTGCCTTCTCCACTTGGCCGTTTGACTCCGGATGCGCCACGGACGATAGGTCCATTCGGATCCCCATCTCCCCGCAATAACGTTTGAAGATGCCTTCGGCAAAGTTGCTGCCGTTGTCGGTGATGATGCTGTGGGGGTAGCCATATCTCACGATTATCTCCTTGAGGAATGTGATGGCTGTGGAGCCGTCCAGCTTCTTGATTGGCTTGGCCTCGATCCACTTAGTGAATTTATCAATCATCACCAAGAGATGAGTCATGCCGCCTCGGGCTGTCTTGAATGGGCCCACCATATCCAAGCCCCATACGGCAAACGGCCAGGTAATGGGGATGGTCTTCAAGGCGGAAGCCGGCGTGTGCTTTTGCTTGGCAAAGCGTTGGCAGTCGTTGCACTTCTTCACCAGTTCTTCTGCGTCTCTGAGCGCAGTCGGCCAGTAAAAACCGTGCCGGAAGGCTTTGGCCACTATGGCTCTGGAGGCGTGATGGCCGCACTCTCCCTGGTGGATTTCCCGTAGGAGTTCAATCCCTTCAGCCGGCTCGACGCACCGCTGGAGCACCCCACTTACGCTGCGTTTGTACAGCTCGTGGTTGATGATTGTATAGGCCTTGACCCTTCTCTCAATCTGCCTGGCTTGGACCCTGTCATTGGGCAGCACACCATCGGTGAGGTAGGAGAGGAATTCTTGTGCCCATGATGGTACGCATTTTATTTCAAACACGCTGACCACCAAGGCCTCCATCTTCGGAGCTTCCGGATTCGACTGCATGGTCACCGGGTTCGGCTGTGGAGCTGGCGGGTTCGGCTGAGAAGCCCCCGAGTTTGGCTGAGAAGCCCCCGGGTTGGACTGAGAAGCCCCCGGGTTCGGCTGTGGAGCCGGCGGGTTTGGGTGATAAGCCCCCGACTTGAGCGATGAAGCCCTCGGGTTCGGCTGAGAAGCCCCCGGGTCAGCCGGCACGAATATGGAATCCGAGTCCGGTGACGGTATGATGGACGGCTTCCGTAGATGTGCCAAGGCAACCCCCGACGGAATTGCTTGCCGGGTTGAGCCTATCTTGGACAGCGCGTCGGCCGCCTCGTTGTTTGCTCGCGGCACATGGTGGAATTCGCAGCCGTCGAAGAAGCCGGACAGCTGCTGGACGTGGAAGCGGTACGAGGCCATGTTGGCGTCCTTCGCGTCCCAGTCGCCAGATGCTTGTTGTATGACCAAGTCGGAGTCGCCGAAGCAAAGAATGCGACGCACGCCTATCTCCTTGGCCAGCTTCAACCCATGGATGAGCGCCTCGTATTCCGCCACATTGTTGGATGCGGCGAAGTGGATCTGCAGGACGTAGTCCAGCCGATCTCCTTTGGGAGAGGTGACGACGATGCCGGCTCCCAAGCCATTTCGCATCTTCGAGCCGTCGAAGTGCAGCTTCCAGTGTGTGGAGTCAGGCACAGGCGGTAGGTATTGCATCTCGGCCCAGTCGACGAAGAAGTCCGCGAGGATCTGCGACTTGATGGCCGTGCGCGGCTCGTAGAGTATGGTGTGGGCGGCTAGCTCCAGGGCCCATTTGGCAAACTAGCCATTGGCGTCCTTGCTGCCGATGATTTCCGCCAGGGGCGCTGTGGCCACCACCTTGATGGGGTGCTCCTGGAAGTAGTGCTTGAGCTTCTTGGCCGCCATGTACACGCCGTAGGTGACCTTCTGGTAGTGGGGGTAGTTTTGCTTTGACTGGGACAGCACTTCGCTGAGATAGTACACTGGGCGCTGGACCGACTGCTCCTTGCCGGCTTCCTTGCCGGCCTCCTTGCGCTCCACCACCAGGACGACGCTAACCACACGATTGGTGGCAGCGATGTATAACAGCATCGGCTCCATTGAAGCCGGCGATGCGAGGATGGGCGCGGTCGAGAGCACGCGCTTCAAGTCACGGAAGGCTTCATCCGCCTGCGGTGACCAGACGAATTTGTCCGATTTCTTCAGCAGCTGGTACAGGGGCAGTGCCTTCTCCCCCAGCCGGCTGACGAAGCGGCTCAAGGAGGCCAGGCATCCGGTGAACTTCTGGACGTCCTTGAGGCACTGCGGTAGCTCCATCTTCTCAATGGCACTGATCTTCTCCGGGTTGGCTTCGATTCCTCGCTGAGAAACGAGGTAGCCCAGGAGTTGGCCGGCTGGCACGCCGAACGTGCACTTGGCCGGGTTGAGCTTCATCCGGAATCTTCGTAGATTGGTGAAGGTTTCTCTCAGGTCATCAAGGAGGGTAGGCATCTCCTTGGTTTTTACAACGACATCATCCACATATGCGTGAACATTTCTGCCGATTTGATCCTGCAAACACTTTTGCATGCACCTTTGGTAGGTAGCGCCTGCATTTTTCAAGCCGAATGGCATAGTCGTGTAGCAGTAAGCCCCATACAGGGTAATGAACGAAGTCTTTATTTGATCAGCCGGATTCAAAGGAATCTGGTGGTAGCCTGAATAGGCATCTAAGAAAGACAACAGTTCACAGCCGGCAGTCGAGTCTATAACTTGATCTATGCGCGGCAGGGGGAAGGGGTCCTTCGGGCACGCCTTGTTGAGGCTGGTGTAGTCGATACACATGCGCCAGGAGCCGTTTCTTCTTCAAAACCAGGACCGGGTTCGCCAACCAGTCCGGGTGCAGCACTTCCATGATGAAGCCGGCTGCTAGGAGCCAGGCGATTTCTTCACCGATGGCCTTCCTTCGTTCTTCGGCGAAGCGCCTGAGGGGTGATACGTCTCCGACGTATCGATAATTTCTTATGTTCCATGCCACATTATTGATGATATCTACATGTTTTATGCACACTTTATGTCATATTCGTGCATTTTCTGGAACTAACCTATTAACAAGATGCCGAAGTGCCGATTCTTTGTTTTACTGCTGTTTTTGGTTTCAGAAATCCTAGTAAGGAAATATTCTCGGAATTGGACGAAATCAACGCCCAGGGTCCTATTTTGCCACGAAGCTTCCAGAAGACCGAAGAGGAGACGAAGTGGGGCCACGAGGCAGCCAGAGCATAGGGCGGCGCGGCCCCTGCCCTGGCCGCGCGGCCCTATGGTGTGGGCCCCTCGTGACTCCACCGACCTTGCCCTTCCGCCTACTTAAAGCCTCCGTCGCGAAAACCCTAAGACGTTCGACGAAACCAGAGAAAACCTTCCAGAGCCGCCGCCATCGCGAAGCCAAAATCTGGGGGACAGGAGTCTCTGTTCCGGCACGCCGCCGGGACGGGGAAGTGCCCCCGGAAGGCTTCTCCATCGACACCACCGCCATCTTCATCACCGCTGTTGTCTCCCATGAGGAGGGAGTAGTTCTCCATCGAGGCTCGGGGCTGTACCGGTAGCTATGTGGTTCATTTCTCTCCTATGTACTTCAATACAATAATCTCATGAGCTGCCTTACATGATTGAGATTCATATGATGATGCTTGTAATCTAGATGTCATTATGCTAGTCAAGTGGGTTTTACTTATGTGATCTCCGGAGACTCCTTGTCCCACGTGTGTAAAGGTGACAGTGTGTGCACCGTGTGGGTCTCTTAGGCTATATTTCACAGAATACTTATTCACTGTTATGAATGGCATAGTGAAGTGCTTATTTATATCTCTTTATGATTGCAATGTGTTTTGTATCACAATTTATCTGTGTGCTACTCTAGTGATGTTATTAAAGTAGTTTTATTCCTTCTGCACGGTGTAATGGTGATAGTGTGTGCATCCGTGTTAGTACTTGGTTTATGCTATGATTGTGATCTTTTGTAGATTACAAAGTTAACTATTGCTATGATGGTATTGATGTGATCTATTCCTCCTACAATAGCGTGAAGGTGACAGTGTGCATGCTATGTTAGTACTTGGTTTAGTCGTGTTGATCTTTCATGCACTCTAAGGTTATTTAAATATGAACATTGAATTGTGGAGCTTGTTAACTCCGGCATTGAGGGTTCGTGTAATCCTACGCAATGGTGTTCATCATCCAACAAGAGTGTAGAGTATGCATTTATCTATTCTGTCATGTGATCAATGTTGAGAGTGTCCACTAGTGAAAGTCTGATCCCTAGGCCTTGTTCCTAAATACTGCTATCGCTGCTTGTTTCTTTTTTCTTGCGTTACTACGCTTGTTTCTTGTCACGGGCAAAGCACTTTTCTGGTGTCGTTGCCACTGCTCATATATATTCATACCACCTGTATTTCACTATCTCTTCGCCGAACTAGTGCACCTATTAGGTGTGTTGGGGACACAAGAGACTTCTTGCTTTATGGTTGCAGGGTTGCATGAGAGGGATATCTTTGACCTCTTCCTCCCTGAGTTCGATAAACCTTGGGTGATCCACTTAAGGGAAACTTGCTGCTGTTCTACAAACCTCTGCTCTTGGAGGCCCAACACTGTCTACAGGAAAAGGAGGGGGCGTAGACATCAATCTATTTTCTGGCGCCGTTGCCGGGGAGGAAAGGTAAAAGGTACTCACACTCCGGATCTCGGCTACTAAGCTATTTTCCGCCGTTGTAAGTACTCGAAGCTATTTCCTTTAGATCCTGCAATTACAACTTTTTGTTTCTTGTTTACACTAGTTAGGCATAATGGAAAACAACAAAAATATGAGAGATCTTTATGAACTTTATCTTGAATTAGGACATGATGTGTTTGAAGAGAGAATTAAAAAACCCATGGAACTTTATATGCATGCTAATGGGAATGTTATTAATATGAATGCTTTGAACACTATTGTTGCTAATGCTATGGAAAATTCTAAGCTTGGGGAAGCTGGTTTTGATGAGCATGATCTTTTTAGTCCCCCAAGCATTGAGGAGGAAATTTACTTTGATGATACTTTGCCTCCCCTTTATGATGATTATAATGATAGTAGTCTTTTGTTACCACCTGTTATGGAGGATAAATTTGATTATGATTACAATATGCCTCCTATATTTGATGATGAGAATAATAATGATAGCTACTTTGTTGAATTTGCTCCCACTACAACTAATAAAATTGACTATGCTCATGTGGAGAGTAATAATTTTATGTATGAGACTCATGCTAAGAATGCTTTATGTGATAGTTATATTGTTGAGTTTGCTCATGACACTACTGAAAGTTATTATGAGAGAGGAAAATATGGTTGTATAAATTTTCATGTTACTAAAACACCTCTCTATGTGCTGAAATTTTTGAAGCTACACTTGTTTTATCTTTCTATGCTTGTTGCATTATGCTTCTTGAACTTGTTTATTTACAAGATTCCTTTTCATAGGAAGCATGTTAGACTTAAATGTGTATTGTATTTGCCTCTTGATGCTCTCTTTTGCTTCAAATACCATTTCTTGCGAGTGCATCATTAAAACTACTGAGCCCATCTTAATGGCTATAAAGAAAGAACTTCTTGGGAGATAACCCATGTGTTATTTTGCTACAGTACTTTGTTTTTATTTTGTGTCTTGGAAGTTGTTTACTACTGTAGCAACCTCTCCTTATCTTAGTTTAGTGTTTTGTTGTGCCAAGTAAAGTCGTTGATAGAAAAGTTCATACTAGATTTGGATTACTGCGCAGAAACAGGTTTCTTTTCTGTCACGAATCTGGGCAAAATTCTCTGTAGGTAACTCAGAAAATTATGCCAATTTACGTGAGTGATCCTCAGATATGTACGCAACTTTCATTCAATTTGAGCATTTTCATTTGAGCAAGTCTGGTGCCTCAATAAAATTCGTCTTTACGGACTGTTCTGTTTTGACAGATTCTGCCTTTTATTTCGCATTGCTTCTTTTGCTATGTGGGATGGATTTCTTTGTTCCATTAAACTCCAGTAGCTTTGGGCAATGTCCAGAAGTGTTAAGAATGATTGTGTCACCTCTGAACATGTATATTTTGATTATGCACTAACCCTCTAATGAGTTGTTCTAAGTTTGGTGTGGAGGAAGTTTTCAAGGGTCAAGAGAGGAGGATGATATATTATGATCAAGGAGAGTGAAAGCTCTAAGCTTGGGGATGCCCCGGTGGTTCACCCCTGCATATATCAAGAAGACTCAAGCGTCTAAGCTTGGGGATGCCCAAGGCATCCCCTTCTTCATCGACAACATTATCAGGTTCCTCCCCTGAAACTATATTTTTATTCGGTCACATCTTATGTACTTTACTTGGAGCGTCTGTTTGTTTTTGTTTATGTTTGAATAAGTTCATCCTTGTGTGGGAGAGAGACACGCTCCGCTGGTTCGTATGAACACATGTGTTCTTAGTTTTATTCTTAATGTTCATGGCGAAGGTTGAAATTGCTTCGTTAATTGTTATATGGTTGGAATCGGGAAATGCTACATGTAGTAATTCTAAAATGTCTTGGATAATTTGATACTTGGCAATTGTTGTGCTCATGTTTAAGCTCTTGCATCATATACTTTGCACCCATTAATGAAGAAATACATAGAGCTTGCTAAAGTTTGGTTTGCATATTTGGTCTCTCTAAAGTCTAGATAATTCCTAGTATTGAGTTTTGAACAACAAGGAAGACGGTGTAGAGTCTTATAATGTTTACAATATGTCTTTTATGTGAGTTTTGCTGCACCGGTTCATCCTTGTGTTTGTTTCAAATAACCTTGCTAGCCTAAACCTTGTATCGAGAGGGAATACTTCTCATGCATCCAAAATCCTTGAGCCAACCACTATGCCATTTGTGTCCACCATACCTACCTACTACATGGTATTTCTCTGCCATTCCAAAGTAAATTGCTTGAGTGCTACCTTTAAATTTCCATTCTTCACCTTTACAATATATAGCTCATGGGACAAATAGCTTAAAAACTATTGTGGTATTGAATATGTACTTATGCACTTTATCTCTTATTAAGTTGCTCGTTGTGCGATAACCATGTTCACTGGGGACGCCATCAACTACTCTTTGTTGAATTTCATGTGAGTTGCTATGCATGTTCGTCTTGTCTGAAGTAAGAGCGATCTACCACCTTATGGTTGGAGCATGCATATTGTTAGAGAAGAACATTGGGCCGCTAACTAAAGCCATGATCCATGGTGGAAGTTTCAGTCTTGGACATATATCCTCAATCTCAAATGAGAAAAATAATTGTTGTTACATGCTTATGCATAAAAGAGGAGTCCATTATCTGTTGTCTATGTTGTCCCGATATGGATGTCTAAGTTGAGAATAATCAATAGCGAGAAATCCGATGCGAGCTTTCTCCTTAGACCTTTGTACAGGCGGCATAGAGGTACCCCTTTGTGACACTTGGTTAAAACATGTGCATTGCGATGATCCGGTAGTCCAAGCTAATTAGGACAAGGTGCGGGCACTATTAGTATACTATGCATGAGGCTTGCAACTTATAAGATATAATTTACATGATACATATGCTTTATTACTACCGTTGACAAAATTGTTTCTTGTTTTCAAAATCAAAGCTCTAGCACAAATATAGCAATCGATGCTTTCCTCTTTGAAGGACCTTTCTTTTACTTTTATGTTGAGTCAGTTCACCTATTTCTCTCCATCTCAAGAAGCAAACACTTGTGTGAACTGTGCATTGATTCCTACATATTTGCATATTGCACTTATTATATTACTCTATGTTGACAATATCCATGAGATATACATGTTACAAGTTGAAAGCAACCGCTGAAACTTAATCTTCCTTTGTGTTGCTTCAATACCTTTACTTTGATTTATTGCTTTATGAGTTAACTCTTATGCAAGACTTATTGATGCTTGTCTTGAAGTATTATTCATGAAAAGTCTTTGCTTTATGATTCAGTTGTTTACTCACGTCATTACCATTGTTTTAATCGCTGCATTCATTACATATGCTTACAATAGTATGATCAAGGTTATGATGGCATGTCACTCCAGAAATTATATTTGTTATCGTTTACCTGCTCGGGACGAGCAGGAACTAAGCTTGGGGATGCTGATACGTCTCCGACATATCGATAATTTCTTATGTTCCATGCCACATTATTGATGATATCTACATGTTTTATGCACACTTTATGTCATATTCGTGCATTTTCTGGAACTAACCTATTAACAAGATGCCGAAGTGCCAGTTGTTGTTTTCTGCTGTTTTTGGTTTCAGAAATCCTAGTAAGGAAATTTTCTCGGAATTGGACGAAATCAACGCCCAGGGTCCTATTTTGCCACGAAGCTTCCAGAAGACCGAAGAGGAGACGAAGTGGGGCCACGAGGCAGCCAGAGCATAGGGCGGCGCGGCCCCTGCCCTGGCCGCGCGGCCCTATGGTGTGGGCCCCTCGTGACTCCACCGACCTTGCCCTTCCGCCTACATAAAGCCTCCGTCGCGAAAACCCTAAGACGTTCGACGAAACCAGAGAAAACCTTCCAGAGCTGCCGCCATTGCGAAGCCAAGATCTGGGGGACAGGAGTCTCTGTTCCGGCACGCCGCCGGGACGGGGAAGTGCCCCCGGAAGGCTTCTCCATCGACACCACCGCCATCTTCATCACCGCTGCTGTCTCCCATGAGGAGGGAGTAGTTCTCCATCGAGGCTCGGGGCTGTACCGGTAGCTATGTGGTTCATCTCTCTCCTATGTACTTCAATACAATAATCTCATGAGCTGCCTTACATGATTGAGATTCATATGATGATGCTTGTAATCTAGATGTCATTATGCTAGTCAAGTGGGTTTTACTTATGTGATCTCCGGAGACTCCTTGTCCCACGTGTGTAAAGGTGACAGTGTGTGCACCGTGTGGGTCTCTTAGGCTATATTTCACAGAATACTTATTCACTGTTATGAATGGCATAGTGAAGTGCTTATTTATATCTCTTTATGATTGCAATGTGTTTTGTATCACAATTTATCTGTGTGCTACTCTAGTGATGTTATTAAAGTAGTTTTATTCCTCCTGCACGGTGTAATGGTGACAGTGTGTGCATCCGTGTTAGTACTTGGTTTATGCTATGATTGTGATCTTTTGTAGATTACAAAGTTAACTATTGCTATGATGGTATTGATGTGATCTATTCCTCCTACAATAGCGTGAAGGTGACAGTGTGCATGCTATGTTAGTACTTGGTTTAGTCGTGTTGATCTTTCATGCACTCTAAGGTTATTTAAATATGAACATTGAATTGTGGAGCTTGTTAACTCCGGCATTGAGGGTTCGTGTAATCCTACGCAATGGTGTTCATCATCCAACAAGAGTGTAGAGTATGCATTTATCTATTCTGTTATGTGATCAATGTTGAGAGTGTCCACTAGTGAAAGTCTGATCCCTAGGCCTTGTTCCTAAATACTGCTATCGCTGCTTGTTTACTGTTTCTTTGCGTTACTAAGCTGCGTTACTACTGCTTGTTTCTTGTCACTGGGCAAAGCACTTTTCTCGTTGCCGTTGCACCGCTCATATATATTCATACCACCTGTATTTCACTATCTCTTCGCCGAACTAGTGCACCTATTAGGTGTGTTGGGGACACAAGAGACTTCTTGCTTTGTGGTTGCAGGGTTGCATGAGAGGGATATCTTTGACCTCTTCCTCCCTGAGTTCGATAAACCTTGGGTGATCCACTTAAGGGAAACTTGCTGCTGTTCTACAAACCTCTGCTCTTGGAGGCCCAACACTGTCTACAGGAAAAGGAGGGGGCGTAGACATCAAGGGGCTGCTTCACCGGCTTGGCTTCAGGCCTGACATGGAGGTGGTGCTCAGCCAACTCCCTCGGCACACCCGGCATGTCCCTTGGAGACCATGCAAAGATGTCCCGATTCTCACGGAGGAAGCTGGTGAGCTCGCCTTCCTATTTGCTGCTCAAGCTGGCACCGATGGTGACGTACTTGTCCGGCTGCGCCGGGTCGAGCAGGATCTTCTTGGTGTTGTCGACCGGCTGGAAGTGAGTCGTCCCAGCCGGGTTGCCTACTGCCGGCATGTCCACCTGCGCGGCCTTGGCCAGGGCGACGGCGTCGTGGATGAGCTGCTTCTCGGTGGCAATGACCAGCGTCTGGGCCATCTTGGACCTCTGCGTGGCGCAGTCCATGGAGCGGCGATAGTCGCCGGCTACGGTGATGACCCCCTTTGGGCCAGGTAGCTTCATCTTCAGGTACCCGTAGTGGGGCACCGCCATGAACTTGGTCAGGGCCGGCCTGCCCAGGAGCGCGTGGTAGGGACTGACGAGGTCCACCACCTCGAACTCGATCCTTTCGGTGCGGAAGTGGTCCGGCTTCCCGAACATCACCTCCAGCGTGATCCGGCCAATCGGCTGGCAGCAGTGGCCTGGCACGATGCCATGGAAGACGGTGGGGGTGGGGCGCAACTCGGCCTCCTGGATGCCCAGCTTGCGGGCGGTGTCGCGGTAGAGGATGTTGATGCTGCTGCCCCCATCGATGAGGACGCGCGAGAAGCGCACGCTGCGCCGGGTTGTGCCGATGGTGGGGTCAAGGACCATGGCGTAGCTGCCCGGCTTCGGCAGGACAGCCGGTGTGTCACGGCGATCAAAAGTGATGGCCTGCTCTGACCAGTTTAGGTACTGGGGGACCGGCGGTATGACCGCATTGACCTCGAGGGAACGGATCTGATGGCTCGTCTTGTCCTCGGGCTCGGAGGTAAAGATGATGTAGGTAGCATCCTCGGCCAAGTAGCGGCCATGGTGCACATGGTTAGCCTCGTGGTGCTCGAGGTTGGCGTTCTCTGCGCCGGCTTGGCCAGCTGGCCCGCCGGCTGGTGGAGGCGGGGGTGGAGGCGGGAGAGGTTCACCGCTTGTCAGCCGCTTCATGAAGTGGCAGTCGCGGGTGATGTGGTTGGAGGGGTTCTTGCCGCTGTGGTACTTGCACGGAGAGTCGAGCATTTGCTCGAAGGTGTACTTCGGCTTCCAGGGCCGGTCTTGCTTCTGGCGCCGGCTTCCGCCAGCCGCCGCATGGTCCGACACGGCTGCCACCTAGGTGGAACCGTACCGGCGGTCCGGCTGGTCGCTATGCCGCTTGACGCGGTAGTTGTCCCGCCGGCTGCCATGCGAGCTGCCCTCGGCAGGCTTGTGCTCGGCCGGCTTGTGCTCGGCCGGCTTGTTGTTGTCCCGCCTGACGGGGGCCGGCGAAATTTCAGCTGGAGCCTTGCCGGCTTCCTCAGCCAGCGCGTATTTGTCGGCGATGGCCATCAAGGCGGCCATCGACTTGGGGTCGCTGCGGCGTAGCTTGTGCCATAGCATGGTGTTGGGCCGATAGCCTCCCATGAAGAAGCTGATGGCCTGGATCTCGTGCACGCCCTCGCAGGAGTTGTGCGTCTCGCACCAGCGCGTTAGGTACGCGCGATCCGTCTCGTCCGGGCCCTGCTTGCACATCTCCAGCTGTTGGGGGCGACCCGGCCGGCGATAGGTGCCGGTGAAGTTGCTGATGAAGGCCTCTTCGAAGTCCAGCCAGCCGTTTATGCTGCCGGCTGGCAGGTTGTTGAGCCATGTGCGGGCGGAGCCGAGCAGCATGAGGGGGGAGTAGCGCACAGCCCAGCGCTTGTTGCCTTTGGCGATGCCGACTGCGGTGGAGTAATCCAGCAGCCAATCCTCCGGCTTGGCAGTGCCGTCGTACTTGGGGGTGTCGCGCGGGAGCTGAAAGCCGTCGACCATGGGCTCATTGAGGATGCGCGGCCCGAAGCACTTTGGGCCGGCTGGCCCCTCTTCTTCCGCGATGCGGGATTCGACCAGCCGGTCGAGGCGTTCTCGGGCGTCGGTTGGCTCTATGCGCGGGCCCAGCCGGGATCGTGCCGGCTGGCGTGCGCCGCTTGCTTCTGGAGCCGGCCGGTGCTGGCGGTGGGGCTCGGAGTCTTGCTCATTGTTCCGGCTTGGTGGAGGCCGGCTGCGGCTGCTGCCGCTCGGCTGGTGGCTCGGACGGCTTGAGCTGGCGTGCGTGGCCCGGGAGTCACGGTGCCGGCTTGGTGCTGGGGAGGCGGACTCGGCCGTGTCCCTGGCACCTTCCCTGGCGTTGCCTGCGGCACCACGAGCGTGAGAAGCTCTGGGAGCGTTGGCGTACCTGGGATCCTTTGACTGCCGATTGGCAGCCTTCAGCATCTCAGTCACCCGCGCGGTCTGGCGGCGTAACTCTTCGCCTTCGAGGCGGTGCAGCTCTTCTGCGGCGGCTTCGGCCGCGAGCATGTTCTTGTCGGGGGTGTTGTAGAGGGGCAGCTCTGTTGACGGAGCCGGCGCTTCCACGCCGTCGCGGTCGAGCTCGGCGCCTAGGTCGCGGCCCCTGCGGCGGATCTGGCCGGCTCGGCTGGGACCGTCGCCGCCTGGGGTGAGGCCGTGGGCGCGGTTGTACTCGCGCTGGGTGATGTCCCACTGGCGCTTGGCAGCGGCCAATTCTTCGGTCTGCTTGAGGAGGAGCTGGCGGTGCGCCTCCAAATCCGCCTCGATGGCGGTGGCGTCGCCGCCAGTCGTGAGCGGGGTGCTCAGTTTCGCCCGGACTTCGTCCAGCCGGGATGGTGGTGGTGGCGGCCTTGGGCCCGAGCCAGACGCGCCGGCCGCGGCGGTACGCTCTAGGTCCGGGCCACGGACGCGCGTGGACTTGGTGGGCTGCTCGTCGCCGGTTGCCATGACCTCGTGCATGATGCAGGGGCTAGCGGTGGTGAGGCTGGCGACGGCTCCGGGAGGAGGGCTTGCGCAGCGCAGGATCTGGCGCGGGTAGCGCGGTGGTGCGATGGTGGCGACGTAGACGTCGAAGCCGCCGAAGCTGATGATGTTGCCGCCGGCAGGGAATGGCCGGTCGGCGAAGCAGCCAGCGTTGTCGCTGATGCAGTCGAGGGAGCCGAATCTCCAGATCAAGCCTGAAGCGACCCGCTCGCCGGTGGTGATGGTGAGGCCCATCCGGATGAAGACACCGGCCGCGGACGCTGAAGGCCCCACGGTGGGCGCTGATGTCTACGGGTGCTTCTATTCTTGTAGACAGTGTTGGGCCTCCAAGAGCAGAGGTTTGTAGAACAGCAGCAAGTTTCCCTTAAGTGGATCACCCAAGGTTTATCGAACTCAGGGAGGAAGAGGTCAAAGATATCCCTCTCATGCAACCCTGCAACCACAAAGCAAGAAGTCTCTTGTGTCCCCAACACACCTAATAGGTGCACTAGTTCGGCGAAGAGATAGTGAAATACAAGTGGTATGAATGAATATGAGCAGTAGTAACGGCGCCAGAAAAGTGCTTGCTGGCGTGCAGTTGATGGTGGTAATATTGCAGGAAGTAAACATGCAGCAGAACAGTAAACAAGCAGCGATAGCAGTATTTAGGAACAAGGCCTAGGGATCATACTTTCACTAGTGGACACTCTCAACATTGATCACATAACAGAATAAATAAATAGATGCTAGACTCTACACCCTTTTGTTGGATGATGAACACCACTAATTGTGTAGGATTACACGAACCCTCAATGCCGGAGTTAACAAGCTCCACAATATTCAATGTTCATATTTAAATAACCTTAGAGTGCATAACAGATCAACATAACCAAACCAAGTACTAACATAGCATGCACACTGTCACCTTCACACTACGAAAGGAGGAATAGATCACATCAATACTATCATAGCAATAGTTAACTTCATAATCTACAAGAGATCACAATCATAGCCTACGCCAAGTACTACACGATGCACACACTGTCACCATTACACAGTGCAGGAGGAATAAACTACTTTAATAACATCACTAGAGTAGCACACAGATAAATTGTGATACAAAACACATTGCAATCATAAAGAGATAAATAAGCACTTCACTATGCCATTCATAACAGCGAATAAGTATTTTGTGAAATATAGCCTAAGAGACCCACACGGTGCACACACTGTCACCTTTACACACGTGGGACAAGGAGTCTCCGGAGATCACATAAGTAAAACCCACTTGACTAGCATAATGACATCTAGATTACAAGCATCATCATATGAATCTCAATCATGTGAGGCAGCTCATGAGATTATTGTATTGAAGCACATAGGAGAGATATGAACCACATAGCTACCGGTACAGCCCCGAGCCTCGATGGAGAACTACTCCCTCCTCATGGGAGACAGCAGCGGTGATGAAGATGGCGGTGGTGTCGATGGAGGAGCCTTCCGGGGGCACTTCCCCGTCCCGGCGGCGTGCCGGAACAGAGACTCCTGTCCCCCAGATCTTGGCTTCGCGATGGCGGCGGCTCTGGAAGGTTTTCCGTATCGTGGCTCTCCGTACTGGGGGTTTCGCGACGAAGACTATATGTAGGCGGAAGGGCAGGTCAGGGGGCCACACGAGGGGCCCACACACCAGGGCCGCGCGGCCAAGGCCTGGGCCGCGCCGCCTTGTTGTGGCGGCGCCTCGTGGCCCCACTTCGTAAGTCCTCCGGTCTTCTGGAAGCTTCGTGGAAAAATAGGCCCCTGGGCGTTGATTTCGTCCAATTCCGAGAATATTTCCTTACTAGGATTTCTGAAACCAAAAACAGCAAAAAACAACAACTGGCTCTTCGGCATCTCGTTAATAGGTTAGTGCCGGAAAATGCATAAATATGACATAAAGTATGCATAAAACATGTAGATATCATCAATAATGTGGTATGGAACATAAGAAATTATCGATACGTCGGAGACGTATCAGCATCCCCAAGCTTAGTTTCTGCTCGTCCCGAGCAGGTAAACGATAACAAAGATAATTTCTGGAGTGACATGCCATCATAACCTTGATCATACTATTGTAAGCATATGTAATGAATGCAGCGATCAAAACAATGGTAATGACATGAGTAAACAAATGAATCATAAAGCAAAGACTTTTCATGAATAGTACTTTCAAGACAAGCATCAATAAGTCTTGCATAAGAGTTAACTCATAAAGCAATAATTCAAAATAAAAGGTATTGAACCAACATAAAGGAAGATTAAGTTTCAGCGGTTGCTTTCAACTTATAACATGTATATCTTATGGATAATTGTCAACATAGAGTAATATAACAAATGCAATATGCAAGTATGTAGGAATCAATGCACAGTTCACACAAGTGTTTGCTTCTTGAGATGGAGAGAAATAGGTGAACTGACTCAACATAAAAGTAAAAGAAAGGCCCTTCGCAGAGGGAAGCATTGATTGCTATATTTGTGCTAGAGCTTTGGTTTTGAAAACAAGAAACAATTTTGTCAACGGTAGTAATAAAGCATATGTGTTATGTAAATTATATCTTACAAGTTGCAAGCCTCATGCATAGTGTACTAATAGTGCCCGCACCTTGTCCTAATTAGCTTGGATTACCGGGATTATCATCGCAATACACATGTTTTAACCAAGTGTCACAAGGGGGTACCTCTATGCCGCCTGTACAAAGGTCTACGGAGAAAGCTCGCATTTGGATTTCTCGCTTTTGATTATTCTCAACTTGTTATCACCAGAATTTGACCGAGTCAGAGGTGGGCCGCGATCAAGATGGACTTAAAGAAATATACATGGAAGAATTACGTGAATCGGCCTGTTGTGCTGAGTTTGGGCTAGTTTGCCCTTGTATCTGTAATATATTAGGATACGTGTCGATTAGTTAGAGTTTTGCCCGTGCACGGTTAGGTGCACGTCTAAAGTTAGAAAGTCCCTTGGACTATAAATATGTATCTAGGGTTTATGGAATAAACAACAACACACGTTCAACCAAACAAATCAATCTCGGCGCATCGCCAACTCCTTCGTCTCGAGGGTTTCTACCGGTAAGCGACATGCTGCCTAGATCGCATCTTGCGATCTAGGCAGCACAAGCTCCACGTTGTTCATGCGTTGCTCGTACTGAAGCCTTGTTGATGGCGAGCAACGTAGTTATCATAGATGTGTTAGGGTTAGCATAGTTCTTCGCGTAACATGCTATCGTAGTGCAACCCTTGCATGTCTAGCCGCCCTCACACCTATCTTAGGTGTGGGGCGACACCGCTTGATCATTGTTTAGTAGATCTGATCCGTTACGATTGCTCCTTGTTCTACAAGGATTAGTTTAATATCTGCAATAGTTAGGCCTTACAAAGGGGGGGAGGATCCAGCGGCACGTAGGGTGTCGTTCGCTAGTCCTAAACAGGATGTTCCGAGGATCAACTTCGTGTTGGTTTTTAGGCCTTGTTTAGGATCGGCTTATGATCACCGTGCGTGGCCGCGAGGCCCAACCTGGAGTAGGATGATTCGATTATGCGGTGAAAACCCTAAATCGTCGTAGATCTAATTAGCTTTATCTTGATCAAGCAGGACCACCATTTATTCGTGCACCCCGTACGAATCATGGGTGGATCGGCTCCTTGAGCCGATTCACAGGATAACCTGAGAGCCGATCGAGGCTCGTATTTAATGTTTACGTGTATGCCATGCAGGAAACTAAGCGAGGCATCTCCATCACCTTCCTGACCAGGTATAGGTCAGGTGGCACGCCCTTGCAATCATCATCGGACGTGTGACCAGAAGGCTTTGCGGGCCGTTGCTCGGAGGGACCTCAGCCAGCCGCAGCTCTAGGTTGTTCCCGGCTCTACCGTGTTGACCGTCGCTGCCCGCCAGTGGGTTTTGATAGTCAACACATTCTGGCACGCCCGGTGGGACCAGCTTCTACATCAACCACATCGCCATCTACATCTGAGATGGCGGACGGCACGCCAGTCACCTACGAGGAGCTGCCCGACGAGCTCAAGAAGAGGTATGACGAGATCAAAGTCACCCTCGAAGCCGACCTCATCGGCTCTTTTCAGAGAACCCGTTCACATGGCATCAGATGGAAGGGGTTCTCACCACAAGGTGCACTCGATGGGATAGACCTCTCTGCCCCGTCGGAGGAACGCACCAGGTCCCTGCGGCAGGAGATCAACTACTTGGTGGCTCACTCGCTACACCGCCACTCTGAGAACCTGGTCAACACGTTGGAGCGTGTCGCTCTTCGCGTGATCCAGGAGATCATGAGGCACCAGTACTCGCCGTCAGGACCAGCGCTCGGGACGCATCAAGGGGAGTTGCCACTCCAGTCCCGTCCACCGCTGCCATATGCGTTGGCAGCACCAGAAGTGCCGGCTACACCGGCATTCGTCGTCTACAAGATTGGCGGTGACCCAATTGACGACCAGTTCTTGCACGACGCGCCAAAGGAGATCCCGCACGGGTACCCGTGCACGGATGTGCCTGAATGTGGCAACTGTCCACTCACAAACCAGGCCACAACTTCAGGGACTTCGGGGAAAACCGGAGGGACGTCGGCGACGAGCTTGAGAAGCGCACGTGGCTAACTAAGTACGCCACCCCGACGAACCTCCAGAGCTCAGCTCCGGCAGTTGGCTCAGAGCTGGAAAAGCAAACATGGCTGGCTAAGTACGCCACCCCGGCGAATCTTCAGAGTTCAACTCCTGCAGCCAGCACAGCGGATCAAATCAGTACCATATTGAGAGACCAGTTCGGCATGGTGCCGAAAAGGAGGGCAATCGGCTATTCCAAGCCGTACCCCGACGATTACGAGATGATCCCGCTGCCACCTAAATATCGGCTCCCTGACTTCTCCAAATTCAGTGGATCAGATGGTTCCAGCTCCATCGAGCACGTGGGCCGATATTTGGCACAACTAGGACCGGCTTCAGTGTCGGATCAACTACGCGTGTGGCTCGTCTCCGAGTCCCTCCCGGGATCGGCGGTCGGATGGGACACCGCTTTGCCACCAGCCTCCCTCCGGACTTGGAAGCGATTGGAAGAAGCGATTCCATATGCGGTACCATTCGAGGCTTCCGAGTCGGCATTGCCGATCTAGCACAACTACGTCGAAGCGCGGAGAAAGCGTGACGAGAATACATCCGGCGCTTCAGAATCTTAGGAACCGATGTTATTCGGTTCGTATAACTGAAAAGAAGCGATCGAGTTGGCGGTAGCAGGCCTTGCAACATAGTTCAAGGACATGGCCTCCCAAGCGATTATCCCTCAACGGCGCACATGGTTCGAAACTATCGGCATATGAACAGCGCCACCCGGACCTGTACCAAGACAAGTTCAAGCGTGCGATAGTCCTGGTCGATGCGAGAGGAAGACGAAGTTCTGCGGGAGACCAAGAGGTAGCGATGGCTGAATGGACTCGGGGAGGAACCCCCGTGTCCTACGCAAATGGGTAAAGCCACCAGGCCCGCCCAGGGGATTTGATTTTGACGTGACCAAGACTGAGCAAATCTTCGACCTCCTGCTCAAGGAGAAACAGTTGACGATTCCTGAAGGTCTCAAATTCCCCACGGTGCAAGAGCTGAACGGAAAGCCATACTGCAAATGGCACAACTCGCTCTCCCATGCCACCAACGACTGCAGGGTATGGCGTCAGCACATCCAAGCGGCGATAGAAAAAGGGCGTCTAATTTTCAACCAGTACGCCATGAAGGTCGACACCCAGCCCTTCCCCGCCGTTAACATGGTAGAGTGCACCTACCCTGAAGGTTGCCAGCCAGGATCCTCGTTCAGCATCAACATGGTAGGACCTGGGAACCACTCTGGCAAAGATGGAGACGAGGGCAGCTGCTCTCGTAGCAAGGACACAGAGGAGGCCGCTCCACGCGATCGGCTCCGTCATGATGGCAAGCGCTACGTCACAGAGGGAGAAGTGAAGAACATGAGATATCAGCGACCCCTCTCTGATCACCTCCTCAACAAGTATGTGAGTCAGTATGACCAACGCCGACGATCAAGCGATGATGATGAGAGAGATCGTCTGGCTAGAGAAGCCAGAAGACATCGTCGGCACGATCGCGATGAGGAGGAGCACGAGCGCCGTGCCAAAGAAGAACCAGGGGAGCAAGATGACAACGCCAGGCACTGGGACTGCCCCTTCTTCAGACACTGCTGGGATTCAGGAATGAGCCGATTGCCCACAATCGGCAACTGCCCAGAATGCAACCAGAAGAAGAAGGAGGCAGCCAACGTATCTGTGTTCAAGCGCCTAGGGCCTCTCCCGCCACAAAGCAAACGCGCTGAGTCACCTCGTTGGGCAGATCTCGAGGATTCAGAAGACGAGGGAGAAGAAGAAGAAGACAGGTACCACCGGCCAAGGTGGTGCCCTGACGGACTCAGCCGTTCCCAAAAGCGCAGGGTTCAGCGGTTGCGCGGCCTGGAGGAAGCCGAAAGGTTGTACTTGCATACTTTAAGGAAGGCACGACCCGATCTGGCTGCGAAAGTTCAGCGAACCCTGGATGAAGAGGGTCGTCCACGGAAAATGGAGTGGCGCCCCAAGCAAAGGAAAGCCGATGATGAAACATCGGCTGGTACAAACATGGTGCTCGTCCTTCCGACGGAGCTTAGTGCTCCACGATTCTACGATGCACTCAAGGTGGACGACAGCAGGCGCATTAAGTCAGAGGTTGGGCTGGTCTTATCCACCAGCCTGACTGATTAGCAAGAACAAACCGATGAGCAAACGGGGGCGAGGCTGATCCTTGTGATCGGCCCCAAAAATTATGAAGGAACATTACAGAACCTTCAGTCAGCACTCCAATGGATATGGAGGCCGATTCCAGCAATCGGCCAAAATTATCTTCACCACATGTTCTGCTTGTGTTCAACATCGATCTACTGAGCAGTGGCCACGTCGGCAGATGAAAGTCAGCACGAATCTTCGCGGAGCCGACGTGCAAGTACAGGGCCCTGGCTAACCATAGAAGCCGATATCTGCAGTCATTTGGCAGATTCGGCTCTAGCATCTGATCGAGATGAACATGTGCAGATACACGTGTGTAAACATGCGTGCAGTGAAACATTGGGGGCCGATTAAGAAAAATCGGCCAAATAAAAATTTTGCGCAAGAAGCGAAGCCGATGCGCAGCCAGATGCGCAGCCATCGACTCTAGTACAGTTACACAAGACCTGCCAACTATGTGCTCAAGGCCCAGATTTTCGCCAAGATGGTTTTCAGTTCGGCTTCTGTTTCCAGCCTTGGCTTCAATGAGCCGACAACCCTTTGAGCCTCTTTTCTCATTAGGTTGGTGGTGTTTCATCTACAAGAGCTGGGGCAAGTTTGGCTGATTCTTCCTGGTGGTTATCTCGGATTACCAGATTACCTGAGGTCAGAGCCTTTTTGTTTGATCTGTGCATCCTTGCCGTCATTCTCGCCTTGATTAAGGCTCGGGGGGCAGCTCGCCCTAAAATATCTTTAGAGAGCCGATTTTGTGGGAATCGGCTGTTTCTGCAACGTGGAAACCAATGGCGACGCAGTTGGCTCGTTTTGGATGGGGCTCGGAGGGCGACTCGCCCGAGAGGTTCTTGGCTTTGGGAGCCGATTTTGTTGAAATCGGCTGGCTCTGCATTATGATTCGGAAGCCGATAGTGGCACATTTGGTTGGCTCACTACTGTTCTCGCCTTGATGAAGGCTCGGGGGGCAACGGACTACATAGATATTTGGTTCTTAAGAAACCGATTGAGATTTTCATCAACTGACCCTCCATCATGACCTCCTGCAAAGGGATTGGGCAGGTTTGAAGAGTATTGGCTTCAACGTCGAGTCGTTTCAGCAGCGGTTCTGGGGCTCTTTTAAAGTGACCAAATTCATGATCACTCCGATGTCAAAGAAATAAAGAGCGGATTATGAGGAACCAATGCATGGCAATCGGCTCGTTATACATGGACTGAGTTGACACTCGGCTAAATTAGCATAAAAGGAATCGGCAAAGTCAAATTGGAGGAGTTCTTCATGGATAAGCAAGATTTCTTACAAAGGAAGAGTCAATTGCTCAAGGGGAGAGGTACAAAAGAGGGATTTGCTGACCAAACTGCTACTACTAGACCTACACTAGTAGATCCTATCTACGGACCGTTGCTGCCCTCGTCTTCATCCTCGGAGCTCTCATCGGCACTGCTGCCGATGGGCTCCTCGTCGCTGCTCCCGTAGCCCTCTACGGGAGCTTCATCCTCCTCATCATCATCGCTGTCGTCGTCGTCCCACCACATGCGGAGGCGTTTCGCCGGTGGGTAGCCCTCGAGGGAGTCGTCATCGTCTTCCTCTTTCTCTTCTTCAGAAGAGGGGCAACCGTCCCAGGGGAACAGGTCATCCTCGCTTTCCGATTCCAGTTTCCCATCGACTAGGAACTGGAGATCTTCATCTCCACTGGTCAGGGATTTGTCATCCTCGGACCAGGTGGAGGAGGCGTGGTCCTCCTGGTCCCATTCTTCGGGTGCGCGTACGTCCGGTGGCGTCTCGCGGGAGGAGGAAGACCCATAGGAAAGACCGGAAGAGGAAGAGGAGGAAGAAGACATGGTGGCGCAGGAGGGTTTTTTGGGTGCCGATGGCCAGAACAGAGGATGAAGAGGGCTAATCGATCGGCACGGTTAAATAATAAGGAGCCTGGTGGAAATTCAATGCCACAGCAGTTTCCGAGGAAGTGGTGCCTAAAGAAAAAAAAACTGCCAGGTCACGCGGAGAAGTTGAGAAGGCAAGGCATCATGATGAAAGATACTGCAACGGTTCTGCCACGACATGACCCAACGAAGGAAAGCAGAGTGATTTTGGAATTACCAATTCCAAAACCAGGGGGGCATGTGTTATCACCAGAATTTGACCGAGTCAGAGGTGGGCCGCGATCAAGATGGACTTAAAGAAATATACATGGAAGAATTACGTGAATCGGCCTGTTATGCTGAGTTTGGGCTAGTTTGCCCTTGTATCTATAATATATTAGGATACGTGTCGATTAGTTAGAGTTTTGCCCGTGCACGATTAGGTGCACGTCTAAAGTTAGAAAGTCCCTTGGACTATAAATATGTATCTAGGGTTTATGGAATAAACAACAACACACGTTCAACCAAACAAATCAATCTCGGCGCATCGCCAACTCCTTCGTCTCGAGGGTTTCTACCGGTAAGCGACATGCTGCCTAGATCGCATCTTGCGATCTAGGCAGCACAAGCTCCACGTTGTTCATGCGTTGCTCGTACTGAAGCCTTGTTGATGGCAAGCAACGTAGTTATCATAGATGTGTTAGGGTTAGCATAGTTCTTCGCGTAACATGCTATCGTAGTGCAACCCTTGCATGTCTAGCCGCCCTCACACCTATCTTAGGTGTGGGGACGGCACCCCGCTTGATCATTGTTTAGTAGATCTGATCCGTTACGATTGCTCCTTGTTCTACAAGGATTAGTTTAATATCTGCAATAGTTAGGCCTTACAAAGGGGGGGAGGATCCAGCGGCACGTAGGGTGTCGTTCGCTAGTCCTAAACAGGATGTTCCGAGGATCAACTTCGTGTTGGTTTTTAGGCCTTGTTTAGGATCGGCTTATGATCACCGTGCGTGGCCGCGAGGCCCAACCTGGAGTAGGATGATCCGATTATGCGGTGAAAACCCTAAATCGTCGTAGATCTAATTAGCTTTATCTTGATCAAGCAGGACCACCATTTATTCGTGCACCCCGTACGAATCATGGGTGGATCGGCTCCTTGAGCCGATTCACAGGATAACCTGAGAGCCGATCGAGGCTCGTATTTAATGTTTACGTGTATGCCATGCAGGAAACTAAGCGAGGCATCTCCATCACCTTCCTGACCAGGTATAGGTCAGGTGGCACGCCCTTGCAATCAGCATCGGACGTGTGACCAGAAGGCTTTGCGGGCCGTTGCTCGGAGGGACCTCAGCCAGCCGCAGCTCTAGGTTGTTCCCGGCTCTACCGTGTTGACCGTCGCTGCCCGCCAGTGGGTTTTGACAGTCGCCAGTCGGTGTCATAGGGCCATGACCAAACATGAAGCAGTTCAGTGCATCAGACCAGAAGTAGCCGATGGTTTTCAGGATGTTCTCATTCTTCTCAAGAGGAGATAATGATAATGACAGGGCATCGGCTATCCCTATGGTTTCCCAAGTGGCATAGTGGGTTTTTGATACTCTATTGTACCATGCCACCCAACCCTCAGGAGGATTAGGCCAGGCTCGCAGGCAGTCGGCCCAGGAAGTCAGATCTAGGTTCTGGCTCACAAAGGGGATTCTGTTAGCTTCGCACGAAATTAACAGGGTAGGACTCTCAGAAGAACGAGGACCGAGGCACATCGAATTTGCGAGAGAAGGATGTGGCAGAAGAATGTCTGAAACCTAAATTAGTAGCGGAGCGAGACATTAATTCAGGTGTTTGCCATTAATCCCATGTCAAGTCGAACGGCGAGAGGAGGTTGAGGATTACCTTCAGTCCGGAAGCCGTAGTATCGGTATTGGATGATTCCGCCATGAGATGCGTTGAAGGAGTTGGGGGCGGCGCGGTCGAGATCTGTGTAGGTGGTTGTGGATTGGAACTGCTCAGGCGGCAATTTGGGGATCTGACTTTGCCTTTTCAGATGGAGGTCGCAGGTTACCGTTTGGAAGGGCGGCTAGGTCGACGTTACTAGTGTTTTTATGATAGAGACCGATGCGATGCCATCGGCTCTTTTTGAAGATTGTGTGACTTTGACTATCGGCAAAACAATTGACTGGAAATGCTTCTTCATTAACAAAGGAGGGTTTTTTACAATGAAGAGCCGATTGCTCAAAGAGGAACAAAAGAAGAGCCGATTGCTCGCATACTACTGATGCTATGTCACTAATCCTCGCTGCCCTCGTCGTCGGCTCTACAACTTAGACATCCATACCGGGACAACATAGACAACAGATAATGGACTCCTCTTTAATGCATAAGCATGTAGCAACAATTAATGTTCTCATATGAGATTGAGGATGTATGTCCAAAACTGAAACTTCCACCATGATTCATGGCTTTAGTTAGCGGCCCAATGTTCTTCTCTAACATTATGCATTCTCTAACCATTAAATGAGTGGTAAATCTCCCTTACTTCAGACAAGACGGACATGCATAGCAACTCACATGATATTCAACAAAGAGTAGTTGATGGCGTCCCCAGGAACATGGTTATCGCACAACAAACAACTTAATAAGAGATAAAGTGCATAAGTACATATTCAATACCACAATAGTTTTTAAGCTATTTGTCCCATGAGCTATATATTGCAAAGGTAAAGAATGGAATTTTTAAAGGTAGCACTCAAGCAATTTACTTTGGAATGGCAGAGAAATACCATGTAGTAGGTAGGTATGGTGGACACAAATGGCATAGTGGTTGGCTCAAGGATTTGGATGCACGAGAAGAATTCCTCTCAATACAAGGCTAGGTTAGCAAGGTTGTTTGAAGCAAACTCAAGTATAAAATGGTGCAGCAAGACTCACATATGAACATATTGTAAGCATTATAAGACTTTACATCGTCTTCCTTGTTGTTCAAACACCTTAACCAGAAAATACCTAGACTCTAGAGAACAATCATGCAAACCAAATTTTAACAAGCTCTATGTAGTTCTTCATTAATGGGTACAAAGTACATGATGCAAGAGCTTAAACATGATCCATATGAGCACAAAAATTGCCAAGTATCAAATTATTCAAGACATTATACCATTTACCACATGCAGCATTTTCTGTTTCCAACCAAATAGCAATGAACGAAGCAGTTTCAACCTTCACCATGAACATTAAAAGCTAAGAACACATGTGTTCATACGAACCAGCGGAGCGTGTCTCTCTCCCACACAAGGATGAACTTATTCAAACATAAACAAAAACAAACAGACGCTCCAAGTAAAGTACATAAGATGTGACCGAATAAAAATATAGTTTCAAGAGAAGAAACCTGATAAATTGTCGATGAAGAAGGGGATGCCTTGGGCATCCCCAAGCTTAGACGCTTGAGTCTTCTTGAAATATGCAGGGATGAACCACCGGGGCATCCCCAAGCTTAGACTTTTCACTCTTCTTGATCGTAGTATATCATCCTCCTCTCTTGACCCTTGAAAACTTCCTCCACACCAAACTCAAAACAACTCATTAGAGGGTTAGTGCATAATCAAAATTTCACATGTTCAGAGGTGACACAATCATTATTAACACTTCTGGACATTGCCCAAAGCTACTAGAAGTCAATGGAACAAAGAAATCCATCCAACACAGCAAAAGAGGCAATGCGAAATAAAAGGCAGAATCTGTCAAAACAGAACAGTCCGTAAAGACGAATTTTAAAGTGGCACCAGACTTGCTCAGATGAAAATGCCCAAATTGAATGAAATTTGCGTACATATCTGAGGATCACGCACGTAAATTGGCAGATTTTTCTGAGTTACCTACAGAGAACCCTTCCCAAATCCGTGACAGACAGAAATCTGTTTCTGTGCAGTAATCCAAATCTAGTATGAACTTGCTATCAAAGACTTTACTTGGCATAACAATGCAATAAAATAAGATAAGGAGAGGTTGCTACAGTAGTAACAACTTCCAAGACTCAAATATCAAACAAAAGTACTGTAGTAAAATAAACACATGGGTTATCTCCCAAGAAGTGCTTTCTTTATAGCCATCAAGATAGGCTCAGCAATTTTAATGATGCACTCGCAAGAAATAAGAATTGAAGCAAAAGAGAGCATCAAGAAGCAAATTCAAAACACATTTAAGTCTAACATGCTTCCTATGCATAGGAATCTTGTAAATAAACAAATTCATGAAGAACAAAGTGACAAGCATAGGAAGATAAAACAAGTGTGACTTCAAGATTTTCAGCAAAAAGAGAGGTGTTTTAGTAACATGAAAACTTCTACAACCATATTTTCCTCTCTCATAATAACTTTCAGTAGCATCATGAACAAACTCAACAATATAAGTATCACATAAAACATTCTTATTCACATGCATAAAAGTATCATTACTCTCCACATAAGCATAATCAATTTTATTAGTTGTAGTGGGAGCAAATTCAACAAAGTAGCTATCATTATTATTCTCATCAAGTGTAGGAGGCATAGTATAATCATAATAAAATTTACTCTTCATAGTAGGCGGCACTGATACGTCCAAAACGTATCTACTTTCCCGAACACTTTTGCTATTGTTTTGCCTCTAATTTGTGTATTTTGGATGCAACTAACACGGACTAACGCTGTTTTCAGCAGAACTGCTCTGGTGTCTCGTTTTTGTGCAGAAATCCAACTTTCGGGAAAATCCTCGGAATTTATGCAGAAGGCCCTATTTTCCCAGAAAACTGACGGAGCCAGAAGGACAACTCAGGTGGAGGCTCGAGGGCCCCACACCATAGGGCGGCGCGGCCCAGGGGGGGCCCGCGCGGCCATGTGGTGTGGCCCCCTCGGCCGGCCTCCGACGCCCTCCTTCGGACTATTTATCGGCCTCGACCTAAAAACGCACGGAGAGAAGTCGAAGTCGCCAGAAACCCTCCAGAACGCCGCCACATCGCGAAACTCTGTCGCGGGAGCCAGAAGTCTCCATTCTGGCACTCCGCCGGGACGAGGAATTGGAGGAGATCATCGCCGCCATCACCGCCAACGCCTCTACATCAACCAGCCATGTTTCCCCCATCCATGTGTGAGTAATTCCCCCGCTATAGGATGAAGGGGATGGTAGGGATTGGATGAGATTGGTCATGTAATAGCATAAGATTGTTAGGGCATAGTGCCTAGTGTCCGTAATTGGTACTTTGATGATATTGTTGCAACTTGTTATGCTTAATGCTTGTCACTAGGGCCCGAGTGCCATGATCTCAGATCTGAACATGTTATTGTTTCATCACGATATTCATTGTTTATGGTCTTACCTATAAGTTGTATACACATGTCGCTGTCCGGAACCGATGGCCCCGAAGTGACAGAAATCGGGACAACCGGAGGGAATGGTAGCGATGTGAGGATCACATGTGTTCACGGAGTGTTAATGCTTTGCTCCAGTACTCTATTAAAAGGAGTACCTTAATATCCAGTAGTTTCCCTTGAGGCCCGGCTGCCACCGGCTGGTAGGACAAAAGATGTTGTGCAAGTTTCTCATTGCGAGCACGCACGACTATATATGGAACACATGCCTATTGATTGCTTTGTACTTGGACACCGATTTATTATTATCTACAAATGCCCTGCTATGATTGTTACATGAGTTTCTCTCATCCATGCAACGCCCGTTATCCGTCCCCGTGCCTACAGTATTTTAATCCTGCTGTTTACTAAAATCACTACTGCTGTTTCTGTTACTCTGCTGCTGTTATTTCACTACTGCTACTGCTATAAAACTGTTACTACTGATAAACTCTTGCGAGCAAGTCTGTTTCCAGGTGCAGCTGAATTGACAACTCCGCTGTTAAGGTTTCCAAGTGTTCTTTGTCTCCCCTTGTGTCGAATCAATAAATTGGGTTTTACTTCCCTCGAAGACTGTTGCGATCCCCTATACTTGTGGGTCATCAAGACTATTTTCTGGCGCCGTTGCCGGGGAGCATAGCTTTATTTGGAAGTTCACTTGGATTGATATTGTTTGCTGCAAATTCTCCATCATGGGTAAACCTCGCGATACTAAGATCGCTATATTACCATCCACTACAAGAAAAGGTACAATTCTGAATACCTCTGCTGCTCTTGATTCACCATCTGTGATTGATAAACTTGTTTCACCGCCGCATGCTTCACATGCGGGTACTTCTGCTGAATCTGAAAACTCTCATAATATTGATAATATTTCTGCTGTCCTTGATGATAGTGGTTCATTGGGATCTTTTCTAGATGCTACAATTGCTAGGTCTAGACAAATTGAAAATACTGAAACTCCTAATGTTACTACACCTGTTAATTCACCTGAACTTGATTATTTTAGTGATGATCCTGATGAAGATTATGTGGAGCTTAATGATGATTTTATTGAAAAATGTAATGCTACTACTGATGCAAGAAAAATTAAAAAGTTGCTTGCAGAACATGCTGTTAGATATAAACTGTCTCCTGATCCTAAGTTTGCCACATCTCCTATAAACATTAAGGATAAAGATTATGATTTTCTCTTGATCTATCTCATATAGCTATTGTTGAGAAAACACCCTTTTGTGGTACTGAAAAAGAAAGTGCTGTTGAACACATGACTGAGTTATCTACTCTGAGTAGCTTGTTTTCTGATGATGTCAAGATGCGTACTTACTTTGTTGCTAAAATCTTTCCATTCTCATTAAAGGATGACGCTAAAACTTGGTATAATAGTTTGCCACCTAATTCTATTAAAAGTCCGAAAGAATTGCTTGATGTTTTCTTCCGTAAATACTTTCCTGCTAGTGCTCAACATATTGCTTTGCAGAGAATCTATAATTTTGACCAGGGAGATGAAGAGAAATTGCCTGAGGCTTGGGCGAGATTCTGCTCTCTTATTAGAGCTCGGCCTGATCATGATTTGGAAAAGCATGATTTACTTGATATATTTTATAGTGGACTAACCATTGAGTCTAGGGCATACCTGGATAGTTGTGCTGGTTGTGTTTTCAGGAAAAGAACTCCAGACGACGCTGAAGAATTATTGGCTAAAATAAGCCGGAATCATGATGATTGGACTACGCCTGAACCAACTCCAACGCCAATATTGAAGAAGAGGGGTTTAATTAAATTGAATGATGAAGATATGAGGGAAGCCAAGAAGTCTCTCAAGGAGAAAGGTATTAAATCTGAAGATGTGAAGAATCTTCCTCCCATAGAAGATATATGTGAGATAATTCCCCCTTCATCCATGATTGAGGTAAATTCCCTTCAACGCTTTACTAGGGAAGATATTCCGTATTCGAAACCTCCTGCACAATGCTTAGATGAGTTTGATAATTATATTGTTAAGCAAGAAAATTTTAATATGAGAGTAGAGAATCATTTAATGGAAAATTCTCGAGCTATTAGTGAATTGCATGGTATTGTGGAGAGAACCTCCAATGATGTTAAGATGCTTGTTAAACATTTTCATATGATTCAAACTCAAATTGATCAACTCACTAAAGTGCAAAATGACTTGTTAGGGAATAATTCTAAAGAAAAACATGCTTATGAAGTAACAACTAGAGGTGGTGTTTCTACTCAGGATCCTCTATATCCTGAGGGACATCCCAAAAGAGTTGAACAAGATTCTCAACGAACTAAAACTAGTGCTGCATCTAAGAAAAAGAAAAAGAAACATAAGAATGTTGTAGAACCCTCTGAACCTGTTAATGATCCTAATAGTATTTCTATTTCTGATGCTGAAACTGAAAGTGGTAATGAACATGATAAAGATAATGATAAGAATGATGCTTCTGATAAAGAAGAGGTAGAGGATGAACCTGAAAAGCATGCTAAAATAAAAAGTATACTAAAGAAGATTTTATTGCTGAGAAACATGGTAATGAAAGAGAACCTTGGGTCCAAAAGCAAATGCCCTTTCCTGCTAAGAAACTAAAATCAAAGGAAGAAGAACACTATAATAAATTTTGTGATTGGATGAAACCTTTATTCTTGCAAATCCCTTTGACTGATGCTATTAAATTGCCTCCTTATTCAAAGTATATGAAAGATATTGTTACTAACAAAAGGAAAATCCCCAATGAGGAAATTTCCACTATGCTTGCTAATTACTCTTTCAATGGCAAAGTTCCAAAGAAGTTGGGCGATCTAGGTATACCTACTATTCCTTGTTCTATTAAGAATAATTATGTTAAAACTGCTCTATGTGACTTGGGAGCCGGTGTTAGTGTTATGCCTTTTTCTCTTTATAAGAGGATTTATCTAGATAAGTTGATACCTACTGATATATCTTTGCAAATGGCTGATAAATCTACTGCTATTCCTGTTGGTATATGTGAGGATCTTCCTGTTCAAGTTACTACTAACTGCTTGATATTAACTGATTTTGTTGTGTTGGAAATGCCTGAAGATGATAATATGTCTATTATTCTTGGGAGACCTTTTCTTAACACCGCAGGGGCTGTTATTGATTGCAATAAAGGAAAGGTTACTTTCAATGTTGATGATAAGGAGCATACCGTCTATTTCCCCAAGAAGATTGATAAAGTATGTGGAGTCAATACTATTTCTAATGTGAGAACTATTAAAGTGGGAACTATTGATTGTCCTATATATGAGCCTAAAGAAGAATATCAAACTCTCGTGATTGGATCCATATCAATACAATTCAAGGTAACATGATTGATTGAGGATTATTTCTTCTTATGCTATGTAAAATTTATTTGGTGGCAAGACTTGATCAACCTTGTTAACAAATACTTTTTATATGCATAGAGGAGGTAAACAACATCTCTTTCTTCCTCCACTTGTTCTACTTGCTGTAGCACTTTTGTTTTGCAAAGTTCTTTAGTTAATTAGAGATTTCAAAATCTTTTTCTGCCCTCTAATAATAATTTTAACACCCAAAAATGTGCATGGACACCATGGGGTTGATCTCCACTTAGGCCAAAAGCCTAAGCTTGGGGGGAGGTATACCGGCATCACTCATTCTTTGCATATTATGGTTGCTGGATACTTATATATACTTGTTTAGTTTCTTTGAGTGGTTTTCTAATGAGAGGGAGATGATATTTGGGGAAGTGCTGCCTGAAAACAGATTCTGGACTGTTACTAGAAAAATTCGTGCGCACAGCCAGAGCTTTATTTTGAGCTTCCAATTTTTGTGCAGGTTCCCCAGGTTGTTATCTAACTTTCATTAGTTGAACACTTTTCGAGCTGAGCAACGTAAGATTTTTGTAAAAATCGATTTCTGTACTGCTGTCAGGTTTTGGCAGATTTCTGCCATCTCGCTTTTCTGTGTTCCTTTTAGTTTGCGATTTCTTGTTTTTGCTTTGTTTCTTTCCCAAAACACAAAAAGACCAAAAATATTTCTGTTGTTTCTCTTCACCATTTGTTTGCTTTGGTTTCTTGCATTTGTTTCGCTTTATTTGCTATTGCCAGTTTGCTATAAGAAAACCCAAAAAGATTTTGCTTTGTTTGTTTGTTTCCTCTTGTTCTTGTTCTCAAATTCGAAAACACCAAAAATATTTGCTGTTCTTCTTTGGTTTTGTAAAGTTATTTATGAGTTCAATGGTCTTCGGTGGCTGGAGCGTGGTTTTCATTTCATATTATCCAAGCTACACAAGTAAAAGGCAATAATGACGATCTACGACAATCTGATTGTGGTGAGAGGCTGGTATGAACTCTATTTGTTTTCATTTTTGTACATATACTCATCCATGTGAGCATGCTTAGTTGGTTCCTGTGAGGTATATGTTATTTGAGAAAGTCTAGTAGTTTATGATCTCTCATGTTTAGCTCCAATTTATTAATATGAGTAGCATGTCATGGATGTTTGCTCGCATTGTTTTATTCATAAGTAAGTATGGCATTGTGGTATCCTCCTCTGAATAATTCATTTATATCGACTTGGCACATGCTCACCCATGCATATGACTGAACAAAAAGTCAATTAAGCCTCGATGATTTATATTGCTTCAGAGTTCTTGTATCACTTTTATGCCTCCGTTAATTTATTTTGCCGCAAGCATGATTATGACAGTTACTGCTCTCTTGATTTGTCGCTCCCTAGTCTATTGCTAGCCTCCACTTGTACTGAGCGGGAATGCTGCTCGTGCTTCCAAACACATGAAAACCAAGTTATTCCAGAGTGTCCACCTTAAATACCTATGCATGGCATTTCAAACCATTCCAAGTAAATTCTCATGCGCTACCTTTAAAACCTTCAAAATGCTTCTCAATTTGTGTTTATGTTTCATAGCTCATGAGGAAGTATGTGGTGTTTAGCTTTCAACCTTGTCATTTACTTTTGACGGACTCTCATATGGACTAGTGGCACATCCGCTTATCCAATAACTTTGCAAAAAGAGCTGGCAATGGGATTCCCAGTCCCGAATTAATTAACTTAAATAGACACTCCTCCATGGTTTGTGATTGTTGGACGGCACCCGAAGGATTCGGTTAGCCATGGCTTGTATAAGCAAAGGTTGGGGGGAGTGTCATCATCATAATAAAACTAAAATAAAAAGGCACTCCTTCATGGTATGAGATTGTTGGCAGGCACCCGAGGATTCGGTTAGCCATGGTTTGTGTAAGAAAGGTTGGAAGGAGTGCCGCATAAACATAAAAATTCATGGGAGCCGCTCTTGAAAGTCCGGTTGGCGAGGTAGTTAGTGTACCCATTACCATTCATTGACAACAACAAACACCTTTCAAATAATTTTACTCCTGTCTTTATAAAAATGAAAAGCTCTAGCGCATGTTAATCCCTGCTTCCCTCTGCGAAGGGTCAATCTTTTACTTTTACGTTGTGTCTCCATTATTTCTTTGAGCACTATCTTGAGAGCACAACTGTCATTCTTAGTATAATATGCTTGTCTCAAAATATGATTGATTGTGGTACAACTTTGATGCATTTATCTTTTGACAATCACTACTTCTAGTCTTTCTATGAACTCCAGAGGTGCCCGGGCATTTATGTTTTGCCAATCAAATACAGGCAAGCGAGATACCACTTTATCATACTCTCTTATGAACATTGCAATCCTGCTTACATACATGATTCATGATGCTTATTATTAATTGTTGGTACCTCTTCATGATTGACATAGCTGTTAGATGATCTCATTTGCATGTATCTCATTATGAACTGCTTAAGTATTAGCCATAGCATGAGAATATATACATCATATGAGCAAATGTGTTCGTGAAAGTTCTTTTATCGCTCAGTTGTTAACTGAATTGCTTGAGGACAAGCAATAAGCTAAGCTTGGGGGGAGTTGATACATCCAAAACGTATCTACTTTCCCGAACACTTTTGCTATTGTTTTGCCTCTAATTTGTGTATTTTGGATGCAACTAACACGGACTAACGCTGTTTTCAGCAGAACTGCTCTGGTGTCTCGTTTTTGTGCAGAAATCCAACTTTCGGGAAAATCCTCGGAATTTATGCAGAAGGCCCTATTTTCCCAGAAAACTGACGGAGCCAGAAGGACAACTCAGGTGGAGGCCCGAGGGCCCCACACCATAGGGCGGCGCGGCCCAGGGGGGGCCCGCGCGGCCATGTGGTGTGGCCCCCTCGGCCGGCCTCCGACGCCCTCCTTCGGACTATTTATCGGCCTCGACCTAAAAACGCACGGAGAGAAGTCGAAGTCGCCGTAAACCCTCCGTAACGCCGCCACATCGCGAAACTCCGTCGCGGGAGCCAGAAGTCTCCGTTCTGGCACTCCGCCGGGACGGAGAATTGGAGGAGATCATCGCCGCCATCACCGCCAACGCCTCTACATCAACCAGCCATGTTTCCCCCATCCATGTGTGAGTAATTCCCCCGCTGTAGGCCGAAGGGGATGGTAGGGATTGGATGAGATTGGTCATGTAATAGCATAAGATTGTTAGGGCATAGTGCCTAGTGTCCGTAATTGGTACTTTGATGATATTGTTGCAACTTGTTATGCTTAATGCTTGTCACTAGGGCCCGAGTGCCATGATCTCAGATCTGAACATGTTATTGTTTCATCATGATATTCATTGTTTATGGTCTTACCTATAAGTTGTATACACATGTCGCTGTCCAGAACCGATGGCCCCGAAGTGACAGAAATCGGGACAACCGGAGGGAATGGTAGCGATGTGAGGATCACATGTGTTCACAGAGTGTTAATGCTTTGCTCCGGTACTCTATTAAAAGGAGTACCTTAATATCCAGTAGTTTCCCTTGAGGCCCGGCTGCCACCGGCTGGTAGGACAAAAGATGTTGTGCAAGTTTCTCATTGCGAGCACGCACGACTATATATGGAACACATGCCTATTGATTGCTTTGTACTTGGACACCGATTTATTATTATCTGCAAATGCCCTGCTATGATTGTTACATGAGTTTCTCTCATCCATGCAACGCCCGTTATCCGTCCCCGTGCCTACAGTATTTTAATCCTGCTGTTTACTAAAATCACTACTGCTGTTTCATTGCTCTATTCTTTGTTATTTCACTATCACTACTGCTATAAAACTGTTACTACTGATAAACTCTTGCGAGCAAGTCTGTTTCCAGGTGCAGCTGAATTGACAACTCCGCTGTTAAGGCTTCCAAGTGTTCTTTGTCTCCCCTTGTGTCGAATCAATAAATTGGGTTTTACTTCCCTCGAAGACTGTTGCGATCCCCTATACTTGTGGGTCATCAGGCACCAAAATACCACTATCATTATAATCATCATATATGGGAGGCATATCATAATCAACATAAACTTTCTCCTCAATACCCGGAGGACTAAAGAGATCATTTTCATCAAAACCGACCTCCCCAAGCTTAAATTCTTCCATAGCATTAGCAACAATGGTGTTCAAAGCATTCATACTAATAACATTCCCATTAGCATGCATAAGTTCCATGGGTTTTTTAATTTTCTCTTCAAACACATCATGTCCTAATTCAAGATAAAGTTCATAAAGATCTCTCATTGTGTCGTTTTCCATTAGGCCTAACTAGTGTAAACAAGAAACAAAAAGATGCAATTGCAGAATCTAAAGGAAATAGCTTCGAGCACACGCACAACGGCAACAGAAAAGTACTTAGTTACCTGGGACCGGAGTATGAGTGCCTTTTACCTTTCCTCCCCGGCAACGGCGCCAGAAAAGTGCTGTTGCCGTGGGAGTTGGCAATTTCCGTGGTGTAGCTTTTCTTCAGTTCCCCGGCAACGGCGCCAGAAAAGTGCTTGATGTCTACGGGTGCTTCTATTCTTGTAGACAGTGTTGGGCCTCCAAGAGCAGAGGTTTGTAGAACAGCAGCAAGTTTCCCTTAAGTGGATCACCCAAGGTTTATCGAACTCAGGGAGGAAGAGGTCAAAGATATCCCTCTCATGCAACCCTGCAACCACAAAGCAAGAAGTCTCTTGTGTCCCCAACACACCTAATAGGTGCACTAGTTCGGCGAAGAGATAGTGAAATACAAGTGGTATGAATGAATATGAGCAGTAATGTGGCGCCGAAGAAAAGTGCTTGCTGGCGTGCAGTTGATGGTGGTAATATTGCAGGAAGTAAACATGCAGCAGAACAGTAAACAAGCAGCGATAGCAGTATTTAGGAACAAGGCCTAGGGATCATACTTTCACTAGTGGACACTCTCAACATTGATCACATAACAGAATAAATAAATAGATGCTAGACTCTACACCCTTTTGTTGGATGATGAACACCACTAATTGTGTAGGATTACACGAACCCTCAATGCCGGAGTTAACAAGCTCCACAATATTCAATGTTCATATTTAAATAACCTTAGAGTGCATAACAGATCAACATAACCAAACCAAGTACTAACATAGCATACACACTGTCACCTTCACACTACGAAAGGAGGAATAGATCACATCAATACTATCATAGCAATAGTTAACTTCGTAATCTACAAGAGATCACAATCATAGCCTACGCCAAGTACTACACGATGCACACACTGTCACCATTACACCGTGCAGGAGGAATAAACTACTTTAATAACATCACTAGAGTAGCACACAGATAAATTGTGATACAAAACACATTGCAATCATAAAGAGATATAAATAAGCACTTCACTATGCCATTCATAACAGCGAATAAGTATTCTGTGAAATATAGCCTAAGAGACCCACACGGTGCACACACTGTCACCTTTACACACGTGGGACAAGGAGTCTCCGGAGATCACATAAGTAAAACCCACTTGACTAGCATAATGACATCTAGATTACAAGCATCATCATATGAATCTCAATCATGTGAGGCAGCTCATGAGATTATTGTATTGAAGCACATAGGAGAGATATGAACCACATAGCTACCGATACAGCCCCGAGCCTCGATGGATAACTACTCCCTCCTCATGGGAGACAGCAGCGGTGATGAAGATGGTGGTGGTGTCGATGGAGGAGCCTTCCAGGGGCACTTCCCCGTCCCGGCGGCGTGCCGGAACAGAGACTCCTGTCCCCCAGATCTTGGCTTCGCGATGGCGGCGGCTCTGGAAGGTTTTCCGTATCGTGGCTCTCCGTACTGGGGGTTTCGCGACGAAGACTATATGTAGGCGGAAGGGCAGGTCAGGGGGCCACACGAGGGCCCCACACACCAGGGCCGCGCGGCCAAGGCCTGGGCCGCGCCGCCTTGTTGTGGCGACGCCTCATGGCCCCACTTCGTAAGTCCTTCGGTCTTCTGGAAGCTTCGTGTAAAAATAGGCCCCTGGGCGTTGATTTCGTCCAATTCCGAGAATATTTCCTTACTAGGATTTCTGAAACCAAAAACAGCAGAAAACAGCAACTGGCTCTTCGGCATCTCGTTAATAGGTTAGTGCCGGAAAATGCATAAATATGACATAAAGTATGCATAAAACATGTAGATATCATCAATAATGTGGCATGGAACATAATAAATTATCGATACGTCGGAGACGTATCAGGCGCCAAATGTCGTGGTATCGTCACGGCATATGCCATAGGGTGGCTAATCGAAGGTGGTTCCTTGTGATCTCACGGCGGTATCCGGATGCGGGTATGGGGACGAGCGACACGGTCGACGTACCCAGGTTCGAGGCCCTCCTGTGGAGGTAACACCTCTACTCCTGCTATGAGTGTATAAGATGATCACACAGTACAATGGTGCTCCTTGAGCTGTATCCGGCTGCTCGGGGAGGCTAAGGTAGACGAAGGTCTCTCTCCCTGAGTAGCGCTAAGACTAGAGTGAAGTGAGAATGATCAATCGTCCCCCGCACGAGGGGGTAGCCCAGCTTATATAGGCGCTGGCACTTTACATAGAAGTCCCTATAGTCTAGTGGCTGGCTTGGCCGGCTCCGGCTTCCGCTCCTTCCCGAGGCGTTGACGTCATGGAGCCGTTGAGGCGTCATGGCCTGTCGCATCCGCCTGCCGGAGTCAGCGGTATGGCGAGGAGGTGTCTCTGTCGCCATCATGTCCTGTAGCCGGTACGGACTGACGTACGCCATGATGGCCTGTCCGCCGCGTGGCACTATTGCTCCACAGTGCCCCGCGCTTTACGGGAGATGAGGTCAGCATGGACCTTTGAACCCGGACCACCTGCCTAGTTCCTTCTCATGCAAGACTCACCAGCCTCGAGTCGGTCTTGAGTATAAACCCCAGTCGGATATGGCTTGTAGAAGCCGGCCCAGCCACAGTGTTGAAGGCCGTAGCCAGGCCGACTAGGACTTAGAGCCAGCCGGCTTCCGGGTCAGCCGGCTACGGCTCCAGCCGGCTGCTCCTCAGCCGGCCTTTGCCGCCAGCCGGCCAACCTCAGCCGGCTGCTCCGCGTCCATTGCCCTACCCGGGGTCTTCCCCCCGACACAACTGCACGCCAGCAAGCACTTTTCTGGCGCCGTTACTACTGCTCATATTCATTCATACCACTTGTATTTCACTATCTCTTCGCCGAACTAGTGCACCTATACATCTGACAAGTGTATTAGGTGTGTTGGGGACACAAGAGACTTCTTGTATCGTGATTGCAGGGTTGCTTGAGAGGGATATCTTTGACCTCTTCCTCCCTGAGTTCGATAAACCTTGGGTGATCCACTTAAGGGAAACTTGCTGCTGTTCTACAAACCTCTGCTTTTGGAGACCCAACACTGTCTACAAGAATAGAAGCACCCGTAGACATCAAACACTTTTCTGGCGCCGTTGCCGGGGAGGAAAGGTAAAAGGCACTCATACTCCGGTCCCAGGTAACTAAGTACTTTTCTGTTGCCGTTGCGTGTGTGCTCGAAGCTATTTCCTTTAGATCCTGCAATTGCATCTTTTTGTTTCTTGTTAAACACTAGTAAGGCATAATGGAAAACATCTGTGAGCTTTTTAAACTATTTCCTGAGTCAAGACATGAATGGTTTAATGCGAAAATTAAAAAACCTATGGAACCTTGTTTGCATGCTAGTAGTAATATTAGTATGAACGCTTTGAACACCATTGTTGATAATGATATAGAAAATTCTAAGCTTGGGGGGGTCGGTTTTGATGAAAATGATCTCTTTAGCCCTCCGGGTATTGAGGAGAAAGTTTATGTTGATTATGATATGCCTCCCATATATGATGATTATAATGATAGTGGTCTTTTGGTGCCACCTACTATGGAGGATAAGTTTAATTATGATTACAATATGCCTCCTATATTTGATGATGAGAATAATAATGATAGCTACTTGGTTGAATTTGCTCCCACTACAACTAATAAAATTGATTATGCTTATGTGGAGAGTAATGATACTTTTATGCATGTGAATAAGAATGCTTTATGTGATACTTATATTGTTGAGTTTGTTCATGATGCCTCTGAAAGTTATTATGAGAGAGGAAAATATGGTTGTAGAAATTTTCATGTTACTAAAATACCTCTCTATATGCTAAATTTTTGAAGTTACACTGGTTTTATCTTCCTATGCTTGTTACTTTGCTCTTCATGAACTTGTTTATTTACAAGATTCCTATGCATAGGAAGCATGTTAGACTTAAATGTGTTTTGAATTTGCTTTTTGATGCTCTCTTTTGCTTCAACTCTTATTTCTTGGGAGTGCATCATTAAAACTGCTGAGCCCACCTTAATGGCTATAAAGAAAGCACTTCTTGGGAGATAACTCATGTGTTTATTTTACTACAGTATTTTTGTTTTATATTTGAGTCTTGGAAGTTGTTACTACCGTAGCAACCTCTCCTTATCTTATTTTATTGCATTTTTGTGCCAAGTAAAGTCTTTGATAGTAGGGTTGATACTAGATTTGAATTACTGCGCAGAAACAGATTTCTGTCTATCACGAATTTGGGCAGGGTTCTCTTTAGGTAACTCAGAAAAATCTGCCAATTTACGTGCGTGATCCCCAGATATGTACGCAACTTTCATTCAATTTGAGAATTTTCATCTGAGCAAGTCCAGTGCCTCTACAAAATTCGTCTTTACGGACTGTTCTGTTTTGACAGATTCTGCCTTTTATTTCGCATTACCTCTTTTGCTGTGTTGGATGGATTTCTTTGTTTCATTGACCTCCAGTAGCTTTGGGCAATGTCCAGAAGTGTTAATAATGATTGTGTCACCTCTGAACATGTGAAATTTTGATTATGCACTAACCCTCTAATGAGTTGTTTCGAGTTTGGTGTGGAGGAAGTTTTCAAGGGTCAAGAGAGGAGGATGATATACTATGATCAAAAAGAGTGAAAAGTCTAAGCTTGGGGATGCCCCCGTGGTTCATCCCTGCATATTTCAAGAAGACTCAAGCGTATAAGCTTGGGGATGCCCAAGGCATCCCCTTCTTCATCGACGACTTATCAGGTTTCTTCTCTTGAAACTATATTTTTATTCAGTCACATCTTATGTGCTTTACTTGGAGCGTCTGTTTGTTTTTGTTTTGTTTGAATAAATTCATGCTTGTGTGGGAGAGATACACGCTCCGCTGTTGCATATGAACACATGTGTTCTTAGCTTTATCTTAATGTTCATGGCGGAGTTGAAAACCGCTTCGTTAATTGCTATATGGTTGGAAACAGAAAATGCTGCATGTGGTAATTGGTATAATGTCTTGAATAATTTGATACTTGGCAATTGTTGTGCTCATATTGATCATGTTTAAGCTCTTGTATCATGTGCTTTGCACCTATTAATGAAGAACTACATAGAGCTTGTTAAAATTTGGTTTGCATGATTGTTCTCTAGAGTCTAGATATTTTCTGGTTAAGGTGTTTGAACAACAAGGAAGACGATGTAAAGTCTTATAATGCCTACAATATGTTCATATGTGAGTCTTTCTGCACCGTTTTATACTTGAGTTTTCTTCAAACAACCTTGCTAGCCTAGCCTTGTATTGAGAGGAATTCTTCTCGTGCATCCAAATCCTTGAGCCAAAAACCATGCCATTTGTGTCCACCATACCTACCTACCACATGGTATTTCTCTACCATTCCAAAGTACATTACTTGAGTGCTACCTTTAAAATTCTATTCTTTGTCTTTGCAATACATAGCTCATGGGAAAATAGCCTTAAAAACTATTGTGGTGAAGAATATGTAGCTATGTATCTTATTTCTTATAAGTTGCTTGTTAAGCGGTAACCATGTTTCTGGGGACGCCATCAACTTTTACCTTTGTTGAATATCATGTGAGTTGCTATTCATGTTCGTCTTGTCTGAAGTAAGGGCGATTTTCATGATCTAACGGTTTGAGTATGCATATTGTTAGAGAAGAACATTGGGCCGCTAACTAAAGCCATGAATCATGGTGGAAGTTTCAGTTTGGACACAAATCCTCAAACTCTTATGAGAATATTATCTGTTGTTGAATGCTTATGCATTAAATAGGAGTCCATTATCTGTTGTCTATGTTGTCCCGGTATGGATGTTTAAGTTGAGAATAATCAAAAGTGAGAAATCCAATGCGAGCTTTCTCCTTAGACCTTTGTACAGGCGGCATAGAGGTACCCCTTTGTGACACTTGGTTGAAACATATGCTATGCAATGATAATCCATGTTAATCCAAGCTAATTAGGACAAGGTGCGAGCACTATTGGTATACTATGCATGAGGCTTGCAACTTATAAGATATCTTATACATAACACATATGCTTTATTACTACCGTTGACAAAATTGCTTCTATGTTTTCAAAATAAAAGCTCTAGCACAAAAATAGTAATCCATGCTTCCCTCTGCGAAGGGCCATTCTTCTACTTTATTGTTGAGTCAGTCTACCTATTCCTTCTATCTTAGAAGCAAACACTTGTGTCAACTGTGCATTGATTCTTACATGTTTACCTATTGCACTTGTTATATTGCTTTATGTTGACAACTATCCATGAGATATACATGTTACAAGTTGAAAGCAATTGCTGAAACTTAATCATCCTTTGTGTTGCTTCAACGCCTTTACTTTGAATCTATTGCTTTATGAGTTAACTCTTATGCAAGACTTATTGATGCTTGTCTTGAAAGTACTATTCATGAAAAGTCTTTGCTATACGATTCAGTTGTTTAATCATTGTCTTTACTATTGCTTTGAATCACTTCATTCATCTTATATGCTTTACAATAATGTTGATCAAGATTATGTTGGTAGCATGTCACTTAAGAAATTATCATTGTTATCGTTTACCTACTCGAGGGCGAGTAGGAACTAAGCTTGGGGATGCTTGATACGTCTCAAACGTATCTATAATTTCTTATGTTCCATGCTAGTTTTATGACAATACCTACATGTTTTATACACATTCTATGTCATTATTATGCATTTTCCGGAACTAACCTATTGACGAGATGCCGAAGGGCCAGTTCCTGTTTTCTGCTGTTTTTGGGTTCAGAAATCCTAGTAAGGAAATATTCTCGGAATCGGACGAAATCAATGCCCAGCATCCTATTTTTCCACGAAGCTTCCAGAACACCCGAGAGCCAGCAGAGGGGGGCCACAGGGCCACCAGATGACAGGGCGGCGCGGCCAGGGCCTGGGCCGCGCCCCCCTATTGTGTCACCGCCTCGTCAGCCTTCCGACTCCACCTCTTCGCCTATTTAAAGGTCCCTGAACTAAAACCTCGATACGGAAAAGCCACGGTACGAGAAACCTTCCAGAGCTGCCGCCATCGCGAAGCCAAGATCTGGGGGACAGGAGTCTCTGTTCCGGCACGCTGCCGGGACGGGGAAGTGCCCCCGGAAGGCTTCTCCATCGACACCACCGTCATCTTCATCAACGCTGCTGTCTCCCATGAGGAGGGAGTAGTTCATCCCCGAGGCTAAGGGCTGTACTGGTAGCTATGTGGTTAATCTCTCTCCTATGTACCCCAATACAATGATCTCATTAATTGCCTTGCATAATTGAGATCCATATGATGAGCATTGTATCACTATTAGTCTATGTGCTACTCTTGTGATGTTATTAAAGTAGTCTATTCCTCCTTCACGGTGTAATGGTGGCAGTGTGTGCATCGTGTAGTACTTGGCAGAGGTTATGATCATAATCTCTTGTAGGTTATGGAGTTAATTATTACTATGATAGTATTGATGTGATTTATTCCCCCTTCATAGTGTAAAGGTGACAGTGTGTATGCTATGTTAGTACTCGGTTTAAATTGCAAAGATCTATTATGCTCTAAGGTTACTTAAATATGAATGTCGAATGTTGTGGCGCTTGTTAACTCCGGCTTGAGGGAGCTCTTGTAGCCCTATGATACGTCTCCAACGTATCTATAATTTCCGATGTTCCATGCTTGTTTTATGACAATACCAACATGTTTTGTTCACACTTTATATCATTTTCATGCATTTTCCGGAACTAACCTATTAACAAGATGCCACAGTGCCAGTTCCTGTTTTCTGCTGTTTTTGGTTCCAGAAAGGCTGTTCGGGCAATATTCTCGGAATTGGACGAAATCAACGCCAAACCTCCTATTTTTCCCAGAAGCGTCCAGAACACCGAAGAAGAGTCGGAGAGGGGCCAGGGGGCCACCACACCACATGGCGGCGCGGGCCAGGCCTAGGCCGCGCCGGCCTAGGGTGTGGCGCCTCCAGGTGCCCCCCTGCGCCGCCTCTTCGCCTATAAAAGCCCTTTCGACCTAAAAACGCAGTACCAATTGACGAAACTCCAGAAAGACTCCAGGGGCGCCGCCGCCATCGCGAAACTCCAATTCGGGGGACAGAACTCTCTGTTCCGGCACCCTGCCGGACGGGGAATTGCCCCCGGAGCCATCTCCACCGCCGTCTTCACCGCCATCTTCACCGCCATCGCTGCCCCCATGATGAGGAGGGAGTAATTCACCCCTGAGGCTGAGGGCTTCGCTGTAGCTATGTGGTTCATCTCTCTCCCATGTACCTCAATACAATAATCTCATGAGCTGCTTTACATGATTGAGATTCATATGAGTTTTGTATCACAATTCATCTATGTGCTACTATAGTGATGTTATTAAAATAGTTCTATTCCTCCTGCACGTGTGTAAGGGCGACAGTGTGTGCACCGTGTTAGTACTTGGTTTATGCTATGATCATGATCTCTTGTAGATTGTGAAGTTAACTATTGCTATGATAATATTGATGTGATCTATTCCTCCTACATATGCATGAAGGTAACAGTGTGCATGCTATGCTAGTACTTGGTTTAGTCCTTTGATCTATCTTACACTATAAGGTTACTTAAACATGAGCATTATTGTGGAGCTTGTTAACTCCGGCATTGAGGGTTCGTGTAATCCTACGCAATGTGTTCATCATCCAACAAAAGTGTAGAGTATGCATTTATCTATTCTGTTATGTGATCAATATTGAGAGTGTCCACTAGTGAAAGTGTAATCCCTAGGCCTTGTTCCTAAATACTGCTGAGTTACTACGCTTGTTTCTTGTTTTCTTTGTGTTACTACTGTTGCAATACCACCACCATCAACTACACGCCAGCAAGCTATTTTCTGGCATCGTTGTTACTGCTCATACTTATTCATACCACCTGTATTTCACTATCTCTTCGCCGAACTAGTGCACCTATTTGGTGTGTTGGGGACACAAGAGACTTCTTGCTTTGTGGTTGCAGGGTTGCATGAGAGGGATATCTTTGACCTCTTCCTCCCTGAGTTCGATAAACCTTGGGTATCCACTTAAGGGAAAACTTGCTGCTGTTCTACAAACCACTGCTCTTGGAGGCCCAACACTGTCTACAGGAAAGGAGGGGGAACGTAGACATCAAGCACTTTTCTGGCGCCGTTGCCGGGGAGGAAAGGTAAAAGGTACTCACACTCCGGACCTCGGCTACCAAGCTATTTTCCGCCATTGTAAGTACTCGAAGCTATTTCCTTTAGATCCTGCAATTGCAACTTTTTGTTTCTTGTTTACACTAGTTAGGCATAATGGAAAACAACAAAAAAATTGGTGAGCTTTTTAATCTTTTTCCTGATTTAGAATTGTTTGATGCGAAAATTAAAAAACCTATGGAACCTTATTTGCATGCTAGTAGTGATGTTATTAGTATGAATGCAATTACTGCTAATGCTATGAAGAAGTCTAAGCTTGGGGAAGCTAGTTTTTGTGGTCTTTTTAGCTTCCCATCTTTAGGGGAGAAAATTTGTTCTGATAATGCTTTATCTCCCATATGCGATAACTCTAATAATGCTTCGATATTTTAAATCCACCTGCTGAAAGTATTCCGTATAAAATACCCATGAAAATTATTGAACGTGTTATGGACAACCACTATAAAGGGGATGGAACTGTCCATCCTAGAGATCATTCTTGTTTTTGCACGAATTATGTGGGTTATTCAAGTGTGCAGGTATCTCTATGGATGAAGTGAGGAAGAAGCTATTCTCTGTTTCGCTGTCTGGTAAAGCAGCGCATTGGTATAAATTGTTGGAGAATAGGCATTCTCTTGGTTGGGAGCAAATTGCATCTCTCTTTTATTCTAAATTTTATCCTCCGCATGAAGTGCATATTGATAGGAATTATATTTATAACTTTTATCCTCGTGATGGAGAGAGTATTTCTCAAGCGTGGGGGAGATTGAAATCTCTAATGCTCAAATGTCCCATTCATGAGCTCCCCCGTAATGTTATTGTTAATAATTTTTATGCGAGGCTTTCAGACAACACAAGGACTATCTGGACGCGTGTTCGTGAGGGATCTTTCACAAGCAAGGAGGTTGAAGCTAGGTGGGATCTTCTTGATCGGATTGAGGACAACGCTGAAGGATGGGAGAACAATGAAGGTAAAGAGTCAGGTATAAATTATGATTATGAATGCATTGAAGCTTTTATGGATACCGATAAATTTCGAAATATGAGTGCTACTTATGGTCTTGACTCTCAAGTTGCTGCAAATCTTTATAAAGCCTTTGCTTCTCATTTCGAATTGCCTAAAAATAATTTTGATAAGTATCATGAACCTTTTAAAGAGGCTTGCATGAAGAATGAAATTGTTGTTAATTATTGCAATAAGCATGCTCAAACTCCTAAGAATGCTATTTCCTATAAGCATGTTAATTTTTGTGGAATACATAGACCTTGTGGAATTAATCAAATCAAAGATGAATATTGTATCCATCATGCTAATGAAAAAACTAGAAAGTGGTTTAGGGCTCTAGATGATCTTGGTAAAAAAGTTTGTGCCCTCTATCCTTTTATTTGTGAAGTTTGCCATGAAGTGGGTCATTTTAATTTTCAATGCTCCTCCAATGATAATTTGAACCCAATGAGTGCTGCAAATTTGTATTGTGATGATGAAATTACTCCTAATCAGCATGATGAACTTACTTTATTTTTGGGGTGTGAAGAACTGTCGAGAAAAATCTCTTTGTTACATATGAGTGATCTTGATATTGATGATGTCCTGCATGGGTGTTTTTCTTATTGCATTGATAATAGCCATACAAATACTTACATACAAAATATTTTAGAAGATGACACCTTGCCAAAATATGATAGGACCGCTGTGTGTTTTCAACTAATTAACGAAAAGGAGGGATCCTCCCAAGTTTCTTCTATTGTTTCTGAAAGTAAATCAGGTTATGCGGACAAGCCACCCTTCAAGCCTCTTCTTCCTGAAGAAGGGAACGAGGAGAAGGAAGAGAAAAATAAGAAGAAGGGAATGAAGAAGAAGAAGAAGAAGAAGAAGAAGGGGAATAAAAAGAAAGAGGTAATATCATATCCCCGCGTATATGAGATAACAATAGGTAACCGTAAGTATGTTGCTCCTAATGATTATTGTGATAATGAATCTGAATATGATGATCTTCCTATGCTCTTTACATACATTAGCAATCATGATTTGAATGAGCACACTACTTTTGATATTGCAAATCTCTGGGAAACTAATTCTGAAAATGATGATGATAATAATTGCCATAGTGTCAGTACTATCCATGCTTCCTCCCATAATGATATAGAAAGCTCTAAGCTTGGGGAAGAGGTGTTTGCAAATCCTTTAGCTACTGGTCATTATGTTCTTGATACATCTCCTTCTAATAACAATAATGGTGTGGACACAGATAAACCGATTGTGAAGGATAACTATTCTATTTCTTATGATGACACTATGCCTCCGATCTCTAATGATTATTATAAAGAATGCTATGATATAGGTTCTAACTATCCTTATGAAACTTGTCATAGTCATGATTGGATTACCAAAAACAATCCCCTTAATAGGCAACTTGTTTACCATGTTCAAATTCTTGATAATAATCTTGCTCCAATTACTATTAATGGGAATAACTCTTCTTATGCCAAATTTAATGATACTTCTATGCATATGAACCATGATAAGAATGTTTTAAGTGATGGGTATATTGTGGATTTCATTAATGATGCTACTGAAAGTTATTATGAGAGAGGGAAATATGGTTATATGCATCTTAATAATATTAAGTTTCCCCTCTTTATGTTGAGAATCTTGAAGTTACTCGTGTTTTATCCTCTTATGCTTGTCACTTTGTTCTTCATGAATTCATTTGTGTACAAGATTCCTCTTCATAGGAAGCATGTTAGACTTAAATTTGTTTTGAATTTGCCTCTTGAAGCTCTCTTTTGCTTCAAATACTATTTCCCGTGAATGGATTATTAAAACTGCTGAGCCCATCTTAATGGCTATAAAGAAAGAACTTCTTGGGAGATAACCCATGTGTTATTTTGCTACAGTAATTTGTTTCTATTTTGTGTCTTGGAAGTTGTTTACTACTGTAGCAACCTCTCCTTATCTTACTTTTGTGTTTGGTTGTGCCAAGTGAAGCCTCTAATCGAAGGTTGATACTAGATTTGGATTTCTGCACAGAAACAGATTTCTATCTGTCACGAATCTGGGATTTTCTCTCTGTAGAAAAATCAGGAAAATATGCCAATTTACGTGCGTGTTCCTCAGATATGTACGCAACTTTCATTAGTTTTGAGTTTTCTGATTTGAGCAACGGAAGTATTTATTAGAAATTCGTCTTTACGGACTGTTCTGTTTTGACAGATTCTGCCTTTTATTTCGCATTGCCTCTTTTGCTATGTGGGATGGATTTCTTTGTTCCATTAAACTCCAGTAGCTTTGAGCAATGTCCAGAAGTGTTAAGAATGATTGTGTCACCTCTGAACATGTGAGTTTTTGATTATGTACTAACCCCTCTAATGAAGTTTATGAGAAGTTTGGTGTGAAGGAAGTTTTCAAGGGTCAAGAGAGGAGGATGATATACTACGATCAAGAAGAGTGAAAGCTCTAAGCTTGGGGATGCCCCGGTGGTTCACCCCTGCATATATCAAGAAGACTCAAGCGTCTAAGCTTGGGGATGCCCAAGGCATCCCGTTCTTCATCGACGAATTATCAGGTTCCTTCTCTTGAAACTATATTTTTATTCGGTCACATCTTATATGCTTTACTTGGAGCGTCTGTATGTTTCTTGTTTTTGTTTTTGTTTGAATAAATGCTTGTGTGGGAGAGAGACACGCTCCGCTGGTTCGTATGAACACATGTGTTCTTAGCTCATAATATTCATGACGAAGGTTGAAACTGCTTCGTTAATTGTTATATGGTTGGAATTGGAAAATGCTACATGTAGTAATTGCTATAATGTCTTGGGTAATGTGATACTTGGCAATTGTTGTGCTCTTGTTTAAAGCTCTTGCATCATATACTTTGCACCTATTAGTGAAGAAATACATAGAGCTTGTTAAAATTTGGTTTGCATGAGTGGTTTCTCTAGAGTCTAGATATTTTCTAGTGAGGTGTTTGAACAACAAGGAAGACGATGTATAGTCTTATAATGCTTGTAATATGTCTTTTATGTGAGTTTTGCTGTACCGGTTTATACTTGTGTTTGCTTCAAACAACCTTGCTAGCCTAAGCCTTGTATCGAGAGGGAATACTTCTCATGCATCCAAAATCCTTGAGCCAACCACTATGCCATTTGTGTCCACCATACCTACCTACTATGTGGTATTTCCTGCCATTCCAAAGTAAATTGCTTGAGTGCTACCTTTAAACAATTCAAAATTTATCACCTCTGATTGTGTCAATGTTTTATAGCTCATGAGGAAGTATGTGGTGTTTAGCTTTCAACCTTGTCATTTACTTTTGACGGACTCTCATATGGACTAGTGGCACATCCGCTTATCCAATAATTTTGCAAAAAGAGCTGGCAATGGGATTCCCAGTCCCAAATTAATTAACAAAAATAGACACTCCTCCATGGTATGTGATTGTTGGACGGCACCCGAAGGATTCGGTTAGCCATGGCTTGTGTAAGCAAAGGTTGGGAGGAGTGTCATCATAATAAAACTAAAATAAAAAGGCACTCCTTCATGGTATGAGATTGTTGGCAGGCACCCGAGGATTCGGTTAGCCATGGTTTGTGAAAGAAAGGTTGGAAGGAGTGCCACCCAAAAATAAAATAATTCATGGGAGCCGCTCTTGGAAGTCCGGTTGGCGAGGTAGTTAGTGTACCCATTACCATTCGTTGACAACAACAAACACCTCTCAAAACTTTACTTTTTATGCTCTCTATATGTTTTCAAAACCAAAGCTCTAGCACAAATATAGCAATCGATGCTTTCCTCTTTGAAGGACCATTCTTTTACTTTTATTGTTGAGTCAGTTCACCTATTTCTCTCCACCTCAAGAAGCAAACATTTGTGTGAACTGTGCATTGATTCTTACATACTTGCTTATTGCATTTGTTATATTGCTCTGCATTGACGACTATCTATGAGATATACATGTTACAAGTTGAAAGCAACCGCTGAAACTTAATCTTCCATTGTGTTGCTTCAATACCTTTACTAAGAATTTATTGCTTTATGAGTAACTCTTATGCAAGACTTGTTGATGCTTGTCTCGAAAGTACTATTCATGAAAAGTCTTTGCTATATGATTCAATTGTTTACTCATTGCATTTACGTTGTTTCGAATCGCTGCATTCATCTCATATGCTTTACAATGGTATGATTAAGATTATGTTGGTAGCATGTCACCTCAGAAATTATCTTTTATCGTTTACCTACTCGAGGACGAGTAGGAACTAAGCTTGGGGATGCTGATACGTCTCCAACGTATCTATAATTTCCGATGTTCCATGCTTGTTTTATGACAATACCAACATGTTTTGTTCACACTTTATATCATTTTCATGCATTTTCCGGAACTAACCTATTAACAAGATGCCACAGTGCCAGTTCCTGTTTTCTGCTGTTTTTGGTTCCAGAAAGGCTGTTCGGGCAATATTCTCGGAATTGGACGAAATCAACGCCAAACCTCCTATTTTTCCCGGAAGCGTCCAGAACACCGAAGAAGAGTCGGAGAGGGGCCAGGGGGCCACCACACCACATGGCGGCGCGGGCCAGGCCTAGGCCGCGCCGGCCTAGGGTGTGGCGCCTCCAGGTGCCCCCCTGCGCCGCCTCTTCGCCTATAAAAGCCCTTTCGACCTAAAAACGCAGTACCAATTGACGAAACTCCAGAAAGACTCCGGGCGCCGCCGCCATCGCGAAACTCAATTCGGGGGACAGAACTCTCTGTTCCGGCACCTGCCGGACGGTGATATGCCCCCGGAGCCATCGCCACCGCCGGGTGCACCGGCAACGTCACCGCCATCGCTGCCCCCATGATGAGGAGAGAGTAATTCACCCCTGAGGCTGAGGGCTTCGCTGTAGCTATGTGGTTCATCTCTCTCCCATGTACCTCAATACAATAATCTCATGAGCTGCTTTACATGATTGAGATTCATATGAGTTTTGTATCACAATTCATCTATGTGCTACTCTAGTGATGTTATTAAAGTAGTTCTATTCCTCCTGCACGTGTGTAAGGGCGACAGTGTGTGCACCGTGTTAGTACTTGGTTTATGCTATGATCATGATCTCTTGTAGATTGTGAAGTTAACTATTGCTATGATAATATTGATGTGATCTATTCCTCCTACATATGCATGAAGGTAACAGTGTGCATGCTATGCTAGTACTTGGTTTAGTCCTTTGATCTATCTTACACTATAAGGTTACTTAAACATGAGCATTATTGTGGAGCTTGTTAACTCCGGCATTGAGGGTTCGTGTAATCCTACGCAATGTGTTCATCATCCAACAAAAGTGTAGAGTATGCATTTATCTATTCTGTTATGTGATCAATATTGAGAGTGTCCACTAGTGAAAGTGTAATCCCTAGGCCTTGTTCCTAAATACTGCTGAGTTACTACTGCTTGTTTACTGTTTTACTGTGTTACTACTGCTGCAATACCACCACCATCAACTACACGCCAGCAAGCTATTTTCTGGCATCGTTGTTACTGCTCATACTTATTCATACCACCTGTATTTCACTATCTCTTCGCCGAACTAGTGCACCTATTTGGTGTGTTGGGGACACAAGAGACTTCTTGCTTTGTGGTTGCAGGGTTGCATGAGAGGGATATCTTTGACCTCTTCCTCCCTGAGTTCGATAAACCTTGGGTATCCACTTAAGGGAAAACTTGCTGCTGTTCTACAAACCTCTGCTCTTGGAGGCCCAACACTGTCTACAGGAAAGGAGGGGGAACGTAGACATCACCCTACACAACGAATGGTGTTCATTATCAAACAAGAGTATATGTAGCACAAAGGAAGAGAACTTATTTATTTATGTGATCAATGTTGAGAGTGTCCACTAGTGAAAGTATGATCCCTAGGCCTTGTTTCCAAATACTGCAATCATCGCTTGTTTCTTGTTTCTTTGCATCTTTACTTCCTGCAATATTACTACCATCAACTGCACGCCAGCAAGCACTTTTCTGGCGCCGTTACTACTGCTCATATTCATTCATACCACTTGTATTTCACTATCTCTTCGCCGAACTAGTGCACCTATACATCTAACAAGTGTATTAGGTGTGTTGGGGACACAAGAGATTTCTTGTATCGTGATTGCAGGGTTGCTTGAGAGGGATATCTTTGACCTCTTCCTCCCTGAGTTCGATAAACCTTGGGTGATCCACTTAAGGGAAACTTGCTGCTGTTCTACAAACCTCTGCTCTTGGAGACCCAACACTGTCTACAAGAATAGAAGCACCCGTAGACATCAAGCAATGATCGGGTGTGATAGACTCTACATGTGCATACAACGGGTGCAAGCCAGATTTGCACACGCGGATACCAAGGTTGCCTTGACGAGCCTAGCATGTACAGACATGGTCTCGGAACACGGGATACCGAAAAGGTAGAGCATGAGTCATATGAATGATATGATGAACACTTTGAGTGTTCGCCTTTGAAGCTACATCTTTTCTCGTGAAGATCGGACTTGGTGTAGTGGATTTGGTTCGTGTAATCACTAAGACAATGCGAGGGATGTTGTTTTAAGTGGGAGTTCACCTAGTTAATTTAAGAATTAAAATTGAACTCAATTTATCATAAACTTAGTCTAAACTCTTTGCAAATATGTTGTAGATCATGGCGCCCCCCTCCATCAATTTTAACCAGTTCCTAGAGAAAGAAAAGCTTAAGGGCAATGGTAGCAACTTCACTGACTGGTTCCGTCATGTGAGGATCTTCCTCACTGGTGGAAGCCTGCAATATGTGCTCGAAGCACCGCTAGGTCCCCCACCACCTCCTGCAGTATCCGAGGACATAAAGAATGTTTATGAGACTCGGGCTATTCGGTACTCCGAAGTTCAGTGTGCCATCTTGTGCAGCTTAGAGGCAGAGCTCCAAAAGCGTTTTGAGCACCACGACCCATGTGAGATGATGCGTGAGCTCAAACTTATCTTTGAAACTCATGCGGCCGTGGAGAGCTATGAGGCCTCGAAACAGTTCTTTAGCTGCATGATGGAAGAGGGCAGCTCCGTTAGTGAGCACATGTTCGCCATGTCCGGACATGCGAAGAAGCTCAGTGACATGGGGATGATGATCCCTAACCAGCTGGGTATTCATCGTGTCCTTCAATCACTGCCACCAAGTTACAAGAACTTTCTGATGAACTACAACATGCAGAACATGAACAAAGATTTACCTGAACTCTTTTCCATGTTGAAGTCTGCTGAAGTAGAGATTAAAAAGGAGAATCAAGTGTTGATGGTCAACAAGACCACCAGTTTCAAAAAGCAGGGCAAGCCTAACAAGGGTAACTTCAAGAAGGGTGGCAAGAAAGTTGCAGCGCATCCTGAGAAGCCTAAGGCTGGTCCTAAACCTGAGACTGTGTGCTATTACTACCAGGGGAAGGGGCACTGGAAGCGTAATTGCTCCAAATACTTGGCCGATCTGAAGAGCGGCCACGTAAAAAAGAAACGTATATTTGATATACATGTTATTGATGTCTATCTTACTGGTTCTCGTAGTAGTGCCTGGGTATTTGATACTGGTTCGGTTGCTCACATTTGTAACTCGAAATAGGAACTGCGGAATAGACGAAGCCTGGCAAGAGACGAGGTGACGATGCGCGTTGGAAATGGATCCAAAGTCGATGTGATCGCCGTCGGCACGCTCCCTCTACATCTACCTTCGGGATTAGTTTTAAACCTCAATAATTGTTATTTGGTACCTGCGTTGAGCATGAACATTATATCTGGATCTTGTTTAATGCAAGACGGTTATTCGTTTAAGTCTGAGAATAATGGTTGTTCGATTTATATGAGTAATGTCTTTTATGGCCATGCACCTGAGATGAATGGTTTATTCTTGTTAAATCTCGATAGTAGTGATACACATGTTCATAACATTGATGCTAAGCGAATTAAATTGAATAATAATTCTACTTATATGTGGCACTGTCGTCTTGGTCATATTGGAGTGAAGCGTGATACGCGTACAACACGTGTCCGTTGGGAACCCCAAGAGGAAGGTGTGATGCGTACAGCGGCAAGTTTTCCCTCAGTATGAAACCAAGGTTTATCGAACCAGTAGGAGCCAAGAAGCACGTTGAAGGTTGATGGCGGCGGGATGTAGTGCGGCGCAACACCAGAGATTCCGGCGCCAACGTGGAACCTGCACAACACAACCAAAGTACTTTGCCCCAACGAAACAGTGAGGTTGTCAATCTCACCGGCTTGCTGTAACAAAGGATTAGATGTATAGTGTGGATGATGATTGTTTGCAGAAAACAGTAGAACAGTATTGCAGTAGATTGTATTTCAGTAAAGAGAATTGGACCGGGGTCCACAGTTCACTAGAGGTGTCTCTCCCATAAGATAAACAGCAGGTTGGGTGAACAAATTGCAGTTGGGCAATTGACAAATAAAGAGGGCATGACCATGCACATACATATTATGATGAGTATTGTGAGATTTAATTGGGCATTACGACAAAGTACATAGACCGCTATCCAGCATGCATCTATGCCTAAAAAGTCCACCTTCAGGTTATCATCCAAACCCCCTCCAGTATTAAGTTGCTAACAACAGACAATTGCATTAAGTATTGCGCGTAATGTAATCAGTGACTACATCCTTGAACATAGCACCAATGTTTTATCCCTAGTGGCAACAGCACATCCATAACCTTAGAGGTTCTTGTCACCCCTCCAGATTCACGGAGACATGAACCCACTATCGAGCATAAATACTCCCTCTTGGAGTTACTAGCATCAACTTGGCCAGAGCATCTACTAATAATGGAGAGCATGCAAGATCATAAACAACACATAGACATAACTTTGATAATCAACATAACAAGTATTCTCTATTCATCGGATCCCAACAAACGCAACATATAGAATTACAGATAGATGATCTTGATCATGTTAGGCAGCTCACAAGACCCGACAATGAAGCACAATGGGGAGAAGACAACCATCTAGCTACAGCTATGGACCCATAGTCCAGGGGTAGACTACTCACACATCACTCCGGAGGCGACCATGGCGGCGTAGAGTCCTCCGGGAGATGAATCCCCTCTCCGGCAGGGTGCCGGAGGCGATCTCCTGAATCCCCCGAGATGGGATTGGTGGCGGCGGCGTCTCAGTAAGGTTTTCCGTATCGTGGCTCTCGGTACTGGGGGTTTCGCGACAGAGGCTTTAAGTAGGCGGAAGGGCAAGTCAGGAGGGGGCACGAGGGCCCCACACCACAGGTCGGCGCGGCCAAGGCCTGGGCCGCGCCGCCCTAGGGTTTGGGCGCCTCGTGGCCCCACTTCGTCTCCTCTTCGGTCTTCTGGAAGCTTCGTGGCAAAATAGGACCATGGGCGTTGATTTCGTCCAATTCCGAGAATATTTCGTTACTAGGATTTCTAAAACCAAAAACAGCAGAAAACAGCAACTGGCACTTCGGCATCTTGTTAATAGGTTAGTTCCAGAAAATGCACGAATATGACATAAAGTGTGCATTTAACATGTAGATAACATCAATAATGTGGCTTGGAACATAAGATATCGATACGTCGGAGACGTATCAGCATCCCCAAGCTTAGTTCTGCTCGTCCCGAGTAGGTAAAACGATAACACAGATAATTTCTGGAGTGACATGCCATCATAACCTTGATCATACTATTTGTAAAGCATATGTAGTGAATGCAGTGATCAAAACAATGTATATGACATGAGTAAACAAGTGAATCATATAGCAAAGACTTTTCATGAATAGCACTTCAAGACAAGCATCAATAAGTCTTGCATAAGAGTTAACTCATAAAGCAATAATTCAAAGTAAAGGCATTGAAGCAACACAAAGGAAGATTAAGTTTCAGCGGTTGCTTTCAACTTGTAACATGTATATCTCATGGATATTGTCAACATAGAGTAATATAATAAGTGCAATATGCAAATATGTAGGAATCAATGCACAGTTCACACAAGTGTTTGCTTCTTGAGGTGGAGAGAAATAGGTGAACTGACTCAACAAAAAAAAAGTAAAAGAATGGTCCTCCATAGAGGAAAAGCATCGATTGCTATATTTGTGCTAGAGCTTTGATTTTGAAAACATGAAACAATTTTGTCAACGGTAGTAATAAAGCATATGTATCATGCAAATTATATCTTACAAGTTGCAAGCCTCATGCATAGTATACTAATAGTGCCCGCACCTTGTCCTAATTAGCTTGAACTACCGGATCATCACAATGCACATGTTTTAACCAAGTGTCACAATGGGGTACCTCTATGCCGCCTGTACAAAGGTCTAAGGAGAAAGCTCGCATTGGATTTCTCGCTATTGATTATTCTCAACTTAGACATCCATACCGGGACAACATAGACAACAGATAATGGACTCCTCTTTTATGCATAAGCATGTAACAACAATTAATAATTTTCTCATATGAGATTGAGGATATATGTCCAAAACTGAAACTTCCACCATGGATCATGGCTTTAGTTAGCGGCCCAATGTTCTTCTCTAACAATATGCATGCTTAACCATAAGGTGGTAGATCGCTCTTACTTCAGACAAGACGAACATGCATAGCAACTCACATGATATTCAACAAAGAGTAGTTGATGGCGTCCCCAGAAACATGGTTATCGCACAATAAGCAACTTAATAAGAGATAAAATGCATAAGTACATATTCAATACCACAATAGTTTTTAAGCTATTTGTCCCATGAGCTATATATTGTAAAGTGAATGATGGAATTTTAAAGGTAGCACTCAAGCAATTTACTTTGGAATGGCGGAGAAATACCATGTAGTAGGTAGGTATGGTGGACACAAATGGCATAGTGGTTGGCTCAAGTATTTTGGATGCATGAGAAGTATTCCCTCTCGATACAAGGTTTAGGCTAGCAAGGTTTATTTGAAACAAACACAAGGATGAACGGCGCAGCAAAACTCACGTAAAAGACATATTGTAAACATTATAAGAATCTACATCGTCTTCCTTGTTGTTCAAACTCAATACTAGAAATTATCTAGACCTTAGAGAGACCAAATATGCAAACCAAATTTTAGCATGCTCTATGTATTTCTTCATTAATGGGTGCAAAGCATATGATGCAAGAGCTTAAACATGAGCACAACAATTGCCAAGTATCACATTACCCAAGACATTTATAGCAATTACTACATGTATCATTTTCCAATTCCAACCATATAACAATTTAACGAAGAAGAAACTTCGCCATGAATACTATGAGTAGAAACTAAGGACATACTTGTCCATATGCTACAGTGGAGCGTGTCTCTCTCCCACAAAGTGAATGCTAGGATCCATTTTATTCAAACAAAACAAAAAACAAAAACAAACCGACGCTCCAAGAAAAGCACATAAGATGTGATGGAATAAAAATATAGTTTCAGGGGAGGAACCTGATAATGTTGTCGATGAAGAAGGGGATGCCTTGGGCATCCCCAAGCTTAGACGCTTGAGCCTTCTTGATATATGCAGGGGTGAACCACCGGGGCATCCCCAAGCTTAGAGCTTTCACTCTCCTTGATCATGTTGCATCATACTCCTCTCTTGATCCTTGAAAACTTCCTCCACACCAAACTCGAAACAACTCATTAGAGGGTTAGTGCACAATAAAAATTAACATGTTCAGAGGTGACATAATCATTCTTAACACTTCTGGACATTGCATAAAGCTACTGGACATTAATGGATCAAAGAAATTCATCCAACATAGCAAAAGAGGCAATGCGAAATAAAAGGCAGAATCTGTCAAAACAGAACAGTTCGTAAAGACGAATTTTAAAATGGCACCAGACTTGCTCAAATGAAAATGCTCAAATTGAATGAAAGTTGCGTACATATCTGAGGATCACGCACGTAAATTGGCATATTTTTCTGAGCTACCTACAGAGAGGCAGGTCGAAATTCGTGACAGCAAAGAAATCTGAAACTGCGCAGTAATCCAAATCTAGTATGAACTTTACTATCAACGACTTTACTTGGCACAACAAAACACAAAACTAAGATAAGGAGAGGTTGCTACAGTAGTAAACAACTTCCAAGACTCAAATATAAAATAAAGTGCTATAGTAAAATAACACATGGGTTATCTCCCAAGAAGTTCTTTCTTTATAGCCATTAAGATGGGCTCAGCAGTTTTGATGATGCACTCGCAAGAAATAGTATTTGAAGCAAAAGAGAGCTTCAAGAGGCAAATTCAAAACAAATTTAATTCTAACATGCTTCCTATGAAGAGGAATCTTGTAAATAAACAAGTTCAAGAAGCATAATGCAACAAGCGTAGAAAGATAAAACAAGTGTAGCTTCAAAAATTTCAGCACATAGAGAGGTGTTTTAGTAACATGAAAATTTCTACAACCATATTTTCCTCTCTCATAATAACTTTCAGTAGCATCATGAGCAAACTCAACAATATAACTATCACATAAAGCATTCTTATCATGAGTCTCATGCATAAAATTATTACTCTCCACATAAGCATAATCAATTTAATTAGTTGTAGTGGGAGCAAATTCAACAAAGTGGCTATCATCATATATAGGAGGCATATTGTAATCATAAAAGAAAATTTTCTCCTCAATGCTTGGGGGACTAAAAAGATCATGCTCATCAGAGCCAGCTTCCCCAAGCTTAGAATTTTCCATAGCATTAGCAACAATGGTATTCAAAGCATCCATAGTAATAACATTCCCATTAGCATGCATATGAAGTTCCATGGGTTTTTTAATTCTCTCTTCAAACACATCATGTCCTAATTCAAGATAAAGTTCATAAATATCTCTCATATTTTTGTTGTTTTCCATTATGCTTAACTAGTGAAATAAAAACATGCATGATATTATAAAGTAAAACAAGTAACTAATTTTTTGTGTTTTTGATATAGAGTGCAAGACAGTAAATAAAGTAAAACTAGCAACTAATTTTTTTGTATTTTGATATAGTGCAGCAAACAAAGTAGTAAATAAAATAAAGCAAGACAAAAAACAAAGTAAATAGATTGGGAAGTGGAGACTCCCCTTGCAGCGTGTCTTGATCTCCCCGGCAACGGCGCCAGAAAAAGTGCTTGATACGCGTACAACACGCGTCCGTTGGGAACCCCAAGAGGAAGGTGTGATGCGTACAGCGGCAAGTTTTCCCTCAGTATGAAACCAAGGTTTATCGAACCAGTAGGAGCCAAGAAGCACGTTGAAGGTTGATGGCGGCGGGATGTAGTGCGGCGCAACACCAGAGATTCCGGCGCCAACGTGGAACCTGCACAACACAACCAAAGTACTTTGCCCCAACGAAACAGTGAGGTTGTCAATCTCACCGGCTTGCTGTAACAAAGGATTAGATGTATAGTGTGGATGATGATTGTTTGCAGAAAACAGTAGAACAGTATTGCAGTAGATTGTATTTCAGTAAAGAGAATTGGACCGGGGTCCACAGTTCACTAGAGGTGTCTCTCCCATAAGATAAACAGCATGTTGGGTGAACAAATTACAGTTGGGCAATTGACAAATAAAGAGGGCATGACCATGCACATACATATTATGATGAGTATTGTGAGATTTAATTGGGCATTACGACAAAGTACATAGACCGCTATCCAGCATGCATCTATGCCTAAAAAGTCCACCTTCAGGTTATCATCCGAACCCCCTCCAGTATTAAGTTGCTAACAACAGACAATTGCATTAAGTATTGCGCGTAATGTAATCAGTGACTACATCCTTGAACATAGCACCAATGTTTTATCCCTAGTGGCAACAGCACATCCATAACCTTAGAGGTTCTTGTCACCCCTCCAGATTCACGGAGACATGAACCCACTATCGAGCATAAATACTCCCTCTTGGAGTTACTAGCATCAACTTGGCCAGAGCATCTACTAATAACGGAGAGCATGCAAGATCATAAACAACACATAGACATAACTTTGATAATCAACATAACAAGTATTCTCTATTCATCGGATCCCAACAAACGCAACATATAGAATTACAGATAGAAGATCTTGATCATGTTAGGCAGCTCACAAGACCCGACAATGAAGCACAATGGGAAGAAGACAACCATCTAGCTACAGCTATGGACCCATAGTCCAGGGGTAGACTACTCACACATCACTCCGGAGGCGACAATGGCGACGTAGAGTCCTCCGGGAGATGAATCCCCTCTCCGGCAGGGTGCCGGAGGCGATCTCCTGAATCCCCCGAGATGGGATTGGCGGCGGCGGCGTCTCAGTAAGGTTTTCCGTATCGTGGCTCTCGGTACTGGGGGTTTCGCGACGGAGGCTTTAAGTAGGCGGAAGGGCAAGTCAGGAGGGGGCACGAGGGCCCCACACCACAGGTCGGCGCGGCCAAGGGCCAGGCCGCGCCGCCCTAGGGTTTGGGCGCCTCGTGGCCCCACTTCGTCTCCTCTTCGGTCTTCTGGAAGCTTCGTGGCAAAATAGGACCCTGGGCGTTGATTTCGTCCAATTCCGAGAATATTTCGTTACTAGGATTTCTGAAACCAAAAACAGCAGAAAACAGCAACTGGCACTTCGGCATCTTGTTAATAGGTTAGTTCCAGAAAATGCACGAATATGACATAAAGTGTGCATAAAACATGTAGATAACATCAATAATGTGGCATGGAACATAAGAAATTATCGATACGTCGGAGACGTATCAAAGCGCATGAAGAAACTCCATTCCGATGGACTTCTTGAGTCACTTGACTTTGAGTCACTTGACAGATGTGAGGCATGTCTAATGGGTAAAATGACTAAGACTCCATTTTCTGGTACAATGGAGCGAGCTACAGACTTATTGGAAATCATACATACCGATGTGTGCGGACCAATGAGTGTAGCATCGCGCGGTGGTTATCGTTATGTTCTAACCTTCACGGATGATCTGAGTAGATATGGATATATTTACTTTATGAAACATAAGTCCGAGACTTTTGAGAAGTTCAAGGAATTCCAAAGTGAAGTAGAAAATCAGCGTAACAAGAAGATTAAGTTTTTGCGTTCTGATCGTGGAGGCGAATATCTGAGTTATGAGTTTGGCATGCATTTAAAGAAATGCGGAATACTTTCACAGTTGACACCGCCGGGAACACCACAGCGCAATGGTGTGTCCGAACGTCGTAATCGAACTCTCTTAGATATGGTTCGGTCTATGATGTCTCTTACCGATTTGCCATTGTCATTTTGGGGTTATGCATTAGAGACATCCGCATTCACTTTAAATAGGGCACCATCTAAATCCATTGAAACGACACCGTATGAATTATGGTTTGGGAAGAAACCTAAGCTGTCGTTCCTTAAAGTTTGGGGTTGCGAAGCTTATGTAAAGAAGTTACAACCTGACAAGCTAGAACCCAAAGCGGAGAAATGCGTCTTCATAGGATACCCTAAAGAAACAATTGGGTACACCTTCTATCACAGATCCGAAGGCAAAATCTTTGTAGCCAAGAACGGATCCTTTCTTGAGAAGGAGTTTCTCACTAAAGAAGTGACTGGAAGGAAAGTAGAAATCGACGAGGTTGATGAACCTTCTCTCCTAGATCAGAGTAGCGTAGTGCCGGAAGAAGTTTCTGCGCAGCCTACGCCGATAGAAGAGGAAGCAAATAATGATGATCATGAAGCTTCGAACGAGGAAGCTACTGAACCTCGCAGATCGACGAGGGAACGTACCACTCCTGATTGGTATGATCCCTGTCTAAATGTCATGATTGTGGACAACAATGATGAGGACCCTGCGACGTATGAAGAAGCGATGATGAGCCCAGATTCCAACAAATGGCAAGAAGCCATGAAATCCGAAATGGGATCCATGTATGATAACAAAGTATGGACTTTGGTAGACTTACCTGATAGCCGCAAGGCTGTCGAGAATAAATGGATCTTCAAGAGAAAAACAGATGCTGATGGTAATATTACTGTCTATAAAACTCGACTTATCACAAAGGGTTTTCGACAAATTCAAGGAGTTGACTACGATGAGACTTTCTCACCTGTAGCGAAGCTAAAGTCTGTGAGGATTTTGTTAGCAATAGCTGCATTTTTCGATTATGAGATTTGGCAGATGAATGTCAAAACGGCGTTCCTCAATGGTGATATTGAGGAAGAGTTGTATATGGTACAACCCAAAGGTTTTGTCGATCCTGAAAATGTTGACAAGGTATGCAAACTTCAGCGTTCCATTCATGGACTGAAGCAAGCATCCCGGAGTTGGAATCTACGCTTTGATAGAGTGATCAAAGACTTGGGTTTTATACGGACTCATGGTGAGGCCTGTATTTACAAGAAAGTGAGTGGGAGTTCTGTAGCGTTCCTGATATTATATGTAGATGACATATTATTGATTGGGAATGATATAGAACTATTAAGCAGTGTTAAAGGTTATTTGAATAAGTGTTTTTCAATGAAAGACCTTGGTGAAGCAGCGTACATTTTAGGCATCAAGATTTATAGAGATAGATCAAGACTCCTAATAGGCCTTTCACAGAGTACATACCTGGACAAGATTCTAAAGAAGTTTAGAATGGATGAAAGCAAGAAAGGGTTCTTGCCTATGTTGCCAGGTAAGGTCTTGAGTAAGACTCAAGGTCCGGCTACGGCAGATGAAAGAGAAAGGATGAGCAAGATCCCCTATGCTTCGGCAGTAGGCTCTCTCATGTATGCCATGTTGTGTACTAGACCGGATATCGCACATGTTGTTAGTTTGACCAGCAGATATCAAAGTGATCCAGGAATGGAACACTGGACAACGGTCAAGAATATCCTGAAGTACCTGAAAAGAACTAAGGATATGTTTCTTTGTTATGGCGGTGACCAAGAGCTCGTTGTAACCAGTTACACCGATGCAAGTTGGAACACCGATCCTGATGACTCCAAGTCTCAGTCTGGGTACGTGTTTATATTGAATGGTGCGGCAGTAAGCTGGAGCAGTTCCAAGCAGTGCACGGTGGCGAAATCTTCAACAGAATCTGAATATATAGCGGCTTCAGAGGCTTCATCGGAAGCGGTATGGATGAAGAGGTTCATTGTTGAGCTTGGTGTGGTTCCTAGTGCATTGGACCCGTTAGTCATTTATTGTGACAACACGGGTGCCATCGCCAATGCAAAGGAACCAAGGTCACACAAGAAGCTGAAGCATATCAAGCTGCATTTTCATTCGATTCGCGAGTACATCGAAGATGGTGAAGTAGAGATTTGCAAAGTACACACAGATCTGAATGTTGCAGATCCGTTGACTAAAGCTCTCCCTAGGGCAAAGCATGACCAACACCAGAATGCCATGGGTGTTAGGTACCTTACAATGTAATCTAGATTATTGACTCTAGTGCAAGTGGGAGACTGTTGGAGATATGCCCAAGAGGCAATAATAAAGTGGTTATTATAATATCTTTGTGTTTATGATAAATGTTTGCATACCATGCTATAATTGTATTGACCGAAACATTAATACATGTGTGTTATGTAAACAACAAGGAGTCCTTAGTAAGCCTCTTGTATAACTAGCTTGTTGATTAATGGATGATCATGGTTTCGTGATCATGAACATTGGATGTTATTAATAACAAGGTTATGTCATTAGTTGAATGATATAATGGACACACACCCAAATGAGCGTAGCATAAGATCAAGTCATTAAGTTCAAATTGCTATAAGCTTTCGATACATAGTTGCTTTAGTCCTTCGACCATGAGATCATGTAAATCACTTACACCGGAAGGGTACTTTGATTACATCAAACGCCATTGCGTAAATGGGTGGTTATAAAGATGGGATTAAGTATTTGGAAAGTGTGAGTTGAGGCATATGGATCAATAGTGGGATTTGTCCATCCTGATGACGGATAGATATACTCTGGGCCCTCTCAGTGGAATGTCGTCTGATTAGCTTGCAAGCACATGATTGGATCATGAGAGATGACATACCGCGGTACGAGTAAAGAGTACTTGTCGGTAACGAGGTTGAACAAGGAATGGAGATACCGATGATCAAACCTCGGACAAGTAGAATATCGTGTGACAAAGGGAATTGGCATCGTATGTAAATGGTTCAATCGATCACTAAGTCATCGTTGAATATGTGGGAGCCATTATGGATCTCCAGATCCCGCTATTGGTTATTGCTCGGAGAGGAGTCTCGACCATGTCTGCATACTTCGCGAACCGTAGGGTGATGCGCTTAAGGTTCGATGTCGCATAAGTAGATTCGGAATATGAGTTGGAGTCCGAAGTTTTTGTTCGGAGTCTCGGATGGGATCCAGGACATCACGAGGAGGTCCGGAATTGTCCGGAGAATAAGATTCATATATGGGAAGTCAATTTCCGGGGTTCGGGAAAAAGTCCGGTGTTTTGACCGGAGCTTCTCGAAGGTTCTAGAGGGCCACCAGTGGGCCCACCACCCCGGGAGAGGCCACATAGGCGCCACATGGCATAGTGGGTCCAGCCCACCCTGACATGTGGGCCCAGGCCGACCCCCCTTAGAGATAAGATCTATCTCTAATTTAAATGGTTTAAATTTAGAGATAAGATCTATCTCCTAAAATAAAGTGTTTAAATTAGGAGATAAGGGGGAAGACTTGGGGGAGGAGTTGGCCCTGATGTCTACGGGTGCTTCTATTCTTGTAGACAGTGTTGGGCCTCCAAGAGCAGAGGTTTGTAGAACAGCAGCAAGTTTCCCTTAAGTGGATCACCCAAGGTTTATCGAACTCAGGGAGGAAGAGGTCAAAGATATCCCTCTCAAGCAACCCTGCAATCACGATACAAGAAGTCTCTTGTGTCCCCAACACACCTAATACACTTGTCAGATGTATAGGTGCACTAGTTCGGCGAAGAGATAGTGAAATACAAGTAGTATGGATGAATATGAGCAGTAGTAACGGCGCCAGAAAAGTGCTTGCTGGCGTGCTGTTGATGGTAGTAATATTGCAGGAAGTAAAGATGTAGTAAACGAACATGTAGCAGAACAGTAAATAAGCGGTGTTTGCAATATTTGGAAACAAGGCCTAGGGATCATACTTTCACTAGTGGACACTCTCAACATTGATCACATAAATAAATAAGTTCTCTTCCTTTGTGCTACATATACTCTTGCTTGATAATGAACACCATTCATTGTGTAGGGCTACAAGAGCACCTCAATGCCGGAGTTAACAAGCTCCACAACATTCGACATTCATATTTAAGTAACCTTTAGAGCATAATAGATCTTTGCAATTTAAACCGAGTACTAACATAGCATACACACTGTCACCTTTACACTATGAAGGGGGAATAAATCACATCAATACTATCATAGTAATAATTAACTCCATAACCTACAAGAGATTATGATCATAACCTACGCCAAGTACTACACGATGCACACACTGTCACCATTACACCGTGAAGGAGGAATAGACTACTTTAATAACATCACAAGAGTAGCACATAGACTAATAGTGATACAAAGCTCATATGAATCTCAATCATGTAAGGCAGCTCATGAGATCATTGTATTGAAGTACATAGGGGAGAGATTAACCACATAGCTACCGGTACAGCCCTTAGCCACGAGGGAGAACTACTCCCTCCTCATGGAGACAGCAGCGTTGATGAAGATGGCGGTGGTGTCGATGGAGAAGCCTTTCGGGGGCACTTCCCCATCCCGGCGGCGTGCCGGAACAGAGACTCCTGTCCCCCAGATCTTGGCTTCGCGATGGCGGCGGCTATGGAAGGTTTCTCGTACCGTGGCTTTTTCCGTATCGAAGATTTAGGTCAGGGGGCTTCTTATAGGCGAAGAGGCGGAGTCGGAAGGGTTACGAGGGCGCCACACAATAGGGGGGCGCGCCTGGCTCCTTGGCCGCTCCCCCCTACTGTCTGGTGGCCCTGTGGCTCTCCTCTGGCCCCCCTCCGGTGTTCTGAAAGCTTCATGGAATTATAAGATGCTGGGAATTGATTTCGTCCAATTCCGAGAATATTTCCTTACTAGGATTTCTGAAACCAAAAACAGCAGAAAACAGGAACTGGCACTTCGGCATCTCGTCAATAGGTTAGTTCCGGAAAATGCATAATAATGACATAAAGTGTGAACAAAACATGTAGGTATTGTCATAAAACAAGCATGGAACATAAGAAATTATAGATACATTTGAGACGTATCAGGCCCCTCCTCATGCGCCGGCCAAGGGGGCAGGTGGGCCCTAGGGGAAACCTTAGGCCGACCCCCCACCTATATAAAGAGGGGAGGGGGTGGCCGGCCAAGGCCCCCCATCCAGAACCCTAGCCGCCCCCCTCTCTCTTCCACCTCCATACGCTGTGCAGGCTTAGGCGAAGCCCTGCAGCAACTCTTCTCCACCACCACCACCACGCCGTCGTGCTGCTGGGATTCCGTGGAGATCTACTACACCTCCGCTGCCCGCTGGAACGGGAGAGGAAGGAGCTTCATCGACACCGTACGCGCGACCGAGTACGGAAGTGCTGCCGGATTGCAGCACCGGGGACGATCGTCTACACCAACAATGAGATTAATCTCGTAGGCTTCGAATCTTCGAGGGTTAGTCTCATCTCCATCTCGTTGCTTCGATCTTGTAGATTAGATCTTGGGTGTTCCATAGATTAGATCTGTTGGTTTTATTCGTCTTGCGGTACGAATTTTTTTGTTTTCTATGCAACGAACCCCTTCAACATGTACAACTTCCACTAGTACTACGACGCCTCCGGCCGCCGTAAGTAATTCTAGATTAGGTTTAGTTTAAATTTAGTTGAATCTCGTTCGAATCTATGTAATATATGCCAAGTTTGGATGAATTTAATCGAATCTCGCTCAAGTTTAAATTTTCCGAAATTTTGTTTGGCGAACGCGACTGGGGAGCGACGTCCCCCAAACGCGGCACGAACAAAACACGTCCCCCAAACGCTCGATCCGGCACCTGATACGTCTCAAACGTATCTACAATTTCTTATGTTCCATGCTACTTTTATGATGATACTCACATGTTTTATACACATTATACGTCATTATTATGCATTTTCCGGCACTAACCTATTGACGAGATGCCGAAGAGCCAGTTGCTGTTTTCTGCTGTTTTTGGTTTCAGAAATCCTAGTAAGGAAATATTCTCGGAATTGGACGAAATCAACGCCCAGGGTCCTATTTTTCCACGAAGCTTCCAGAAGTCCAAAGAGGAAACGAAGTGGGGCCACGAGGCGACGCCACACTAGGGCGGCGCGGCCCAGGCCCTGGCCGCGCCGGCCTGTTGTGTGGGCCCCTCGTGACTCTTCCTGACCTACCCTTCCGCCTACATATAGTCTTCGTCGCGAAACCCCCAGTACGGAGAGCCACGATACGGAAAACCTTCCAGAGACGCAACCGCCGCCAATCCCATCTCGGGGGATTCAGGAGATCACCTCCGGCACCCTGCCGGAGAGGGGAATCATCTCCCGGAGGTCTCTTCATCGCCATGATCGCCTCCGGATTGATGTGTGAGTAGTTCACCCCTGGACCATGGGTCCATAACAGTAGCTAGATGGTCGTCTTCTCCTAATTGTGCTATCATGTTCGATCTTGTGACCTGCCTATCATGATCAAGATCGTTTATTTGTAATCCTACATGTTGTGTTTGTTGGGATCCGATGGATATTGAATACTATGTCAAGTTGATTATCAATCTATCATATATGAGTTGTTTATGTTCTTGCATGCTCTCCGTTGCTAGTAGAGGCTCTGGCCAAGTTGATACTTGTGACTCCAAGAGGGAGTATTTATGCTCGATAGTGGGTTCATGCCTCCATTAAATCTGGGACAGTGACAGAAAGTTCTAAGGTTGTGGATGTGTTGTTGCCACTAGGGATAAAACATTGATGCTATGTCTAAGGATATTTGTGTTGATTACATTACGCACCATACTTAATGCAATTGTCTGTTGCTTGCAACTTAATACCGGAAGGGGTTCGGATGATAACCTGAAAGTGGACTTTTTAGGCATAGATGCATGCTGGATGGCGGTCTATGTACTTTGTCGTAATGCCCTGATTAAATCTCATAGTACTCATCATGATATATGTATGTGCATTGTTATGCCTTCTTTATTTGTCAATTGCCCAACTGTAATTTGTTCACCCAACATCTGTTTATCTTATGGGAGAGACACCACTAGTGAACTGTGGACCCCGGTCCTATTCTTTACATCTGAAATACAATCATCGCAATTGTTAGATTCTTGTTCTTCGCAAACAATCATCTTCCACACAATACGATTAATCCTTTGTTCACAGCAAGCCGGTGAGATTGACAACCTCACTGTTACGTTGGGGCAAAGTACTTTGGTTGTGTTGTGCAGGTTCCACGTTGGCGCCGGAATCCCTGGTGTTGCGCCGCACTACACTCCGCCACCAACAACCTTCAACGTGCTTCTTGGCTCCTACTGGTTCGATAAACCTTGGTTTCTTTCTGAGGGAAAACTTACTGCTGTGCACATCACACCTTCCTCTTGGGGTTCCCAATGGACGTGTGTCTCACGCGCATCAAGACTGTTTTCTGGTGCCGTTGCCGGGGATCTGAAGAAAAGTTACACCACAGAGATCTCTAACTCCCACATCAACTGTACGCCAACAACTGTTTTCTGGCGCCGTTGCCGGGGAGATCAAGACACGCTGCAAGGGGAGTCTCCACTTCCAATCTCTTTACTTTGTTTTTGTCTTGCTTTACTTTACTTTATTTACTACTTTGTTTGCTGCACTAAAACAAAACACAAAAAAATTAGTTGCTAGCTTTACTTTATTTACTATCTTGTTTGCGTTCTCTATATCAAAAACACAAAAAAATTAGTTACTTGCATTTACTTTATCTAGTTTGCTTTATTTACTGTTGCTAAAATGAATACTCCTGAAAATACTAAGTTGTGTGACTTCACAAACACAAATAATAATGATTTCCTATGCACACCTATTGCTCCACCTGCTACTACAGCAGAATTCTTTGAAATTAAACCTGCTTTACTGAATCTTGTTATGAGAGAGCAATTTTCTGGTGTTAGTTCTGATGATGCTGCTGCCCATCTTAATAATTTTGTTGAACTATGTGAAATGCAAAAGTATAAGGATGTAGATGGTGATATTATAAAACTGAAATTGTTTCCTTTCTCATTAAGAGGAAGAGCTAAGGATTGGTTGCTATCTTTGCCTAAGAATAGTATTGATTCATGGACTAAATGTAAGGATGCTTTTATTGGTAGATATTATCCTCCCGCCAAAATTATATCTTTGAGAAGTAGCATAATGAATTTTAAGCAATTAGATAATGAACATGTTGCTCAAGCATGGGAGAGAATGAAATCTTTGGTAAAGAATTGCCCAACCCATGGACTGACTACTTGGATGATCATCCAAACCTTCTATGCAGGATTGAATTTTTCTTCGCGGAACCTATTGGATTCAGCTGCTGGAGGTACCTTTATGCCCATCACTTTGGGGGCGGCTACAAAGCTTCTTGATGATATGATGATAAATTACTTTGAATGGCACACGGAAAGGGCTCCACAAGGTAAGAAGGTAAATTCTGTTGAAGGAACCTCTTCCTTGAGTGATAAGATTGATGTGATTATGTCTATGCTTGTAAATGGTAGATCTAATGTTGATCCTAATAATGTTCCTTTAGCTTCATTGGTTGCTCAAGAAGAGAATGTTGATGTGAATTTCATTAAAAATAATAATTTCAACAACAATGCTTATAGGAATAATTCTGGTAACAACTATAGGCCATATCCTTCTAATAATGGTAATGGTTATGGTAATTCTTATGGGAATTCTTACAACAATAATAGGAATGTACCCTCTGGTCTTGAAGCCATGCTTAAAGAATTTATTAGTACACAAACTGCTTTTAACAAATCTGTTGAGGAAAAGCTTGGTAAAATTGATATTCTTGCTTCTAAGGTTGATAGACTTGCCTCTGATGTTGATCTTTTAAAATTGAAAGTTATGCCTAATAAGGATATTGATAATAAGATTGTTACTATAGCAAATGCCATCCAAGTTAGAATTAATGAGAATATAAGATTAATGGCTGAATTGCGTGCTAGGTGGGATAGAGAAGAAAATGAAAAACTAGCTAAAGAAAATAATGTAGCTAAAGTTTGGACTATTACCACCACTAGTAATGATAATGATTCACATGTTGTTACACCTCCTACTATTAATGGTAAAATAATTGGTGTTGGCAATGTTTCTACTCCTAGTACAAAGCGTGCAAAATTACCTGAAATTGCTAAAACTGCTGAAACTGCTTGTGATAAAACTGCTGAAATTTTTTCCAACATTGGGGACAATGATCCCGTTGCTGTAGATCATAATGGTTTAGATTTTGATGATTGTCACATCTCTGAAGTTATAAAGTTCTTACAAAAACTTGCTAGAAGTCCCAATGCTAGTGCTATAAATTTGGCCTTTACAAAACATATTACAAATGCTCACATAAAAGCTAGAGAAGAGAAACTGAAACTTGAAACTTCTATTCCTAGTAAGTTAGAAGATGGTTGGGAGCCCATCATTAAGATGAGGGTCAATGATTTTGATTGTAATGCTTTATGTGATCTTGGTGCAAGTATTTCCGTTATGCCTAAGAAACTCTATGATATGCTTGACTTGCCACCATTGAAAAATTGTTATTTGGATGTCAATCTTGCTGATAATGCTACGAAGAAACCTTTGGGAGAATTGATAATGTTCGTATTACGGTTAACAATAACCTTGTCCCCGTTGATTTTGTTGTCTTGGACATTGAATGCAATGCATCTTGTCCCATTATATTGGGAAGACCTTTTCTTCGAACTGTTGGTGCTACTATTGATATGAAGGAAGGTAATATTAAATATCAATTTCCTCTCAAGAAAGGTATGGAACACTTCCCTAGAAAAAGAATGAAGTTACCTTATGATTCTATTATTAGAACAAATCATGATGTTGATGCTTCATCTCTTGATAATACTTGATTCACACTTTCTGCGCCTAGCTGAAAGGCGTTAAAGAAAAGCGCTTATGGGAGACAACCCATGTTTTTACTACAGTAATTTTGTTTTATATTTGAGTCTTGGAAGTTGTTACTACTGTAGAAACCTCTCCTTATCTTTATTTTATTGCATTGTTGTGCCAAGTAAAGTCTTTGATAGTAAAGTCAATACTAGATTTGGATTACTGCGCAGAAATAGATTTCTTGCTGTCACGAATCTGGGCAGAATTCTCTGTAGGTAACTCAGAAAAATCTGCAAATTTACATTCGTGATCCTCAGATATGTACGCAACTTTCATTAAATTTGAGCATTTTCATCTGAGCAAGTTAAGTGCCCCTGTAAAATTCGTATTTACAGACTGTTATGTTTTGACAGATTCTGCCTTTTATTTCGCATTGCCTGTTTTGCTATGTTCGATGGATTTCTTTGTTCCATTAACTTTCAGTAGCTTTGTGCAATGTCCAGAAGTTTTAAGAATGATTATGTCACCTCTGAATATGTGAATTTTCAAATATGCACTAACCCTCTAATGAGTTTGTTTTGAGTTTAGTGTGGAGGAAGTTTTCAAGGATCAAGAGAGGAGGATGATACAATATGATCAAGAAAAGTGAAAAGTCTAAGCTTGGGGATGCCCCCGTGGTCCATCCCTGCATATTTCAAGAAGACTCAAGCATCTAAGCTTGGGGATGCCCAAGGCATCCCCTTCTTCATCGACAACATTATCAGGTTCCTCTAGTGAAACTATATTTTTATTCAGTCACATCTTATGTGCTTTGCTTGGAGCGTCTATTTGCTTTAGTTTTTGTTTTCGTTTGAATAAAATCGGATCCTAGCATTCTTTATATTGGAGATATTACGCTCCGCTGTTGCATATGAACACATGTGTTCTTAGCTTTATTCTTAATGTTCATTGCGAAGGTTGAACTACCTCGTTCATTGATATATGGTTGGAAACGGAAAATGCCGCATGTGGTAAATGGTATAATGTCTTGAATAATGTGATACTTGGCAATTGTTGTGCTCATATAGATCATGTTTAAGCTCTTGCATCATGTACTTTGCACCTATTAATGAATAACTACATAGAGCTTGTTAAAATTTGGTTTGCATGATTGGTCTCTCTAAGTCTAGATATTTTCTGGTTGAGGTGTTTGAACAACAAGGAGACGATGTAAAGTCTTATAATGCTTACAATATGTTGATATGTGAGTCTTGCTGCACCATTTCATACTTGAGTTTGCTTCAAACAACCTTGCTAGCCTAGCCTTGTATTGAGAGGGATTCTTCTCGTGCATCCAAATCCTTGAGCCAAAACTATGCCAATTGTGTCCACCATACCTACCTACTACATGGTATTTCTCCGCCATTCCAAAGTACATTACTTAAGTGCTACCTTTAAACTTCCATTCTTTGCCTTTACAATATATAGCTCATGGGACAAATAGCCTTAAAAACTATTGTGGTGAAGAATATGTACTTATGTGTCTTATTTCTTAATAAGTTGCTTGTTGTGCGGTAACCATGTTTCTGGGGATGCCATCTTTTTACCTTTGTTGAATATCATGTGAGTTGCTATGCATGTTCGTCTTGTCTGAAGTAAGGGAGATTTTCATGATCAAATGGTTTGAGTATGCATATTGTTAGAGAAGAACATTGGGCCGCTAACTAAAGCCATGAATCATGGTGGAAGTTTCAGTTTGGACACAAAACCTCAATCTCTTATGAGAATATTATCTGTTGTTGAATGCTTAAGCATTAAAAGAGGAGTTCATTATCTGTTGTCTATGTTGTCCCGGTATGGGTGTCTAAGTTGAGAATGATCAAAAGCGAGAAATCCAATGCGAACCTTCTCCTTAGACTCTTGTACAGGCGGCATAGAGGTACCCCTTTGTGACACTTGGTTAAAACATGTGTATTGCGATGATCCGGTAGTCCAAGCTAATTAGGACAAGGTGCGGGCACTATTAGTATACTATGCATGAGGCTTGCAACTTGTAAGATATAATTTACATAACTCGAGGGCGAGTAGGAACTAAGCTTGGGGATGCTTGATACGTCTCAAACGTATCTATAATTTCTTATGTTCCATGCTAGTTTTATGATGATACTCACATGTTTTATACACATTATATGTCATTATTATGCATTTTCCGGCACTAACCTATTGACGAGATGCCGAAGAGCCAGTTGCTGTTTTCTGCTGTTTTTGGTTTCAGAAATCCTAGTAAGGAAATATTCTCGGAATTGGACGAAATCAACGCTCAGGGTCCTATTTTTCCACGAAGCTTCCAGAAGTCCGAAGAGGAAACGAAGTGGGGCCACGAGGCGACGCCACACTAGGGCGGCGCTGCCCAGGCCCTGGCCGCGCCGGCCTGTTGTGTGGGCCCCTCGTGACTCTTCCTGACCTACCCTTCCGCCTACATATAGTCTTCGTCGCGAAACCCCCAGTACGGAGAGCCACGATACGGAAAACCTTTCAGAGACGCAGCCGCCGCCAATCCCATCTCGGGGGATTCAGGAGATCGCCTCCGGCACCCTGCCGGAGAGGGGAATCATCTCCCGGAGGTCTCTTCATCGCCATGATCGCCTCCGGATTGATGTGTGAGTAGTTCACCCCTGGACCATGGGTCCATAGCAGTAGCTAGATGGTCGTCTTCTCCTAATTGTGCTATCATGTTCGATCTTGTGAGCTGCCTATCATGATCAAGATCGTTTATTTGTAATCCTACATGTTGTGTTTGTTGGGATCCGATGGATATTGAATACTATGTCAAGTTGATTATCAATCTATCATATATGAGTTGTTTATGTTCTTGCATGCTCTCCGTTGCTAGTAGAGGCACTGGCCAAGTTGATACTTGTGACTCCAAGAGGGAGTATTTATGCTCGATAGTGGGTTCATGCCTCCATTAAATCTGGGACAGTGACAGAAAGTTCTAAGGTTGTGGATGTGCTGTTGCCACTAGGGATAAAACATTGATGCTATGTCTAAGGATATTTGTGTTGATTACATTACGCACCATACTTAATGCAATTGTCTGTTGGTTGCAACTTAATACCGGAAGGGGTTCGGATGATAACCTGAAAGTGGACTTTTTAGGCATAGATGCATGCTGGATGGCGGTCTATGTACTTTGTCGTAATGCCCTGATTAAATCTCATAGTACTCATCATGATATATGTATGTGCATTGTTATGCCTTCTTTATTTGTCAATTGCCCAACTGTAATTTGTTCACCCAACATCTGTTTATCTTATGGGAGAGACACCACTAGTGAACTGTGGACCCCGGTCCTATTCTTTACATCTGAAATACAATCTACTGCAACTATTCTTTACTGTTCTTCGCAAACAATCATCTTCCACACAATACGGTTAATCCTTTGTTCACAGCAAGCCGGTGAGATTGACAACCTCACTGTTACGTTGGGGTAAAGTACTTTGGTTGTGTTGTGCAGGTTCCACGTTGGCGCCGGAATCCCTGGTGTTGCGCCAGACTACACTCCGCCACCAACAACCTTCAACGTGCTTCTTGGCTCCTACTGGTTCGATAAACCTTGGTTTCTTTCTGAGGGAAAACTTACTGCTGTGCACATCACACCTTCCTCTTGGGGTTCCCAACGGACGTGTGTCTGACGCGCATCAGCACCGTTTAGGCGACACTTTGGGGGACGCGACTAGAGATGCTCTGAAATCTGACGCCAGAATTGTAGGGGTAAGTGATTGAGAAGGTTACAGTTAATTGCATTTTATTAATTTCTTTAAACTTTCATAAATCCAACACTTCTAAGTTACTAGTACAAATACCCGTGCGTTGCTACGGCCAACAGATTACTTTTTCCTCACACCACGCCACGTGTTAAACACAGTATATGTGAACATTCATGTTAATATTTTATTATTCCAAAACTGGTCAAATTTATGTTGGATAGAAGTGCAATCGATAAGATATATATTTCAGTTTTGTATGTATATAAAGCAACAAGCTATCTAATTTAACCAGTTAAACAAAATGAGATATCTGTAAACAACAACGGCACCGTGAATTATTATGTTTTACAACACAACAATGGCAATCAGTAATTTTCCGTGTAGTTCATCTTTGTTTACCTAAACACAAAATGGTATCTAGTTTATTATTGCAATAAGTAGTTTAATTAGTGCACAGAAAGCAATTCCTCTCAATTTTTCTGAAACAGTCTCGCTCTCATTTCTTCTAAACCACATCTTTTAATCTCCAAATCTCACGTACACACCAGTACGCAGAAACAAATGCACCAAACTACAGTCAAACTCTCCCATTTTATAGTCTTATCTTTTGAAACGATATGTTGTAGATATACTCATAAATCATTGTAACCTAACATATTAGAAAATAAAGAGACTCGTGTAGATAGCTTAGTGGCCACTTGAATGATTTCATTTACTCTCCAAAGTTGGGCATTCTCTTACTTCAGCAGTGCATATAACAGAATGATAACAAGTTACGAATAGAAATAATAACTTGTGAAAAAAGGAGACATGAAGAAGAAAACAAAGCCTTGTATGCAATCTTAGGTTGTGGCATTATCCTGGCTTCACTTTCAGGTTCCTTGTTCTGACTGGTGGTCTTGCTGGACTCTTCATACACCAGGTGCCTCTACAGCCATACCGTGAGGGAGGTCACTCTGCATATCATGAGGGAACCTGTTGAACACCTTACCTCTAGGCTTGTAAGATGACCTTCCTCTTCCCTCGGCAGTCCCACCAACACACCTTCCAGCCCTGGCCCCGAGGAGTCGCATTGCCAATTTGATTGTGCAGAAGATATGAAAACATCTGTCAAACAATAATAAGCACACCATTACAGCAGGCAACATGGATCAGAGTTCAGTTAGGCAACATTGAGGTGATGAGATTCATGTTGCTGATGGGAAAAAGGAAGGAGGAGAACTTTACCGTTTTAGCGGTGGCAACTTGGCAGAATCACCAAGTGCTCCAGGTTGAGAAGTTAGGACATTTAACCTATTCATCTGACATAAGGCAATCGGTGCCAAGCCTGAACCTGCTGCCAGAGAGTGCCTGCATCACTTGTACAACTTACAGAGTACAAAAGTCTGATGGACAAGGGTGAACCTCGTCTGCTGCTGGATGTACGGCCTGCTCATAGTTTCACTTTCTGGATCTTTGAACATTCTGCTCTTTGTTCTGGAGGAGAAGATGCATATGCTCGAGACCTCACTGAATGAAAACGCCCGATTCCTCCTCCGCCACCTTGGATAAAAAGTCGTACTTGTACGTCGTCTGCAGGAGAGGCAATAACTCACATAGTGTCATCCAGCTTCTCCGCGAGAAGGACTTCCTTATTACAAAATACTTAATTATTTTATTTTCGCTATATTTACAAAATACATGGTGCCATATTTCACATGAAGAAAATCACATGCATCTCATGTCTGAAGAAACAGCAAGGATTCTGATACATCCTAGCAGACTAATTTGCAAGGTGACATCACTTTGATTGCCATGATATGAGCATTGCTTTTCACCTATTTGAGGTGCTTGTGCTCATTGTCCGTCTTGTAGCGTCCCTGTCACTCTACCCGCTACGCACTATCGAGGTGAGTCTCCTAGCTGTAGGCCAACTTTGATACTGCCTTTTGGCTACACACCATCCAACTAATCAGAGCTCATCTCTGCTCAGGTAGCTAACAATCTAACTCTAATGGACATGTTTACTGTGTACAATGGTGTATAAATAAGCACGAGTGATGTGCCCTAAAAACAAATTAAAGAAAAATACAAAAAAAGATCTAACGTGCTCGAGAGATTAGAACGGCGGACACGCGAAAGAACACAACCAAGGGCACTCAAAACCTGAATATTTGCTGGCCTCAAGACTAAAAGGAAGATGTTGTGGTAGGTTTGGGTCTGTCAATTTTGCCCAGTATCCTACCGGCTAACTTCTCGTCGCCACCACAGAGAGCTGCCGCACCAGTGTCGTGCCTCTGTCCCCTCTCACCAGTAACCGCATGAAGAAGGTATTCATTGTTGGAGATATGCCCAAGAGGCAATAATAAAAAGGTTATTATAATATATCTTTGTGTTTATGATAATGTTTACATACCATGCTATAATTGTATTAACCGAAACATTGATACATGTGTGTTATGTGAACAACAAAGAGTCCCTAGTATGCCTCTTAACTAGCTTGTTGATTAATGGATGATTAGTTTCATAATCATGAACATTGGATGTTATTAATAACAAGGTTATATCATTCTGTGAATGATGTAATGGACACACCAAATTAAGCGTAGCATAAGATCACGTCATTAAGTTATTTGCTATAAGCTTTCGATACATAGTTACCTAGTCCTTATGACCATGAGATCATATAAATCACTTATGCTGGAAAGGTACTTTGATTACATCAAACGCCACTGCGTAAATGGGTGGTTATAAAGGTGGGATTAAGTATCCGGAAAGTATGAGTTGAGGCATATGGATCAACAGTGGGATTTGTCCATCCCGATGACGGATAGATATACTCTGGGCCCTCTCGCTGGAATGTCGTCTAAATAGCTTGCAAGCATATGAATGGTTCATAAGAGACCACATACCACGGTACGAGTAAAGAGTACTTGTCAGGAGACGAGGTTGAACAAGGTATAGAGATACCGATGATCAAACCTCGGACAAGTAAAATATCGCGTGACAAAGGGAATTGGTATCGTATGTGAATGGTTCATTCGATCACTAAGTCATCGTTGAATATGTGGGAGCCATTATGGATCTCCAGATCCCGCTATTGGTTATTGGTCGGAGAGAGATCTCGACCATGTCTACATAGTTCGCGAACCGTAGGGTGACACACTTAAGGTTTGATGTCGTTTAAGTAGATATGGAATAAAGGAATGGAGTTCGAAGTTTTGTTCGGAGTCTCGGATGGGATCCAGGACATCACGAGGAGTTCCGGAATGGTCCGGAGAATAAGATTCATATATAGGAAGTCATATTCCAAGTTTGGAAATGATCCGGTGCATTTATGGCAGGTTCTAGAAGGTTCTAGAAAAGTCCGGAAGAAATCACCATGGAAAGTGGAGTCCCGAAGGGACTCCACCTTGCATGGCCGGCCAACCCTAAGGGGGAGGAGTCCCAGGTGGACTCCCCAATGGGTGGCCGGCCAACCCCCCCAAGGAAGGGGTGGGAGTCCCACCTTGAGTGGGATTCCCCCCTTGGGTAGTTTTCATACCTATGGTAGGTTTTGGTTTCGGGTCTTATTCGAAGACTTGGATACCAACACTTGGGTTTTTCCACCTATATAATGAGGGGCATAGGGGAGGGGCCGGCCACACCTTGCCACACTTGGCCGCAGCCCTAGTTGGCCGGCGCCCAAACCCCCCTCTCCCAAACCCTAGCTACCTCTCCTCCACATACAACTCCTGCATACACTTAGGCGAAGCCCTGCCGGAGTTCTCCATCACCACCGCCACCACGCCGTCGTGCTGCCGGGATTCCGAGGAGGATCTACTACTTCCGCTGCCCGCTGGAACGGGGAGAAGGACGTCGTCATCAACACCGAACGTGTGACCGAGTACGGAGGTGTTGCCCGATCGTGGCACCGTGATCAAGATCTTCTACGCGCTTTTGCAAGCGGCAAGTGATCGTCTACCGCAGCAATAAGAGCCTACTCTTATAGGCTTTGGAAATCTTCAAGGGTGAGTCTTGATCATCCCCTCGTTGCTCCCGTCTTCTAGATTGCATCTTGGCTTGGATTGCGTTCTCGCGGTAGGAATTTTTTGTTTTCTATGCAACGAATCCCTACAGTGGTATCAGAGCCGTGTCTATGCATAGATGGTTGCACGAGTAGAACACAATTGTTTTGTGGGCGTTGATGCTTATGTTGTCTTTAGTTCGAGTACTTTGCATCTTTGTGGCATGGTGGGATGAAGCGGCTCGGGCTAACTTTACATGACCGCGTTCATGAGACTTGCTCCACGTTCGACATGCAACTAGTATTGCATAAGTGGCTTTGCGGGTGTCTTTCTCTCCCACCATAGTGAAGATTCAATTTACTCTTTCTATTGACAACACTAGTATCACCGTTGTGGTTCATGTTCGTAGGTAGATTAGATCTTACTCGAAAACCCTAAACCACGTAAAATATGCAAACCAAATTAGAGGCGTCTAACTTGTTTTTGCAGGGTTTGGTGATGTGATATGGCCATGATGTGATGATGAATATGTATGAGATGATCATTATTGTATTGTGGCAACCGGCAGGAGCCTTATGGTTGTCTTTAAATTTCATGTTGAGTAGTATTTCAAAGTAGTTGTAATAGGTGCTACATGAGGTGAACAATCATGAAGACGGCGCCATGGACCTTGACGCTATGCCGACGATGATGGAGATTATGCCCGTTGATGATGGAGATCATGTCCGTGCTTTGGAGATGAAGATCGAAGGCGCAAAGACTAAAGGGCCATATCATATCACATATGAATTGCATGTGATGTTAATCCTTTATGCATCTTATTTTGCTTAGAACGCGACGGTAGCATTATAAGATGATCCCTCACATTAATATCAAGATAATAAAGTGTTCTCCCCTCGTATGCACTGTTGCACAGTTCGTCGTTTCGAAGCATCTCGTGATGATTGGATGTGATAGACTCAACGTTCACATACAACGGGTGTAAGCCATGTTGCACACGCGGAATACTTGGGTTTGCTTGACGAGCCTAGCATGTACAGACATGGCCTCGGAACAACGGAAACCGAAAGGTTGAACACGAGTCATATGGATGATATGATCAACATGTTGATGTTCACTATTGAAGCTACATCATCTCACGTGATGATCGGTTTTGGTGTAGTGGATTTGGATCGTGTACCACTTAACAACTATGAGGGATGTTGTATTAAGTGGGGGTTCATTAGTAATTAGATTAAAACATGAACTAATTATCATGAACATAGTCTGAGTAGTATTTTGAATTAATTTTGTAGTATTGGCATCCGTTTTCTACCATGCGCTAGTCTTGTAATTGAGATAGAACACTGTTAAAATCTGACAAGAAACTTTACGGACTGGTACCGTATTGTTTAAAGAATCAAGAAATGTTTAAAGTCCTATTGCAAACTTTTAGTAAACCTCACATTGTTGATTCAAAGAGCTATGGTTTCAATTAGTACCTAAAGTTATCTTGTCTCCGTGAAACTTGAAGTTCAAATCTGTTTGAAAAGTAAGGAGCTGGAAATTTAGTTTTCAGAAATAATCAAGGTATGAGATATATGTGATATCTAAGACCTTATTGCAAGATGATAGAATATAATTTGGTGAGACTACATAAACTCATAAGTTTTATGGGAATGTACGAAGGTTGAAGACACAAGGTGTCCCAATCCTCCAACTATTGGGGCACTAACGATATTCGCATATTCATAAAGTGATCGTCCTTAGTATGCACCGTTGCTAAGACTCGTCGTTTCGAAGCATCACGTGATGATCGGGTGTGATAGATTCTACGTGTGCATACAATGGGTGCAAGCCAGATTTGCACATGCGAATACTGAGGTTAAACTTTACGAGCCTAGCATGTACAGACATGGTCTCGGAAAAGTCGTCATGATATGATGGATAAAATTATGAGTGAAATTGTTCATCATATTACAAAGTTACTAATAGTGAAATCTGAAACACTTGTCATATGATGATCAACTTCAAAGTAAGAACCTCAAGGTTATTTGTATTTGACCAACAAACCTAGAAGTTATTGAAGGTGAAGTATTTTCTGAATAATGAGGAAAGCTAAAAGAGAAACTACAAAAGATATTTTGGCAGAAAGAAAAGAGAAGACTAGAAAGTCTAGTTCAGGTGTATATACATGATATACATGTTATGGTTGTATTCCTAGTTTGGTCACACAATGAAATTCTTGGGTATTAGTACCATATTGGTTGGTATGAAATGTCATACAAAACAACGCAATACAAGAATACAATGGCCTAAGTAACTGACAAGGAATATGATAGGAATGCACTTCTGGAACAAAAATAAAGTGTTATTATGTTCATCGTTGGCATCCTATCTAGCCCTTAGAATTTATAATAAAGAATTTAATAATTGTTATTTTGCTCTGGTCAAATAAAAACAATAAGTTGTTCAAATTATGACATTACTCCATGTACGATGGATAAGTTATTATAAATCTTAATGGTGAAACACACATACATAACACTGACGCTAAAATGCCATAAGGCAAATGATTTGAATTCCACTTATTTGTGGAACCGCCATTTAGGTCATGTTAGAAAGGAACGCATGAAGGAACTCCATGCAAATGGATTTTTGGAGTCATTTGATTTTTGAATCATTTGGCGCTTGCAAATCTTTTCTAAAGAGAATGACTAAAATACCATTCATAGGCCAAGAGTTGAACGAACAACTAACTTAGTGGAAACATACATGATGATGTATAAGGTTCACTAGGCATAGTTGTGTGCGGGAGATTCTTCTACTTCATGAAAACTTCCAACAATGAATTGAGTATATATATGTGGATATATTCGATAAGGAAGAAGTTTGAAACATTTGAATGGATTCAAATAAATTTCAGCATGAGGTGGAAATCATCGTAATAGAAAAGTCAAATATCTATGATTGGATCATAATGGAAATATTTAAATTACGAGTTTTAGCGAACATCTAAGAGAGTTATGAAGTTGTTCTACAACTCACGTTTCTTGGAGTATCATAGTGATGATGAAGTATCCGAGAGACGTATCCAAACCTTGTTGGATTAATGATGAGATAAAATAAAATGAAGCCATTATATTTTTGTGGATTATGCTTTAGAGACTATCGCTTTTACACTGAATAGAGCATCATCATGATCCGTTGAAATGACACCATACGAGTTATGGCATGGGTATGAAACCTAATAGTCCTTTCTTAAAATTTTGGTATGCATAGCATAAGATAAATAAGTTTACAACCAAAATCGGATGAATGTCTTTGTTGGTTATCCCAAAGAATTGATTGGGAATTCTTTTCACTATAAAGTAAAAGACAAAAGTGTTTGTTAATATTACTTGCTTATTTCCAAGAAATTGTTTTCTAGCGAAGTATTTGAGTGGGAGGACAATAGAACTTGATAAGGTTTATGAACCTGAGCATAATGATCAGAGTAGCGCAGCATCGGAATTGGTTCCGGAAGCGGCCACGACGATCATGGCTCCCATGTCTACAAAATGTTATAGTCATGGAGATCGAAGTACTTATTGAACCTTGTAGGTATGGTTTACTTTGTGATCAAATAAATGATTTGTGAACAAAGGATTGTTTTTTGAACAATGATAAACCAACTACATACAAAGAAGTTATGATGGGCCCTGACTCCGTTAAAATGGCTATACGCCATGAAATCCAAGATAGATGAATACTTTTTGAAAGTAAATGGATCTATAAAATTGATGGACTTGGATGGAATATCCTTGAATAAGCTCGACTTGTCGAAAAGTTGTTTACGACAAAATTCAAAGAGTTGACTACGATAAGATTAGATCTTCCGTAGCAATGCTTATAGTCTATGTGGATTATTCTAGTAACCGCTACATATTTCTTTCATGAGATATGATAGTAGGATGGCAAAATACATTACTTAACAGAAGTGTGTATTAAAGGTGTATACAAGATACAACCAATTGTTTTGCTAGTCCGTGGAATACTAGATAGATATACGAACTTCAATTGGATGAAGTGAGTATTGCGGAGTTGGAATCTTCACCGGATGAAATAGTCAAAAGTTTTTGATTTCATCAGAAATGATGAAGAGGCTTGCATTTGCAAGAAATTAAGTGGGAGCGCTGAGACATATTTATAATACTTTATGTAGATACATATAGTTGGTTATAAATGATGTAATTATATACTTGATTATAAAAGGTTTCATTGAGAATTAACTTCAATGAAAGGATATGGACTGAAACATATTTAGTGTCAAGATCTATTAAGATAGATTGAAACACATAATAAGTTTAAGTCAAAGTACATAGAAAGGATATTGAAGTAGTTCAATATAGAAATATTAAGAAAATGTTCTTGTCATGTGAAGTTTTAACAAAACTTGAGTGTATCTGACACTCAATGAGTAAAAACACATGAGTGATTGAGATCACAATTAATATGTACACAATCAGATGTCCTGTGCTCTAAAGAGTTAGGAGCATATACCAGAATGATTCATGTGATGATCATTGAAAAACAGTAAAGAATATCCTTGAGTACTTAAGAAGAACCAAGGATATATATATATATAGTTTTGTATGGAGAAATGACAAACAAATCACTGTAAGGTGTTGCAACGATATTTGTTTTGTCACATATGAAAATAAAATTTCAATCTCAAATTAGACTGTTGTTTAAAAGGTAGCACAATGAGATAGAAGTTGTCTATGTTAGATTTAGATGAGTTCTAAATATTGTGACGGATTCTACAAACGAAGGCAGATTATGTCATTGTTTTGACAATGACTGAGGATGTTAAAGTCAATAAGTTTTTTGAGAACTTGGTGTAGTTCCAATAGTGTCAGAACTTTGAAGCTATATTGTGTGTGACAATATTAGTGACTTATTTCAGACCAAGGAATTAAGGTTCCACCAGAAGACCAAACATATTTAATGCCGACTCATTTGGAAATGAGTGATGCATTGAGACGCAAATGAATTACAAAATACATACGTTTCTGAGCATGTCAGATCCGTTGACTAAAACCTCTCCCGTGAGAAAAACATGATAAAGCACCAGAAGGCCAAGGTGTTATATCTTTACAAATGTAAACTAGATTATTGACTCTAGTGCAAGTGGGAGACTGTTGGAGATATGCCCAAGAGGCAATAATAAAAAGGTTATTATAATATATCTTTGTGTTTATGATAATGTTTACATACCATGCTATAATTGTATTAACCGAAACATTGATACATGTGTGTTATGTGAACAACAAAGAGTCCCTAGTATGCCTCTTAACTAGCTTGTTGATTAATGGATGATTAGTTTCATAATCATGAACATTGGATGTTATTAATAACAAGGTTATATCATTATGTGAATGATGTAATGGACACACCAAATTAAGCGTAGCATAAGATCACGTCATTAAGTTATTTGCTATAAGCTTTCGATACATAGTTACCTAGTCCTTATGACCATGAGATCATATAAATCACTTATGCTGGAAAGGTACTTTGATTACATCAAACGCCACTGCGTAAATGGGTGGTTATAAAGGTGGGATTAAGTATCCGGAAAGTATGAGTTGAGGCATATGGATCAACAGTGGGATTTGTCCATCCCGATGACGGATAGATATACTCTGGGCCCTCTCGGTGGAATGTCGTCTAAATAGCTTGCAAGCATATGAATGGTTCATAAGAGACCACATACCATGGTACGAGTAAAGAGTACTTGTCAGGAGACGAGGTTGAATAAGGTATAGAGATACCGATGATCAAACCTCGGACAAGTAAAATATCGCGTGACAAAGGGAATTGGTATCGTATGTGAATGGTTCATTCGATCACTAAGTCATCGTTGAATATGTGGGAGCCATTATGGATCTCCAGATCCCGCTATTGGTTATTGGTCAGAGAGAGATCTCGACCATGTCTACATAGTTCGCGAACCGTAGGGTGACACACTTAAGGTTTGATGTCGTTTAAGTAGATATGGAATAAAGGAATGGAGTTCGAAGTTTTGTTCGGAGTGTCAGATGGGATCCAGGACATCACGAGGAGTTCCGGAATGGTCCGGAGAATAAGATTCATATATAGGAAGTCATATTCCAAGTTTGGAAATGATCCGGTGCATTTATGGCAGGTTCTAGAAGGTTCTAGAAAAGTCCGGAAGAAATCACCATGGAAAGTGGAGTCCCGAAGGGACTCCACCTTGCATGGCCGGCCAACCCTAAGGGGGAGGAGTCCCAGGTGGACTCCCCAATGGGTGGCCGGCCAACCCCCCCAAGGAAGGGGTGGGAGTCCCACCTTGAGTGGGATTCCCCCCTTGGGTAGTTTTCATACCTATGGTAGGTTTTGGTTTCGGGTCTTATTCGAAGACTTGGATACCAACACTTGGGTTTTTCCACCTATATAATGAGGGGCATAGGGGAGGGGCCGGCCACACCTTGCCACACTTGGCCGCAGCCCTAGTTGGCCGGCGCCCAAACCCACCTCTCCCAAACCCTAGCTACCTCTCCTCCACATACAACTCCTGCATACGCTTAGGCGAAGCCCTGCCGGAGTTCTCCATCACCACCGCCACCACGCCGTCGTGCTGCCGGGATTCTGAGGAGGATCTACTACTTCCGCTGCCCGCTGGAACGGGGAGAAGGACGTCGTCATCAACACCGAACGTGTGACCGAGTACGGAGGTGCTGCCCGATCGTGGCACCGTGATCAAGATCTTCTACGCGCTTTTGCAAGCGGCAAGTGATCTTCTACCGCAGCAATAAGAGCCTACTCTTATAGGCTTTGGAAATCTTCAAGGGTGAGTCTTGATCATCCCCTCGTTGCTCCCATCTTCTAGATTGCATCTTAGCTTGGATTGCGTTCTCGCGGTAGGAAATTTTTTGTTTTCTATGCAACGAATCCCTACATTCATTAGTCAACCCACAGAGAGACGGGCAAACAGACAGACATGGTGAGGGAGAACCGTCATATGAATGCAAGTAAAATTGATAGCAAAATACCACTGATCATGTTCCCCTTGAGGGTCCCAAAGTAAGAGAATATATTATTATTAGTACATTTGGGAACAAAGATATCGGATTTATAATGCAAGATATTTTCGTGCTTGAGAGACAAAGCCTATAATATGTGAACCAAATAAGAAAATGCCTCACATTATACCCAATGGTATTTAAGTGCCAATAGGCTACTGAAGCTCATTATATCACGCGCAGGACTAATAAACCGGGAAGGAGGTAGTAAATATGACAGGCACAAACCATAACTAAGTAAATATTGCCCTGTTCAATCTAGCGACAAAATATGTTACGATAATTAGATAATCAAATATTTAGTAGTAACACGAGCAACCTTATGCACAAATAGAAAAAGGAAGTGTCAAGATAACGGATGTATTTATCAGCAACAAACAAAAACCGTATATGCAAGGAAAAGGAAAGAAATGGCGAGATGGAGTAGATAGTACACTCACCAAACAAAAAATATCTCGCCAAAAGAAACAAAATGAAGTGGCCATTATTATCGGTCAGCAATCAAATAATGAAACACCTAACCTTCCAGAAATCCTAAATAGGAAGACTTGAGATATGAGATAAATAAAATCAGAAGTTGATGGCGATGCTAACCTGAGAAGAAAGTTCATATCACTGATGTCAATGCCAATGTCTCACATGTCAACTCATAGTCCTAATTAATCAGAAGTAGTAGACATGCCACAAATTGCTAGGTTTCTTTAGTTATCCTGTATTGATAATAAGACCATAGCCTGAAATATCAATAAAAAGATATGGCTTTGTTATGGAATAATCATCGGATAAAATATACTAAATGTGCTAGTCTTAAGAACATACTGAATTCAAATAACATATCAAGGAATTCCAGAAAAAGGATAACAGAGTAACCAGTAATCTTACTCGCCAATTGCAGTTTTAGTCCAAATAATCTAAGAGCCTTTTATTTTTAGACCTAGCAAGCAGTTTATTTTGCTCAAGCTATGTAATACCATCTATAGCGCTGATTGTTCTAAAGAATCATTCGGTTGATTATAGTAATTCAAATTGCAGCGATCCTTTAGGTAAGCAAAAATGTTGATTTTTCAAGTGGAACAGTGCCAAAAGAGAAATAGCATCATAGCATCTGTGTTCCGTCAGACTGAACTCCTCTTATTTTTTGTGACATCATACCATAATTACTGTTGACCTACAGACATACCAAAAAATGCATTCATCTTTTTGATGGACACGAACAGAAGTACATATATAAACCATTAATCTTTTTCTTGAAGATAATCTAATGTACTGTATTCATGTTATTAGTAAAAAAAATTACGTAGATGAACTGGAGCTTCAGGGATGGGTGCATAGGGCTAGTGAATGGGCACATAGACTCACAGGTGTAACTCATATAGCTATCTGAGAGACTCGGCAAGCACAACGCGAAGAAAGAACCTCAATACCAAACAGCAGCGCAACCTGCAAAACAAACGCTAGTCAACAGTTTGTAAACAACAAATGTAAGCACGAATAGATTGTCTGAGCCAATTACAGCAAAAAACAACGATTTTACACCAAATTCGGTTCCATGAATTCCGTTGAAGCCAATAAATGGAAAACGGAAATAACATCAGGAATTCCAATAGATAATAGAACCCATGACAGAAATCGGGTGCAAAAAATGCTTGGTAATCATGTAGAAGAACTGTGTAGAAATTGCTTGAGCACTATGCAGAAACCGTAGAAACAATATTGTACCATATACTCCGTGCAGAGCAGAGGAGAAAACTGGAACAACCCTATAAATAGAGGGTGCACGGAAGTACCAGATCAAAGCCATTACTGCAAGGAATCACAGACATTTGATGATCACACAGATGAGTCGAAGAATATAAAAATTAAGAAAAAAAAAACAAAAAAACAGGTGTATCTTATGGACTAATACCACAGTACCATCAGAAAGGCAGGAAAAATTAGAGAAAAAATGAATATATATCTCTGCAAGGGAAAATCATATAAATGTCCACTTAGTCAAATATAATTTCGAGACTACTATTGCAAGATTAGTGGGATTTTTTCTTTGCTTTGGTTGTACCAAAATAAACCAAACACAAATAATGTAAGTTTTTGCACTGGCCAGTCAAGGGATTGTACACTTATAAATGCAGGGGATTCTATGCAGCACTGCTTAAATAGCATCCATGCCTAATTGTAACTATCATATTAGGATATGATCCTGTCAAGTAAAACACTTCATAGATTATAAATGATAAATGATGCAAGTGAAAGAAATCCCAGAAGACAGGATTCTCCTGACCTAGGTCGCCAATGCCGTGACCTACTCTAAGTTCTCTGATAGTTTGGACAAATACAAACGGAAGATGCAATAAAATGGAATCTGACAAAACGTAATGAAAAAATCAAACTGGCCCAAGAAGTAACTCAGCAAGAGCATGTCCAGCTTTAATTCATATAGATGGTCTTCGTTTAAAAAAAAATTAACTCAGCAAGAAGATGCCTCCGAGCACAATTAGTTATGAAGAAACTTCGTAAGAAAACAAAGGACCTTGCTATTTATCCTACAATGGGCTCAGAAGGCAGTGAACTGTATAATGATCAAAACTGAAATACCTCAACATAAGCTAATATTTTTCACTAAATTTAATTATATCACATGTATAGAGCAAAAATATAATGAGCTTAGCTGCAAGCTCGTATTTTTCTTAAATTTAACTATATCGCTTGTACCGAGAACACACCATGACAATTAAAACAGGAAGGGCAGGTTTTAGTTCTACAGAGAAAACAAACTCAAAGATCATGTATTCCAATCACACCTAGAGTGAAGATATTGTAGCATGCATCTGTCCATGCAAATCTCAAGTGGCTTGTATCGTCAGCGAAGTGGATAAGAGCTTCCAATAGATAAATTAAGTGAGGGGAGAAACCAATATCTCTAGTGAAGTAAAGAACTCATCTGATGTAGCTTCTCAGCTAGATCTGACATGGAATTAGAACAAACAACTGATGAAGTGTCAGAATAAATATGAGCAAAATTTAAATCAATTGACAGTGTTTGGTGTCCCCTGAAGAAGTCTATTCCAGCAAGCTACGAATAATCATCTATAAGAGACAACTTCTCAGCAAATAAACAATGCGTCTTGCCAAATTTACAATAAGTGAAGGATTTTACTGAAACTCTCATAAGAAATATCTAGCATGATCAGAAACACACACAATTTCAATCAATTACTCATGGTTTTTATATAGTTTTGATCACACCATAAGAAAAAGGAAGGTTGCATGCAGGATTTTACTGAAGCTCTCATTTTCAGCAATTCCAACATAATTTTAGGACAAATACACAACTACTTCAAGTTCCGTGTGACAATAAAACCAATCTGATCCATTACAGATTTATACTCTTAGGAATTAAGAGTAGATGTAGGACGTCTGAACAATTATCCCTAGGCCGCATTAATGGATAATTTTCTTATCAATTTAACTACCATTAGTGTTTCAAGTGCAGAAATAAGGACAACAGAACAGAAATAAGCACATCAGAATAGAAATAATAGTGTTGGGAGAGAATGGATGATTCACCTATTTGATAACATTTCTCACAGCCATATCAAGCCACCAATGCAGGCGTAAGACTCATACCACGGTGGAGAAGTTCCAAGTTGCGTACACAAACTGAGCACGGATCACTCCATCCTCCTACAACAAGGGGAGCAATGCTAGACGAGTTGAGTCCTAATTATGGCCAGAGAAATTGATGGCAGGAAAGAAAAAGGAGATGGCATGTACCATTGGCACTAGAGGGATCTGGATCGCTTTAGCAACAAATATGAACCCGAGCATCAACTCAGTGAAGGATTCTTAACATCCACCACCGTATTGCCAGGATAATCAGTCCCAAAGGCACCTGCCTCAAAAGCATCAGTTGATGGTTGGAAAATTTACCACTACACTAACCACATCAAATCAGCAAGATTACATCACAAATTAAATTGATCGGATTAGAATACATTGAGATTTAGAACCACTTGATCTCCATCTCATAAAAACAACACAAACCAGCCTCCATGTGCTCATTTTCTCTCCATCTCCATGCTACTTCATCAGTAGGGTTCATACCTGGTGCCGGCAGAGTGCAGCCAAGAGATCCTTGGAAGCAACATATGTCTCACCACCAAAAGGACCCCAAATAAAAGAAGAGGGGGGAAATTTACCTGGGGCTTTTGACCATGTTTCTAGTCATGGAAACAATCATCAGAGACACATTCATTTCATGCTCCCTTCTCCTCCCTTATCTAAAGAGACAAGTAAATAACCATTTTATCTCTGCATGATGAGAGAGAGATACCGAGACAGGGGAGGGGATGCACCTTTCTGGCTCAGCCTCGACTACAGCTAGCGCTCCATCGCTGACTGCATCTGCTTGCCACAACATCTCCATGCCTCCTTCCTCTCTTCCATGGCCTCCTCCGTTGTTGATTCGCACCGCTGGGGGCGCCGCGGACAAGCAGGCGACACCTAATGAAATTGAGAGGTTAACTATTATCTCAAAAACAAAGTTAATTAATTTTTGACAATAATTACATAGATTGCCAGTTATTTGTCCTGGACAAGATCTGACAAATTTTGAAGGGATTAATAGTTTCCATTACCATAGCCAGAATAATTTCCACCATTGTTTCTTAAAAAGTGGACCCAATCAAGAATGGTATGTAGTGGACAAGATCTAGACGGAGAGGCAAAAGTTACAGCAATACCATTAGCAATCTCTGGCTGACGATGACCTCCAGGACTCCCTCTCCACCACATAAACGACCATGTTGCATCCAATCCTGCACAACCCAGGTAGCAGCACAGATAAAAATCTTCATCTCAAATCGAAATAGAGCAGTACAAATCATGAGGATCTATAAAAAGGAGGGGGTTTAGCCGCATAACCAGCTCACTTGCCCTTCACGCCGGAGAGCAGCAGCTTTGGCGTGGGGGACGGGCATAGCCCCCGTAGGAGAACGAGCTGCGCACGCACGGTGAGCTGTTGCGGCTCGTCACTCTGCTCTGCGCCGCCAAACACGGAGGGGATCCTGAGCCATGCCACCGCCGGCCGACTCCCCACACCGTGCCGCACGTCCTCTCCCTCCGCACGGCCGCTGCCACTCTCCTCGCCGCCATCCTCTCCGCGCGCACTTCTGCAACGCATCTTCCCGATCTCCCACGTGCAGCTTCTTCTTCCTCTTTTCTGCCACGCGAGCGCCGCAGGCGCGCAGATCTCGAGCCCGGCAGGGGCGGAGATGGTGGAGACCGAAGATCTCAATCCACACCGGCGCGGAGATGGTGGAGACGCTCCTCCCCAAGGACGACGCCGGCGAGGTGCGCCGCGTAGATCCCCGAGAGGACGCGGGTGACGGTTGCTCACCGGAGAGGAGCCCGGCCGCGGAGGGGAGCGGAGATGGGGAGGCGGCGGCAGGGAGCTGGGAGGAGGAAACGAATGGCTAGGGATCTGGATCGGGCTGCAGTTTTGTCTCCTCCAATGGCCGCACGAGGAAATACCCAATTTACCCCTACGGGAGGAGAGCTTTTTCAACCGAACTAAAGTACACCCGCAGTCACCGACGAGTGGACCCAACCTAAGGTGGGACCCACGCGCAGACAGGGCGGGTAACACATGGACGTTGCATGGGGTTAGCTAGTGGGAGGGCCAATTGGAACACTCACTTTCTGCTCAGAATAAACGGATGAGATGCAAAGTGGGGCAAAGATGGGGTGATCCGACGGCCGAGAAGCTCGAGAAGCTCAAAACGCTGTGAGAGCCCCATGGGGGTGCAACAATTATACCTTTAGATGAAACCATCATCCTCTCTGCCAAAGACATGGACGTTCCACGCCAGCATTGATGCCTCGGAGAGAAAGAGAGGCACACAACTATCTTTACTATTATATTGCAGTTCGTACGTCATAAAAAATGTTTGATGTTAAAGTTGGAGAGATCTGAACCGTCTAATCGTACTAAACATTTTCCGCTTGATATCTAACCATCCATGCGATCTAATGTCCTCAAAGTCTCCTAAGCGCCAATTTATTTCCAAAATCAGAACGTGATGAGCATTAACCACAGATCGCCACAATCAAGGCAAAAATTGAACAATTGGTAATGCATATTGGCAAACATGGAAAGCAACCACGACGAGTTTACTAGCGCACGAACTTGCCATCAACCAGTGTTCCGTTTTCTGGCGAGAGGCATTCTACTCCTTCTTTATCGTGTCCTTCGTCCGACATACCGTTTTTGCATTTTAGTCGCCTATAGAATGAGATGAATCAACGCAACCCCGCGCCATTTTCCTGTCACCATGCAAGGGGAAGAAATACAGGCGAGCGGCGGCGGTAGGTTTTGCCGTCTCCCCCTTCCTGTTGTCCTTCGGCGCCGCCACCGTAGAAACAGATCTTCCGCCCATCCCGCGCCGGTACCGGCCTGCGCCGCAGCAGCCACGACGGAGTCAAGCAAGTCACGATGGATCGAGATCAACCGATATCGCTATGGCCGCTCGATTCCCTAGCTTCGCTGCCGCAGGCTCCCCACGCTCGCCGCCTCCGTAACCCTCCCACCGTCGCCGCCACATCAGAATAGAAGATCATCCGGTGGGGGAGCGGATCCTTAGGAGAAATACGGGTCCAGTGGCGCTTGCACGCGGCACCGGACGAGGTGAGGATGGACGTTCTGCACGTCTCGGTGAGCACGTACCTCTCTCTCTACATCTATCTCTGAGCTAGTGGAGGACACGACGTTGACGAAGATGGCCGCATCGACCACGACCCATGGTCACTAGCAGCGACACCAACGACTGTGAGTGACAGTGTGCAGGTACACCCGGCTTCCCACTTCCTCCAACACATGTGTGCTCTCTCTCACATCTCACCACCTCCTGTTTTTCTCTCTATCTCATGCAGCAGCAGAGCGGACGAGCGCGAGGTCAGATCTGGGAGCACAACATTTCTATCGGGATTGTTCTATAACGTTAGGTATGTTTTAGGTTTCAGTTTGGTGTTGCCATGTGATGATGCATTAGAGATATGAGCAACTGCCATGGCAGGCTGAGGCAGTGGCGGGACCACCAGCCACTAGTAGAAATATGGCCTTTTGCACCGGTTGGTATTGGCCATATGCACCGGATGGCCAACCGGTGCAAACCATCCGGTGCAAAAGGCCCCCCCCCCTTTTGCACCGGTTCGCTTACGAACCGGTGCTAAAGGGGTCACCACGTGGCCGGCTGCTGGGCGTTCGACGGGGGAGCTTTTGCACCGGTTACAAACCGGTGCAAAAGGGTTGTGCCGCGGCAGCATTTTAGTGCCCTTCCCTGCCGCGGCAGGGAATTGCACTAAAACGCTGCCGCGGCAGAGACTCTGCCCCATTATTCGAAACACGGTATAATATTAATGCAGACAATTCAAATATATATATAGGAAACCATTATATTACATATATCGATCAAAGTGACACACGTTCATGCATATATATATATATATATATATATATATATATATATATATATATATATATATATATATATATATATATATATATGTCTACATCAACTTTGATATTGGATGTCGGCCACAAAGTGTTCTCCGTCTGGAGCTATGACTTGCTCAAGTAAGAATCCCGCCAGCTCTTCTTGAATTGCTCGTACACGCTCGGTTGCTAGAAGACCGTTCCGCAACCGTTGGATCTAATAATTTGAAGAAGGTATGGTGGTCAATATATATATGTGTGTGTACGTGAATGAAACACAAGGTGATAAAATAAAGCCATGAATGTTGTTTACTTACATCAAGTTGTTCCAAAATGTCCCTCATATGGTGGGTATTCTGGCGGATGAACTCGCAAACGTAGAACCCGCATAAATTATTCCCGTCCTCTTGCCTCAAGCACTTTACGAGAACAAAGTTCAATCAAAATAATATATATATAATCAAGGATGATAATAATGGTATTGAAACTAGAATCAAAGAGATGCGCGGCCTAGCCAGTAGTACTTACCGGTACATGTTTTATTCGAAGTTCTTTATTCTTTAAACCCGGAGACTTGTTGGTGAACCGCTTCTAAGCCTTGTGGAGGATATCAGCCATGTCCCCCCACGCCTCAAGGGGTTTACTCTTCGAGTCCATGACTTCTACTATCCCGGTGTCGGGTTCAATGACTAGAAGGATATAGTGAAACCTGTGGACACACATATATATGCATAACTCATCAATTACACTTAACACATGGACTAAGCGAAAAAGATTTAATGTGTGAAGACAGTAACACTCACGGGAAGTTGTAAGGAAATAGTATTGCCCTTTTGTATGAGTTTTTCCTTAAGACATATACCAAGTTATTCTCCGTGTCCTTGGGAGAGTTGTCGACAGTATACCCATTCACGGTATATGGGTCAACAAACCCAAAATCATAGATTTTCCCCTTGCGGCATTCGCGGATCTTCATTCTGCATAATACAGTGAGAGTATGGTTATATGCATGCAATGGACGAGCCGCGGTAGAGACTTAATTACATAAATAATACTTACAGACAGTAGGCACTCAGCAGAGATTTGTCGAGGGCGTCTTGGTTGAATAACTGAAATAATTCACAAAATTCGATGTTCATCACGTCATTTCGCCCGTAGTGCTCATCTGTGATTGCCACCATGATCCAGTTCTTACCATCCTTACATGCATCCATGTACCAATTATGCAGTCTTCGCAGTTGTGTTGATAGATTAGGCAACTCCTCAGCTCTGACAAGAGGTTGCCCGTACTTGTACTGGTATGCTATTTGGACATCATCACCCTTGAACATGAATTCGATGCGGCTTAAGTACTCAGGAATACTCATACCGGCCGCATCTGCCTCATCTTTGTATAGTTTTACCATCGTCGGATCAAGGCACGCTAGGACATCGGGATACACTTGGAGCGGGGGGCATGAGTTTTTCTGGTTTCCAAGCTGGGGAACTGGTATCCCTTCTACCTTACTATTTTCCCACCGCTCTCTTGCTAACACATTTGACTTGCGAATAAACCGGTCATAGTTCGATGAAAGACTTGGCTCAGGTTGATGAAGGTTCTTCAGCAGTTTCAACTTCTTTTCCAGAGATATAGCTGGCTCCGGCTCAAGCTGGGGCTTTTTCAGTTTCAACATTTGTTGCTTGTGCTGTTCAGCTACGATCTTGGCATTTTCCTAAACTGTATAGTCATAAGGTCTCTTGGGAGGAACCTTAGGCACTCTTGGGAGGGGCTCTTGTTTGCGTCTCGGTGATTTGTTACGACTCAATGTCATAGCGGTCCGCCTTTTGCTCTTAGACTTGGGCTACGGCGGCGGAGAAGGCTCACGCGCTGGCGGGGAAGGCTCACGCGCTGGCGGGGAAGGCTCACGCACTGGAGACGGCTGCATCGGTGGAGAATGCTGCCTCGGTGGAGACCTTGTTGGCGCCTTCCAACCCGGAATCACAATGAATTCCTTTCGCCATAGAACTGTAGTGTTCTTGGCTTCTCCCAGCTCTAGCAAATCCCCTTCACCGGCAGGGTGGTCAAGCCTCAACGGCCCATACCCATCCATAACTTGATCCACCCCGGCAACAGCGTAGCCAGGTGGAACCGGATTGAAGTGGTATCTTTGATCAGGTACTGGCAGTAAGACATAGCCGACCGCCGCCTTGAGCATTAAGTAGCCCATCGTTTGGAAATGTAGCTCACAAGGTGTAGACTCTGTGATAAAGTCCACAGGGTAGCATCGAATGCAACTTCTTCTATCTGCGGATTAGGTTGAGGTTGGGTGACTGTGACTGAGCCTGACATTATCATCCTCACTTGCTCCTCTAGCTTAGCAACGCGTTCGTGAACCACATCCGTTTGCCTCTGACGGCTTCTATCGGGATATTTCTTCGTTTCTGCAGGAAACCCAATACACCACGGCTTGCCACCTGATATGGTTCGTGTTCGTCCTGAGTGTTCAGGATTCCCAAGGGCGCGTGTGAGCTGGTCCTTCTCTCTTTCGGGATGGAACTTCCCCTCTTCAACTTCCGTTGCAACATTTCTAAAGGCTTCGATGGGAAGTGGGTTTTCCCGATGTATTTGTGTATATATGCATAACCCTTGTGCGTCCAACGTGCCCCCATGCGCGTAAAACCAATCCCTTGACCGCTGGTTCCATTTCAGTACCTCTGGCTGGATCCCCTTTTTAATTAGCTCGTTCTCCCATTTCTCCCACTTAGGCCTGCCAGCCTTGTAGCCTCCTCGCCCCATGGTATGGAAGTACATCTTATTAGAAGCATTTTTCGTATTGGTGTCTGACCTTTTCTTTGCCCTGTCCGATTTCTTGTTCTTCACAAATTGCTCCCAGTGGTCCTTTATCTTCTCATAGGGGCCATTGAAATCAGGAGTCTTCCCTTTCTTGACAAAGAAGTTGTCCAATTTCTTCTTGTAGCCGTTGAACTGTAGTGCCATCTTCTTAAGAGCCCACTTCTTAACTCTTCGATGTACGCTATTCAGCTCGGGATCCTCAGGGTCTGGCCTATCATTCTCACTATCAGAGTCAGTTGGCTCCGGAAAGATGAAATTTACCAGCAGCTTCCTAAACAACAGACTTTTTAATCTCGTGTCGACATAAGTAACTCCTTCGCCCCCCTTTCCAGGTTTCTTCCATTCTTGAGTGGTGATCGGGACGGTGTCCCTAACAATAACTCCGCATTGACTTACAAACTTTTTTGCGTGAGCCTTGGGAGAAATCGGTTCGCCATCTATCGCGATTTCCGTGATGGTGCACCTTTCATGGTCTTCCATCTTTCTGGCCGCGCCTCGTTTAGTTCTGCCAGTAGAGTTTGATGATCGGGAGGTCTAAAAGAAGAAACACCGTTAATACATGTATATGCACAAATCTGGAGGCTTGGTTAATTAATATATATACACCTCGGCGTCGTGAGCTTCTCGCTCGCAGTCGTCACCTTCTCCGTCACCGGAGCCGTCTCCGCGGTGGTCTTGCTCATCTTCCTCACCGGAGGCGTCTCAACGGGTTCGCTCGTCTCCCTCGCCGGATTGGTTTAGGTAAATAGAGGTGATATCCTCATCATCACGGATAATCTCCTCCACGAGGTATTCTTTTTCTAGGTCTCGTTCCATAGTTTCTGCAAAGACTTACAAGTTATTATAATGTTATAAACACAACGAAGCAGTAATTAACCATGATAATGATATAAATACATGATCAAATATTAGAGTTACACATATATATAAGTGCAAATTAAGGATAATGCTCAATACATAATCAAAGATCTGAGTTACACATATAGCTCGATTGGTCCCTAATACATCACACTAGAACCTCTCAACGGCGCCGACCGGATCCTGAGCCGCGCCGGGTGAACACCCAAAGCCACGGAACAGTAACGGGAGCATAGCTAACATGAGATCCCTGCATAACTGACCATCCGGTCCTATACATGGTGTCTAACGCATACATGTAACGGCGAACGTGCTCGTCCTCCGCTGCAATGCGCTGAGCTACCTCCTCCGGCGGGGCCGGCTCCCTCTGAAAAGAACGTGGCCCATAAGACCTCCACCAGAGAATATCCGGGTCGACGACGGGACCCGGATTCCGCACCAAGGTGCGCCCCCCGGAAGATAACACCTCCCAGTGCCACCCCGGCGGAGCCCAGTCCCGAACTTCCCCCATCTGCTGAATCTCCTCTAAAATTGTCCTAGCTCCAGGACGCGGAGGGCGCGGCATCGTATGCAAACTAATATTGAATTTTGAATAAAGTACTTATGAATATATATATTAGTAACAAATATTACTACTTTTGTCTAACACATGCATTTTTATCTATCAAATATTTCTAACATATAAATTTCACTAATATTTTCTAACAAATATTTCTAACATATAAATTTGTAACAAATATTTTCTAACTACATTTTTATCTAACTAATATTTTCTAACAAATATTTCTAACATATAAATTTCACTAATATTTTCTAACATATAAATTTCACTAATATTTTCTAACATACAAATTTTTCTATCTCTAAATTAACTAATATTTTCTAACCCTAAATTTTTCTAACTAATATTTTCTAACCAATAGAAAAATAAAGAAAAAAAAAGAAGCCGGCACACACCTTAGCCGGCTGCGCCGGCCGGAGATGGGGGCGGCGCGGGGCGGCGGCGCTGGTGGCGGTCGGCGGCGCGCGACACGGAGGAAGGCGGCGCACGCGGCGGAGGAGGCCGGGGCGGCGGAGGGGAGGGCGCGCGGGCGGAGGAGGAGGCGGCGGCGCAGCGGGCGGCGCGGGAGGCTGGCGGCGGAGCGGCCAGAGCGGCGCGCGCGCGCGGGAGGAGGATGGCGCCGGCGGTGCGAAATTTCGGCAGCCTGCCGGCGTCAAAATTCTCCTCGCGCGAATGAGGAAGAAGGAGAGGGTGCGCGCCAGTTATAGGGCCTTTTGCACCGGTTGGTGGCTCAAACCGGTGCAAAAGACCCTTTTGCACCGGTTCGAGCCACCAACCGGTGCAAAAGACCCCTTTTTTCCGCTGCCTTTCGTATTTTCCCGCCATTTTTTTGCGTGTTTCGCGCGGGATAGGTTCCCGCCACGACGCCGCGCGTGGTAGGTTCCCGTCAAACGACGCCGCGCAGGATATTTTCCCGCCACGCGACGACGCCACCCGTGATTTTCCCGCCACGACGCAAGCGGCGCGCGGTATATTTTCCCGCCACGACGCAAACGGCGCGCGGGATATTTTCCCGCCAGGGCGCCGCGCGGGATATTTTCCCTCTGTAAATAGTACGTCCCCGTCTCTCCCACTTCGCTCATCACCAAACCCTAGCCCATTGCACAATGCCCCCAAAGCCGCACCCGCCGCCGGTGGAGGTGGACCCGCAGCTCGCGGAGATAGAGGAGTGGGAGGAGCTGCAGCGGCAGGAGGCGGCAGCAAGGAGGGAAGCAGAGGATGAGGTGGACCCGCAGCTTGTAGAGATAGAGGAGTGGGAGGAGGCAGCGCTAGCGGCTACCATAGAAGCATTTGAGAGGCAGAGTCTCCAGGAGCTGCATAAGCGGTCGCGTGTGGCGGATCTGGATAGTGAGGAGATGTATAAGCGTCGTCGTGAGGAGGAGCTGCGGCAGGAGGCGGCAGCCAGGAGGGCAGCAACGGATGCGCAGAAGAACTAGTAGAAGTTGTTATTATTTTAGTTTAAATTTAGTTAATGTTAAATTTCAATAAAGTCGTTGTCGTTGTTTTAGTTTAAGTTTAGTTAACGTATCTTGTTAAATTTCAATAAAGTCGTTGTCTTTAGTTTATATACCCCTTTTATACCGGTTCCTGGCTTGAACCGGTGCTAAAGATGGTGGATTTGATTATATACCCCTTTTATACCGGTTCCTGGCTGGAACCGGTGCTAAAGATGGGGGAGGCTTATCTGGTGTTTGCCTTATCTGGGGGTGGCCTCATCAGGGGGGGATTATCTGGAGGCACATTGCTATATATAGCCCCCTCCGGGGAGAGTAGAGAGAGCAGCCTGAGAGGCAACGACCAACAAGGAAAGAGCCTCTCCGGCGAAGTTTCTCGAAGATGTCTTAGATGGCTGGCCGTCTTAGACATCTTCGGAAGCTTCGCCCGAGTAACTCTTCCCGCAAGTCCCGCTCGGAAGCTGCTAGTATACACCCAACAACTAGTAGCTCAGGGTAAGGAGGGATTCCGGGAGCTTTTCGAAGGAAAGAGCCTCTCCGGCGAAGCTTCTCGAAGATGTCTTAGATGGCTGGCCGTCTTAGACATCTTCGGAAGCTTTGCCCGAGTAACTCTTCCCGCAAGTCCCGCTCGAATAATTGCATTTAGTTCAAACGACCAATGTTACTGATACATATCACAACAAACGCTTCACAATATGAGCTCATCAAGGTACATGGATAATAATTAATACATTATGATCGCTTCGACCGTAACCATGGAGTATCTTCAGCATTTAACGCGATGGTTGGATCAATGTTCACTGTGAAGGGCGGAATTTCAGCAAACTTATTATAATCTTCTGACATGTGTGTCTTGTCCTCGACTCCCACAATGGTTCTTTTCCCTGAAAGAACTATGTGACGCTTTGGCTCATCGGATGAGCTCGTTTCCTTATGTTTTCTTTTCTTCGGTCTGGAGGACATGTCCTTCACATAGAAAACCTAGGCCACATCATTGGCTAGGACGAATGGTTCGTCTCTGTAACCAAGATTGTTGAGATCCACTGTTCCGTACAGCTGGTCTACCTTTACCCCTTTTCCATCAAGCTTGAACCATTTGCACCGAAACAAAGGGATCTTAAAAGAAGGTCCATAGTCAAGTTCCCATATCTCCTCTATGTAACCATAATATGTGTCCTTTTCCCCACTGTTAGTGTTTGTTGCATCAATGCGGACACCACTGTTTTGGTTGGTGCTCTTTTTATCTTGGGCGAACGTGTAGAAGGTATTTCCATTTATCTCGTACCCCTGGAAAGTCAGTATAGTCGAAGATGGTGACCCGGCCAACAAGTACAACTGATCTCCAATATCGTTGTTATTAATGAGATGTGTTCGGAGCCAACCGCCGAATGTCTGCATATGTTTATGTGTAATCCAGTCTTCAGACTGCCCCGGATATTCAGAGCGTACAATATTCTTGTGATTAGTGATATACGGGGCCACCAAGGTGGAACTTTGTAGAACTGTGTAGTGTGCTTGAGTGAAAGAAATGCCGTCCCTACATATCATTGATTTCCTTCCTAGCGTGCCTTTTCCACTTAGTCGTCCCTCATGTCGGGATTCAGGAACACCAATCGACTTAAGGTCAGGAATAAAGTCAACACAGAACTCGATGACCTCCTCTGTTCCATAGCCCTTGGAGATGCTTCCTTCTGGCCTAGCACGGTTATGCACATATTTCTTTAAGACCCCCATAAATCTCTCGAAGGGGAACATATTGTGTAGAAAGACAGGACCGAGGATGGTGATACGTCTCCAACGTACCTATAATTTCTGATGTTCCATGCTTGTTTTATGACAATACTTACATGTTTTGCTTGCACTTTATAATGTTTTTATGCATTTTATGGAACTAACCTATTAACGAGATGCCGAAGTGCCAGTTCCTGTTTTCTGCTGTTTTTGGTTCCAGAAAGGCTGTTCGGGCAATATTCTCGGAATTCGACAAAACGGAGACCAAACATCATAATTCACCGAGACCGACCAGGACACTGAAGGGGAGTCGGAGGGGAGGCCTGGGGCCCCCACACCATAGGGTCGCGCGGGCCAGCCCATGGCCGTGCCGGCCTATGTGGAGGGCACCCTGTTGCCCCTCCTGCGCCGCCTCTTCGCCTATATAAGCCCTTTCGACCTAAAAACTCGAGACCTTTTGACGAAACTCCAGGAAGACTCCAGGGGCGCCGCCGCCATCGCGAAACTCCAATTCGGGGGACAGAAGTCTCTGTTCCGGCACCCTGCCGGGACGGGGAAGTGCCCCCGGAAGCCATCTCCATCGACGCCATCGCCTCCATCATGCTCCGTGAGTAGTTCCCCCATGGACTACGGGTTCTAGCTGTAGCTAGTTGGTATCATCTCTCCCATGTACTTCAATACAATGATCTCATGAGCTGCCTTACATGATTGAGATTCATCTGATGTAATCGGTGTTGTGTTTGTTGGGATCCGATGGATTGTTACGTTATGATTGTCTATCTACAAAGTTTATGAAGTTATTGTTGCTGCAATCTTGTTGTGTTTAATGCTTGTCACTAGGGCCCGAGTGGCATGATCTTAGATTTAAGCTCTATACTTATTGCTTAGATTGTATCTACAAGTTGTATGCACATGTCTATGTCCGGAACCAAAGGCCCCAAAGTGACAGAAATTGGGACAACTGGAGGGGAAGGCTTAGATATGAGGATCACATGTTTTCACGGAGTGTTAATGCTTTGCTCCGGTGCTCTATTAAAAGGAGTACCTTAATTTCCAGTAGATTCCCTTGAGGCCCGGCTGCCACCGGCTGGTAGGACAAAAGATGTTGTACAAGTTTCTCATTGCGAGCACGTATGACTATATATGGGAAACATGCCTACATGATTAATAATCTTGATGTTCTGTCTTAATGCTATTTCAATCCTATCAATTGCCCAACTGTAATTTGTTCACCCAACACTTGTTATTGGAGAGTTACCACTAGTGTAGATAGCTGGGAACCTCGGTCCATCTCTCATCATCATATACTCGTTCTACATGTCATTGGAAGTAGTGTCAACTATTTTCCGGTGCCATTGCTCCTGTGTTATTGCTACTGCTGCTGTGTTACTGTTACTATTGCTCTCATACTACTGCTACTTTCACATCACCCCTGTTACTAGTGCTTTTCCAGGTGCAGCTGAATTGACAACTCAGTTGTTAAGGCTTATAAGTATTCTTTACCTCCCCTTGTGTCGAATCAATAAATTTGGGTTTTACTTCCCTCGAAGACCGCCGCGATCCCCTATACTTGTGGGTTATCAAGATCGTTTCGGCGCCGTTGCCGGGGAGGCATAGCTCTACTCATAAGTTCACCTGGGGAGTACACTCCACCTCTCTCTCTGTTTTATTTTATTTTGTTTTGCTTAGTTTACTTTTGTCTAGTTCATTTGTGCTTAGTTTATTTCTGTCTAGTATTACTTTGCTTAGTTTACTTTTGTCTAGTTTGTTTTTGTTTTGTTTTATTTTCCTTATATAACCGAAAATCCATAAAAAATTGAAAAACCGAAAAATTAAAAACTGTTGCTATGGGAGAACCTACAACCTACTTGGAGCTTATAGAATATTATAATAATTATAGAGAATCAAGAGCGGGAAAAGTGATGAGTGCTGTGATAGAAAAATTGAATACAATTGCTAAAATTTTGCTTAAACGCCATGATATAAACTGTTGCTCTCAACAGGACACTAAACATCTTAAATTTCAATGTGGCTTTAGTGAGGAATTTTTAATTAAGAACTATAATCGGAATAGCTATATTCATTTTGGGTTTGAAGAGGTAGAACAATTTGTCATATTTATGGGAGCCTCTGAGATAGAACCCTTCATGGTTAAAAATTATGAAACTTGTGTTGTTTGTAAGGACCTTAAAGATTATGTCTCTTCTATCCTTAATTTTTGCAATGAAAGTTACACTGATAATCCTTATATCATTGATTATAAAGAGAGACTCATTAATGCACAAGAATGCACTCACAATTTGCAGGGACCTGTGGAAGAAGAAATTGATGAACCTGAAAGCTCATTGGATGAAAAAGAAGAGGAGAGTGATGAACAAAAGGAGGAAGAATGGATTAGCTACCCATGCCAACCTTCTAATGAGAGTTATCTCTTACACTATTTGATTGTCCTCCATGCTTACCGAAAGAGGATAAATGTTATGTTCCTGTGGATTCTCTTGAAATATTCCCTATGAGTAAAACTTGTGAGAATAATTATGCTACTGTTATTTATGATAATCCATGCTACTTTGATAAATCTTATGATAATGCTTTGTTTGTGCCTGATGTCGAAATGCATGGTACTAAAGAATTTTGCGTAGGAAATGTTTATGATAAAGCTCTTGATGATGGTTTGATGTCTACGCCCCCCTCCTTTTCCTGTAGACAGTGTTGGGCCTCCAAGAGCAGAGGTTTGTAGAACAGCAGCAAGTTTCCCTTAAGTGGATCACCCAAGGTTTATCGAACTCAGGGAGGAAGAGGTCAAAGATATCCCTCTCATGCAACCCTGCAACCACAAAGCAAGAAGTCTCTTGTGTCCCCAACACACCTAATAGGTGCACTAGTTCGGCGAAGAGATAGTGAAATACAGGTGGTATAAATAAGTATGAGCAGTGGCAACGGCACCAGAAAAGTGCTTTGCCCAGGACAGTAAACACGCAGTAGTAACGCAGCAGTAGTAACGCAGTAAAACAGTAAACAAGCAGCGATAGCAGTATTTAGGAACAAGGCCTAGGGATCATACTTTCACTAGTGGACACTCTCAACTTTGATCACATAACAGAATAGATAAATGCATACTCTACACTCTTGTTGGATGATGAACACTATTGCGTAGGATTACACGAACCCGATTACACGAACCCTCAATGCCGGAGTTAACAAGCTCCACAATTCAATGTTCATATTTAAATAACCTTAGAGTGCATGACAGATCAACACAACTAAACCAAGTACTAACGTAGCATGCACACTGTCACCTTCACGCTATGAAAGGAGGCATAGATCACATCAATACTATCATAGCAATAGTTAACTTCACAATCTACAAGAGATCACGATCATAGCATACGCCAAGTACTAACACGGATGCACACACTGTCACCATTACACCGTGCATGAGGAATAAAACTACTTTAATAACATCACTATAGTAGCACATAGATAAATTGTGATACAAAACACATTGCAATCATAAAGGGATATAAATAAGCACTTCACTATGCCATTCATAACAGTGAATAAGTATTCTGTGAAATATAGCCTAAGAGACCCACACGGTGCACACACTGTCACCTTTACACACGTGGGACAAGGAGTCTCCGGAGATCACATAAGTAAAATTCACTTGACTAGCATAACGACATCTAGATTACAAGCATCATCATATGAATCTCAATCATGTAAGGCAGCTCATGAGATTATTGTATTGAAGTACATAGGAGAGAGATGAACCACATAGCTACCGGTACAGCCCCAAGCCTCGATGGAGAACTACTCCCTCCTCATGGGAGACAGCAGCGTTGATGAAGATGGCGGTGGTGTTGATGGAGAAGCCTTCCGGGGGCACTTCCCCGTCCCGGCGGCGTGCCGGAACAGAGACTCCTGTCCCCCAGATCTTGGCTTCGCGATGGCGGCAGCTCTGGAAGGTTTCTCGTACCGTGGCTTTTTTCGTCTCGAGGTTTTAGGTCCAGGGGCTTTATATAGGCGAAGAGGCGGCGTCAGAAGGTCGAAGGGGCGCCGACACTATAGGGCGGCGCGGCCAGGGCCTGGGCCGCGTCGGCCTATGGTCTGGGTGGCCTGTGGCCCCCCTGGCCTCTCTCGTGTGTTCTGGATGCTTCCGGGGATTCTAAGATCTTCGGCGTTGATTTCGTCCGATTCCGAGAATATTTCTTTACTAGGATTTCTGAAACCAAAAACAGCAGAAAACGGCAACTGGCACTTCGGCATCTTGTTAATAGGTTAGTTCCAGAAAATGCACGAATATGACATAAAGTGTGCATAAAACATGTAGATATCATCAATAATGTGGCATGGAACATAAGAAATTATCGATACGTCGGAGACGTATCAGCATCCCCAAGCTTAGTTTCTGCTCGTCCCGAGCAGGTAAACGATAACAAAGAAAATTTCTGGAGTGACATGCCATCGTAAACTTGATCATATTGTAAACATATGTAATGAATGCAGCGATCAAAACAATGTATATGACATGAGTAAACAAGTGAATCATACAGCAAAGACTTTTCATGAATAGTACTTAAAGACAAGCATCAATAAGTCTTGCATAAGAGTTAACTCATAAAGCAATAATTCATAGTAAAGCATTGAAGCAACACAATGGAAGATTAAGTTTTAGCGGTTGCTTTCAACTTGTAACAAGTATATCTCATGGATAGTTGTCAACATAGAGTAATATAACAAATGCAATATGCAAGTATGTAGGAATCAATGCACAGTTCACACAAGTGTTTGCTTCTTGAGGTGGAGAGAAATAGGTGAACTGACTCAACATAAAAGTAAAAGAATGGTCCTTCAAAGAGGAAAGCATCGATTGCTATATTTGTGCTAGAGCTTTGATTTTGAAAACAAGAAACAATTTTGTCAACGGTAGTAATAAAGCATATGTATCATGTAAATTATATCCTACAAGTTGCAAGCCTCATGCATAGTATACTAATAGTGCCCGCACCTTGTCCTAATTAGCTTGGATTACCGGGATTATCGCAATGCACATGTTTTAACCAAGTGTCACAAAGGGGTACCTCTATGCCGCCTGTACAAAGGTCTAAGGAGAAAGCTCGCATTGGATTTCTCGCTATTGATTATTCTCAACTTAGATATCCATACCGGGACAACATAGACAACAGATAATGGACTCCTCTTTTATGCATAAGCATGTAGCAACAATTAATTTTCTCATATGAGATTGAGGATATATGTCCAAAACTGAAACTTCCACCATGGATCATGGCTTTAGTTAGCGGCCCAATGTTCTTCTCTAACAATATGAATGCTCCAACCATAAGGTGGTAGATCTCTCTTACTTCAGACAAGACGAATATGCATAGCAACTCACATGATATTCAACAAAGAGTAGTTGATGGCGTCCCCAGTGAACATGGTTATCGCACAACGAGCAACTTAATAAGAGATAAAGTGCATAAGTACATATTCAATACCACAATAGTTTTTAGGCTATTTGTCCCATGAGCTATATATTGCAAAGGTAGAGGATAGAAATTTAAAGGTAGCACTCAAGCAATTTACTTTGGAATGGCGGAGAAATACCATATAGTAGGTAGGTATGGTGGACACAAATGGCATAGTGGTTGGCTCAAGTATTTTGGATGCATGAGAAGTAATCCCTCTCGATACAAGGTTTAGGCTAGCAAGGCTATTTGAAACAAACACAAGGATGAAGTGGTGCAGCAAAACTCACATAAAAGACATATTGAAAACATTATAAGACTCTACACCGTCTTCCTTGTTGTTCAAACTCAATACTAGAAATTATTTAGACTTTAGAGAGACCAAATATGCAAACCAAATTTTAGCATGCTCTATGTATTTCTTCATTAATGGGTGCAAAGTATATGATGCAAGAGCTTAAACATGAGCACAACAATTGCCAAGTATCACATTATCCAAGACATTATAGCAATTACTACATGTATCATTTTCCAATTCCAACCATATAACAATTTAACGAAGAAGAAACTTCGCCATGAATACTATGAGTAGAACCTAAGGACATACTTGTCCATATGCAACAGCGGAGCGTGTCTCTCTCCCACACAAATATTTATTCAAACAAAAACAAAAAACAAAAGCACACAGACGCTCCAAGCAAAGTACATAAGATGTGACCGAATAAAAATATAGTTTCAGGGGAGGAACCTGATAATGTTGTCGATGAAGAAGGGGATGCCTTGGGCATCCCCAAGCTTAGATACTTGAGTCTTCTTGAAATATGCAGTGATGAACCACCGGGGCATCCCCAAGCTTAGACTTTTCACTCTTCTTGATCGTAGTATATCATCCTCCTCTCTTGACCCTTGAAAACTTCCTCCACACCAAACTTAGAACAACTCATTAGAGGGTTAGTGCACAATCAAAATATACATGTTCAGAGGTGACATAATCATTCTTAACACTTCTGGACATTGCACAAAGCTACTGAAAGTCAATGGAATCGAAATATCCATCGAACATGACAAAACTGGCAATGCGAAATAAAAGGCAGAATCTGTCAAAAACAGAACAGTTCGTATTGACGAATTTTATTGGGGCACCAGACTTGCTCAAATGAAAATGCTCAAATTGAATGAAAGTTGCGTACATATCTGAGGATTACTCACGTAAATTGGCATAATTTTCTGAGTTACCTACAGAGAATTTTGCCCAGATTCGTGACAGCAAAGAAATCTGTTTCTGCGCAGTAATCCAAATCTAGTATGAACTTTACTATCAACGACTTTACTTGGCACAACAAAACACTAAACTAAGATAAGGAGAGGTTGCTACAGTAGTAAACAACTTCCAAGACACAAATATAAAACAAAGTGCTGTAGCAAAATAACACATGGGTTATCTCCCAAGAAGTTCTTTATTTATAGCCATTAAGATGGGCTCAGTAGTTTTAATGATGCACTCGCAAGAAATAGTAGTTGAAGCAAAAGAGAGCATCAAGAGGCAAATTCAAAACACATTTAAGTCTAACATTCTTCCTATGCAAAGGAATCTTGTAAATAAACAAATTCAAGAAGCATAATGCAACAAGCATAGAAAAACTAGACAAGCTCAACTTCAAGATTTTAAGCATATAGAGAGGTGTTTTAGTAACATGAAAATTTCTACCACCATATTTTCCTCTCTCATAATAACTTTCAGTAGTGTCATGAGAAAACTAAACAATATAACCATCACATAAAGCATTCTTATCATGAGTCTCATGCATAAAATTATTACTCTCCACATAAGCATAATCAATTTTATTAGTACTAGTGGGAGCAAATTCAACAAAGTAGCTATCATTATTATTCTCATCATCAAATATAGGAGGCATATTGTAATCATAATCAAATTCATCCTCCATAACAGGTGGTAACAAAAGACTACTATCATTATAATCATCATAAATAGGAGGCAAAGTATCATCAAAGTAAATTTTCTCCTCAATTCTTGGGGGACTAAAAAGATCAAGCTCATCAAAACCAGCTTCCCCAAGCTTAGAATTTTCCATAGCATTAGCAACAATAGTGTTCAAAGCATTCATATTAATAACATTCCCATTAGTATGCATATAAAGTTCCATGGGTTTTTTAATTCTCTCTTCAAACACATCATGTCCTAATTCAAGATAAAGTTCATAAAGATCTCTCATATTTTTGTTGTTTTCCATTATGCCTAACTAGTGTAAACAAGAAACAAAAAGTTGCAATTGCAGGATCTAAAGGAAATAGCTTCGAGCACAAACACAATGGCGCCAGAAAAGTACTACCTGGAACCGAAGTATGAGAGCCTTTTACCTTTCCTCCCCGGCAACGGCGCCAGAAAATAGCTTGACTGCCTACAACTGGCGCGTGGTTGACGAGGGAGGCAATCCCTGTATTGTAGCTTTTTGTTCCCCGGCAACGGCGCCAGAAAATAGCTTGATGTCTACGCCCCCCTCCTTTTCCTGTAGACAGTGTTGGGCCTCCAAGAGCAGAGGTTTGTAGAACAGCAGCAAGTTTCCCTTAAGTGGATCACCCAAGGTTTATCGAACTCAGGGAGGAAGAGGTCAAAGATATCCCTCTCATGCAACCCTGCAACCACAAAGCAAGAAGTCTCTTGTGTCCCCAACACACCTAATAGGTGCACTAGTTCGGCGAAGAGATAGTGAAATACAGGTGGTATAAATAAGTATGAGCAGTGGCAACGGCACCTTAAAAGTGCTTTGCCCAGGACAAGAACACGCAGAGTAACGCAGCAGTAGTAACGCAAAGAAACAAGAAACAAGCAGCGATAGCAGTATTTAGGAACAAGGCCTAGGGATCATACTTTCACTAGTGGACACTCTCAACTTTGATCACATAACAGAATAGATAAATGCATACTCTACACTCTTGTTGGATGATGAACACTATTGCGTAGGATTACACGAACCCGATTACACGAACCCTCAATGCCGGAGTTAACAAGCTCCACAATTCAATGTTCATATTTAAATAACCTTAGAGTGCATGACAGATCAACACAACTAAACCAAGTACTAACGTAGCATGCACACTGTCACCTTCACGCTATGAAAGGAGGCATAGATCACATCAATACTATCATAGCAATAGTTAACTTCACAATCTACAAGAGATCACGATCATAGCATACGCCAAGTACTAACACGGATGCACACACTGTCACCATTACACCGTGCAGGAGGAATAAAACTACTTTAATAACATCACTAGAGTAGCACATAGATAAATTGTGATACAAAACACATTGCAATCATAAAGGGATATAAATAAGCACTTCACTATGCCATTCATAACAGTGAATAAGTATTCTGTGAAATATAGCCTAAGAGACCCACACGGTGCACACACTGTCACCTTTACACACGTGGGACAAGGAGTCTCCGGAGATCACATAAGTAAAATTCACTTGACTAGCATAACGACATCTAGATTACAAGCATCATCATATGAATCTCAATCATGTAAGGCAGCTCATGAGATTATTGTATTGAAGTACATAGGAGAGAGATGAACTACATAGCTACCAGTACAGCCCCGAGCCTCGATGGAGAACTACTCCCTCCTCATGGGAGACAGCAGCGTTGATGAAGATGGCGGTGGTGTTGATGGAGAAGCCTTCCGGGGGCACTTCCCCGTCCCGGCGGCGTGCCGGAACAGAGACTCCTGTCCCCCAGATCTTGGCTTCACGATGGCGGTGGCTCTGGAAGGTTTCTCGTACCGTGGCTTTTTTCGTCTCGAGGTTTTAGGTCCAGGGGCTTTATATAGGCGAAGAGGCGGCGTCAGAAGGTCGAAGGGGCGCCGACACTATAGGGCGGCGCAGCCAGGGCCTGGGCTGCGCCGGCCTATGGTCTGGGTGGCCTGTGGCCCCCCTCTGGCCTCTCTCGTGTGTTCTGGATGCTTCCGGGGATTCTAAGATCTTCGGCGTTGATTTCGTCCGATTCCGAGAATATTTCTTTACTAGGATTTCTGAAACCAAAAACAGCAGAAAACAGCAACTGGCACTTCGGCATCTTGTTAATAGGTTAGTTCCAGAAAATGCACGAATATGACATAAAGTGTGCATAAAACATGTAGATATCATCAATAATGTGGCATGGAACATAAGAAATTATCGATACGTCGGAGACGTATCATGGTCCTATGTTACTTGATAATATTAATTGTACTAGTAATGAAAATGGGATTGGAGAGTTCTTGACTTTATCTATGAGTCCCATATCTCTTGAGAATGATCAATCATCTTGTTATAGTATTGATAAAAGTGGGTTTGAAAGTTTTAATCCCATTATTTTTGAGCTTGATAAAAATTATGTGTTTATGGATCATGAAAAGCATGCTTTATGTGATAGTTATATTGTTGAGTTTGTTCATGAAGCTACTGAAAATTATTATGAGAGAGGAAAATATGGTTGTAGAAATTTGCATGGTACTAAAACACCTCTCTATATGCTTAAAATTTTGAAGTTACTCTTGTTTCACCTTCTTATGCTTGTCACTTTGTTCTTCATGAATTTATTTGTATACAAGATTCCTATGCATAGGAAGTGGGTTATATTTAAATGTGTTTTTAACTTGCTTTTTGATGCTCTCTTTTGCTTCAACTCTTATTTCTTGCGAGTGCATCATTAAAAACTGCTGAGCCCATCTTAATGGCTATAAAGAAAGTACTTCTTGGGAGATAACCCATGTCTTTATTTTGCTACTGTTTTATTGTGTCTTCGAAGTTGTTACTACTGTAGCAACCTCTCCTTATCTTTATTTTATTGCAATGTTGTGCCAAGTGACGCCTCTAATCGAAGGTTGATACTAGATTTGGATTTCTGCGCAGAAACAGATTTCTATCTGTCACGAATCTGGGCTGTTTTCTCTGTAGGTAACTCAGAAAAATATGCCAATTTACGTGCGTGTTCCTCAGATATGTATGCAACTTTCATTAGTTTTGAGTTTTCTGATTTGAGCAACGGAAGTACCTGTTCAAAATTCGTCTTTACTGGCTGTTCTGTTTTGGCAGATTCTGTCTCTGTTTTTTGCATTGTCTCTTGTGGACTTTAAGCAAGGCTTTCTAGACGTGGAGAGCTGTAGCTAATGTTTTATTGAGTTCTTGCAATGTGTCACTACAGGACCAAGGTGGATTCAAGTTTTTTTGAGTACTAACCCCTCTAATGAAGTTTATGAGAAGTTTGGTGTGAAGGAAGTTTTCAAGGGTCAAGAGCGGAGGATGATATATGATCAAGAAGAGTGAAAAGTCTAAGCTTGGGGATGCCCCCGTGGTTCATCCCTGCATATTTCAAGAAGACTCAATCGTCTAAACTTGGGGATGCCCAAGGCATCCCCTTCTTCATCAACTTATCAGGTTTCTTCTATTGAAACTATATTTTTATTCGGTCACATCTTATGTGCTTTACTTGGAGCGTCTGTGTGTTTTTATTTTTGTTTATGTTTGAATAAATCCAGATCCTAGCAATCCTTGTGTGGGAGAGATACACGCTCCGCTTTTTCATATGAACACTTGTTCTTCGTTTTACTTTTAATGTTCAATGATAAAAGTTGGAAGCTACATCACTTATGGTTATTTGGTTGGAAACAGAAAATGCCTCATATTCTCTTGAATAATTTGACACTTGGCAATTGTTTTGAGCTCTCAAGTAGATCATGATTAAGTTTTTTTTCATGTAGTTTAAACCTATTAGTGGAGAACTACTGTAGAGCTTGTTGAAACTGGTTTGCATGATTGGTCTCTCTAAGGTCTAGATATTTTTTGGTAAAAGTGTTTGAGCAACAAGGAAGACAGTGTAGAGTTTTATAATGCTTGCAATATGTTCTTATGTAAGTTTTGCTGTACCGGTTCATACTTGTGTTTGCTTCAAACAACCTTGCTAGCCAAAGCCTTGTACTGAGAGGGAATGCTTCTCGTGCATCCAAAACCTTGAGCCAACCACTATGCCATTTGTGTCCACCATACCTACCTACTACATGGTATTTCTCCGCCATTCCAAAGTAAATTGCTTGAGTGCTACCTTTAAACAATTCAAAATTTATCACCTCTGATTTGTGTCAATGTTTAATAGCTCATGAGGAAGTATGTGGTGTTTTATCTTTCGATCTTGTCATTTACTTTTGACAGACTTTCACAATGGACTAGTGGCTTCATCCGCTTATCCAATAATTTTGCAAAAAGAGCTGGCAATGGGATTCCCAGTCCCAAATTAATTAACAAAAATAGACACTCCTCCATGGTATGTGATTGTTGGACGGCACCCGAAGGATTCGGTTAGCCATGGCTTGAGAAAGCAAAGGTGGGGAGGAGTGTCATCATAATAAAACTAAAATAAAAAGGCACTCCTTCATGGTATGAGATTGTTGGCAGGCACCCGAGGATTCGGTTAGCCATGGTTTGTGAAAGAAAGGTTGGAAGGAGTGCCACACAAAAATAAAAATAAAATGGGAGCCGCTCTTTGAAGGTTTGTCTGGCAAGGGGGTTAGAGTGCCCACTACCATTCGTTGACAACAACAAACACCTCTCAAAACTTTACTTTTATGCTCTCTTTATGTTTTCAAAACCAAAGCTCTAGCACAAATATAGCAATCAATGCTTCCCTCTGCAAAGGGCCATTCTTTTACTTTATGTTGAGTCAGTTTACCTACTTTCTTCCATCTTAGAAGCAAACACTTGTGTTAACTGTGCATTGATTCTTACATACTTGCATATTTGCATTCATCATATTACTTTATGTTGACAATTATCCATAAGATATGCATGTTGAAAGTTGAAAGCAACTGCTGAAACTTAAATCTTCCTCTGTGTTGCTTCAATGCCTTTACTTTGAATTTATTGCTTTATGAGTTAACTCTTATGCAAGACTTTTTGATGCTTGTCTTGAAAGTACTATTCATGAAAAGTTTTGCTATATGTTATCTATTTGTTAGCAACTATAGATCATTGCCTTGAGTCACTGCATTCATCTCATATGCTTTATAATGGTGTGATCAAGGTTATGTAAGTAGCATGTCACTACAGAAATTACTCTTTTTATTGTTTACCTACTCGAGGGCGAGCAGGAACTAAGCTTGGGGATGCTGATACGTCTCCAACATAATTATTAATTTCTGATGTTCCATGCTTGTTTTATGACAACTAGATGACCCGTTGCGCTATCGCGCAATGACAAAGGCTAACCATAGGGTTTCTCTTATTTTAGTACCGAATTACCGCGTTGTGCTATTGCACGAATAGAATAATTCAATAAGAATTTGAACCATAATTTTTGGCTTATTTTAATATCAGAGGCTTGGAGCGGAGCTGTACTCTTCTTGCCGATGTCATCACCGTAGTGGTAAAGGGAGGGCATTCGGGTTGGGTGGCCATCCAGGTGAGCTACAACATCATCCGAGGTTGGAGTAGAGCTTTTGGATCGAGTAGAATAGTATCCAACGGGGCATCCCATGGTGAGGTATAATAGTATGTTGTGTATTTCGTTGGAGGAAACGCCCTCGACGGCCCTTGTACTTTCATTTGGGTAGTGCTCTCGATATCGCTTCCACTTTCCTTTGGGCAATCCAATTGCTATGACTGAAAAGTGGTTGCGATTTCTTATTTCGTTTTACTTGCACATTTGAGTTTCCAAAACATGTGAAGAAAATTATGGACATGGATATGTTGTATCTTTGAATCTACACTACTTTCTCCGAAAGTATCACCATATGTGACATGTGCTAAAAAAGACCCGTTGCGCTGTCGCGCAATGCCAGAATCAAGGCAGGATTTAAACTATAACATTTATCTTTGTGTGCACTCATTGTGAGCAGGAAGACAAAATTTTTGGTTTGAAATTTTGAGCCGCTTAACCGATACCATGGGAAACAGAAACTATTAGAAATTTTTGCCCCTCGTAAATAATTTCCACCGCACCGTTTGCAAAGTCGAAAGCAAGACGCCAACCTGCGCCTCGGCCAAAGCAAAACAAAAGTGCGACTTTCATCATATATCCATGTGTCTAAAATATGAAAACATATACATGATACACTTGGAACACGAGCAGGCGACGAAATTAGTCTTGTCGAGACAAAATTGCATATTTGATAGAACAAAGGGAGCACAACATAGCATAAATATACCATCGATCTTGAATATCGATGCAGCAAAATATCTCTACTGACCCGCATCGCCACTGGCGTGAATCCCGAATCCAAGCCGGAATTGAAACCATGCGTCAGTAAGTGAATACATGGTAATGATTAGCAAGAAATAAAACACATAGGCACCGATAGTAAATTGACAGCCTGTATGGGGACCGTAGTTCTTCTTTTTTCCTGACGATTACATTACATGTATGCTGCATTGTTTGAGAGCTTCTGCTTGGTCAAATTGAGACAATGCATTAAGACAAGATAATAGGAGACGTTAACAAATAATTCTCACAATTTGAAGTTCTATAGATCTTAAAAAACAAACCACTGCACTCAAAGGAACTGCAATATTCTACTAAAAGCCAGCATAAACCTGAATGTAAAGAACAAAGTTATAGCGATAGAAACCATTCAGAAAGAGCAAATGGAGAAGGTATCATGGGCATATGAGTTATAGAGATATCAGAGCATAAGCAACCATATCTTTGAATTTCTTAGAGATCACTTTAGACCAAATCTCTTCTACATACAAGTAACTACGTAACCTAAGTACCCTAGTTAGTAAATAAATGTAGAAAAAAGCACTGAAATTACATGTGAGCTGGTTGGAACCACATGGTTCTATGTTTCATAACGCTCCAAGATTCTTAACCTGTTTTTTTATTTACATTCTTTGCAAGTTCATCCAGCTTTAGCATACTCTTAAGTTGTATTCTCACTGTCAGCTTAGCAACTTCTTCTTTTGGATGTTCAACAACAACAGAGCATACCTTGATATATGATAATAAAATTTTCAATGGTGATCCAATGCAATCATAACATATTCACTGGTTCGAAGCTACAATCAAACAACAGAGATGAGGCATGTATCTAGTGATGAAAGAAAACATGACCTTTTTCTAGTCCCTGATGTATGGCAGTACCACTTTTCGATCATTAGGCTAAGATGGGCTAGTCTCCAACATGTGCAGAAGACAAACAAAGTAGCACTACCAGTGGCACTTTAGTTGGGTTTGGGTACCACCGCAATGTGACACAAATACATTCCTATTAATAAACTAAGGTAGTAGATGATTCTTTCCCTAAAAAAGAACTCACCTAGAGCGTAGGACCTGCCATGATGATGCCTTCAATATCACCTTCAGCAGTGATTCTCCATCGCCCAGCATGAACCAAGCGTCATACCTGATTTACATATATCCCTGATTTATGACTTCATATACGGAGTATTAGATATCCTGTCAACCCAAAGCAACAATAAAACATAGATCAGGTTTTATAGAAGAAGTAACATCAGCCAATGAAATGATTTATTCAAGAAAACGCAAAGAAACAATGTACATCAGCAAAGAATGATTTAACTAATTACAAAAAAATACAAACTACAACTCAAACGGAGAGGAAAGATTCCAATCAGAGAAGCACAACAGGAAAACCAATCGATGTGAAAACAAGATGATGCCTATGGTTTCAAACTTAACTACTAATGCCAAGCCAAAGCTATAGCTTTCGGAACATATTACTAACTCATGCTACTCACACAGTATTTTGTATCTTCAAAACTATTTTCACGCTGAAGCTCTCAGAAAATATGTCAACATTCATGCATCAGTGCATTAAAACAAACTGCAATGCCTACATCAATCATGGCACTAAAATTAATCAACTATTTAGTTCACGAAAAGAGGATTAACTCTATAGGAGGAACCTTGGCACTGAAAATATGTAAGATTTTTGCTAAAACTTCCATAAATTCAAGAAAAGATGATCAACTCCACAGGAGCAATTTATCTTCACTATAGTGGATCAATTTGGTTCATATAGGTTCTCAGCTACATGTATTATTTCATAATCCTAACACAACAGATAAATGTGAAGACAGGCCCTTATCCCAAATCATTCCAGAATAGGCACATCTAGTATGCTGAAAAATTCGTAAAACAAACATGAGTAACCCAAGAAAATCCATCAATTCAATGCCAATCACTAATTAGTTATATGTACCACCAATACAATAGAAACTGGTATACATCATATAGATTAAAATTAATACACATAAATGCATTTTCAGTCACTGCAGGGAAGGCAAGATGACAAGAGACTGGATATCAACATAAGCAAGGAAAAGCAGACCTCGGATTCTTACTAAGGTATTTCGTTTTTTAAATAATCAGTTCCACCAACATAAACAACAAAAAGGAGATCAAGCCAAACCAAGCTACATATCGCTTTTACCACAAAAACAAGGACAGAACAAGCACCATCAGTTCTGACCAGGACCAAAAGAGTCAAGCACCAAAAACATATGGCTTGTCAACTACGGCACTTCTCTGCAACAAAAAATTGCAGACCCATCAAGCACAATTAAAATGAATATTCATCAGCCATGATCAACTCAGGTCTTACCCCCACACAAAAGCATGCCCTCTTCGATCTAGCATGTTCTCATCATCAAAAGAAGAGTCATCCCCCGGTTCACACATATTTTGACCTTCACCTAGTCACAAGAATAACTTTCTAAACTCAGTTTACATTCTATATTCTTCAGAGCCAGATTCATTAATCAGTCCATCAGAACTAAAAAAACAACTTCTACATGCATGCGTCACACTTGATAAAGGCAAGAACAAATAAATGAGTGCTATATCAAAGGAAAGCACCGTCAACTCTACAGGTTGTAATGGGGCTATATGTGTGCTTAACTATGACAACTGACTATGGCTCGTTCTTGCGGTGACTGAAATTAGTTATTATGCCCTGATGCCAAAGCTAATCCAATGATAGTTAACATTACACTCAGTTTTTGGGTACCAAAAACTAAGTGTAATGCTAATTATAAATGGTATATAGCTTTAACTGCACAAAGGAAGTAATGTGAACCAATTAGATGAAGGCACTACTGCTAGCATTGCACAGGCCTACCTAATCACAGTTTTCTACTGCCTAAACTCATTTATATTTACTAAAGGCTGCACAGTCCAAAATCTTAATTCCAATTCAATAGATGTGTACAATGCTACATAATCTACACACGCCCATGGATAGAATATTTCTTCCGAAAGCTGCATCTAGGTTTTATACCTCATCCTTGTCTAGTACAGGAGTGTAGGTAGTAATCAGGGGATGCCAAAATAGCTTCTCTTGTTCAAGTATCTAACTGCTTTCGTCTGCAGGAAAAATATAGTAGATAGTTAGTAACATATGAATAACAAATAAAACACTATCACAATCTAAGATCTGATATTACCAGAGGGAGCTTGTGCAAGTCCAAGAAGAAAACCGGGCAGCCTGGATTTCAGTACCGATCTGCAGCAACCTTCTAATATTCCTAGAGAAGGAATAATTAGGACTTGGGAGCTGAAGTATAATATAAAGATAATAACTGTAATATCTTCTGAGTAAAGTGTTAAACTAACTCCCCTTGATTCATTAGATATTGGCATGCTTCTAGGTTAAACAAGTACATGGCAATACCTTATTTGTCTTTCACATACTTATACAAGTGAAGCTAAAAACTATTACACATGAATAAGGCAAAAATATTGCACAACTTATGACACCATGTATGCTAGAAATTCATGGATCTACATAATGTAACCCCAATAAATTGTATCTGCATGGATAAAATGCATAGAGATTGCCGGAAAATAATTTATATAAAAGAATCTCTTCTCCAATTCCAATGCCAAACACAACGATGCTACATACCTAATCCCACAATCTTTTTTACTTCGGTTCTTCCAAACTGTAACATAACAAGTTATGAGAGCCAAACCGCACTACTCCTATTTCTTTGAAAAAATAAACTACTCGTAAATTGACACATGTTCTCGTCACTGGTTCTTACCATCAGTTATTTCTTCCTTCACCAGGAGCTACATGCTAAAATGAAAGGCTCAAAAGGTTGAACAAAAGATGGTAAAAACATACGTGAAATCCTCATGGTCAACACCTAGTATTAGATCACCAGCGTACTGAATCGGCAAGATGACCGTCACTGCTCAAATGCACCCTCGGGAATGTGCCAGCGTCCACGCCGATATTCAGTTGAGGAGCGCAGACAGCAGGGTTGACAAGACGTCTGTACCAAGCCTGCAAGAGCAACAACACCACCTAGTATTAGACTCACCAGCGGACTGAATCGCCAAGATCATCGTCACTGCTCAAATACACCACTGCTCAAATACACGCTTGAGAATGCACCTCACATAAATAATTGTACACCCATTATGTGCAAAAGTCAAATGAACATTCATCAATCATATTCAATTCAGATCTGACCTCACATAAAAGAATGCCCTCTTCATGAGACCATGCACCTTTGTTGTCTTCCGTGCTCAAATAATTATGCCATTCACAGCAAATCGAAATCTTTGGTAATCAAATTATTACCCAAGATTCCCTATTTCAAACCATGTCACCTGGCATCCAAATAGCAGCCATATTCAGCCTAGGAACACTGTCAGCAGTCTCATGTTTGAGGCAACACAAATAAGCCTACAAAGTAAGAAACAAAATAATAAAATATCGAAAAGAGAGGAATACCAGTATTAGCAGCGCCGTCAAGAGATCGAGAGCTTAAAGGAGAACACAACTTAGTTGATGTGGTAACCAACCTAGAACAGCAACATTCCACACTGGACTCCGTCTGGTCCTTCTGCCGAGGCCGCGCCGCCTCCCACACCAGGGCCACCCTCACATCCAATTTCTGCAGGTAGAAAACTTCGCCTCAGTACTAACATTGCTTAAAATTTTGAATCAGTAAACGATACAAATCTTCAACAAACCATGCAAGCTGAAAGCAAATAATCTAGTACCTCGACCATTCGCTTCTAATAATTGTCACAAATACATGACTGTGCTTATAATTCAGGTCTCAGATGACCTAATAACCCTCAGATTTTCCAAGAGGGGTGCCGCCTGCTATCAAAACATGCTAGACTGTGTCATCAAATAAAAGAGTAAGCTCCGGCAAGAACAGAATGGTATGTACTGTTGTGATTTTCTTAGGATCATCATATCCTTTACACTGTAGTAATTTCATGGAGAAAATATAAGAGGTTTTACCTTGGCGAGTCCAAAGAAGTTGATGTGTAGCAATTTGGATGAGGCCTCTCGGTGACAGGTGAGAGCTCTTCAAGTGAGGTAGCGACTTTGCTCTTGCTCACCAGTCACCACTTGCAACTTCGACAGGCCATGTCAAGCATAACCTGCATCCAGAAAAGGTGACAAATCAAATTTCATCTAGCTGTATAAAATGGCCCTCATCATTTTAGCAACTAAAACCAGACAGTGCAAGCCCTAAGCAAAATCAAATGAGAAGATCAACCTGTATAAGGGCATGCAAAGTTATTATCTTATATATCTCTGACGGTGGAACTGGACGGCAAAAATTCATTTAGGCGATAGGACAACCCATTAGGAAATTATATATAGAAAAAATATGATATACATTCTAAAGTAAAAAAGAATACGCTTAAGGAAAAGCCAACATCTGCTGAGGTAATCATAGCTATCAATGAAACCAGGGATATTGTAAAAAGGAATGTCCATTCCTAATATCAGTCGCATTTTTAAGCCTTGAGGTCATCATGTAACCACACACATCCCCATCTCTGAATAATCTAGAGAATAACACTATTGTGAATCCTCTGTTACATAAAATTATTATTAATCTAACAAGGGTGAAAAAGGAAGATATAATCCATCATATTCGCAGTAATTTGTGATCTTTCTAGTCCTTTTTTTTTTGTACACCAGACTCATATTCCCTTATACCTAACAGAAACGAGCTTAAGGAGAAATCAAAACAGACCACTGCCGAAATCCCCACAAACTATAAACTGCAATAGGCTATCTGTACAAAATACGCCGTTCTGAGCGGGCAGGTTGTACATGGGAAGCTCCCCGCCGTGAGAGGAAGAGATTGCTATGATTTTCTATGTACCCATGCGTGGCTGAGCAAATCCACCATCATGGCCATGCGAAAAATGAATTAAAGTACGAGGAAGAACGAGAATAAAGAGCTCACATGGGGAAGTAATATTTACGAGCGACGAGATGCTGATGTGCTCCGGCGAGCGGCGGCATGGCCGGCGCGCTCGTCGCTGCTCCTCCACCACCGTCCCAGCGCCGCCCCTCGCTGCTCCTACACCTCCGGCTGGCCGTCACCCCCGGTCGTCGCCGGAGCGGATCCGCCCCGCGCTGGCCCGTCTTCGGCCGCGCCGACGCCTCCGGGGCCGCCACCGCCGCAGATCCGCCCCGCGCGAGCCCGTCGCCTCTGGTCGTCGCCGGAGCAGATCCACCCCGCGCCAACCCGTCTCCGGCCGTGCCCGGCGCCTCAGTCGCCGCCGCCGTCGCTCGGGCTGGCTGCTCCTTGTCTGGCCGGTTCCTCCAGACGCGCCGCCGCGCGAGAAGGAGGAAGGCCGCAGATTGGATGAGAGGAAGAGGAGCAGGGATTGGGGGACGGGAGGAGGAGATTCGTCCACCGCCAACCCGTGCTCTGTTGCGCACCGGCCTCACGCGGGGCTGGAGCAGATGTGAGATCTGATGGGTGAGAAGGAGATCGCCATTGGGGAGGAGAGGGGCGGGGAGGATTGGGGGTCGTCCATGGCTCCACGCCGATCTAGGTTTTCACCGTCTCCCGCGGTAGGAGACGGAAGGCGACGCGAATGAGCACCTAGGCTGCCTCTGATGGCCGGGTCCCAAACGAAGCTGGCCCCAGCCGTCATGGGCTCGGTGGGACACAGAAGAAGTGAGAAAAAAAATTACCGATCGGACGGCTGTAGTGAAAAGCGGGATTGGCGCTGGTGGAATGGACGACCCAGATCAATGTGCCCCTCTCAGATGGCCTGGTTGGCCGGGTCATCTAGGAGCTTTTATAGGAGAAATACTTACATGTTTTGCTTGCACTTTATAATGTTTTTATGCATTTTATGGAACTAACCTATTAACGAGATGCCGAAGTGCCAGTTCCCGTTTTCTGCTGTTTTTGGTTCCAGAAAGGCTGTTCGGGCAATATTCTCGGAATTCGACGAAATGGAGACCAAACATCATAATTCACCGAGACGGACCAGGACACCGAAGGGGAGTCAGAGGGGAGGCCTGGGGCCCCCACACCGTAGGGCCGCGCGGGCCAGCCCCTGGCCGCGCCGGCCTATGGGGAGGGCACCCTGTTGCCCCTCTTGCGCCGCCTCTTCGCCTATATAAGCTCTTTCGACCTAAAAACTCGAGACCTTTTGACGAAACTCCAGAAAGACTCTAGGGGCGCCACCGCCATCGCGAAACTCCAATTCGGGGGACAGAAGTCTCTGTTCCGGCACCCTGCCGGGACGGGGAAGTGCCCCCGGAAGCCATCTCCATCGACGCCATCGCCTCCATCATGCTCCGTGAGTAGTTCCCCCATGGACTACGGGTTCTAGCTGTAGCTAGTTGGTATCATCTCTCCCATGTACTTCAATACAATGATCTCATGAGCTGCCTTACATGATTGAGATTCATCTGATGTAATCGGTGTTGTGTTTGTTGGGATCCGATGGATTGTTACGTTATGATTGTCTATCTACAAAGTTTATGAAGTTATTGTTGCTGCAATCTTGTTGTGTTTAATGCTTGTCACTAGGGCCCGAGTGGCATGATCTTAGATTTAAGCTCTATACTTATTGCTTAGATTGTATCTACAAGTTGTATGCACATGTCTATGTCCGGAACCAAAGGCCCCAAAGTGACAGAAATTGGGACAACTGGAGGGGAAGACTTAGATATGAGGATCACATGTTTTCACGGAGTGTTAATGCTTTGCTCCGGTGCTCTATTAAAAGGAGTACCTTAATTTCCAGTAGATTCCCTTGAGGCCCGGCTGCCACCGGCTGGTAGGACAAAAGATGTTGTACAAGTTTCTCATTGCGAGCACGTATGACTATATATGGGAAACATGCCTACATGATTAATAATCTTGATGTTCTGTCTTAATGCTATTTCAATCCTATCAAATGCCCAACTGTAATTTGTTCACCCAACACTTGTTATTGGAGAGTTACCACTAGTGTAGATAGCTGGGAACCCCGGTCCATCTCTCATCATCATATACTCGTTCTACATGTCATTGGAAGTAGTGTCAACTATTTTCCGGTGCCATTGCTCCTGTGTTATTGCTACTGCTACTGTGTTACTGTTACTATTGCTCTCATACTACTGCTACTTTCACATCACCCCTGTTACTAGTGCTTTTCCAGGTGCAGCTGAATTGACAACTCAGTTGTTAAGGCTTATAAGTATTCTTTACCTCCCCTTGTGTCGAATCAATAAATTTGGGTTTTACTTCCCACGAAGACCGCCGCGATCCCCTATACTTGTGGGTTATCAGATGGCAATCTCTTCGACAAGGTGAACCAGGAGATGTGTCATAATATTGAAGAAAGATGGTGGAAACACCAACTCAAAGCTAACAAGACATTGCACCACATCCTTCTGTAACCTTGGAAGACTAGATATTGCATTAAGGAATGCACATAGCTTCACAATGGGTATTCGAACATTTTCCGGCAGAAGCCCCCTTAGTGCAACCGGAAGCAGCTGCGTCACAATAATGTGGCAGTCATGCGACTTCAGGTTTTGGAATTTTTTCTCCGCCATATTTATAATTCCCTTTATATTTGATGAGAATCCAGACGGCACCTTGATACTGTAAAGGACTTCAAAAAAGATTTCCTTCTCTGCTTTGGTAAGAGCGTAGCTGCCAGGACTTAAGCGACTCCCCGCATCCTTGTAATTCTGTTATTGCTTGTTCTTTGGGACTTTCATATGATACTGGTCCTCCCTTGCTTCTGGTGTATCTTTTGTCTGCCCATACACGCCTAAGAAGCCTAGCAGGTTCACACAAAGATTCTTCGTCACATGCATCACGTCGATTGAAGAGCGGACCTCTAGGACTTTCCAATAGGGTAGATCCCAAAATATAGATTTTTTCTTCCACATGGGTGCGTGTCCGGTAATGACGTCTTTCGGAACAGATTGGCCGCCAGGACCCTTTCCAAATATTAATTTTATGTCCTTGACCATATCAAGTAAAGCATCACCGGTACGGAGTTTCAGGCTTCTCCCAGTGATCTGCCTCACCTCCGAAATGATTGCCTTTCTTTCTGATGGGGTGCCTCTTTGGAAGAAATCGACGATGCCCCAGGTACACAACCTTCTTACATTTATTCAAATAAGCACCTTCGGTCTCATCTAAGCAGTGCGTGCATGCATTGTATCCCTTGTTTGTCTGTCCTGAAAGGTTACTAAGAGTAGGACAATCATTGATGGTCACGAAAAGCAACGCTCGTAGGTTAAATGACTCCTGTTTGTACTCATCCCATGCATGTACACCTGGTTTGCTCAACAACTGTAAGAGTTCTTCAAATAATGGCTGTAGGTACACATCAATGTCGTTGCCGGGTTGCTTTGGGCCTTGGATGAGCACTGACATCATAATGAACTTCCGCTTCATGCACAACCAAGGCGGAAGGTTATAGATACATAGAGTTACAGTCCAGGTGCTATGACTGCAGCTCTGCTCCCCAAAAGGATTCATTCCATCTGTACTTAGACCAAACCTTAAGTTCCTCGCGTCATCTGCAAAGTCCGGGAACTCTCTATCGATTTTCCTCCACTGCGACCCATCAGCGGGGTGTCTCAGCATCTCGTCTTTCTTACGGTCTTCTTTGTGCCATCGCAACAACCTGGCATGCTCTTTATTTCTGAACAGACGTTTCAACCGTGGTATTATAGGAGCATACCACATAACCTTGGCAGGAACACTCTTCCTAGGGGGCTCACCCTCAACATCACCAGGGTCATCTCGCCTGATCTTATACCGTAGTGCAGTGCATACCGGGCATTTTTCCAAATTTTCGCACTCAGTGCGGTAGAGGATGCAGTCATTAATGCATGCATGTATCTTCAGCACCTCCAATCCTAGAGGGCAGAGAACCTTCTTTGCTTCGTACGTACTGTCAGGTAATTCGTTATCCTTTGGAAACCTCCTCTTCATTATTTTCAGTAACTTCTCAAATGGCTTGTCACATATACCAGCCTCTGCCTTCCATTGCAGCAATTCCAGTGTGGCACCGAGCTTTGTGTTGCCATCTTCGTAATTTATTGGGTATAACTTCTTTTTGTGATCATCTAACATGGCCTTTAACTTTCGCTTCTCGATTTCAGTTTCTGCATCTCTGTGTGCATCAGCGATGGCCCGACGAAGATCATCATCAACGGGCTCATCTGATGCCTCTTCATCTTGATCACCTCCTCCTGCCTCTTCATCTTCATCATGCCCTGTTGCAGTATCACCATAGTTAGGGTACATATCATCATCCTCTTCTTCTTCGTCGTCGTCTTCCATCATAACCCCTCTTTCTCCATGCTTGGTCCAACAATTATAGCTGGGCATGAAACCTTTCCAAAGCAGGTGGGAGTGAATGACTTGCCATTCAGGGTATTGCTTTAAGTTCCGGCAATCAACACATGGACAACACATATAACCATCCGCCTGTGGGTTTTCCTCAGCCAGACGGAAAAATTCTTTCAGGCCCGAAGTGAACTCGGGCAGACGCCGGTCAACGTACATCCATTGTCGCCGGTTCATCTACATCAAATAATTAAGTTTATCAAAAAACCATTACAAAACATCATAATATATATATATATATATATATATATATATATATATATATATATATATATATAGTGGATATTAGCACCGTACAAATGAAAGGGTAAAGTTGTTTAACCTTGATCGAGGAGGGAAAGAAAGAGGAGAAAGCTTAAGTGTCGCTCCGGCACCTCATTCTTTCAGACATTTCATCGAGCACCTTCTGTGCATGCCAAAGAAATGCAAGGTAGCACTCAACACACACACCTTTCTCCTAGAAAAAATGAAGTGAGTTGGCTGGTTGGAGGTGAGCTAAGCTGAAATAGGGCTGGGGACCTTTTGCACCGGTTCGTGTTACGAACCGGTGCAAATGAGCTATCTTTTGCACCGGTTCGTAACAGGTTCCTCGACTGACACGTGCCTGGCGATGAACCTTTTGCACCGGTTTGTGTTACGAACCGGTGCAAGAGATAGCTCATTTGCACCGGTTCGTAACACGAACCGGTGCAAAAGGTCCCTCAGCCGTCTGCGCACCACGAACCGGTGCTAATGACCCCTTTTAGCACCGGTCCGTGCCAAATCCGGTGCAAAAGCCATTTGGGGCAAAAAACCAAAGCCCTTGTTTCTACTAGTGAGCAGTGGTGGCGGCGAAAACCACCAGCTTGCCGTGATCGGCTCCACGCGTCCCAAAGCAGAAGCAGTGGCTAGAGAAGAGTGGTAGTTTCGTTGGTGGCTACAACTAGGTTTGTTCTTTCTACTTCTTCTCTTTTCCTTTGGCCCATCGTAACTGTGATGGTTTCAGCTGGGATTGTTGATCGGGAAGCAAGGCAGGCCAAGTTTCTACGAATCGATCTGTCCGGCCATTTTGTTGGAGTCGGCCGAGAGGTCTCTAGCGATAGGTTCAGGTTTTGTTTGACGCAAATTGTTGTTCTCTTTATTTTCTGATGTTTTTCAGTACCTTTGGTTAAGGTAGGATGGACTGAACACAGAACAACGTGATAACGAATGGTTCATCTAGCAGTTAAAACTGATGGAAATAGTTGGTAGGCTACTCAGTAGAAGAATTATAGAAGTAATAGAACTGAGCTTTAAATAGTAATTCAACACCTCTATTGCAACTATCTACACTTTAAATAGTTGTTTGCTATGTTTTATTGACCTCTGAAAATAGATCAAGTAGCAGTGGAGGTTAGTGCCCAGCAGCGTAGGTAGATGCCCATCAAGCATGAAAGTTAAGAGATGATCATACCGCCATGATAATGAATACGATATGCACTCTCCTTCTCTGTTCTCTCCTACTACTGCTTATTTTGGATTGTATATAACATTGATGGTTACATGAAGAACTACACGCATTTTCTTGATTTGTTGTACTTAGATGTAATTATGTTTTAAACATTCTAGATTCATAATGCAAGGTCAACTTTTGCAACTTTTATAACCGGCACCAAATATTAAGCAAATACAATTATGTTATGTTTTATCAAATCGTCTTTATTGTTGGGTTTGATTATTCTTGTATTTGGATCTGATCATTTAGTTGAGTTAACATGTACATTAATTTTTGTGCTGCTTGTCGAGTTGAAGGAAGCAACCAAATTCTTTGGGTACTATAGATTGATGTAACAATAAGTGGCAGAGCCACGGTTTGGTATATCTAATTTGCTAGATGGGGATTTTTCTTGCTATATTGTGCTACTAGCTGTCCAAGTTGGTTTGGAAGTGTAACTATAATACTATATCCTTGCTGGGTTTTCAGTCATTCTAGGTGTCCTTGCATTGCTTTACTACTTTGGTATCGTTTGTTACATTGTGCTCTCTTGATTTCTTGGCCACGATCAGCACTATTGCTAGCCAATTTCTAATTCATATTCTGCATATTTAATGCTATACACGATATCAATATTTAACTGTTTTATTTGATTGACATTTGCTTCTGCTATAAGAATAAGTAATACCATTGCTGATGAAAGGACATGGTTATTTTCATGACTAAGTAAAGACTGTACCTGGTTCTACTGAAGTGCTATCATTATTTGTAATGTCATTGAAAGGATCTAGCAGTCAAACAAACAACCTTTCTGACGATACATAAGGAAACATTACTTGACTACAGAGGTTACATATACTGTAATTTCTTTGGTTTAAAGGAAAATTCTGCCATTTTTTGCGGGTAAAGGAAAATTCTAAATTTAACATTGCGATACCTTAGCGGTCTGTTCAAAATAAATTAGTGAACATTCTATTTCTTATTAATCGTTCAAGGTTGTATCTATTCTAAGAAACATGAGAAATGAAGCCAGGTTTTGCATGTCACTACGTGACTTAGCAGAATCCAAGTTTTTCATAAGAGAGGGGGAGGGGGAGGGGAGGGAATAGGAGAGGGAGAAAGAGAGACTGGTGGAAGTTTTGACAAAGTTGTAGAAAACATCGGCACATAACCACAAGTGCCATAGAGACAAGTGGTAAGTACGTAACAAGTTGTTAGAGTAAGAAGACTACGGAGTACAGTGGTGATTTTTTTTGGCGAGTGAAAATAGCAATACTACTAGAGTAAGATGATTACAAAACATATTGACGGTGACAAAGAAAAAATTCTGAATCCGTAGCAACGCACGGGAATTCAACTAGTCTAAGCATAATAGTAGTATTCGAACGTGGATTTGACCCTTACCGAGCACCTCCTATCTTTTAGGTTTGGCTTGGTTTATGGTAGGCTATGGTGTAGTCACTTGTGTTCGATCTTTGTGCAACATACTATACCGAGAAAGGTTTATCAGCTTATGACATTTTTTTTTCTTAAAAAATGGTCTATTCCAAAATTGATTCCATGTGTTTGGATGTGTATCATGTAACGTTGTCATTTTTTTAATATTCATTGACTTAACTAGACTAACAATGGATTCCAAAAGTAAATGAAATACCACTATTTCATCAGGACAAACACTCATGAATAAAATACTAACGCAACCATTTGGTTTCTGCTTCTGAGGTGAGACATGAAAATTACCTCTTCTTTTTTGTCAACTTTGGGTTTAGTCACCATGATCTTAATTTCTTACAATTGAATGCATTGCTTCTTAATCACCTTGAGTAGGATTTAGGGGATATGTGAGGCATCATAAACTTGGATTTTCTTCTCCGAAAAGTATCGTGCAAGAGAGCTGCACTAGAGAGAGAGACAGATTCAAGATTAGCCAACAACCAAATGACAATTTGTACAAAATCATATCTAAGCACATAAAACTAATAGTCGAGTATACAATTACCATACAAAAACAAAATAACACAGAAGGTAAGCCCTACAAAAATCAGAACACACGCAATTTTCAAATCTCAATGGACAAAACATCTACTATAACCCACAAATAGTTACCACCGCTAAAAATTACCATCAATCATCCCCCACTATATGGCGCGGCGTGCCGTCGCGCCTATCATTGCTAGTATCTTTGATAGCTAAACACCCCACCAATATCTCACTGCGTGATTTATGTCAACATAATTCCATATGTTGCGTCAAAGCGCGATCAAAATACTCTGAACACGATTTCACCTACTCTTCTCCTCCCTCCGTCCAACAAAGGACGACTTAAATTTGTCTAATTTTCAAACATGCTTTAACCCCTACTGAGTATTTTGTTTATGGGTGCATTAAAAAATAATTAAAGCATTAGAATGGACATCGACACATTGGCAACACCTGCGGGTCCACCATGCCTACCATTGAAACATTGAAGACACCTATAGGTCCACCACGCCTACCACGAAATGCCAAAACGTAATGTCGGTGGCGAGGCGAAGCTCGACTGTCCACCTAGTAAAGCTCACTTTATATCACATATGACATTTGGCATCTTTTACATACTTTTCCCCATTTTTTCTGATTTTTTCGAGCCAAAATAGGACATGACATGCCAAAACAGGAAAATCAGGCAGCTGGAGGCACGCCTGGCCGACCTAGGCCGTGGCGGGACATCCACAAAAATTACCTTTTTTTGAGAATATGGTGACCTTTTTATTCCTCCATAATGTTCATGGGAATACAAAACCCATCATGAATTCATGAGGCTGTAGAAGCCATACCTGACGTCCAATATCCATGGAAACACCACTACGGGCCACCTTATGTGCTTCAGAATTTGAAACACTACTTCTATACCTACTAATAAAGGAAGTAAGGTTTCTCCCTCTTTTTTTCGTCCGTTTTAAAATTGCCCCCAATTTTCAATGATAATTATGGCTGATGCCACCGCTAAGTGAATAATATGCGTGGTTCGTTGCCCAGATCGATGGCTGGTTGGTTCGATTTCGTACTCCCTCGGTCTCCTTCGTGGCCGTTACGTGGCCCATCGGCCCAACAACAACTGGTATATCTGTCGCGTGTTTAGCTGAGTCCAAAACACGTATTCGCTCATATATAATACACGTACGACCCAGGAACTCGACCAGCTAGAATCCATCGTTTTTTGTTAGGGTTTCTTTGTCAGCAACATCCTCGATATGGCGGGCGCCGCCGGCACGCTCTGGCCTTCCAGCAGCAGTCGCAGCTTCTGATGCCTTCGTTGGAGATGATCATCACGAAGCGCGCCTCCTGCCGATAGATTTGGCGCCATAACAAGTAGGCCGCATCGTCGTCGACAACCGCGACGTCAACGAGCCCTTCGACCGCCCAGGGGCACGCCAGATCGAATCGCGCGAACGACGGTCTAAACCCGCCCGTCCGGCGACCTTGCTTAACCCGTTGGTGCGGAGGTGTGTGTCGGCGTGCTGTCCAGACCGGAACCAACAGCGCCCTGGCAGCGGCGGCCATCCACTTGGCCATCTACACGAAGGCATCTCCGCATCTCACGCCTGACGCCACACGCTGAGACGCCGTTTGGCTGAAGCCCGCTCGTGACCTCCGGATGTTGCAATGAGCCACTACATCCGGCGCGACGATGCCGCGGCGGTAGCATGCGCGTCTCTCACAGCAGCGACACCCCGTTCAGGCCTTCACGAGTGAAAGAGAGAAGTAGCAGAGGGCAGCGCTGGGAGGAATAGTAGCAAAGGGCGGCTCACGCCAGTGGGAGATGGTGTAGCAGCAGTCCCTGTGTTTCCGCTGACCTTAGTAAGCAGCACAAGGGGCGAAGCAACCGTGGCCGCCCCCGTCCTCCACTCCCAGCTTATGCCGCGTCCATTGATTGATTCCCTCTGCTGATATTTCGGAACCGTGATTTAGTCGATCGTCCTAAATAAGTAAATCGGCAGAGGTTGCGAGGGGACGGATCGTCCGGTCAATTACCTGGAGGGGACGAATTCGCTGTTGCCGCTCTCCGAGATGGCGCGAGCAACTAGCGACTAACCAACGATTTCTTCGGTAACACGTATTTTCTCCGCTCCAGGTAATTTCTCTAATTCCACCACGGTTGGAGCTCATGTCATCTTCCCCACCCCGGTTGGAGCTCATGTCATCTTCCTGATTTTTTAATGTGGAACTGTATGCAAGGAATTCAGTCGATTAATATTCCCCTGCATTCCAAATGGGTGCAGACCGGGCAGTGGCAAAAGTCTCCCGAGACAGTGGTGACAGCAAGCACCGATTCTGATTATCCACAATTTAGTGATGCTTTTTTATTCAGATTCAAAATGCGTCATTGCCTCAATGGTTCAGGATTTGTCTAGGAACATAAGCAAATTCTGGAAGGTCTTGAGAAGTGACAAGGCGATTTCCAGATACGATTTTCCGCACTTTACAATCTACATTTTTGTGCTAATATCCTATATAGTGAAAATATCATTCGGTAGCTTGCACTTGGTCTATTGATTGATTGCACTGATACTAGATCAGTTCAGGAATTCACCCCATCAAACTGGTTTGGTGCTTCGGGATCATGTAATAAATTAAATCTGTACCAATATTATGATGGTTGGCTACATTTTTTCGACAATCAAAGCAATTTGCCTACTTAAACAAAAAATACTATAGAATTTCAAATGTTAAATTGAAGACACACTACATTATGCATGGTAATTGCATGTAGTACTTTGGTTCTAGAAATTAAGGACCCCTATGAGTATTATTAATAGGCTGAATATTTTGGGGCATAATCAAGCTACAAATAATTATTAAATAACAAATAATTAAGGTTTCTCCCCTTTTTGGTATATTTTGTATTTACCCCTATTTCTTGTACAAATTACAAAACATTACCCCCGTTTAGTTAGAAAACGGTTCATCATAACAAGTTGCTCCGAACAGGTGTCTAGAATAGCGAAAAATAGGTGGCGAGAAAGAACCCGCTAGGTACGTCCCATCCTAAAGCTAGAGCTTCCAACCTGAGCTAAATACAATAGATTTTTGCGTTAAATAGTCCCACCTTGATCACCTATACCGATTCCTCACCAGTTTATAAACATAAGAATCTGGGATTATCAACAAGCAGCCTTGGAAGCTACACCATTGTCTGGATCAGAGACAACCTGGGAGAAAAAGAGGAAAAACGAAGAGGCAAGCTTGGCTCAAATCATGAAAAATAGACGGATGGTGGAAAGAGGAAAAACCACAGAGGTTGGGAGACGAAGGCGAGACTGAGGGGAGGAATCAGACTTGGCGAGCAAGACAGAGCATGGCGACCTCGGAGCTGGATTAGGAGGGCTACAGTGCGGAAAGCCTTGGTTCATTGTTCTAATTTTTATGGACAATTGCAATACTCTTAAAAAATTGCTCATAATTTTTTTCCAGAAATATCCAGTTCAACAATATGCAGGGAATTTATGATGTGGAAGAAAGTTTATCTAGACAAACAATAATTATATGTTAATGTGTAAATGATGTCGGTGTGTACAAAAAAATAGTACGAGGTATATCCAGATTTTTTTTAAAAAAATAGAATGCTTAAAGAAAATGTATTATTCACAATCTTTTCATGAATTATATAACGATTTGTCTCAATTATGCTTTTGAAGATAACTCCATCAGAATGCTTTCCTAATAATCAATGTACTATAAGTGATTCATTATGGTGACCTTTTTCTATTTCAAGAACATGTGATAATTTAATAAATAACTAATCCGTGGCAACGCACGGGCAAATTTACTAGTTTATGCTTAAAAGAAATACTACGAGAAAGAAGTGACTTTAAATTTACCTTGGCGTGCCTTTCCGGCCTTGAGGCACGCGGGCCTGTCGAGCCTGGCACGAATTGGATCATGCCTAGCTAGTAGCTAGGTCGTCCCTAGGCCATGACGGGCTGGCCGATGGCTAGGATTACTCATAGCGATGTACTTTTACTTGCTGGGAAATCCTATAGACCAGGTCGGTGCACACCCTGGAAGGGTAGGGCCCGACCCATTTCCATCCTTTTGTATTTCTTTTCGTTTTCTGTTTATTCTTTTCCTTTCTTTTTTGTTTGTTTTTCTATTTTTTTTGTTTCCTTTCATTTTTTTTTCAAATTCAAAAAGTTTAGATTTAATATTTTTCAAATTTAAAAGTTCAAATTTGAAAATTGTTTAAATGTAAAATGTCAAATCTGTTTTTTTTCAATTTTTTTATATTTCCTTAAAATTCTTCTATCTCAAATTTTTTTCAAATGTTAAAAAAAATGTTCATATTTTGAAGCTATCAGATTTTTGAAAAATTTTCATTATGAAAAATTGTTCAATATTGAAAATTTGCAATCTATAAAAAAATTCAAAATTTTAAAAATATCGAAATTTGAAAAATGTTCAATCTCAAACAAAATTCAAAATTTGGAGTTTTCTAAATAAAATTGCCAGATTCTTGATTTTTTTTCGTTTTAGAAAATGTTCAGATTGAAAAAAGAAAAGAAATAAATAGAAGCAGCAGAAATGAAAAAAAATACGAAAAAACAGAAAAAGTGAAACTGGGCCGGCCCAATGTGCCGAGCTGGGGTGTGCGGTGGATCGTACACACCGACCAGGTCGGCATATAGGACCGCCCTTACTTGCCTGCCAGTCCCTAAGAAGAAACTCTGATATCCTTCGGCCCACCTTTCGTGCGATTGGCATAGGCACCAGTGGGTAGGGTTCCGGCGCCGTCCACTACCGGCGCCGCCCCGATACACATACTGTGTGCGCCCTTCCTGCTCACTCTCCTGGCCGACCCCGCCCTCTTTCGGTCCCGCCCAAACCGCGCCGCCCGGCCATCCGGTCACCATCCCACCTACGCGACGCTACCCTTCTCCCACACAGTAGCCAGATCGAAAAAGCGTCTTGCGTTGCCAATCCATGTCGGACCCAATGGAGATTGAGATCGAGGGTAACCCAATGGGGAACAACTCGCAGTACAAGATGATCGAAGTACTCGGGAGGGGCTCCTTTGGCCGTGTATACAAAATGATGCACATTGCCACTAACAAAATTGTGGCAGTTAAGCATCTTTTCTATCCTGGAGATCAGGATGGGCTGAATCCTCATTTCATTCGTGAGGTGGCCAATCTCAAGAAGCTGTCGGCGTGCCCACAAGTTGTCACTCTGCTCGACGACTTCACACTAGATGGCCAGACGGGCAGATCCCAGGCTGCATTCTTAGTATTGGAGTTCATGGAGTCGGATCTAGAAAGATTCATTCAACGATATGACCCAATGAATCCAACTCCTGCCAGTACTGTAAAGGTACCTAGAGTATCCTATTACCACATCATAGCTGTTATTTGTTGCAACTTGCATGCATATTCATTTCGGGTTCTTTTGTCTCTAGATTCTGATGTACCAGATATGCAAAGGTGTGCATGCGTGCCATAAGGAGAGCCTTCTGCATCGCGATCTGAAGCCTAACAATTTGCTTGTGAACAGTAGTACGCTGGAACTTAAGCTTGGTGACTTGGGTTTAAGTAGGGACTACTGTGATCATGTTGTTAGGGAACACACAGCAGGGGTCAGTATATATACAACATAGTATGTCTTTTCTCTCGTATTTATTATGTTGTTTTTTGAACGAAATGTTGTTGAATATTGTGTAGTGGGTCTTCGTGAACTATAAATGTCCAGAGCTTTACCTTGGTGAACGCAATTACTCCCGTGCAACTGATATGTGGTCTGTCGGCTGCATTTTTGGTATGAAAGTTTTTTCTTCCTTCTTACTCTTAAGTGAAATTAGAATTAAGTTGTTGACAACCATTCACAATTCTCTTTCTTGTTTTATTATTGTTACTGAAAATCAAAATTAAGTTGTTGACAACCATATGAAATTACAGCGGAGCTGGTCACCACAAAGCAGCTGTTCCCTGGGCCCGAGGCAGATGTGATGCCCCAGATTTTTAGGTAGTAATACTTACAAATATCTGAATCTGTTGTTCACTCTTGACATATAATTATAATTTTTTTATACTTTTTTGGTAACAGGTTGTTTGGGACGCCTAATGAGGCTATATGGCCAGGAGTAACAAGTCTGCCGAAGTGGTCGCAGTACGCACATCTTCAAAACTACCCCACTGGAGATTTGACTCAGGAAGTTCATCGTCTGGACCCAGTTGGTGTAGATCTTCTTAAGGCTAGTCTTTTCTGCAACTTATAACTGACACATGCAAATTTGCATTACTATTGTGTAATTTTGTAACACTATAGATATCTACCCTATATGGTCACATTACTCTAGTTAGGAAACCTCTAGATTTAGATATATTGATCTCCACGAGAAACTGGTGCTACGCCCATGCCCCAATGAATGTCACTTTTTTAGTACTTGAAAGAAAAAGACGAAGCAGAACATAGCAAGTGCAATACGGAACAGTGAGAACAATACTCGATGAGAGGCAGTTTTTAATCTCAGCTCCAAATAACTTCTTCAAAAATCCAAATTTCACCGACCTCCCTGGAATTGTCAATCATGTAAACTAGGAGTTGTGGCGCGCCAGGCTCAGGGCCACCAAGAACCCGCCGGGATCCCATTGTAAGTGTGTATCCAAGACCTCGACACAGGTCACCACAAGTATAATAGCTATCCAGGACACACCTTGAGGTTCACAAACAATCAACAGACCAAGCCCTTGTAGTCCTTGTACTGACAAGGCGAGGTCTTGAATACCACAAACTCAGTAGTGTTCTGCTCATGGTCCAGTACTATTGCAATGTCCTCTCCATTATGCTTATTGTGCTGAGCTCCTATGTTTTCAGTGGTTGCTTGACTCAGCCGCAACCAGTCTGATAACAGAAGCGTAGTCTGTAGTTGGTAGCAAATGGGTAAGATATCTCCATGTGTCCCTCACAGATGTTACAGCTAAAGTTTGGAGTACCATAACCAAGAGCAGTATATGTAAACAGTCCACCATGCAGCTGCTGCTTCAACTCAATCGAACAGTACCTCCAGCAAGCGAAATGCCAGTGCCAAAGTTGATTGATCATATTGAATACACCATATGCAGATAGTGTCCTGGCACTTCATACTGGTAGTAGGACATGTAACAGCAGTCATCTGGTCCCCTGTGAGTATCCATATAATCCATGTGAAGCTCATTAGTCTGGCCATGTTGTAGACAGTAAGTTAAATGGTGCTCCAGTGCTACAAAGAAGGAACTCTCTTGTGTGAACATAAACTGCACCCGTCAGATACCTCTTGGATTGCATAACTTTGCAACACAAAAGCCACTAGATAACCTCATATCACACAACAGAGAAATTGGCAATTGACCATAGTAAATCCCCTTGAAATTGCAGCACTCAAGTAACTATCCGTGTGATGCAAGTGGTCGCATGGAACAGATACAAGAGAATACCAATGGCAGTATAAGCAAAACATTGCTTTGTAGCTTCCAGAACACAAAGCCAGGAGACAATCAGTGAACTCGATTTTTTTTGCAATGCTGAACCACTGCACCTGAAATCATAGTACCAAGCAAATGCGTGTAAAATATTCCTTGGAGGATTCCGGGGTGCCATGGCAAGATTAAACCAATACTGTGAATAACCTCTCTCGTAAAGCAGCAGGTACAGAAAGAAGCTGAGAATAGTATTGCACGTGCTGAAAAGTTTCCAATGAGAACAAAACAACTAACTGGGATTGTATCTAGAGCAGGCACTTTGTAACGCTTCCAACTGCTCGAACCTCCCAATAACAGACCTGGAAACCTCATTTGTCTCGTCCAGGTTGAAATTATTCAGGAAAGTCACTAATTAAAGCTCAAAAGTTGGTAATGAGATCCCTCGAGCCAAACAAGAAACAAAGGAACACCCTGCACTTTTGGTGACAGGTGCCACTTCGCCCACGGCGAGAATGAGCTGTGCAAGTCAGCTTCTGCGTGAGATCCGTCCAACTGTTCTGTAGAGGCGAGAGGAGTGCTGCGAGCGAGGGCGAGGCCATCCCCTTCCGTCCCGGCGCCGCGGCGGCGTCGGCACCCCCGGGCCGGCCCATGGCTACGCCATCCCCCACCCCTTCCCTTTCCCCCACACCGTCACCGGCGGCAAGCCCACGCGGCCGTGAGGATCGCTGGCGCGGTGGCCGGGGATCTGACTCGGAGGAGACTCCGTGGTCCTACAGTGAGGCCCTGGCTGGCGGGAGCGCAGCGGCGCGCGTCGATGGGCATGAGGTTTCCCAGGTTCGTCGCGAGGTGAGGTCCATGGTGCGGGCGGAGGGGATGAGCTCCGCCATCGATGAGCTTGACGACTCCGACGACATGCTTGACGAGGAAGAAGGTCCGTGGGAGGAACCCGCACATGTCACCCACAAGCGTTCGAGGGGGCGCCGTGGTGGCAAGAGGGCGGCGGCGAGGGCGGCGCCCCCCGTGCGCGACGTCGGCGCCTTCGCGGACTTCGACGGCCCGTGCTTGCTCTGCACGAGCCAGGGCATCGCGCTGCCGATTGCACCACGGGGCCGGTGTGCCTGCGGTGCGGCGAGACGGGCCACATGGCGCGGGAGTGCGCGCCGCCACGCCCGCCGAGGCCGCCGTCGCCGCCGAGAGGTGATGAGCCCGCGAGGAAGAGGCTGAACGACGATGGGCGCGACCTTCGTATGGGTGAGGGCGCCGGCGACTTTCGTGCGCGTGCGCCGAGGCCCGCCAGCCGCCGTCGAGCCGCGAGTGCGACACCGTGAGGTGGCGCCTGCAGCGAGTGCGGTTGGTGGCGAGAGGAGGATGGTTGAGCCGCGCCGCGTGGAGGCACCGCTCAGACTTGACGCAGGTGCACGCCGTGCGGCGGTTGCTTTGGCACCCACGGGTGCGGCGACTCGTCGCGATGCGGAGCCGCCAAGGATGCGTCAAGGTGCCTCCTTTGCACGGCGCGAGGCGCAGGTGAGGCGGGCGCGCGGCGATGGCTCCCGTGCCGGTGCGCGGTGACCGCGTCGCGCACGCTGGTGGCGACCGTTCCATGGCACCACTGCTGCCGGTGGCTCGCCGTGCAGTCGAGGCGCGGCCACACAGGGGCGCGGATGAGCAGGTGGCTCCCCTGGCCCTGCGTGCACTGGCAGTTGGCAGCGAGCTCGTGCGGCGTCCGGCCCGTGCGGTGTGTGTCCTTCTCCGCACGCCAGAGATGGACGAGACCGAGGAGGCTTTGTCAAGATCCCTCGTGGCGGTGATCGTCTGCGTGCGCAGGGTTGTCACCAGTGAAGAGGTTGCGATGGCGCTGGAGGACGTGCACGGTTTGGCGCTAGGGAGCTTCTCCGTCCATTTCCACCGGTCGGAGGACTTCCTCATGTTCTTCGTGGCGCGGGAGGACCGCGACAGGGTGCTCGGCGACGGCGTGCTCGCCATACTTTCGGCTGCTTCTTCGACCTTGGTCATGGTGAACTCATGCGGTGTCGGGCGGCCTCTGCGTCCACACCGAAATCGAGATTGAAGGAGTGCCGACCAATGCGTGGAGCTTGGCCACGGCGGAGGCGGTGCTCGCTCCATCGGCGTGGGTGGAGCGTCTGCACCCGCTCACCAGGAGTCGCACAGACATGGGCATCCTTCAGCTCACCGCGTGGTGCCTCGATCCGGCTACGATCCCGAGGGAGGTTGACCTCCACGTCGTCGAGCCAGACGGCGGTCCAACTCTGGCTTGGCCGGCGCGGCGCCAGTACCAATACACCCACGGTGCCGGACGTGCTCCCCGGCGTTGGCGGTGGCAGTGGCAGCGGTGGCGCCCCATTGTCTGCCCAGGCTGGCCCCACCAGGGGTGGGTCCGCGAGGCAGCTGTCATCAGGAGTGGTTGTCGGGGACCCGTCCATGCCGAGCCACGACAAGCAGAAAAGGGGAGGAAGAAGAAGCGCGGGGCCGGAAAATCAGAGCGCTAAAAGCAAAAGCGCTGGCCCCTGCTGCTCAAAGCGCTGTGGATGGGGCACAAGATGAGGTTGACGCGGTCACCCAGTTGGTCACTGTCGCCAACGAGCCATTGGACCAGGACCCGGTCAACAACGACGGCGCCATGGCGGGATGCGCGCGTGAGGACGAGCGGGCGCATGATCCGGTTGGTGCAGGGCACATGGGCGCGGAGATGCGGGTGGGGTTCGTAGTGGTCCTACCTGCTGCCGCTGCCGTCCCCGCACGACCATGTCCTGAGCTCCCTTCCGTCCAAGTCCCAGACGCCCAGAACCCTAGCTGCATGGTGGTTACGTCGCGTATGCGCACGGTGGAGACGATGGGAGCCGCAATGTTCTCATAAAGCTAGATATGACCAAAGCTACGATAGGCTGGAATGGTCCTTCCCTTTTGAAGTATTGGCAAGATTTGGTCAAAAAAGATGGATCAGTTATGTTCGTTCAATGTTTACTAACTGCTGGTTTTCAGTGCTCTATAATGGCAGTGTGCATGGCAAAATCGTCACGGGGACTAACGCAGGGAGACACGAATGGTTGATGCCGCCATGTTGGGCCTCCCTGGCGGCCCAGGCCTAGCTGTGCCTCGTCTGGTCACGCTGCCATCCAAGTCCCAGGCCGGTGCGGCCGTGCGTGAGGAGTTTTCGGCCCAAGCTTGCTCGCCTGCGCGGGAGTTGCTCCAGATTCAAATTTGGGCCACGTGGACCAGGGTGCTGCTGCTGACTCTCCGGAGGTGCGCGTTGAGGATGCCGATACCAACCTGTGCTTGAGCCCAGTGATCCAGCTGGCTGACCCAGCTAACGCTGTTGGTGCCACGGGTGTCGACGTGGAGGAGGCTGCGGATGAAGAGAGGGTGGACGAGGAGATTGTCATGGATCTGCCCCCGGTCCGTGACGATCACGCCACGGCTCTGACCCCTACTCCATCACTTGCCTTGACCCCACAGTGTGCCGCTTTGCCTCGCCACCGTTGGTGTTCCAGAGGGCAAGGCAGGCACCCCTACCTCGGCCGCAACCTGGCATGGCGAGACCCCGAACTCTTGGAGAGTTTCTCACAGCGGCGAAATCGCGCTCATATGCACTCCTCTAGACCCAGGCTCTCCGACGTAGGTTGGTCGAGCTTAACTTCCAGCCCCGTCGCAGTTCGAGGATCGCGGGACAACCTGGTGGTCTAAACGCCGAGATGAGGGTGGTGCGTAACCTGATGCGCAAGCTTGGCCTTCTCGAGGGGGACGAGGCGTTGTCGGAGGCTGCCCTAGAAGCCTACCATAAGATGTATGAGCTCCCCTTAACGGATGACACGATTGAGGCGATCGTGGAGTTCTACGGGTGGACACTTTCGTCGATCAGAGCCTGCTCCCCACCACTGCTGGGGATGACGGGTGGTCGCCTCATTGAGGCCTGACCCCTGATGGTGGTCCACGGGTGTTCTACGTTGTTCCAATGTTGTACGAACCCAAGGTTTTCGTGGCCAATGTGCGAGGCCTCAATGATCATGCAAAGCGTACGGGTGTTAGGAGTATAGTGAACACTACGGGTGCATCCATTGTATGTCTCCGGGAGACAAAGTTATTTGTTGTAACCCATGATATCGTTATTGAGGTGCTAGGTGCAGAGTTTGATGCTTACTTCTGCTTGTTGGCGGTTGACACTCGGGGGAGGGGGGTATCATTGTGGCCTGGATCAGCCGGGTGGTGCAGCTCGACATCGCCCACTACGGGGCGAACAATGTTACAGCGAGGGTAGCCCCCAGGGATGGAGGCTCGGTGTGGTGGTTGACTTGTGTCTATGGTCCGCAGGCTGAGGCTGACAAGGTCGCCTTCCTGGAGGAACTCCGCGATGTTCGCAGGGGTCACCCCGGACCATGGGCCCTTTGCGGGGACATCAATCTGATCTACCGCGATGAGGACAAGAACAACGGTAACCTTAACCGTAGGATGATGGGCAGATTCTGGCGCTTCTTGAATGACTGCGAGCTGAAGGAGATCTACCTACATGGGCGCCGCTACACTTGGTCTAACGAGAGGGATATGCCCACTCTCGTGCGGCTGGATCGGGTGCTCGTCACGGTTGCCTGGGAGGAGTTGCATAGCACCTGCATGTTGCGTTGCTTGGCGACGGTGGTGGCTGGCCATTGCCCACTCCTCCTAGACTGCACCACCAAATCAGCGGGACGGAAGCGGTTCCAGTTCAAACGCTTTTGGTTGAAGTTGGACGACTTTGAGGAGGCTGTGCGGAGCGCCTGGGATGTGGTGGAGGGGGACCCGGACCCCTTCTGGAGGCTCACCGCTAAGCTGAAGCGCACTGCGCGCACCCTCATGAGTTGGAGCGACAAGAAAGTGGGATGTGTCAAACTGCAGCTAATGATAGCGCGGGAGGTGGTGTTTAGGCTGGATGTGGCTATGGAATCTAGACGTTTGTCGCCGGACGAACACCGTCTCAGGGCTCACCTCAAACATGCTTACCTTGGCCTGGCCTCGCTCGAGCGTACCATGGCGAGACAGCGTGCCAAGATAGCATGGCTCAAGGAGGGGACGCCAACACGGCCTTCTTCCATCAGCATGCGGCTTACCGCCGCGAAAAGAACATGATCCATAGTAGGCGCGGTCATCTCTGACCATGCGGCCATGGCTGAAGTTGCTTTTGCACACTTTGAGGGCCTTCTTGGTACCTCGGTGATTAGACAACATTCGCTGGACTTGGACTTCCTGGACACTCACTCTGAGGACCTCTCGAAGCTGGAGACGGTGTTCACAGAAGACGAGATCTGGGAGGTGATTTGGCGACTGCCGGTGGGAAAGGCGCTCGGACCCGATGGGTTCATGGCTGAATTCCTACAGAAGTGTTGGGGAGTGTTCAAACGTGACTTCATGGCAGCCTTCGACAAGCTTTTCACGCTGTAACCAGGCTCTGCTGATCCTGGTGCCTAAGCTCCCGGCTGCGGCTGCGCTTGGCGACTACCGGCCGATCAGTCTGATCCACATCTTTGCCAGGCTAGTCGCAAAGGCGCTGGCTACGCGTTTAGCCCCTCGGATGGAGTCACTGGTGGATTGCAACCAATGTGCGTTCATCCGCAAACGTCGTATCCATGACAACTTCATGTTTGTCCAGTAGACAGCTAGATTCCTGCATCGGGAGAAGGAGCCGCGAGTGATGCTCAAGGTGGACATTGCTCGCGCTTTTGATTATGTCTCTTGGGGTTTCCTATTGGAAATCCTCCACAAGTTACGGTTTGGACCGAGGTTCCGCGAACTGTTGTCCATCCTTCTATCCACCGCGAGTACTAGGGTGATGCTCAATGGCGAGCCGGGTCCCCCAATTTGGCATCGGCGGGGCCTGAGACAGGGAGACCCCCTGTCGCCAGCGCTGTTTGTTCTAGTGATGAACTCACTAAATAGGATGTTGGCTAAGGCTATTGAGCTAGGGGTTCTGAGACGCTTGGCGCGACGGGATTTAGTGACATCGGTGTCGCTCTACGCGGACGACGTGGTGATTTTCTGCCACCCAGATGAGATGGAAGTGCGTGCTATGCGCGGTATCCTGGAGCTCTTTGGGAACGCCTCTGGATTGCCCACCAACTTCGCTAAATGTTCAGTATCCCCGATTGCTTGTTCGGATGTTGAGGCCACTGCCGCTGCTGAACTCATGGAGTGCTAGCTAGCGCCTTTCCTGGTGTGATACCTCGGCATCCCTTTGGCTATCAGGGGGCTGACGGCTGCAGCATTCCAGCCCCTGATAGACCGTCTGGCTGACAAGCTACCCACCTGGAGGGCATCGATGATGCCTAGGGCGGGGCGCTAGTACGCTCAGTCCTCGCAGCAATCCCATTGCACCAGCTGATGGTGCTGGGCCTCCACAAAACAGCACTAAAGCAGGTCAACAAAATCTTGCGGGGATTCCTTTGAGCTGGTAGGGCGGATGCCAACGGTGGACATTGCCACGTCAACTGGGCGCGGGTTGGACATGCACTTCTCGAAGATGGAGCTGGACGTCTTCGCGGCCTCTACCTCCATGGTGGTAGGCAACGGAGAATCCGCCCTCTTTTGGGAGGACAGGTGGTTAGACGGCAAGTCCATCAAGGAGATGGCGTCGGAGGTGTATGCTTTGGTGCCGAAGCGCTGGCAAAAGGCGCGCACGGTCCGTGAGGCGTTGGTTGAACGCACCTGGATCCCCGACATAGTAGGTGCACCTAGCGCCCTGGCACTGTGGCAATACGTGCAGTTGTGGGGCCGGCTCAGAGGCACCCAATTTTCGGCAGAACCAGACAGGATGGTTTGGCGTTGGACGACGGATAGCCAGTATTCAGCCGGGTCCTGATATGACACTCTTCTAGGGAGCGATCATCTCAGGCTCCTGAAAGCTTAACTGGAAATCCTAGGCACCGCCTAGGGTGAAGTTCTTCGTGTGGTTGGCCTGCCTCGACAGATGCTGGACGGGTGAAAGGCTGGCACAGCGCGGACTACCGCACGCGCCTAGATGCTTGCTTTGTGACCAGTCGGTTGAGACCATGAGGCACCTTCTCACAGGATGCTCCTTCTCCAGGACGGTTTGGTTTGAGGTCTTGTCGTGGATCCGATCCACCTCAGGCCCTCCCATGGCTGAGGGCGACTTCACGGAGTGGTGGTCGCTGGTGGTGTGGACCGTCCCTTGCCAACTGCGTAAAGGTACTTTATCGATTATCATGCTTACGACATGGTGGATTTGGAAACACCGGAACGTGGCGGTCTTCGACAACGCACGGCCTTCGGTGATATCCTTATTCAACGACATCGTGGCCGAGGCGCGGCAATGGGCGGACGCGGGAGCCCGAGGTGTGCGCCAGTTACTCCCCTAGTTTAGTCTTTTTTTCCTTTTATTGGGTCGAGTTGTACGGCGTGTTGTGTCCGTCCTCGGACTTGTACATAAACTTTTCTTTATCTATCAATGCATCGAAACGCAAGGCTTTTGCGTTTTCGCGGAAAAAAAAGTTGGTAATGAAATAAGACAACATTGACCAGTCAAAGAACTCCAGTTTACCTAAAGGACCATCAATATTAATATGAACTCCATCCCCCATTGCATTTGCTTTTTACTAAAAACAGCGACAAAGTTAACCCCTAGTCCAGTTTTTTTGATAACAGACAAAGTGAATGCTCAAGAAACACAATAAAGCACCAAACTAGCTTTCCCAAGGAAAGAGCACAAGGGAACAAGGCATGACAAGGAACTGATCACATAGAGGTAGTACAGTGAGAATGTACAAAAAATACTACACGAAGTATATATTACTGACTGAAATTTTGCTATCATATTTTGTTCAGGCAGTAGGCCAGAAGCATCTTGTTTGATGTTTCTGCTTGTTCTAGAAATTTTTTCTTATGAAGATATTACAGTGATACATGTTGTCACTTTTAAAGAAATAAGATGCAAGCTTCTAGTATAACAAAACTTGCAAGGCAAAGCGGAAGTTTCACATTTTCTGCAATGGCAGATTCAGACCAAGCCCGGTTACATACCTTATGATGTCAATGTTGCATGTCAAGTATCTACTAAGAAGCAAAATGCACAGGGCAAACCTATTAGCAGAAACCCCAACTAATATCTCAAGAAACTCGTCGAAGTTGGTTGCTAGGGAATATTCATAACTTGCTTTCTCGAACTGCCATCATTGCCCTTGTGTTCTTAAAGTAAACAATTGCATTTTTGTAAAATCTATGGCCAATATTTGAGTCTCCAACACACCTAGTAAGCAGGAACATTCAAACTAAATTGTCCCTAAAAAATAAAGATACCAAATGGGTTCTTCAGTTACGTTCTTAGAATATGCAATTAAATAGAAAACAAGCACTAAATAAACTAAACATTATATGATTTCATGCAAGTTTGATCCAATTTTATGTCAATTCAAACTGAACTAAAGATAATATGTTGTCATGTTCTCCCTATTTATCTTATTGTCCAGTTAAATCACAAAAATAAACATGATTTCAGTTCAACAAGCTAGTGAAACACACTAACCCACTGTAGTAGAGGCTATCCTCCAATGAACATAATAAGCATTGCTTACTCCACTTTAGCCACCTCACACAACGTATTGTTGAAAGTAGGAAGCATCGAAGTTCATTTACCTTGACTCCAAAATATCAGGTTTGAGCTCTATATGCTGGCCCCTATTCAATGGGATGACTTTGATAACTTCACTTATCAACACATTCTTCTCCAGAGAGGGAGGGAGGGCAAGGGGAATCACAACCCAATCAGCAACGTGTGCTCAGTGGCCTCACTCTCGCTGGAATGTTCATTTTGTAATTTCTTGTCACCCTGAGTTTAAAAATAAAGTAGTCCATATCGCAGAAATACTTAACTAGGACGATAACTCCAAAGGAACCACAACAGGTAACCATACAATTCAAGGGATCCCCATGCACTTGCCTCTGGTCAATGAACAACCGCGGAACGCAGTCAGCAATGGATGCTCCCGAACCTGTAGAAAACCAATATTAGAACAATATCAGCAACCACGGTCTAGAGCTATGTCACCTCATCAACAAAACAATTAAATCATCTTCTGAAACAATTTCCTTCTCTCATTTTCTTGTGATCCCTCATTCATATTTACTCAACAAATCCGTATAACCAAATTAACCAAATATGACACTATGGATATGTAAAAGAAATTATTTGCAACTTGATGTTGGAACTTGGTTGAGCCGTGGAACTGATGAAAACCTGCTATAAATATATCTGCTCAACTACCAATCCTGGTTCATTAGACCTATATGTTGGTGATATTTCGATGACCATTAATCGGAATTAAGCAAACCCAGATCTGCTGGAAATCTGAAAACAAATGCTTCATTTCATTCAATTCACTTTATATGTCTGACTTCATACCATTAGATTAACTAATGTCTCAGATGAACAGTTTGATTATCCAAATCTTTTAACGGCGCAAACTTGTATCCCAATTGCATCTACAATACAACACCAACTAGGGATCAATAAGAATGATACCAGCTGCCGACACTTTTCTGCCTACTGCTGGCCATTAACACAGCTCTCCACCAGTCAAACGATAGTGCTGTCAAGCCGCCTCCCCATGCGGAGTTTACATGTGGCTTGTATGGTTGCCCAGTGCTTCCTCTGCCGCCACCTAGAAGTAGACTGATCGAGGTTAATAGTTTTAGCTAAAGCCACGGATGTTCCTTATTCCCCCCTCTTCCCCTGATTACTCTTTGTCACGTAGTTTACATGTTTGTCATGGCCTGCTGCTACTTGCTGTGGCTCTCCTCAGTTCAAGTGCTGGATCTGGACGATCCCTCTGTCTACTTCTAGGAGGCGGCAGAGGAAGCACCAGGCGACCATACGAGCCGAATGTAAACTCCGCATGGGCCGCGGCTTGACAGCACTATCGTTTGACTGGTGGAGAGCTGTGTTAATGGCCAGCAGTATGCGAAAAAGTGACGGCAGCAGCTTTCACAGGTTAGGGCTTAGGTTGCTGTTGGGTGCCCTAATGTGTTTTCAAAAAGGAACTGAAAATGATCCGTAATGGAACTCTAATAGAGATCGAAGGTTCAAAATATATTGGGCTCTCACAAATTTATCTTGAATCTAAATTAGACTTATATTGAACCTCATTTGATTCGATGAGATAAATGTTACCACACCTTAGATCTTCCATATGACTCACAGCTCGAAAGTTAACTTTTGGATGTTATAACAGCTGTTTATCATTTTCCGTTATTACATTATCTTACCCTATGTGCCGTTTTACTGTGTAGGGTATGCTTCAATATGATCCGAAAAAGAGAATTTCTGCAAAAAGTGCTTTGGAGCATCCATATTTCAATGATGTTGACAAACGACGTTATTGATTGAGTGGAGACAGTAGTGGTAAAGATGAGTGATTGGTTACTCATTTGAAGAAGATGATTTGCATGTTCTTGTTCTTTTAATCCTCAGACTTTGTTAGTTATTTTGTACCAAATATTCAATATTTATCCAGTCTTTAGAAGTGAAGTACTATTAGTTCTTTTATTGTTTTTGAAATTGTGATGTCTCCATGTGAATGTAAGTTTACCGAAACAACTTTCTTACCAGCATGGCTCAACTTTGATGTGGATGTATATACTCATTTCCTTGAAACGAGAGGGGTTAATGACATGAATTCTGTTGGTTATTTTATGGTAAAACTTTTGCATCGTGGTGGTCAGGTGCACCGCCGTTCAGTGAGGAAATTGTGGTCGGTGTTGAAATAAATAAAAATAGGGCGCGACTAGTTTTCAGATAACTTAGTTCAGTCAGTTGTAACATTGTGTGTAATTGAAAAATTCTTGGAAACTGATAGCTGGCACGCGATCGGTTGTCCTTGCTCGCTCCCATGGGATCCTATACGGGCCCGCTTTTTCGCCCAACACTATAGAGTTCTTTTTTTAAGGATACGCCATGGAAAGACGTATCGGAATCAAGAACAAATGCCAAAAGGCCTAAGATACAAAACATTTGGGGAGACGCCCGCGCAATGCAACCCCACTACTCAGAGGGTAGCACACACATGGAACCGAACTACTCGCGGCATCTCCACTTATCTACTAACGCAAGAGAGCCTCTAAAAATCCCAGCGATTCTCCACATCTCCAACTCAATGGCGATCACTGAGAGCACCGCGGCTTTGGAAGAAGCGGCCCTTTCGAACACAATGTCGTTGCGATGTCGCCAAAGACACCAGCAAACGAGGGCAACTCCTGTCCAGAGGCCGCGATCCCCTCCAGGTCCACTACGCTTCTCCTGCAGCCAAGCCACGAAGCTCGAATCCATCTGCGGCATCCAGTGCAACTTTCCGCACCAGCGCAGGCAGGTTGCCCAGACTTCCCGGGATAGCACACAACCCATGAGCAGATGGTCTAGAGTCTCGGTACTCTGATCACAGAAGGGGCATGCAGCCGGGTGTGGAAGTCCCCGCCTACTCAATCTGTCAGCAGTCCAGCATCTGTTCCTGCTAGCCAGCCAGAGGAAGACTTTGCAGTTAGGTGGGGCCCTCGAGCGCCAAATCTGAAGCGCCCCTGGCATATCCACCCTGGCTCCAAACAAATCTCGGTAACCTGAGCGCGCAGAGTAAGCAAAATATTTCTCTCAGCCTCATCTGAAGCTGTCATCCACGCCCTCAATTAGGGCAACATCCTCTAGCATATCAGCGACTTGGAAGAGCTCCTGGATCGCTGATGCATCAAGATCCGGCGAGACATCATCCAGCCAAGCCCCGGCCAGACCTTCATGCACTTTTCGCGTTCGAAGCCAGCCCTTTGGCACCGCCTTCAGTAGATTTGGTGCTATATCCATCAGACGGCCATCAGGTCACCATCGATCTGTCCAGAAGAAGGTGGACGCTCCATCCCCTAGTATCGAGAAGGTAGCACCTTCAAAGAGGTGTTGCACCACTTGTGGGACCTGTATATTGAACTCCTTCCACGGCTTTGAGTCATCGACTCGTTGAAGCCACATCCACCTGGCCCTCAAAGCAATGTTCATATACCGGAGATTGGGGATCCCAAGCCCCCCATACTTTTGGGGCACAAACTTTGTCCCACGCCACCAGACAGTGACCCCTCTCACGTCCTTTCTACCCTTCCAGAGGAAGCCTCTGATGATCTTTTCAATGGCTGTGACCGTCTTCGCTGGGATGTCGAGGGACATCATAGAGAAAATGGGGATCGCCGAGAGGGTCGCTCGGACAAGCTCAAGGCGTCTGCCCCTGTCCAGAAGGGAGGCCTTCCAACATGGCAACTTGTTGGCCACCTTATCCACTAGGTACTGTAGTTGTGTGGCCGTCGGCTTCCTCAACGTCAGGGGTAGTCCAAGGTAACGAAGGGGGAAGGGGATCACTGAACAGCTTAGTTCCCGAACCACGGCCTCCTCGTCCGCGTCAGTGCATCTAATGTGATTCGCCGAGCACTTAGCCATGTTGGTGCGAAGGCCAGAGGCATCCCCAAAATCCTGAATGATCGCTGTGAAGACCTTGACATCAAGCGCCAGGGGGCGCAGGAAGGTGACCACGTCGTCGGCGTAGATGGACGTGCGATGGCTGATACGTCCATTTTGCATCACTATTTTATATCATAATTTACTGTTATTCATTGATATATTTCATATTTAGAGGTGATACTTATGTTATTTCATCTATTTTGCATGTTTCATGATTATTGGAGGATCATTCACCGGAGTCAGGATTCTGCTGGAAAAAGCACCGTCAGAATGCAATATTTCTGAAGACCAGCAATTGACAAAAATTACACCGAGGATCTTATTTTTCCCGAAGATGAAGCCAGCCAAAAGGAGGAGCTGAGGAGGGCCGCCATGGGCCCCCCATAGGCCGGCGCGGGCCCTGGCCTGGCCGCGCCGCCTAGTGGGAAGGGGGCCCACACCCCCCTTCGACCGCCTCTCCTTCGCGTACTTCTTCGTCCCGAAAACCTAAGCTCCAGAGGATAGTCGCGAAGAGTCACAGCCGCCTCTGCGGGGCGGAAAACACCAGAGAGAAAAGAGCTCTCCGGCAGGCTGAAATCTGCTGGGGAAATTCCCTCCCGGAGGGGGAAATCGACGCCATCGTCACCGTCATCGAGCTGGACATCATTGGGATCATCATCATCATCATCTCCATCATCATCACCGCCATCTCCACCGCTGCACCTCATCACCGCTGTAACATCTAGGGTTGAATCTTGATTGTTTGATACTCCCGGTATTGATTACTACTTGTTATTGATGCTATTGAGTGAAACCATTGAACCAAGGTTTATATTCAGGTTGTTATTCATCATCATATCACCTCTGATCATGTTCCATATGATGTCTCGTGAGTAGTTCATTTAGTTCTTGAGGACATGGGTGAAGTCTAAATGTTAGTAGTGAATTATGTTGGGTAATATTCAATGGTTTGATATTTAAGTTGTGGTGTTATTCTTCTAGTGGTGTCATGTGAACGTCGACTACATGATACTTCACCTTTATGGTCCTAGGGGAATACATCTTGTATTCGTTTCCTAATTGTGGGGTTGCCGGAGTGACAGAAACCTAAACCCCTATTAAGATATCGATGCAGGAGGAATAGCAGGATCTCAGAGTTTAAGGCTGTGGTTAGATTTATCTTAATTACTTTCTTGTAGTTGCGGATGCTTGCAAGGGGTATAATCACAAGTATGTATTAGTCCTAGGAAGGGCGGTGCATTAGCATAGGTTCACCCACACAACACTTATCAAAACAATGAAGACTAATCAACTATATGAAGCGAAAGCACTAGACTAAATCCCCGTGTGTCCTCAAGAACGTTTGGTCATTATAAGTAAACAAACCGGCTTGTCCTTTGTGCTAAAAAGGATTGGGCCACTCGCTACAATTATTACTCTCGCATTTTACTTACTCGTACTTTATTTATCTGCTATATCAAAACCCCCTGAATACTTGTCTGTGAGCATTTACAGTGAATCCTTCATCGAAACTGCTTGTCAACACCTTCTGCTCCTCGTTGGGTTCGACACTCTTATTTATTGAAAGTACTACGATACACCCCCTATACTTGTGGGTCATCAAGACTATTTTCTGGTGCCGTTGTCGGGGAGTGAAGCGCTATTGGTAAGTGGAATTGGTAAGGGAAACTTTTACTGTACGTGCTGATTTTATTTCTGCCTGCTGCTATAATTCATTATGGAGAGATCTTCTCTTGAATTTCTATTTGGAAAATCTACTACTACTGCAAAGGTAGTGGATGAGGCGCCAGGTGAGAAAGAGGTTCCATACAAAATACCTATGAAAATTATTGAACGTGTTGTGGATAACCGCTATGAACGGGATGGAACTGTCCATCCTGGAGATCATTTACTGTTCTTACATGAATTATACGGTTTATTCAAGTGTGCAGGTATTGCTATGGATGAAGTTAGGAAGAAACTATTCTCTATATCGCTATCTGGTAAAGCGGCGCATTGGTATAAATTACTGAAGAATGGGGATTCTCTTGATTGGAATGATATTGTGCCTCTATTTTATTCTAAATTCTATCCTCCAAGTGAAATTCACAAAGACTGGAACCTCATATATAATTTCTGGCCTCATGATGGAGAGAGTATTGCCCAAGCATGGGGGAGATTGAAGTCTTTAATGCTCACATGCCCCATTCATGAGCTTCCTGGTAATATTATCATTGATAATTTCTATGCAAGACTTTCTTTTCAAGATAAAACCTTGCTGGATACTTCTTGTTCTGGATCATTTACACGCAACAAAGAAGAGTTTAAAAGGGACCTTCTTGATCGGATTCAGGAGAATACTGAAGGATGGGAGAACGACAAAGATAGAGAGTCAGGTATAAATTATGATTATCAATGCATTGAAGTTTTTATGGATACTGATAAATTTCGTAATATGAGTGCTACTTATGGTCTTGACTCTCAAGTTATTGCAAATTTTTATAAAGCTTTTGCCTCTCATTTTGAATTGCCTAGGAAGAATTTTGATAAGTATCATGAACCGTATAAAGATAAAACTGATTCATCTATAAATAAATGTGTTGTAATTGAAACTGTTGATCATATTCTTCCTGAAGCTTATATTGAAAAAACTCCTTTCCCTTCTAAAATGAAGGAGTATTCTGTTATAACTAGTGCGGTTAATAAAAGTGCAAAGAAACCTATAGAACCTGAAGAGCAAATAAAGGGTTGAACCTGCTATTGCAATAGTTAAAGATCTTGTGACTGAAAATGTGGAAGATGGTCATATTATTTTCTGTGAAGATGCTTCTAATATTGTTTCGCATCCTAATAAGTCTAGGAAAACCAGTGTTCCTATGCTCTCTGTTACAATTGGTGATCATTGTTATTATGGTTTATGCGACATTGGTGCAAGTATTAGTGCTATTCCTTATGAGCTTTACACGGAGATCATGCTTGAAATTGGTTCTTGTGAACTTGAAGATATTGATGTGGTTATTCGGCTAGCTAATAGAGAAACTATCTCTCCTATTGGTATTGTTCGAGATGTGGAAGTTCTATGTGGTAATATTAAATATCCTGCTGACTTTTTAGTACTTGGTTCTGCTGCTAGTAAGTCTTGTCCTATCATTTTTGGTAGACCTTTTCTAAATACTTGTGGAGCTGTTATAGATTGCAAGAAAGAGAAAATTGTGACTAAATTTGCTGGTGAATCTTATGAGTTTAATTTCTCCAGATTTGCCAAAAATCCTTATAAAGCTGATTTGCCTAATAATGATTTTAGAGTTGAACAGTGTGCATCTATTGCTCTTGCTCCTAATAATCCTTTGCAGCAACATTTGGAGGATAGTGAGAGTGAAGTCTTTAGGGAAGAAAGGAATGAGCTTGATGAAATTTTCCTTCGTCAACCTATTCTCAAACATGATTTACCGGTTGAAGATCTAGGTACAACACCACCACCTAAGGAAGATCCTGTTTTTGATTTAAAACCATTGCCTGATAATCTTAAATATGCTCATATTGATGATAAGAAAATATATCCTGTTATTATTAGTTCTAAGCTTTCAGAGTTTGAGGAAGAAAGGCTATTGAAAATATTGAAGAAACGCCGAGGAGCTATTGGCTACACTCTTGATGACTTGAAGGGGATTTCTCCCTCTATTTACCAACATGCCATTAATATGGAAGATGATGCAAAGCCTGTTGTTGAACATCAACGTCGTCTAATTCCTAAGATGAAGGATGTGGTAAGGAATGAGGTATTAAATCTTCTTGAAGCTGGTATTATATATCCTATTGCTGATAGTAGATGGGTTAGTCCTGTGCATTGTGTTCCTAAGAAAGGAGGAATAACTGTTGTGCCTAATGATAATGATGAGCTCATCCCTCAAAGAGTAGTTGTAGGGTATAGAATGTGCATTGATTATCGAAAAATTAATAAAGTTACTAAGAAAGATCATTACCCTTTACCTTTTATTGATCAAATGTTAGAAAGGTTGTCTAAAAATACTCATTTTTTCTTTCTTGATGGTTATTCTAGGTTTTCACAAATTGCTGTTAAAACTAAAGATCAAGAGAAAACCACTTTTACTTGTCCCTATGGAACTTATGCTTATAGGCGTATGCCTTTTGGTTTATGTAATGCTCCTGCTACTTTTCAAAGATGCATGCCTGCTATTTTTCATGGCTTTTGTGAAATATTGTAGAGGTATTCATGGATGACTTTTCTGTCTATGGGAATTCTTTTGATATTTGCTTGCAAAACCTTGATAAAGTTTTGCAGAGATGTGAAGAAACTAACCTTGTTCTTAATTGGGAGAAATGCCACTTTATGGTTAATGAAGGAATTGTATTGGGACATAAAATTTCCGAGAGAGGTATTGAAGTTGATCGAGCTAAAGTTGAAGCAATTGAGAAGATGCCCTATCCTAGGGATGTTGAAGGTATTCGTAGTGTTCTTGGTCATGCTGGGTTTTATAGGAGATTTTTTAAAGATTTCTCCAAGATTTCAAAGCCTCTTACTAATCTTCTTCAAAAAGATGTACCTTTTGTTTTTGATGATGATTGTAAGGAAGCTTTTGAAACTCTAAAGAAAGCATTAACAACTGCTCCTGTAGTTGAACCTCCTGATTGGAACTTACCTTTTGAAATTATGTGTGATACTAGTGATTTTGCTGTAGGCGCTGTTCTTGGACAGCGAGTAGATAAAAAATTGAATGTTATTCATTATGCTAGTAAAACTCTTGATGCCGCTCAAAGAAATTATGCTAGAACTGAAAAAGAGTTATTAGCTGTAGTGTTTGCTTGTGACAAGTTTAGATCCTATATTGTTGATTCAAAAGTTACAATTCATACTGATCATGCTGCAATTAGGTACCTTATGGAAAAGAAAGATGCTAAGCCAAGGCTTATTAGATGGGTGCTTCTTTTGCAAGAATTTGATTTGCATATTATAGATAGGAAAGGTGCTGATGATCCTGTTGCTGATAATTTGTCTAGATTGGAAAATATTGCTTATGATCATGTTCCTGTTAATGATAGTTTTCCAAATGAACAATTGGCTGTAATAAAGGTGAGCTCGCGAGATAGTCCTTGGTATGCTGATTATGCTAACTTTATTGTTTCCAAGTACTTGCCTCCAACCTTTTCATCTCAGCAAAGAAGGAAATTCTTTTATGACTTGAGGCATTATTTTTGGGATGACCCACACTTATATAAAGAAGGAGTGGATGGTATTCTGCGAAGATGTGTTCCCGAATATGAACAACAAGAGATATTGAGTAAGTGTCATGGTAGTGTTTATGGAGGACATCACGCCGGAGATAGAACCGCGCAAAAGGTTCTGCAATCAGGTTTTTATTGGCCAACTCTCTTCAAAGATGCAAGGAAGTTTATTTTATCTTGTGATGAATGTCAAAGGGTTGGTAATATCTCCAGACGCAATGAAATGCCTATGAATTATACTCTTGTTATTGAACCATTCGATTGTTGGGGATTTGACTTCATGGGTCCTTTCCCTTCTTCAGAAGGTAACACTCATATACTTGTCGCTGTTGATTATGTTACTAAATGGGTGGAAGCCATACCCACAAAAAGTGCTGATGGTGAGACCTCTTTAAGAATGCTTTTAGATATTATTTTTCCTAGATTTGGAGTTCCTAGATATCTCATGACTGATGGAGGTTCTTATTTTATTCATGGTGGTTTTAGAAAAACTCTTGCTAAATATGGTATTAATCATAGAATTGCTTCCGCTTACCATCCTCAAACTAGTGGGCAAGTAGAATTATCAAATAGAGAGATTAAATCTATCTTGCAAAAGACTGTTAATAAATCTAGAAAGAATTGGGCTAGTAAATTGAAGGAAGCACTATGGACTTATAGAACTGCTTATAAAAATCCCATGGGTATGTCACCTTATAAAATGGTTTATGGGAAAGCTTGTCATTTACCTTTGGAACTAGAGCACAAAGCTTATTGGGCTGTAAGAGAACTAAATAAAGATCCTAAACTTGCCGGTAAGAAGAGATTACTACAATTGAGTTCTCTAGATGAATGGAGAAGTGAAGCTTATGAAAATGCTAAACTTTTTAAGGAGAAAGTTAAGAAATGGCATGATAGAAGAATTATCAAAAGAGAATTTAATGTTGGGGATAAAGTCCTATTGTATCGGTCTCGTCTCAGATTTTTTGCAGGGAAATTACTCTCAAAATGGGAAGGACCATATGTCATTGTGGAGGTATATCTTTCAGGGGCAATTAAAATTAGTTCTCTGAAAGGCGATGCCACCCAAGTGGTGAATGGACAAAGACTCAAGCATTATATTTCTGGTGATTCTTATAATGAAGATGTTGATGTTATTCGAGTGGTGACTCCGGAAGCTTTCATCAAAGGTCAAGTTGACAGTTCTGCAGAGTTCGACTTCGAATAGCTAACAGTAATGAAAAGTCCGCGTTTAACTTTCCGAATAATGTTTTTGCTATTTTTTGGAAAATATGAAAAATTACGAGATCGAAACGGAGTGGAGACGCACGAGGGCGTGCCCCCATAGGCCGGCGCGGGCCCTAGCCTAGCCGCGCCGCCCTATGAGGATGGCCCCTCGCTGTCCCTCCCCGACTCTGGTTCGACCTGGTACTTTCCTTCTGTCGTGAAAATTTCTTCTATATAATCCCCTGGACCCCTGGAGGTCCGTATATCGTTTTCTCGACTTGTTTTGTTTCGAGCTGTTTTCTGCCAGAATCTGCTTCGGATCTAGAGCCAGCATGTCTTCGTCAGGGACTCCGAAGGACAGCTTCTTTGAGGACGTCGTCAACCCGTACATGAATGAGCTGAAGATGCACCCGAAGGAATTGCTGCTCGTAGATGGAGAATTGCAGATTGAAGATGTCCGGGGTCCTAAAGGAGAAGGAAGCTTGGAAGACAGGATGGAGAAACTAGAACAAGAGATGGCTGAGCGTGAAGTGGACATCTTCCACAAGATTGTGTCTGAACTTATTGATGGACACAAGAAGGAGACTGCAAAGCTGTGGGACGACATCCTCTCGCTTCACGACACCACCAACAAACTCCAAGCTCAACTCTATGATGTTCAGAATCAAAACTGTGAGTATGAAAGCAGGTTTAAACACATAAGCTATGCTGCTAGTTTCAGGATTCCTGAGACCAAGATGTCGTTTGTTGATGGAGAGCCTCTTCCTTGGAAGTCTGCTGATGGGAAGAAATCATCACCACCACCGCCGAAGGAGTAATTCATCATTGGTATTGGCACCCCCTTGGTTTGTTCCAAGCTTGGGAGGAGTGCCGCGGTATCACATCATCACTATCTTTTACTTTTTACTATCAAGTAGAGTCATATCATGAGTAGGGAAGTTATCATATAAGATGGGTTGCAGTGTGGAAGTATCTCTCTCTTTAGTTGGTTGTCTATGTATCCCTTGGTGTGAGTTATCGTTATGGAATATTATGAGAAGCCTTATCATTTACATATTGCACATCTTATTTTAGTTTGCAATCTCTATTATATGATTGATCTTGTTGTTAGTATTGGTATCACTTTGGGAGCATTGAGTAAATCTATTTGATTTTGGCAAACTTAGCATTGGTCAATAGCAACAACACTTAGAGTTTAAATATAAAAGAGGAAATACTAGATATATTATTTCATTATCTTTCTTTCTTGTTAGATCTTAGCTTATTATTCTGAAGTTAAAATTGTTTGTGCTTACAAGGAAGATGCATGATTGTTTCTATCACATGTATATTTGTTTGTTTCCCTCAACTCTTATGCTTGCTAATCAACCTTGCTAGCCAAAGACCTGTACTGAGAGGGAATGCTTCTCGTGCATCCAAACCTTAACCCAAACCTATGCCATCAGTGTCCACCATAACTACCTACTATGTGGTATTTCCCTGCCATTCCAAGTAAATACTTCATGTGCTACCTTTAAACAATTCAAAAGTTATTACCTCTTATTTGTGTCAATGTTTTATAGCTCATGATGAAGTATGTGGTGTTTTATCTTTCAATCTTGTTGGGCAGATTTTCACCAATGGACTAGTGGCTTCATCCACTTATCCCATCATTTTGCAAAAAGAGCTGGCAGCGGGGTTCCCAGCCCCAATTAATTAACCTTCATTAATAATTATCTTCACATGTTTTGCTCTGATTCATTAGTAAGCAACTTAATTTTGCAAATAGACACTCCTCCATGGTATGTGAAATGTTGGAAGGCACCCGAGGATTCGGTTAGCCATGGCTTGAGAAAGCAAAGGTTGGGAGGAGTGTCATCTCTAAATAAAACTAAAATAAATAGACACTCCTTCATGGTATGTGAATGATTGGGAGGCACCCGAGGATTTGGTTAGCCATGGCTTGTGAAAGCAAAAGGTTGGAAGGAGTGTCATCCATAAATAAATAAAAACTAACTAAAGTACATGTGTAAACAAAAGAGAAGAGGGATGATCTACCTTGCTGGTAGAGATAACGTCCTTCATGGGAGCCGCTCTTTGGAAGTCTGTTTGGCAAGGGGGTTAGAGTACCAACTACCATTCGTTGACAACAACAAACACCTCTCAAAATTTTACTTTTATGCTCTCTATATGATTTCAAAACTGAAAAAGTTCTAGCACATGATTTAATCCCTGCTTCCCTCTGCGAAGGGCCTATCTTTTACTTTATGTTGAGTCAGTAAACTTATTTCCCTCTATTTTAAGCAAGCAATTGAGTTGTTGTGATCAAACCATTTATATTGTGATCTACTTAATCATGCCTGTTACTCTTCCTTGGTTAGTACAAGTTTTATCTGAATGAATATAGCTTGGAAGGTTATCAATGATTATGAGGAGATTATTATGATTGAGTATGCAAGTTTTGCTATAAGCTTTAATATAAGAGCGCTGCCCGATAGATAAGTACAATCTGTTAACTGTTCTCTGACCAAGAACGAAGTTTGCCATCACCAATTATGATTTCCTATGCACCTTTATTTGTGATTTCCCTCTACTTGTTTCAAGTTGAATTATATGAGGAAGTTGTTCACTAGAATGTCTTGTGTGAATTAATATGATGCTTCTTGTCTGTATTTTATTTATCGACTCTTCACTCCATAAACTTGAGGTCTTGTTTACTGAGTTCAGTTTCGCTTGGGGACAAGCGAAGTCTAAGCTTGGGGGGAGTTGATACGTCCATTTTGCATCACTATTTTATATCATAATTTACTATTATTCATTGATATATTTCATATTTAGAGGTGATACTTATGTTATTTCATCTATTTTGCATGTTTCATGATTATTGGAGGATCATTCACCGGAGTCAGGATTCTGCTGGAAAAAGCACCGTCGGAATGCAATATTTCTGAATATCAGCAATTGACAGAAATTACACCGAGGATCTTATTTTTCCCGAAGATGAAGCCACCCAAAAGGAGGAGCTGAGGAGGGCCGCCATGGCCCCCCCATAGGCCGGCGCGGGCCCTGGCCTGGCCGCGCCGCCTTGTGGGGAGGGGACCCACAACCCCCTTCGACCGCCTCTCCTTCGCGTACTTTTTCGTCCCGAAAACCTAAGCTCCAGAGGATAGTCGCGAAGAGTCACAGCCGCCTCTGCGGGGCGGAAAACACCAGAGAGAAAAGAGCTCTCCGGTAGGCTGAAATCTGCCGGGGAAATTCCCTCCCAGAGGGGGAAATCGACGCCATCGTCACCGTCATCGAGCTGGACATCATTGGCATCATCATCTCCATCATCATCACCTCCATCTCCACCGCTGCACCTCATCACCGCTGTAACATCTAGGGTTGAATCTTGATTGTTTGATAGGGGAAACTCTCCCGGTATTGATTACTAGTTATTGATGCTATTGAGTGAAACCATTGAACCAAGGTTTATATTCAGATTGTTATTCATCATCATATCACCTCTGATCATGTTCCATATGATGTCTCGTGAGTAGTTCGTTTAGTTTTTGAGGACATGGGTGAAGTCTAAATGTTAGTAGTGAATTATGTTGGGTAATATTCAATGGTTTGATATTTAAGTTGTGGTGTTATTCTTCTAGTGGTGTCATGTGAACGTCGACTACATGATACTTCACCTTTATGGGCCTAGGGGAATACATCTTGTATTCGTTTGCTAATTGTGGGGTTGCCGGAGTGACAGAAACTTAAACCCCTGTTGGTATATCGATGCAGGAGAGATAGCAGGATCTCAGGGTTTAAGGCTGTGGTTAGATTTATCTTAATTACTTTCTTGTAGTTGCGGATGCTTGCAAGGGGTATAATCACAAGTATGTATTAGTCCTAGGAAGGGCGGTGCATTAGCATAGGTTCACCCACACAACACTTATCAAAACAATGAAGATTAATCAACTATATGAAGCGAAAGCACTAGACTAAATTCCCGTGTGTCCTCAAGAACGTTTGGTCATTATAAGTAAACAAACCGGCTTGTCCTTTGTGCTAAAAAGGATTGGGCCACTCGCTGCAATTATTACTCTCGCATTTTACTTACTCGTACTTTATTTATCTGCTATATCAAAACCCCCTGAATACTTGTCTGTGAGCATTTACAGTGAATCCTTCATCGAAACTGCTTGTCAACACCTTCTGCTCCTCGTTGGGTTCGACAGTCTTATTTATCGAAAGTACTACGATACACCCCCTATACTTGTGGGTCATCAGTGGCGCAGACCAGATGGAGCCAGCGGGGTGAGCAGTCCTACTGCCGAGGCCTTCTCAATCATCAGGTGGAGGACCTCCATGATGAGAATGAAGAGCTGTGGAGATAGAGGATCTCCCTGCCTTAGTCCACGCCTATTGGCAATACGAGATTCGGGGCAGCCGTTAAGCAGTACACGAGTCGATGCCGTGGACAGAAGGGTGCAAATGCAGGAGAGGAACCTTTCCCCGAACCCCAGTCTCCTCAGAACCTCGATAAGAAAATGCCACTCCACAGTATCAAAGGCCTTTGTTATATCCAACTTCAAAAGAACAGCAGGGGTCGAGCGGCTATGAAGCTTGCGAGCTGTTCCCTGGACCATCATGAAGTTGTCATGGAGGCACCTTCCACGCACGAATGCACTCTGATGCACCCCCACCATCTGGGGCAAGATAGGGGCTAGCCGGGTGGCCAACACCTTGGCTACAAGCTTGGCGAAGCCATGTATAAGGCTGATAGGCCTGAAGTCCTGGACTTTCTCAGCTCCCTCCTTCTTAGGAATAAGAGTGATGAGTGCTCCGTTAACCGCCCCGAATCCACGACAGTCAAAACGGGACATAGAGTTGAAGGCTGCCATAATGTCCGTCTCAATGATATCCCAACAAGCCGTGAAGAAACGAGCAGAGAAACAATCTGGGCCAGGACATTTATCCCTCGGCATACTTTTGAGAGCAGTCCACACCCAACACTATAGAGTGTTGTCTTTTCTTTAAGAAACATACAGTGCTGTTTTCAAACTGTAGTAACAATTAAATAAAAATTTATTGTAAAATCACACGATATATTTTCTAAGATTTTTATAAGCGATATGTTACAAAAATGTGTGTTTTTTAATATGTTGTAAACGTATAATTTTTTGCTGTAATTATTTGTGATTTTTGTTGTATCATTCTAGTTTTAGTGAAGACCCTCGGTATTGCGGTTGATTTTCCAAATATTGAGGGTGAAAATGCAAAACTATGTTTAGACTAATTGTGGACGTGCGATCTTGATCCGATATCATAGAGAACGACTGATTTTAGGTCCTCCGGTCATCCTATCCTACCAATGCCTAGTGTCGCCCAAAATTCTTAGGTACAAATCAAGTCATGTTGCAACTTAGCTAGCATGAATCACGATGCAATTTAACAACATGGGAGTCGCTTAGTTCTCAATGGACCGAAAATTAGCAAGACCTATACAAAACAATATCAGTACAGCAGAATGTTATAGGGAACCTTCCACCCGAAGTGAAAGACAACAACTTGCAGATCAAACATCCACGCCAGAAGTTTTTTTTTCGTTTTTCTTTTCTTTTTCGGAAGCCTCCGTTTTAGGGGGCTTCCTTATCTGTAAAATTTCATCCTCTAATGCAATGAACACAGCAGCTCTCCTGCTGTTATTCAAAAAAAAAAGAAGTTTCCTCCTAATGAGCTTCTCCAATAGTCCTCGCCATTTCGTTTCATGCTCTCCCGGCAACATGCATCTCCATTGTGACAACAAAGAAATCATTTTTAACTGATTGTTAAGTGTAGAACGAATTATCTTGTTAAAAACTGCATCATTAGGAGATAACAGAATGAGCGCATCATTTTAGAGGACGAGCTATTTTTCATCAAAAAATTAAAATCATATTTTGAAGTTTCAAAAAAAAAAAAAAATCTGCATGTAGTTGGAGATACATAACACATATATGTAAAATCTCAGTACAAAATACCTTGTGCTCTGGTCTATTAAAAAATCACAAAAGTGTAGATCTGAGAATGGTGAAACGGTACACATTTTCAAAATCCCCAAAACTGTCAGAATTTGTTATTTTTGTGTAGCCCATATTACAATGAATTTTGGATTGAAACTTTACACGATTGTGGAATACATAATTGCTTACAGTGAAATTTTCTTTCAGATTTTTTTTTAAAATTTTAAAATACCAAGTTTGTTTTTAAAACAAGCTATGTGTAGCCCGAGCTACAAAGTAAGTTTTCGATAACCAAATAGCCTAAAAAAGAGCTCCAAAAATTGCCCATATAATGATGTGGTGATCATGCATGTGCATTCTGACCAACCATGTACACACTTTAGTTTCCTTAGAGCATCTCCAACACCTTCGTAAATTTAGCTAGAGTTGCTAAAAACTAAAAATATAGCAATTTAGTTGAAATGTGTTGCTCCAACAGTCTTGGTATAAGTGGTCACCCCACCAATTTTTTTAGCAAGCTTGGCACCTCCACTTTGTATATTTGCAAAGCCAGGAGACACTTCATGTATTGGGAAAGCGGGGGCATATAGAATGCACTAGGGAGGTCATGTGTACTAGTGTACTATGCGTTCACAGCCACACGATCTAAATATCATTGGCCCATATGTAAAGGGGGATAAGTCATGTACACTTCATAATAACACCCTGCAGTTTTGGCAATTCAGCAAAAAAACGTGTGTTCATATGGGGTTCATAGGTGGTTGAGAACAGTTGCCAAAATATTTTACTATATTTTCATTGGTTTTCCTATTTCTGTAGAAAAAATGAGTTTATTCCACGGTAACTTTTCAAATATTTAGCATTTCCCAAAATATAATGCTTGCATAGATTTCACATAGATATCGTTCATGTTTCTTACACGCACATGTTCATCCGAGTGAAACACAAACCACAATGAACTCTGTTGTAACTCATATTTAAGTTCTATGAAAATTATGAAATCGGACTGAAACCTATGTGAAACCTACATGTGCAAATGGTATGAGAAGTTTCATAATCGTTCCATTCGAGTTTCAACAAAAGAAAATATTGATTTTCGGAAATATATTGAACATTGATCTTGTTTCCAAGAGCTCACGAGACGACAGGATGGTGAAAACTGATCCCATATTGGACACCCGGTTCAAATAATGTATTGTAGCATAGCATTTTCTCTGCTTGGATGAAACAACTAATGCAGGCATTAAATGATGAGGAAGAGAGGAGGTGGACTGCGGGTTGAATTTGGTAGAGCTCAGGCTGTAAGTGTAAAACCATGTTCATGCATCTGGATCAGCAACTTACGATCCAACGGGCAGGGAATACCTTAGTGTACTGGCAGAGCAAACTTCATGTCTGATACATCTTCGAAGCTTAGATTCCTTAGGATGTTCTAAATGTTTTGGTAATGCAATAAGAGCATCTCTAGCATAAGTAAACAAAAGTAATAAGCTCATACAAGGGAGATAAAACAGCAGAGCCTAGTGCTCCGCTTCTCTATGTCAATGGAGCCGCCGTGGCCGGTAAACAAAAGTAATAAGATCACCGGGGAGCTACGTGTCGCGGCGGCGGAGCAGGAAGCCTAGTCTCTGTCGAGCTCGATGTAGCAGGCGTCATGCGCCGCCTGCTCGCGGAGCCACTCCGCCTGCTTGTCGGCGTCGTGGCGGGTCTTCACCTCGACCAGCGCGGTCACTGTGCCCAGGGCCATGTCGGGGACGAAGTCATCTGCCTTGAGCGCATGCGTGGCCATCTCGAGCTTCGTTGCGATGGCGGCGATGTCCTCGTCCTCCGCGTAGTCGCCGGGGTCGAACCGCGGCGGTGGGAGGGGCGTTGGAGCTCGAGCCTTCGGAGAAGGTGAGGCGGCGCAGGGCCAGCGCGCTGGAGCTCGCGCAGCGCGCTGGAGCTCGACACCTCCAGGTTGTGGGATCTGGAGTGTCACGGCGGCGGATCCCGCGATCTCGACGCCTCGAGCTCGCGGTAGTATTGCGACTCGCGCCGCGCGAAGGTGCTCGGCGGCTTCAGCCCCTGGTGCAGGCCAGCGGTAGGACCCGCGGATGCAGGCGGCATCGGAGGCCCGCCGCTGCTGCTCGAGCTCCGCGGCGGTGAGCTTGCACGCGGGGGCGGAGCCACCGCCGCCCACCCTCCCTCCCCGCGCCCTCCTCGACTTCCGCCGGACACCATGCCGTTTGGACGCGCGGATTTCTCATCGGAGCGCGCGGATTGCTCATCGGCGGGAGGGGAGCGGACGGAGAGATGGATGGGGTTCGACCCCCATCCGCGGCCGCCGATCGCCATATATAGCGGCCCGGTGCGGGTTTGGGCTGCGGCCTCCATATTTTATCTGGGCCAGACCACCGATGCGGTGTCTGGTGTTTGGCCAAAAAGTCGGGCGAAAATTCCCATATTAGCCCAACTTGTCATTCATATGCCGGCCAATACGGGAATCTGCTAGAGATGCTCTAATGCCGTTGTGTACCTTCACATTACCACCAAGGTTAAGTGCCCTCCGAATTATTTGAGCACTGTAATGTCGAAAGTGCAGACGAGCAAAGTTGAACCCTTTTTATTTTAGTACTCCGTATAAGGAACTGAAAAGCTCTCTAGAACGATCCAAATTGTACCAAGCTTGAAGACGCTAACCTGCAGGCTGCAATATGGCGTGTATGGCATTCCACACGCACGCGTGCAGCCACCGTGCGCATAAAGACCCGGCCACCTACTCCTCCCGTCCGGCCTGATCGCAGCGTCCATCTCCGACGCCGACGGCACCACGGCCGTGGACGCCTGGCCGCCTATTTTTCCGGCCGCGCAGGAGATCGTCGCTCCTCTTCGAGCAGAAGGACGCTGCGGCCTCCTTTTCCTCGCCGCAGTCGTTGAGTAGGACGGCCAGCGTGCCTTCGGGGGCCTCGCCGAGCGAGCCGAGAGTGAGGCGGAGGACACTGGCGCGGATTAGCTCCAGCGCCGCAGCATTGGAAGTTCAGAACCAGGAAGAGCTTGGGGGGAGCGAGGAGCAGGCAGATTCGTGTGAGAGCATGATTTCGATTTACCTTTGTCTGTTCATGTTGGAGTTTGCCTGTTCGTGTTCGCGTAGGATGAATTCTCTGATACCCGATTGATTTCAATTTCCATTTACCGATTAGTTTGTCTGTTCATGGTCCGTCTGTTTTCCCTTCCTTCTTCCTTCATGGGCCATCTGACTGGACAGGTGCTACCGCGCGTCGGGTTGTTTCAGCGATCGGCTGGTTATTTCATTGATCGGAGGCGGAACGTACCACGGTCGCATTGCTGGTTAATAGTAAAGAAGATTAGGTGTACACATGTTAGTTTCTTGTTGTCCCCTGCTGCACTGGTATTTTTAGGCTTCATATTTTTTGTAGCTTTCTACAAATTGTAGATACATACTGTCAAAACATTGCTTTGCTCTGCTCAGTCTCTTATCTTTAGTTTTTTGCTTTGAGATCAGATGTAGGTGTCACCTGTTATATTGACGTACTACAGTATTCCTACAAAACAACTTATTAGGCTTTTTTGGCTAAACTGAAATTTATCTAGGGTGATAAGAGATAGTTCAAACAAGGATTATGCACCTCCCGTTGACCTGTGATGCCCATTATCTATATGCAAGAGCAGAACTAGAGCTACAATCATGCCAGAGTTATATTTCTGCAGGGCACCGGACACTGAGCAGAAGAACTCTACACACTCGATGATGTGCTCTCAGCAATTAATTTATGGGCCGTGCTGAGCGTCCCCCGGGGGATCAAACCCCCGATCCCCCGGCTCCGGAGCCGTCCGATGGAGTTTCTGTTCACCGTGATTTTTCGTTCTGTCTTTCTGCCCCGTCCGTATTCTCCCTGCTAATAACACAACTGAACCCACAACACTGATAAACTCAACGCACGAACAGAATCCACAGCTACGCGCACGAACCTACCGCGGCCCCGCTCATAGCTCCGGTGAAAGATCTTGCACGCTCGCAGCTACGCCGATGACAGCTAGAAGCACCCCCGCCGCTGCTTGTAGCGCCTCTGGCCAGCGCTAGAAGCACTTCCGCCTGCCGCTCGGAGCATCGTCGACTTCCCGTCGCCGGAAAACAGCAACTCGGCGGTGCTGGGTCGCAGCACCGGCGGTGGCGTGAAACAGCAACGACGGTGGTGGGTCGCAGCATCGCTGACGTATCTTTGCTGCAACGCCACCCGTCTTTGGTAGCATCGCTGGCCGCCGTGTGTACCAGACCCGACCGACGTCGGTAGCAACCCCGAACGGCGTCGGTAGCAGCCCCGGACACCGAGTGTAGCAGACCCAGCCGACGTCGGTAGCAGACCCGCCACCGTGTGTAGCAGACCCGGCCGGCGTCGGTAGCAGCACCGGCCGCCGTGTGTAGCAACCTCGGCAGGCGTCCGTAGCAGGATCGGCAGACGTGTGTAGCAGCCCCTGCCGCCTTCGGTAGCATCCTCGGCCAGCTTTGGTAGCAGCCCTGGCCAGCATCGGTAGCAGCCCGGCCGCCGTCGGTAGCAAACCACATACCACCTTTCAGCAGGGCACCTAGTTTGCAGCGCCGCCGACCGCCGCTTTCTCCTGTCCGGTGGGAGGAGCGGCGGCCCTGCACGATTCGAGTGGCTGGGTACATGCAGCGACCCCTCGTCGCTTCGATCTCCCCCCATGGGTGGCATCGCCGCCACCCGCCGTTCGGGCAACGGCCATGGAAACGCGTCGCAGCGGCAGTAGAGCCCCACCGCGCTCGAGATGTGACACAGAGATGGGTGGAGGAAGGTAGGGCCTGGGGAGGCGGTGAGATTCACTGGATTTGGGGGCCCTGAACGGTGGCGGCTTCTAGCGTTGCGTGCAGGTTGGCCAATCGGCGGCGCAGCGGCTCCGGCGACTACGGTGTTGCTGCTGCGTGTGGGGAAATTTTGTAGCTGCGAGCGACAGAGTAGTGAGGATAGGGATGAATTTTGAGGAAGAACGTGGTGGGACCCATGTGCTGCTGAGCCACGCGTAGGGGTACGTGGCGGCCTCTCGAGGCGGAGGACGGGAGCCACAAATCCTCCGGATGATTCATAGCGTTTTCCTTAATTTATTGGATCAGTTATATGCTATGCTTCCATTGGATTCCGATTTGATGCACACATCAAAATCATGTTGGTAAGTTGGTCGAAAATACATAGGCTCTCCCAAAATACTTCTATTTCTAGATGGTGCTTCATATTAAGAAGTCACTAGGAAAAAAACCCGTGCGTTGCTACGGATTGATTTAAAAAATATACAACACGAAAACAAATAAATAATTTAATAAAATGATCAGTACTAATAATCAAGTTAGACATAAGCAAATAATTTAATATACTTAATCATAGATATAAGTAGATTTAATGTTGAAGTGGTGTCATCTCAAATGTCATCACAAGAGACAATACAACTTGCATGCACACTTTATTTGTTTGTAAAATCCCCTATTTTTTTAATGAAAGTGCTTTATCATAAATTTCTTACATTGCAAGAACTTGCTAGGTCCACAAGTTGAGGAAGCAAAATAAAATGCTATCTGGCATGAAACTCACAAATCAATGGGGCTCATAGAATATTATAGATACATGATGGTAGTCTCTCTCGCATGTTAATAAGGTAATAAAGTTCTACACCAAATTCAAAGTAGCAAACAAAAACTATCCGGTGCATCAAACTATCAGAAATCCTCATTTTGTAGCACACAGCCATACTTTGTAACTGAATAGTTGCTTTCTTATTGCTAGATATTGAGTTCCATTAGAATTTCCATGCACTCCGTCATCTTTAAGTGAAGCATGTTCCATCTTTGAGGAATGATCACTTGAGAACGTCCTAAGTCCTGACATCCAATAAGCATAGTACTGTAGTAGCATCTGGTGCCCTGAAGACCATCGATGAGAAGTATCAACTGATGTTATTTTTGTAGAGAAGCCAATTCTGACAGCCATACCTCCCAAGTGAACTCTCAAATGTAAGTTCAATCTCAGATACAATACAATCTGAACGACCCTGAAGTCTCAACTAAGATAAGGAGCCAAAAACACCTAGGTTTTGGTCTCTGAACTGTCTCTCCACCCTCCTCTAAACTTCATGGCATGCTCCTCTCCCTTGCCCTGCACGCCCCGTACGTGGTGCTTCACTTAATCACTTCTCCAACGTTGCCGCTCCCCGTTGCTGCTATAGTGTCCCGCTCCTCCTTCTCAAGTGAGGCGTCGGCGGCGATGAAGCACACGTGGCCGACAGCCTCGAAACCGCTGCCGCTCAGATGAGGCTTCGCCGATGAAGAAGGCGCGCCCGACGACCTGTGACGCCGCTGCTCAGGTGAGGCGTCGAGGCCGACGATGCCCTTGGCCGATCGTATTATTACGATCATGGTTGGGACGATCAGATCACTGGTCTCTACCGGCATTGACTTAGAAGTATGCCACCAAGGCCTTGTGGTCCGCGGCCACTTTATGTCACTTGGACGCCGGCGAGCTAGACCCGGACATTGTCATTGGGGACTGCCGACGGGATATCCAACCATCGAGGTCGCCCCTTTATCCTTTTCCTCCACCGGTGTCCATTGTCGTCGCGCCGAGTTGTCAAGGGTTGGAGTCCTAATTGATCAATCCTCTCCTTGGATGCGATGGGACAACCTGATCTGGGGGATGCGGTCCAAATTGATCAATCCTATCCCTGGATGCGATGGGACGACCTGATCTGGAAGGACGACCTGACCTGGAGGGATGAGCAAATATATAAAGATACGACGCAGGGCTGCAGGCCAAGCCCTCGCTAGCTATGCTGTTTCAATCCAACACGATGCAGGGTTGCAGGCCAAGCATATTTGAGGCTGGACTCTTATTTGAGGTTGGACTCATACCTGATCGATCTGAAGTTGTTATCCTTCACGGTAGCCTAAACTGACTTGACGATGTGGAGTACTTTTGGAAACGGACGAAAACGCATTATGAACGGACGAAAGCGCCTTCCGACGGACGAAACCAAGGAAACCTTAGCTCCTTTATTATTAGGTATAGATATAGATATAGATTTGAATAAAGAGATGTAGCTCTAGCATATTCCCCTGTTTGTGGGCTTAAAAGAAATACATAGGGTACACTAGATGTTCTTTCATTCATATATGGTTTGTGTTTTACATTTTTCGGTGAAATTCTTAGTGTGCACACTTTGTCACTGCATAATCGTCATATATTTTTCTATTGTTTTTTTTAGAGAAAATGGAGTCATCCCCGATTTCATTAAGGAAACCAGTTTAGGTACATAGTACCAACCCACACCACCAAACGCAACACATAACAGGTACTTTAAGGTTTTACAGAGGACGAAAGAGAGGGGGAAAACCAGATACAAGCAGGAAGAGATTAATTCGCAAAAACCAAAACTATCCCTGCTAAAAATGCAAGTTTCCCTTCTTCATCTTTTTCCTCTTCTCCTCCTTTTTTATTTTCCGTCTACATCATCAATCTTGGCGTCCAGGAGATCCAACTTCTTCTTGATCCAAACACTTCTTTAGCTACTCTTTCCAGCACCCTTGCGCAGAATTCCAACATGTTCCTAGCGTCCTCCTTCACCTGCAAACAACTCCAAGAATTAATATAATAGAATTTTTTTAGAATAACAACATAAGGTTCTTCAGGCCATTCTTTTTCAAAACATGCCAGATTTGTAGTTTTCCAGATACTTCAGATAACAGCAGCAACCCCCACAGCAAGGATCTCTCCCCCCCGAAACCTTTCAGCCAGTTGGAAATACAATGGTCAGCAGAATCAAATTGGAATTTCAAACCAAAAGTGCAACTAACTACATTCCAAATGTACCTAGCCAGGGGCATTTGAAGAAAAGATGATCAATAGTTTCATTTCATCAACAAAAGAGACATTTCTTTTCACATTTTTCTCCCCTTTGCAACAAAACATCTCTTGTAAGTATGCTTTTTTTTTAACATCAGACACAAGAAAGTCTTAATTCTAAGGGGTATCTTAACCCTCCACATAAATTTGTATGGAACCACATCATTGCATTGCATAGCTAAATACATGGATTTAACTGAAAATTCCCCTGTGTTAGTTAATTTCCAAACCAACTTGTCAGGTTCATTTTTGAGTGTAACCCTTTCTAGCAATTTTTTAATTTAATCCATTGTTCTCTAAGTTCCCCAACCATTTCTCTTCTGAATCTAAGCATCTCCACTCCTACCTCAAAGACTTCTTTAACTGTAACATTCCTATTCATAGAGACTAAAAACAATCTTGGGAAGACTTTTGCCAAGCAGGAGGAGCCTATCCATGGATCCTCCCAAAAACTTGTTTTTGATCCATTCCCAATTTGGATTTTGCAATATTGCCAGAAGGTTTTCTTGACCTCCATCAAACCTTGCCAGAAATGTGAGTCTCCATTTTTGGTGACTGCCTGGCAGAGAGTCTGTTTCTGGAGATATTTCTTCTTGAGGATTTTTTTTGCCAAATCCCATCTTTATTGAAGAGTTTCCATAACCACTTAGCTAGTAAAGAAATATTCATTTTCTCCAAGTCTAGGACCCCTAAACCACCTTGGTCTTTTGGCATACATACTGTTTGCCAATTCACCAAGTGATATTTCTTGTGTCCTTCAGTTTCGTCCCACGGAAAATTATTCCTTATTCTATCTATTTTCTCTTTCACACCAACTGACATCCTATAGAAGGAGAGCATATAAATAGGTACACTGGTCAGGGATGAGTTGATCAGGGTAACCCTTCCTCCCATCACCAACATTTTCCCTTGCCAAGGTCCTAGTTTATTCCTCATTTTTCCTTCAGTTGAATCCCAATCAGAATTCTTCAATCTTTTTTTTGTTTATTGGCACTCCCAGATATTTCATTGGCAGTGAACCAGATTTGCAAGTAAATATCCTTTCAAATTATTTTTCCCTATCTGAAGCCCCCCCAAACAATAAATATCACTTTTATGGAAATTAATTTTCAGTCCTCACATCTGTTCAAAAAGACAGAGAATTATTTTCAAATTTCTATCCTAGTCAAGATTATCTTCCAGTAGAAGGATGGTGTCATCTGCATATTGCAGAATGGCCACACCCCCTTCTACAAGATTTTTACCCAGCCCAGTCAGCAGGCCCTCCCCTTGAGCTCTTTTAACAAGAACAACAAGGATATCTACAACAAGATAAAAAAGAATGGGTGATAGTGGATCCCCCTGGCTCACTCCTTGGAATGTGGAGAAGTAAGTCCCTATCTTACCATTAACATTGATCCCTACTTTTCCACTGGTTACTATCTTCATTAATAAATCAATCCATTTGGATGGAAATCCCTTGACTTTCATTGATTGATAAAGAAAAGGCCATTTGACCTTGTCAAAGGCCTTCTCAAAGTCAATCTTGAAAAGCACTCCAGATTTTTTCTTTTTGTGTGTGTCATTCAAAAATCTCATGTAAAATATTAACCCCCTCCATTATATATCTCCCCTTAATGAAAGCAGTTTGGTTCAAGAGCACAACCTTCCAAATTACTTGAATGAGTCTATTCACTAGGACTCTTGTTATAATTTTGAAGGAAACATTCAGTAGGCATATGGGCCTATACTTTTGAATCCTATCTGCATCTTTCCCTTTTGGCACTAATGTGATAACCCCATAATTCAATCTTGCACTATCTAATTCTACTTTTTGGCAATCTTTAAGCAGATCAAATAGATCTCCCTTCACCAATTCCCAATTTTTCTGGTAGAATTCTGCATTGAAACCATCTGGCCCAGCTGCTTTATTTGCTGCCATTTCGAATACAGCTATTTTAAGTTCCTCCAATGTAAAATCTTTCAATAAACGCTCACTGTCTTCCTCACTAATTTTTTCCATACCTATTTCACTAAAGTTAATATTATTTAAACCTGGATTACCAAAGAGTTTATTTTAGAAGTCAGTAATGTATCTCTTAAGATTTTCCTGACCCTCTATCAGACCCTCATCCTGATTTAAATTTGTAATCAGAGTTTTCCTTCTCCTCCCATTTTCTTTTGAATGGTAGTACCTAATGTTATTATCCCCTTCAAGGATTTATTTTTTCTTTTGCTCTTTGTATCCATTTGATTTCCTCTTCTTTAATAATGATTTTTAATTGATTCTGCAACCTCTTCTTCACCTCTATCCCTGAATGTGTTAGCCCATGTAGCTCCCTTTTTTTTTATCAATTTCATCTAATTGCACTGCTAAAGCTCCTCTCTTTCTCTTGTAATCTCCCTCAACATTCAAATTCCATCCCTTCAAAGTCCTCCTAAGACATTCAAATCTTTTTTTTGCCAAATATCAATGTTCTTGTCTCCTAAGTAATTTTTATCCCATACCTTTTTGATAATTTCTTGTAGGTCAGGTCTTAAGAAGCAGCAGTTTTCAAATCTGAAAATTGACTGTCTCTTGGGCCTGTCCCCTGACTTGATCAAAATGCGGGTGTGGTCAGATAGCTCACTTGGGAGAGTTGTTGCACACACCAATGTGAATTTTTCCTCCCATGATGGAGAAACACGAACTCTATCTAAAAGCTCATAGGTGGGATCTTCATGGTTGTTACACCAAGTGAATTTCCTACCTGAAAGGCTTATCTCCATCAGTCCACCCTGTTCAATTACAACATTAAACATGGGGCTCCATCTGTTATATCCCCCTGTTTTGTTTTTCTCACTATCTTTCCTTGTCATGTTAAAATCTCCAGTAATCAAAATGGGGTATACAGAGCTTCTAATGACATTTACCAATTCAACTAGGAATTTGGCTTTGCCATCCTGTTGTGCATCCCCATAAACCACCACTAAGTTCCATGCAAAGTTGTCTATCTTACTTGATATGGCAAATCTAACAAAATAAATCCCTTATATTTTTTCAACCACATCATAAGTCTCTTTATTAACTCCCACCAGTATCCCACCAGATCTCCCCCTTGCAGGAATACCATCCCAGTGAAACTTAGATTCCCCACTTATTTCTTTAAGAAATTTAGTGGGGCATTCTTGTCTCACTGTTTCTTGTATGCCAACAAAGCCAAGTTTGTGGTCTCTTATGTTTTGTATAATATAGCTCTTCTTGTTTTCTTCCCCAATACCTCTACTATTCCAAGTGAGGCCACTAATCATTTAAAACTTTCTTTTCCCCCTCCTACACATCATCCTAGATTTAATGGGGGTTTTGCAGTGAAACTCCACAGGAGCCACCCCCATCTTCTGTTTGTCTCTACTTATAGAAGTAGTGACAAGGTTGTCAGTTAAAACCACACAATCTTATTTGCCCAATTTTAGAATATCTAGCAGGACTTGGTCAACAACATCTGGCTGGTTGTCCATGTCTGCTGGGTATTCTTTTCCCCAGGGTCCTCTTCTTTTCTCAAAAACAAGTTAACTCTGGCCTTCTCTTGTTCTCTTATCAAAGCTAAGTTTGTTTCTATCATGTCCAAAGTAGTGCCAAGATCAATCCCAACTTTGCTAGCAATATCTAATATACTATAATCAGAAGTGTTAGCAAGAGTAGGGGGTAATGGTGCTACCTTAAGATGACTGAAGATTCTTTTGCATGGCAATTTTCTTTGCCCTATCCATGATGGGGACATCACTCTTGGGGGAAAGTATATTGCTGAACCTGTTTCCATTGGCCTCTTCTATTTCTTCCAGGATTCCCACTTCCTTGTTCTTCTTCTTTCCATACTTTGGTGATTTCCCCTCCTCAACATTCTTGATTTTTGTTGTCATGCTCAAGGATGAATTATATTTTCTATCTCCTTCATCACCATAAAGATCCACTCTCCCATTTGTTTCCAGATCTTTAGTTTGGTCCTCCATCTCTGGATCATTCTCATTGACATTGTCCCCAGTTTATTCTTGCATATCCTCTCTTTCTTCCTCCACACTTCTGTCCACTGTCTCCACCAAAACCTCCTTGGCTTGTAGCTGTGTTGGATCTTGGGTTGTGACTAATCCTTTCTTTTGTGGTCAGAGCTATTGCATCTAAATCATTTTGTCTCTTAATTTCTTCTTCTCTTTCCTCCAAAGCTTTTTTTGTTTTTCACTTGCTAGTATGTGTCCCTCCCTGACTGTCCCATCATTTTCTTCAGTTATTTGCCTTTTTCTCTTCTATCCCCCAGCTCTTGAGATAGAGTGTCTTCCATTTCATCAAAATCTTGTGTGTACTCTTCCCCTGGTCTTAGCCAACCCTCCTCCACCACCTGCTCAACTTGAAAATATATGTAGTAGATCATTAGTTTTTTTGTAGTAAGCTTTGCCATGGCTGGAATGTTCTTGGGATTGACAACTCCAACCAGGAATCTTATGCTTCCATCCTTCCTAAAAGCTTCCATGTCCAATTCAATAACTTGTCCAAGTGTTGAGCCAACTTCACAAATACCTTGATAGTTTTTTAGTGTTTTTGGAACTCTCTTAGCCTTAACCCATACTGTATCCAGTTTACCAGCTGCAAGGTTTTCATCTGACCATTGCTTGACATTCACCTTGATGTGACCACCCCTCAAAGTGATCCAGTCATAAATTGAGACTTCATTTATCCTTGTAGCTGATGGGAAATTTACCAAAAATCTTCGTGAAGAAACTTCCTTTGCTTGCCAGGTCCACTTCCATGGATAAGTTCTTCCAAGACACATCACTAACAAGTCTTCATCCACATGGAAGTCCACCTCTTTGACTTTAAAAATTGCTATGGCTTTCCCCTTTTCCTCAGATCCAACACCTTCCTTTGCATGTTCAGCAACAAAGCATCACAAACCAGGCCCTCCAAATCCAACCAGGTTGGCAGTTGGTTTCTTTTGCATGATCCAAGCACACCTCATGGATTGATGTCCTTTGCCAAAATTGACACACTCAATCTCTTCATTGCATTCTTTTGAAATATGTCCCTTCTTCCCACATTTGTTACAGAGAAGATTTTCATCGCCAGTGTTCTTCTTCCCTACCAATTCTGTCTCTGAACTTGACCCTATTTGTAGCTGCTGTGTTGTTCCAGATGAAGCAGCAACAACTGTTGTGGCTGAGACAGTTGTTCTCTCATCAATGACTTTGTTTTGTGTAACATCCCAAATTTCAATAAAAAGAAAGTTAGAAGAATTCCAGAGAGAAAAATTTCAAACCAACAAAAACTTTTAAATTGCATATAGTGCCATGCATAGGACTTATGCATTTGAGTGATATGCCATGATGATTGTTATTATGTGTATGTGCTAAACTCTAAAACCCTAATGTGATCAGGTGAAGATCACCAACCAAATAAATCAAAAAGAGAAAGAAATCAAATAAAAGAAAAACCCTAAAACCCTCACATATGGCTTATGCCATTTTTATAAATTTTGACCCTAGACCAATTTGGTCTTCACCATTAGTTGAACAATGTTACTAAACACTTATAACAACTTTTGGAATCAAAGAAACACAAATCAAATGAATTTAAAACTCAAATTTGGATCACATATGATAATGGTCAAATCTGCCATTTTTAGTCTGATCACTACTTTGAGCCCCTGCAATTCAAATTTTCCAAACTAAACTTTGCCAACTCTTTGCACCTCATCCAAGACAACATCAAGGTGAACACTTTTTTGTAAAGATCACCATGCCAAATTCTTTTTAGATCAAATGCTATGATCATCCAAAGTTGACACTTTTTAATAAGAGGAACAATCCCACACTTAGCCAAATTTGCAATTCTTCGAATTTAACAATTCCACCACGACCTCTCATCATCTCTAGTCAAATGCAACTCAACCAAACACACACATCTCAAATTGGTCAACCATTTGAATTCACTCAAAAATTGGACAAATTTACAAATTCCAAATATGGAATTATTTGACACTATGTCAAATAGTGATCTACACTACCCTAATCTATCCCAAACTATCCTACTTGGTCCCCTGGTTCACTCTCACACTTAATGACCCACAGGAACCCAAAGGAGAGAGGAGGGCAAGCTAGGGCATGGCCATGCCGGCCATGTCACCACCCCGACGCACCTCCCCTCTCTTCCTTCTTCTCCACCACTGGCCCTGGTGCCAAACGTCGCCACCGCACTCTCCTACATCACCCTAGCCTAGCCACGGTCCAGCTCGACGCCGACCATCACCGGAGAATGCGCGCGCAGAACGCGCCAGCATGCCGCTCGCGTCGCGACCATGCACGCCGCGGACGCGCACTGGCCACGCGCCACCCTGCCAGTAGACGCCGCCTCTGGCCCCTCTCTTGCTGTGTTGAGCACCGCCGTGACACCATGACTCCACCAGACACGCTCACGACCACTCCCTGGACCGCCGCCGCCGGAGACGATGGAGCAGATCCTGTGAACTCCGCCGCCCAACACGGAAGCAATGCGAGCGCCACAGACGCCGCCCGACCGTGCCGTCACCGCCATTAGCTTCGCCTGGACTCGTAGAACACTGCCGCACCGTTGCCTAGCCCAACACCTCGCCGGAATCGCCGCGCCATGGTCGACTTCAACCCTGCCCCGCAGCACCTCTCCGCCTCTATAAATAGAGCGTTCCCTGGAAGCCATTGAGCACACCACCTCGTTCCCCATCCTCCACTGCCTCTCCTCAACCCAGTAGCTACCTCGATGATCGCCGGAGACGCCGCAATCGCAAGCTCGGAGCCGCGGAAGCCCTGGAGCAATCGCCGTCGACTGGAGCCTCCTCGAGCGACGCCACTGCTACAGGCTGCTTCCTCATCGTCGACAACATCGCCTCGACCACCGCCGCTGCTCGCCGGACCTCTGGTTAGCGCTCCGACCCCCTAGGCTCGCCGGAGAAGCCACGGCATCTCGTCGGAGACGACGATGCACGTGAGCCGTCCGATGATGATCTAATCCAACGCACCCTGTTAGCTCATACCGTTTCAGGTTTAAACAGCCGCCGACATGTGGGACCCACCCTGTCAGCAAGCCCACACGCGTTGGACGCGTTACTGGGTCGATTTGCTGCGTTTGAATTGGTTTCGGCCCACTCTGTTTCCCGCCAGCCCATTAATTCAAATCCAGATTAATCCAAATCCATTTAAATTTCAATACTGGCTCCAACTTTGAAAATCCATAGAATCTGTTTGGCTTGGCCAAATTTAACAAATTTGATATTTTTGGAAAGCTAGTAAAAAGTTCTACAATATGCCACTGGTCCCACTTCAAGATCTGTTGTAGAAATAATCTGATAAAAAGAAGAAGGCAGAGACTTTTCCCTATTCAAATAATTATTAAAAATCAACCAAAATATATATTAAGTTAATTCCAACTCCAATAGCTCACATTTGACTTACAATAATTGTTTCTGCAAGAAAATGGTGTGGTCACTTTGCATGATCATGCCCTAGTTTAATTAGTGGACAATATGGCTAGTTTATCTAAGTGATATTGTCCAAAACTATTATGCAAATCATATGAAGTAGTTTACTTCATTTAAATCTTGTCCCAAATGAATTCATGTGATGTTTGGACCCCTGGCCAAACTCTCTTATATGAATTACTTGGAGATTTAAATCATTTATAGCACTATTAAATGGTATGAGGTGGTCTACCTCATTTAAATCATTTTCTCAAATGATGATAATGAATGTTTGACTTAGGTCAATATAAGTTCATGTATGATTGTTTGAGAAATTAAATCTTAAGAAGATTTCAATGAGAGGAAATTATTTCTCAAAAACCCTATGGAAACCATCATTTACACATTAAATAAAAGGAAGTTAATTCTCCTCAAGCAACACAACCAATGCACCCTAATTAGATTAATTGTGTGCTTAGAATAGTTTGTGTGAATATATGTGATGTATGGAATAGCCATTGAATTAGTTGAGTGATTATACTCGTATTTAAATTTAGACGCTAGCACCGGAGAATACCCAGAAGAAGAAGGTTGCTACCAAGAGGAGGAGAAGGAGAACTTTGAGAACTACCAAGGCAAGCTAATATTCTTGCAAAGTGCAAAGCCCCTTTGGGGCAAGGCACCATTAGTCTTACCTTTTCTTACCATAAGCCTATCCCAAGTTTTCTACATTACAAGTTTTACTTGTGTTTTCCAAGAGTTACTTTTATAGTTAACGTTGGTCAAAGTAAAGAAGTTTACTAGAGTAGTAAAGTTAGTCTAAATCAAGCAAAGCAAGATAGCACCCCTCATGATTTAGAGCTAGTGCTAATGATTAAAACTTGACTACTCTAGATGGGAACAATATGACTTGAACTGAATTTTGAAACCTTGGAATGATGAAGCATTCCATTGAATGATTTTTGAAGGTGAATATGACAAAGAGAAGATGGTGATTTTTGATAAAAATGATATTGGTTTGAATGCGATACCTTTCCAATATTGAGTACCCCCACAATACCTGATTATGGGTAGGGCTTAACTGGTTGTTTATGTATCTTAGTATGAGTTCCCTCTGAACACACATCATAGGGGTTATGCAGAGGCTGCCTCCATTGTTGAGAAATGATGTGAATTGAGGTGAATTGTACGGCCAAGCCCTGTGCAGTTCCCAGGTTGACAGTTGGTCTTCACTGGGAGGCCAAGCTCGTGGGGAGAGGTGCTCATACTAGGATTTATAAGTGAAAGGTTATGGTTGATGATCCGCGTACTGTGTTACGATGATTCGGGGTAATCCCGACGGATGAAATCAAATGTTGTGGCACAAGTGTGCAACCTCTGCAGAGTGTCAATCTATTCGAATAGCCGCGTCCACGGATACGGACGGTTGGAAAGGCCATACTGTTTCCAATGTCAAACTCTTGAAAATGTTGTTGAAATGAAATGGGTGAAATGACTTGTGAAGTGGTGAATTGAATTGAAATCACCACTTGAATGGTGGGAATGACACTAATGTTCCCACTTGAGTTAGTTAGCACATGAATAAGCTTTTCTCAAATACTTGTGAACTAAAATTGGCTTTATGCAAATAAACTAGAGCTTAGCAAACCTTACTAGAAATGTCTAGCACTTACATTAGTATTAGTTTGGGAGTACTTGAAGTACTCACGGCTTTGTCCCTGGCTATTCAAATGGCCAGAGTATGAAGATGAACAAGGAGACGACCAGCAGGACGCCTATGACAACTAGGAGTCTTCCGATGTCAAGCGTTGGCCTGTGGACTAGAGAGTCCTTGTATCTTACGCTTCCGCTATGAACTTGTGTTTGTTCGTTGATCAATAGATCAACTATTCGTGTAATATGGATGATGTGATTCCAATTGTAAGACATTATGGTTTGTAATGAATGATGACTGTGATACTTAACTATTATGCCTCGCAACAACAATATTCCTGGGATTGCGATGTATGACATAATAGGCATCCGGACTTAAAAATCCGGGTGTTGACAAGTTGGTATCAGAGCCATTGTTTGACCTTAGAAGACCTTAGTTAGAATGGGCGTTCTGAAAAACTTAACTTTGAAATCAAATGAAGAAAATATGTGTGAAAACTGACTTACACTCTTGTCTTTGAGACTTTTCCAAAATTTGATGAATCATGTTCTATCTTATTTGAATCTACATAAAATTTTGCCACACTTGTTCACTCTCTAACTTACTCATCCAATTCTCTTTCAGATGGAGCCGAATGAACCCATCAACACCAAGTTTTACCAGCTTGGGAACGGAGGGAGCTTGATCTTCGAGCACGACCTCAACGCCCTTTCGGACTTCCTCGAGTGCCCGCACCCTGAGTTCCACGGGATTCAGGTGGACGACACTCCTGGAGGAGAGTTGCAGTGGATCATCACCGCTAACTTGAGGGGCAAGATGGAGCCTCCCACCTTGGAGAGGATCCTCTTCTCCTTCCGTGAGAGCAACTGGCTCGACGGACTCGCACGTGGCCTTCAGGAGGCACTTGCGCCTCTGTGGACATAACGTGGTGCGCATCCTTGCTTCGCGCTTCGTGCATCTCGTGAGGCGTGATGCCATGGGAGTGCCCATGGAGCTGCAGCCGCACCCGCAGTTGAGGCACCATGCTGAGCACCTGGACTTCATGCTCTACCAGACTCAGAAGGACCTCGACGCCACTCGCGCTTACGCGAACCAGACCCATGCTCACATCGTCGAGCAGGGTGAGGCGATCAAGCTGCTCAACAACGACCGCAAGAGCCTTCGCCAGCAGTGTGCCAAGAAGGACGCTACGATTGTGCGCCTTCGCGCCAAGATCGCGTCTCTTGAGGCCACTGTCAAGGCCCAGGAGGATCAGATTAGAGAGCTGGAGAACGACGACGGAGGTATAGACCTTCAGGGAGGAGGAGCCTTCCTGAGCGACGACGACTTTGAGGAGGACGAGTTCACCGAGGAGGAGGACTACGAGTTCCTGGAGGCAGGACCTAACGACTACGTCCCGATCGACGTCGAGGATGAGCAGTAGTTGCACTAGTTTCACTTATGTAGGTGTGAGTTGTATCCCGTCCTTTGTATCGTAGCATGAGAATGGTTCTTAAAACCATGGAGTATGAGTGTGTTAGTTTGTAATGTGTGTTGAATGAATGAATGAATGTTATGTTTGTCATGAAAAGATTACAAGTTTCAAATGTTTTCAAACTTACTCAAAATAAACCATAGAAATGTTCCCTCTTATCTCATGATCTTCTCTATCTTCAGATGGCCCTGCCCAATCGCACCAACGATGCGATGATGCAACTGTTGCAAACCCTGCTTGCCGACAGGGAGACAGAAAGAGCTGAACGCCAAGCCAACATCGCAGCCTTGCAGAACATTGCCAATCAGGGCCCTGGAAATCATGACCACCCCGGATCCAAGCTCAAGAACTTTCAGAACACCAACCCTCCGGTGTTTACCAAGACTGAAGAACCCCTCGACGCTGACGACTGGCTCCAGACTATGGAGAATAACTTGGAAGTAGCCGGAGTGGAAGCCAATGAGAAGGTTTTGTTTGCAACCCACTATCTCGCCGGACCAGCCCGCGCTTGGTGGACAAGCACCCGTGCCATGAACGGAGGTCAGTTCATGACTCGGGAGGATTTCAAGCTAAAGTTCAGCAAGTACCATGTACCCCCGGGTCTTATCAAAAAGATGAGGGATGAGTTCCGTGAACTGAATCAAGGTCGCATGACGGTGGTAGAATACCGCGACAAGTTCCTTACACTGTCAAGGTACGCCCCCGACGAGACCGACACCACCGAGAAGAGGAAGGAGAGATTCCTGAACGGACTGCATGATGAGATGCAGACTGTCCTCGTCAACATCCCCTTCGCCAACCTTGAAGCCCTTGTTGACTCCGCCATCCAGATGGAGGGCAAGCTGAACCAAGCCAATGAGAACCGCAAGCGCCGCATGATGCACCAGAGTGGGTCTAGCAATGCCCAGAAGTATCGCCCCAGCTCAAGCGGAGGTTTCACTCCGAGAAACAACAACAAGCCCCCGATGCAGAACTCGCGCCCCGGTTATCAGAACCGGAGTGGAGGAAACTCCAAGCCAGGAGGCTACAACCACAACAACTACAACAACAACAACTACTACAACCGCGCTCCGCCCAGAGCCCCCAACAACAACAACAACAACAACACCGCTCCCAGAACCGGAAGCAACGCCATCCCCGTTGCGACCAAGGACAAGGCCACCATCACTTGTTATGAGTGTGGTGTAGTGGGGCACTACTCCAACGAGTGTCCCAAGAGGCTCGCCAAGCTCGCCGGCAACACCGCTGCACCTGCTCAGCAGCAACGCCGTGTCTCCACCGGCAAGAAGTTCGCCCCCAACAACCCCAATAACCGCAACGGCCGTCTCTACCACATGAACGCCGAAGAAGCCCAGGAAGCACCAGATGTTGTACTGGGTATGTTTTCTGTCAACCACATCCCTGCCAGAGTGTTGTTTGATTCCGGAGCATCTCATTCTTTTGTCACTGAAGACTTTGCATCAACAAGTAAAATTCAACCTATCAGTTTGAAGCATGTTATGATAGTTCAAATTCCCGGATCAACCACCAAAGCCAGAAAAGTTTGCAAAAATGTACCCATCAAAATCCATGATGTAGATTTCTATGCCAATCTAATCATTCTAGGAACCAAAGGTTTGGAAGTCGTACTAGGAATGGACTGGATGTCAAAACACAATGGATTGATAGACTATGCCAAGAAAGCCATCACTATGACTAGCAGCACCGGTATCATAGTAGAACATGTCTCTGAAAGACTACCCAGAAAATTCACCTGCAACCAAAGTGTATCCAAGCCAACTCTGGATCAAATCAGGGTCGTTTGTCGCTACCCTGATGTGTTTCCGGATGATCTACCCGGTATGCCCCCAGATCGGGATATTGAGTTCATCATCGAGTTAATCCCCGGCACTGGACCTATAGCCCAAAGAGCCTACAGCATGAACGCAACAGAGCTTGTGGAGCTGAAGAAACTGATAGATGATATGTTAGCCAAAGGTCTGATTAGACCTAGTGCATCCCCCTGGAGATCCCCGGTTTTGTTTGTGGACAAGAAGGATGGTGCCACTCGTTTATGTACGGACTATCGTAAGCTTAACGATGTCACCATCAAAAACAAATACCCCCTACCCAAGATAGAAGACTTGTTTGATCAGCTAACCGGAGCCAAAGTTTTCTCCAAGATAGACCTGAGAACTGGATATCATCAGCTGAAGATCCGAGCCACCGACATTCCAAAGACTGCCTTCACCACCAGATATGGGTTGTATGAGTACAACGTCATGTCGTTTGGATTAACCAATGCCCCCGCTTATTTCATGAATCTCATGAATAAGATCTTCATGAATTTTTTGGACAAGTTTGTCGTTGTCTTCATCGATGACATCCTTGTATACTCCAAGACCGAAGAGGAACATGAACAACACTTGGAGACTGTCCTAGAAACCCTTAGACACCACAAGTTGTATGCCAAGTTCAGCAAGTGTGACTTTTGGTTGGAGGAAGTAGGATTCCTGGGACATATCTTGTCTGCAGGAGGAATTGCCGTAGATCCCGCCAAGATCAAAACTGTTATGGAATGGCAAGCCCCAACCACCCAAACCGAGGTCCGTGCTTTTCTTGGATTAGCCGGATATTACCGCAGATTTGTAGAAGGCTTTTCGAGCATCGCTCGACCAATGACCCAACTGTTGAAAAAGGACAAGAAGTTCGAGTGGACGGACAATTGTGAAGAGAGCTTTCAACAGCTCAAGAGTAGACTGACATCAGCCCCAATCCTGATCATGCCAGACATCACCAAGCCCTTTGACGTATATTGCGATGCCTCCAATACTGGTCTTGGATGTGTGCTTATGCAAGAAGGAAAAGTTGTATCTTACCTTTCAAGACAGCTAAAACAACATGAACAGAACTACCCAACCCATGACCTCGAGCTTGCAGATGTGGTCCTAGCCTTGAAAGTTTGGCGTCATTACCTCATGGGTAATCGATGCGAGATCTACTCCGACCACAAGAGCCTAAAATATATCTTCACCCAGAAGGATCTGAACATGAGACAACGCCGATGGATCGAATTGATCAAGGATTACGACATGGAGATTCACTACCACCCCGGCAAGGCCAATGTGGTAGCGGATGCTTTGAGTCGACTGCCGTGTCAGTTGAACTCCATGATCGCAACCGAGCAGCCCAGCCTGTATCAAGAGTTTGAACAGTTTCGCCTGTAACTTGTTAGTGAAGGATTCCTAGCCAGCATAGAACTGCAACCCACCTTGGTTAGCCAGATCAAAGAAGCCCAGAAAGGAAACGCTAGCATCGACGGAATCAAGAAGCAGATAGCCGCAGGAAAAGCCCCTGGATTCACCGTAGATGAAGCCGGAGTTCTTTGGTACAAAGAATGCCTCTGCGTACCATCGGACTTAGACTTGAAGCAAGTCATCCTGCAAGAAGCCCATGACACCCTTTGCTCAATCCACCCCGAAGGTACCAAGATGTATCAAGACCTGAAGGAGCAATTCTGGTGGCATGGAATGAAGAGAGAAATCGGCAGCTACATCGCCAAGTGTGACATCTGTCAGAGAGTCAAGGCAGAACATCAACGACCCGCCGGACTGCTACAACCACTGCAGATTCCAGAATGGAAGTGGGACTCCGTAGGGATGGACTTTATCACCGGACTGCCCAAATCCAGCAAAGGCAATGATTCAATATGGGTAGTTGTCGATAGATTGACCAAGGTAGCCCATTTCATCGCCGTCAAGACCACATATCAAGGCCCAAAGTTAGCTGAACTGTACATCTCCAGAATAGTCACCCTGCACGGAACCCCAAAGTCGATAGTGTCAGATAGAGGATCACAGTTCACCTCAAGATTCTGGTAGAAAGTGCATGAAGGACTAGGAACCCGTCTGAATTTCAGCACCACCTATCACCCTCAGACCGACGGATAGACTGAGAGAGTCAACCAGATACTGGAGGACATGCTGAGAGCATGTGTACTGGAGTATGGATCCAAGTGGGAAGACTGCTTACCTTACGCAGAATTCTCTTACAACAACAGCTATCAAGCTAGCCTGCAGATGGCCCCCTTTGAAGCCTTGTACGGAAGGAAATGCCGTACCCCCCTGAACTGGTCGGAAGTTGGAGAGAGCCAAGTTTTTGGCCCAGATGTTCTTCGGGAAGCCGAAGAGAAAGTGCACAAGATTCGCGAGTACCTCAAGACGGCGCAATCAAGACAGAAGAGCTACGCCGACAAGAGACGTCGGGAGATGACCTTCGAGATCGGAGACTTCGTCTATCTCAAGGTATCCCCCTTGAAAGGAATGCAGAGGTTTCAGCTGAAAGGAAAGCTCGCACCCCGATATGTCAGACCCTTCAAAGTCCTCAGCCGCCGAGGTGAAGTATCTTATCAACTGGAGTTGCCCGAAGAAATGTCGGCTGTGCACGACGTGTTTCACATCTCACTCCTCCGGAAGTGCCTTGAAGTCCCTGAGAAGACCGAAGTGTTCAAGAACATTGATCACAGATCGGTGGATATCAACAAGGACCTGACATACCGCGAAGTGCCGATTCGCATCCTGGAGGAAGCTTACCAAACCACACGCACCCGAAGCATCAAGTTTCTGAAGATACAATGGAGCAATCATACTGAAGATGAAGCCACCTGGGAACGCGAAGACTTCATGAAGAAGGAGTACCCAGATCTCTTTAGTACCTAACTTTCTTTTAGATCTCGGGACGAGATCTTTTGTAAGGGGGAAGGGTTTGTAACATCCCAAATTTCAATAAAAAGAAAGTTAGAAGAATTCCAGAGAGAAAAATTTCAAACCAACAAAAACTTTTAAATTGCATATAGTGCCGTGCATAGGACTTGTGCATTTGAGTGATATGCCATGATGATTGTTATTATGTGTATGTGCTAAACTCTAAAACCCTAACGTGATCAGGTGAAGATCACCAACCAAATAAATCAAAAAGAGAAAGAAATCAAATAAAAGAAAAATCCTAAAACCCTCACATATGGCTTATGCCATTTTTATAAATTTTGACCCTAGACCAATTTGGTCTTCACCATTAGTTGAATAATGTTACTAAACACTTATTACAACTTTCGGAATCAAAGAAACACAAATCAAATGAATTTCAAACTCAAATTTGGATCACATATGATAATGGTCAAATCTTCCATTTTTAGTCTGATCACTACTTTGAGCCCCTGCAATTCAAATTTTCCAAACTAAACTTTGCCAACTCTTTGCACCTCATCCAAGACAACATCAAGGTGAACACTTTTTGTAAAGATCACCATGCCAAATTCTTTTTAGATCAAATGCTATGCTCATCCAAAGTTGACACGTTTTAATAAGAGGAACAATCCCACACTTAGCCAAATTTGCAATTCTTTGAATTTAACAATTCCACCACCACCTCTCATCATCTCTGGTCAAATGCAACTCAACCAAACACACACATCTCAAATTGGTCAACCATTTGAATTCACTCAAAAATTGGACAAATTTACAAATTCCAAATATGGAACTATTTGACACTATGTCAAATAGTGATCTACACTACCCTATTCTATCCCAAACTATCCTACTTGGTCCCCTGGTTCCCTCTCACACTTAATGACCCACAGGAACCCTAAGGAGAGAGGAGGGCAAGCTAGGGCATGGCCATGCCGGCCATGTCGCCACCCCGACGCACCTCTCCTCTCTTCCTTCTTCTCCACCACTGGCCCTGGTGCCAAACGTCGCCACCGCACCCTCCTACATCACCCTAGACCAGCCACGGTCCAGCTCGACGCCGACCATCGTCGGAGAACGCGCGCGCAGAACGCGCCAGCATGCCGCTCGCGTCGCGACCATGCACGCCGCGGACGCGCACTGGCCACGCGCCACCCTGCCAGTACACGCCGCCTCTGGCCCCTCTTTTGCTGCATTGAGCACCGCCGTGACACCACGACTCCACCAGACACGCTCACGACCACTCCCTGGACCGCCGCCGCCGGAGACGACGGAGCAGATCCTGTGAACGCCGCCGCCCGACACGGAAGCAATGCGAGCGCCACAGACGCCGCCCGACCGTGCCGTCACCGCCATTAGCTTCGCCTGGACTCGTAGAACACTGCCGCACCGTTGCCTAGCCCAACACCTCGCCGGAATCGCCGCGCCATGGTCTACTTCAACCCTGCCCCGCAGCACCTCTCCGCCTCTATAAATAGAGCGTTCGCTGGAAGCCATTGAGCACACCACCTCGTTCCCCATCCTCCACTGCCTCTCCTCAACCCAGTAGCTACCTCGATCATCGCCGGAGACGCCGCAATCGCAAGCTCGGAGCCGTGGAAGCCCTGGAGCAATCGCCGTCGACTGGAGCCTCCTCGAGCGACGCCACTGCTACAGGCTGCTTCCTCATCGTCGACAACCTCGCCTCGACCACCGCCGCCGCTCGCCAGACCTCTGGTTAGCGCTCCGACCCCCTAGGCTCGCCGGAGAAGCCACGGCATCTCGTCGGAGACGACGATGCACGTGAGCCGTCCGATGATGATCTAATCCAACGCACCCTGTTAGCTCATACCGTTTCGGGTTTAAACAGCCGCTGACATGCGGGACCCACCCTGTCAGCAAGCCCACGCGCGTTGGACGCGTTACTGGGCCGATGTACTGCGTTTGAATTGGTTTCGGCCCACTCTGTTTCCCGCCAGCCCATTAATTCAAATCCAGATTAATCCAAATCCATTTAAATTTCAATACTGGCTCCAACTTTGAAAATCCATAGAATCTGTTTGGCTTGGCCAAATTTAACAAATTTGATATTGTTGGAAAGCTAGTAAAAAGTTCTACAATATGCCACTGGTCCCACTTCAAGATTTGTTGTAGAAATATCTGATAAAAAGAAGAAGGCAGGGACTTTTCCCTATTCAAATAATTATTAAAAATCAACCAAAATAGATATTAAGTTAATTCCAACTCCAATAGCTCACATTTGACTTACACTAATTGTTTCTGCAAGAAAATGGTGTGGTCACTTTGCATGATCACGCCCTAGTTTAATTAGTGGACAATATGGCTAGTTTATCTAAGTGATATTGTCCAAAACTATTATGCAAATCATATGAAGTAGTTTACTTCATTTAAATCTTGTCCCAAATGAATTCATGTGATGTTTGGACCCCTGGCCAAACTCTCTTATATGAATTACTTGGAGATTTAAATCATTTGTAGCACTATTAAATGGTATGAGGTGGTCTACCTCATTTAAATCATTTTCTCAAATGATGATAATGAATGTTTGACTTAGGTCAATATAAGTTCATGTATGATTGTTTGAAAAATTAAATCTTAAGAAGATTTCAATAAGAGGAAATTATTTCTCAAGAACCCTATGGAAACCATCATTTACACATTAAATAAAAGGAAGTTAATTCTCCTCAAGCAACACAACCAATCTTATATTTACTAATTAGAGGCACCAATAAAGCCTCCACGTTAATCCACATCATCAAGATTAATCAGGCTGTTAGATACTCCCTCTGTTTCATTCTATAGTGCCTATTGTTTTTGGCACGGAAATTAGCGCAAGAGTATTTTTTACACAAGATCGCTTGCTGAACGATTTAAGATCAATGTAAAATTTGGTAAATACATATCTTTCTAACTTACCATAACAATTTTTGGGAGCTGAACGATTTGGGAGCTGAACGGGGAGGGGTAATTGAAAAAAAGCTAAGCTACAACCTTATATGATGAAACAAATGCCGAAAATCTATAGGCACTATATAAAGGAACGGAGGGAGTATTTATTTTGCGCTAAGATTAACAGTGCCAAAAAGGTACCTAGGACGTCACAAATAATGTAGCACGATAGTCTAACATCACGTTCGTACGTGTGATGTGAAAAAAAAGAGTCCAGATATAGTATGGACTCTTGAATTTAAAAGTAACTAAATTAGTAAGGTTGTTAATTAGTTGCTGGATTTGCCGCATCAACCAATCAATCTGGAGACCCAAACTGGTAGAACGTGACTAGCAATTCAAAAGCCAAAAATATAGGGAGGGGTTGCAATCTGGAACCTCAGTTAAAACGGTATTAGTCTCTACCTGATCGAGGATTTGAATAGATTGTCGTTCTTCCTCTAAAATTCGTTTTATTTTTCACCTCATTTTTTATATATATTCTTATTCAACTCACCTCTCGCCTTTGCATGCGTTCGCAGATTCCATCAACAACCCGACGGTGGCAGCGGACGAACAAGCCAAGTAGGCACCTCAATGCATCAATGAAACTAGGCATTGGTGATTGTCGAGTCTATACGGAAGAGGCGCCAAGTATTACGCCATCTCCGTCAACAAGTCGCACATATATCCGGTGGATCGTTGATGAGATCTTCCCAGCATCGGCAAGCCATGTACGCATACGTCAGTAAATCTATTCAGTTTGAGGGGATTAGAAGATTATAGGAAGAAGGCGAGGAGTTGCTACATAGGAAAGTCAAAATAAGATATAGATCGGATTAGCGAGACGGAACCATCAGCCATGCAGCGATATTAGCAATATGTACGGTACGGGACCATCAGCCATTCATGCAGCGACTGATGTTTTCTGGATCACTGTTTCCAAATATTTGGTCTGTGGTAAGATGCATTGCTTCTCCCTACTTTATTTTTCGATAAAGGGAATATATTAATATCGAGAGATACCAATTACACCCAGCCTCTGCAACAACGCACCACCCTAATGGCACTACGGATGCACACAGCCAAAAAAAGAAAAAGAAAACTAAGAAACAAAAGTCCCGCTACAGTATCACGGACCTAACAACAGCAATACATCCACCACCATGACAACACCTGAATTGCAGACTCTCCAAAAAACGACGCCTCCAAGAAGGGAACAGTGCTCCAACACTGTCGTCGCCCGATCAAAGATCTTAGGTTTTCACCCTGAAGATAGTCCCCACTCTCAAAACAATGCCTCCACCAAGGTCACTGCCAGGCACAACCAGTTAAGGTCAGACCTTGGGTTTTCACCCTGAAAGGTAGGACTCTGCGCTTCACATGTGTTGTCGCCCCCACTTTCATACCGCTGATGTGAAGTCCGGACACCAAGCAAGCCCCTCAACAACGCGGAGACTTGAACCTCCCTTAGCTAGTCCTCCCCTCCGGCCTTCATGAAATTCTCTTCTTCCGACTTTCATCATGGATCCATAGTCACTTGATGTCAACACAGAAAAAGAGCTTCGCGCCGCTCCCTCCAGAACCAAACGGTCGGAATAAACGCATGGGTGCGCACGACCGAATATCTCCGATCCAGCAAACTCCAGGCAAAGCACTGTTACATTCGCCGGCGGAGCCTTCCGGAACTCAACCCTCCGGCCAGATCACGAGGCCAGGCCTCCGGTAGGTCCTCCTCTTCACGCAAGAGAGGCCCTAGGACCGCCGCCTTTATTCAGGTCGAGCCCCCACGCAACGGCCATCCCGGCCGCCCTTCACACCGAAACGGTAGCGAAGGCGACCCTGGCCGCCAAGCCCGCACGAGGACGAGTGGTGCTGCGGCGGAGAAGACGACCAGAGCAGGCAGAGTCGGCCTTTTGGCCAGAGGGCTTCTCCCTACTTTATGTCAGCTCGCATTGTTTAATCTATCTCAAATCTATGCAAAGCAATTTAGTGTACGATCTATTTTCACGCAGCACCTGCATATAGATGCGTACTGTACCATCGGCCCCAAACATTATACATGATGCAACCACTTCTGAACTTCAGGGTTAACTGTTTGGTGCCCGCTTTTGCGAAAATCCTTTTTCAGTGGTGTGTCTTTGCCTCAAATAAATTTGTAACTGCAAAAAAATCCTCTTTAGTGTCCTGCGTTTGCCTCAAATACAACTATAAATGATAAAATTAGCTAAACAAATCATGCATAAAATTAATTGAGTTCTTATTTTGTAATTTGTCTATAATATCTGAAACGAGTATTTTGAATGTGAAACTGGTAATTAATCTTGGTTTTTGCAGGCATGTATGGAGCCATAATGATAAAGTATATTGAGTATTAGGTAAACATTAAGGCATTTTCTGCTAAATCTAAACGTAACTTCAGTTTTTGTAGACCTCAATAGTTAATCCCAGCAGTTGATTCGAATATATTTATAAATATTGATAAAATTGCAGGGAAAATCGTGGAATCCACTGGAATATAGAACCAACAAATATTAGTATTTTATTAAAAAAGCTTCTTATTATTGTAGAATTTTAGTTACACATGTTTTCCCTTTTGAAGAATTACCTAAAGTTATTCATTGCTAGCAAAGATGGACATAGGTACTGCAATTGATCTATGTCCATGTCATGTAGTGCAAAACTTTGGTGCAAGATGAATCCTTGATATCAGGCTTATGCACGAGGCAGCTGCAGCAATTGGTCAGACTGTGTATGCCTGCTCGCATTGTTTAATCTACTCTGAACTTTCCCAATTCATTTTACCAAGTGCATATACACAGTCTGTAATAAATATATGATTTACAACGTGAGTTGTTACCTTTTGTTGTGAAATAAACATGATTTGTTCTGCAAATAGAATACCTGTAATTTGATATTTAATTTCCCATATTGGCACTAGGGTGTTGTTAGTGAAATAATTCCAGTTAACCACAATTTGAGTACGTGGGCATGGAAAGCAATAAAAATTCGCCCTACTTAAAAAAAATGTAGACTACCGGTGGTGTTCTCTCATCCAAATATTCTTTGACCCATTTCGGCAGCCTTTTAGCAGCATTGTCGATAACGCCGTAATTAATGAGCAAGCATGTAAGGCAAAAAAAAAAATATAAACAAACGACTATTACTTCCACTCATATGTGCATGCCATTTAGGTCACTATTGCGTTATTATACTACCACGATAAATATAACATTATTGTATCTCGAGAATATTTTTGGTCTGGCGAATATTTTCCCGAGAACTACAAATTGTGTATTTCATCAAATGCTGGAGTGTGCACATGCACAGAGGTTGGATGCCCTCATAGAAATATGCACTAATGGACCTTCTGAATATTAAACTTAAAATTTTAAAAATATAATTTATAAATTCTAGCCCGCGCGATGCACGGGTTAATGACTAGTGCACCCTAATTAGATTAATTGTGTGATTAGAATAGTTTGTGTGAATATATGTGATGTATGGAATAGCCATTGAATTAGTTGAGTGATTATACTCGTATTTAAATTTAGACGCTAGCACCGGAGAATACCCGGAAGAAGAAGGTTGCTACCAAGAGGAGGAGGAGGAGAACTTTGAACACTACCAAGGCAAGCTAATATTCTTGCAAAGTGCAAAGCCCCTTTGGGGCAAGGCACCATTAGTCTTACCTTTTCTTACCATAAGCCTATCCCAAGTTTTCTACATTACAAGTTTTACTTGTGTTTTCCAAGAGTTACTTTTATAGTTAACGTTGGTCAAAGTAAAGAAGTTTACTAGAGTAGTAAAGTTAGTCTAAATCAAGCAAAGCAAGATAGCACCCCTCATGATTTAGAGCTAGTGCTAATGATTAAAACTTGACTACTCTAGATGGGAACACTGTGACTTGAACTGAATTTTGAAACCTTGGAATGATGAAGCATTCCATTGAATGATTTTTGAAGGTGAATATGACAAAGAGAAGATGGTGATTTATGATAAAAATGATATTGGTTTGAATGCGATACCTTTCCAATATTGAGTACCCCCACAATACCTGATTATGGGTAGGGCTTAACTGGAAGTTTATGTATCTTAGTATGAGTTCCCTCTGAACACACGTCATAGGGGTTATGCCGAGGCTGCCTCCGTTGTTGAGAAATGATGTGAATTGAGGTGAATTGTACGACCAAGCCCTGTGCAGTTCCTAGGTTGACAGTTGGTCTTCACTGGGAGGCCAAGCTCATGGGGAGAGGTGCTCATACTAGGATTTATAAGTGAAAGGTTATGGTTGATGATCCGCGTACTGTGTTACGATGATTCGGGGTAGTCCCGACGGATGAAATCAAATGTTGTGGCACAAGTGTGCAACCTCTGCAGAGTGTCAATCTATTCGTGATGGGGATATGCCCATAGGGGGTGGGTCGCCAGTCCCACTCGCTGCAAGGACGAAGGCCCAGCAAAGACCGCCAGTCGCCTAGCCGACTGGACCCGAAGGCGACTGGGCCGAAGACCGACAGAGATGATCTGCCCGGCCGGATAGGAAGATTACTTGTAGAAGGGAGTTGTATCCCGGATTAATAGCGCAACTGATACGATTCGGGGTTATCCCCTTGTAACCCTAGACCGGGGGTGGGTATATAAACCCCCGGGCTAAATCCTAGACGACACGACATCGGAGATTGGATCTCCCCTGTAAGCTCTTGGCTCAACGCCGACTGAGCCCCCCCCCCCATTGTAATTCTCCACTGAGCTATAAGATCTAGCAGGACGTAGGCCTTTTACTCTCCGGAGGGGCTGAATCTGGGTAAAACCTTGCGTCCCTTGCACCTCGACCCGTAGATGGCGATGTTCCCTTGCCCTCGCATCAACGAAGTGCTACCCCCTGTAGCATCTGCCGTGGTTATATCCACGACAGTGGCGCCCACCGTGGGGCATGGGACATCTAGCCTCCGAGCTGCGGCGAGGCCCTACTCGCTAGTACGGCGTCCGGTCGCTTCCGGCAGGATGATCGCCACCGGCAATTTCTTCCACATCCAGCCAAGCACCTACCGGCCCGCCTCGTCACCCCTCAAGCACGCCTGGATGGTGCCGATCGACTCCATCAACCTCTTCGTCGGGCTAGCCGGCGTCAGCGACCCCACCGAGCCTCGCCCCGGTCGATCGCACGACCCCTTCGCGCCGGGTCAGCTCCTCACTGCCACTCGCCCAGTTACTAGCGAGGTATACATGGAGGCCGAGTTGGCCCTGGAGGACGACGCCGACTCGGCGGCCGTGGCGCCGATCGCCAACCCCATCATCACCGCGTCAGCCGCCGACTCCGTCATCACCATCCCAGCCGCCGGCTCCGGTCTCGCGGCGTTCGACGCCGACTCCATCGCCACGGCATCGGTCGCTGGGTCCACCGCTGTGTCCCCGACTGCCGGCTCTATCGCCACGGCATCGTTTAAAGACTCCATCTCCTTGGTCTCTCACCCAAGCGACTTCGAGGATGACTCCGTCCTCTCCCTCTTCGGCAGCGACTCCGACTTGGACTCCATCGAGGCCCCATGATATCGCTACCCAACCGCAGTCTTCATGGCAGGAGGCGAGGAGGAGCCTCCGGTCGACGCCTTCACCACCCCCCTCCCCGCAACCGCCACCGCGACCGAGATCGAGGCGCACCGGGCGGCCCTCGAAGAGCAGAGGAAGAAGGAGCTAGCCGAACGGCAGAAATTTCGTCTCGAGCAAGACGAAGTGAGAGCCGTATCTCACTATCGCCAGCAGCGCAATCGACTGCGCATGGAGCGTGCCCGCGCGAACGACTTCCCCAGCGCGCGCCTTAACTTCGATGATCCGGATGGAGAAATTCGGATCGCCCGAGTCCAAAACCCCGACATCCCGGAAGGAAGTCGGGCTGCCGCCGACAGAGCGACACACGGAGCACCGCCACCACCACCGTCACCACCACCACCCGAAGTTCCTCGGGCGGAAGTTGACGCCAATGGCCTACCATTGCACTCATCTTCAGCCGACAACGTCGCGGCCGCCCAAGCCGTCCTTGCGAGGCTCCCCGAAACGGGAGACGGCGCGATCCTCGTCCAGCACGCCAAGGCCCTGGTTGCCAAGGCATTGGAGCAACAACATGCCGCCGCCGACTCGCAAGGGCGACTTTATTCGCGCACGTCCGCCAGTCGCGCGGCGTCATCGGGTGCGGCAAATCGCGCAGTCGTCAATGCCAACAACGGTCCGCCACCAGCACCGCGTGCGGCCCACTCGACCAACAACCAAATCGAGCCGCGCCCTGCGCGAGTAATGGTCACCGCCAACGGACAGCCCGTTGATGCGCGAACCCACATCGTCAACGATCAAGAATGGCGGGCGCGAAACCGCTGAACGACCGCTACGCCGATGAAGCCCCGCGCCAAAGCGCGTTCACTCGAGTCGGCCCCGCCTGCTTCGGGCCAATGATCAGAGGCGAGCCGTACCCCGCTGGGTTCAAGGGGCCCCGTGACATCGAGAAGTACGACACACATATCGACCCCACAGTCTAGATCGATTCGTACGCCATGGCAATGGGGATCCAAGGCCACTCCGAGTTACTCGCGGCACGCTACCTGCCTCTCATGATGGACGGCGTCAATCGCCACTGGTTCAACACCCTCACCGCCAACAGCATCGATTCTTGGGAAGAAGCCCGCGCCGCATTTATCCAGCACTTTGCCAGCGCGTACACTCGCGCGACAACTATAGAAGACCTGGATCGCTGTGTCCAGGGCCCATGCGAGTCGACTCGTCGATGGGTGCAGCGCTGGCAGGACATGTGGATGACCTCCAGCGGCATCAGCACGGATACGACAATCTACTGCTTCCGACGGTGCTGCCGGTACGAACCGCTAAGCGCCAAGCTCCGTCGCGTCAGCAGAGATAACATCTCAATCTCCGAGCTCTTCGACATCGCCACCCGCTACGCTGACGAAGACCCTACAGTCGACTCGGACGACGAGTACGGCCAGCGACGCAATCGCCGCCCCGTGCACACGGAGCCCCGACGTGGCAACTACCGGTTCAGTGGCCGGTCTAACAACGGTAAGCGTCGCGCCGACGGAGGACACAACGAGCTCGTCGCCAACGCCGACTACGAGCAGCGCGAGCTAAAATCCTTCCGGCGCGACAACCGTGCACCACGGGAGGATCGGCCTCAGCCTAAGCGCTTCGACGCCCGCAGCCTCCTAGACGCCCCATGCATCTATCACAGCAGGGAGGGCAAGCCCTCAACTCACACGACGGGAAACTGCTACTCCCTGAAGCAGATAGAGAAGGCCCGCCGCTGTTATCACCAGATTTTGGCCAAATCAGGAGGTGGGCCGTAAAGGAGATGGGCTTGAAAGATTACACGTGGAGGATCTCTGAAGCGGCCTTGCACGGAGAGTTTGGGCTAGATTGCCCGTGTATCTTTAATTATAGTAGACTGCATCATAGATTAAAAGTTAGAGTTTGTCTCGTACACGGTGGGGATATTCCCACGTTAGAAAGTCCGCTGGACTATAAATATGTATCTAGGGTTTATGGAATAAACAACAACCAACGTTCAACCAAACAAATCAATCTCGGCGCATCGCCAACTCCTTCGTCTCGAGGGTTTCTACCGGTAAGCGACATGCTGCCTAGATCGCATCTTGCGATCTAGGCAGCACAAGCTCCACGTTGTTCATGCGTTGCTCGTACTGAAGCCTTGTTGATGGCGAGCAACGTAGTTATCATAGATGTGTTAGGGTTAGCATAGTTCTTCGCGTAACATGCTATCGTAGTGCGACCCTTGCATGTCTAGCCGCCCTCACACCTATCTTAGGTGTGGGGGCGGCACCCCGCTTGATCATTATTTAGTAGATCTGATCCGTTACGATTGCTCCTTGTTCTACAAGGATTAGTTTAATATCTGCAATAGTTAGGCCTTACAAATGGGGGGAGGATCCAGCGGCACGTAGGGTGTCGTTCGCTAGTCCTAAACAGGATGTTTCGGGGATCAACTTCGTGTTGGTTTTTAGGCCTTGTTTAGGATCGGCTTACGATCACCGTGCGTGGCCGCGAGGCCCAACCTGGAGTAGGATGATCCGATTATGCGGTGAAAACCCTAAATCGTCGTAGATCTCATTAGCTTTATCTTGATCAAGCAGGACCACCATATATTCGTGCACCCCGTACGAATCATGGGTGGATCGGCTCCCTGAGCCGATTCACAGGATAACCTGAGAGCCGATCGAGGCTCGTATTTAATGTTTACGTGTATGCCATGCAGAAAACTAAGCGAGGCATCTCCATCACCTTCTTGACCAGGTATAGGTCAGGTGGCACGCCCTTGCAATCAGCATCGGACGTGTGACCAGAAGGCTTTGCGGGCCGTCGCTCGGAGGGACCTCAGCCAGCCGCAGCTCTAGGTTGTTCCCGGCTCTACCGTGTTGATCGTCGCTGCCCGCCGGTGGGTTTTGACAGTCAACACATTCTGGCACGCCCGGTGGGACCAGCTTCTACATCAACCACATCGCCATCTACATCTGAGATGGCGGACGGCACGCCAGTCACCTACGAGGAGCTGCCCGACGAGCTCAAGAAGAGGTATGACGAGATCAAAGTCACCCTCGAAGCCGACCTCATCGGCTCTTTTCAGAGAACCCGTTCACATGGCATCAGATGGAAGGGGTTGATACGTCCAAAACGTATCTACTTTCCCGAACACTTTTGCTATTGTTTTGCCTCTAATTTGTGTATTTTGGATGCAACTAACACGGACTAACGCTGTTTTCAGCAGAACTGCTCTGGTGTCTCGTTTTTGTGCAGAAATCCAACTTTCGGGAAAATCCTCGGAATTTATGCAGAAGGCCCTATTTTCTCAGGAAACTAACGGAGCCAGAAGGACAATTGAAGTGGAGGCCCGAGGGCCCCACACCATAGGGCGGCGCGGCCCAGGGGGTCCCGCGCGGCCCTGTGGTGTGGCCCCCTCGGCCGGCCTCCGACGCCCTCCTTCGGACTACTTATTCGCCTCGACCTAAAAACACCAGGAGAGAAGTCGAAGTCGCCAGAAACCCTCCAGAACGCCGCCACATCGCGAAACTCCGTCGCGGGAGCCAGAAGTCTCCGTTACGGCACTCACGGACGGGGAATTGGAGGAGATCATCGCCATCATCACCGCCAACGCCTCTACATCAACCAGCCATGTTTCCCCCATCCATGTGTGAGTAATTCCCCCGCTGTAGGCCGAAGGGGATGGTAGGGATTGGATGAGATTGGTCATGTAATAGCATAAGATTGTTAGGGCATAGTGCCTAGTGTCCGTTATTGGTACTTTGATGATATTGTTGCAACTTGTTATGCTTAATGCTTGTCACTAGGGCCCGAGTGCCATGATCTCAGATCTGAACATGTTATTGTTTCATGAAGATAATCATTGTTTATGGTCTTACCTATAAGTTGTATACACATGTCGCTGTCCGGAACCAATGGCCCCGAAGTGACAAGAATTGGGACAACCGGAGGGGATGGTAGCGATGTGAGGATCACATGTGTTCACGGAGTGTTAATGCTTTGCTCCGGTACTTTATTAAAAGGAGTACCTTAATATCCAGTAGTTTCCCTTGAGGCCCGGCTGCCACCGGCTGGTAGGACAAAAGATGTTGTGCAAGTTTCTCATTGCGAGCACGCACGACTATATATGGAACACATGCCTATTGATTGCTTTGTACTTGGACACCGTTTTATTATTATCTGCAAATGCCCTGCTATGATTGTTACATGAGTTTCTCTCATCCATGCAACGCCCATCATCCGTCCCCGTGCCTACAGTATTTTAATCCTGCTGTTTACTAAAATCACTACTGCTGTCTTTGTTACTCTGCTGTTATTTCACTACTCACTCGCTATAAAACTGTTACTACTGATAAACTCTTGCGAGCAAGTCTGTTTCCAGGTGCAGCTGAATTGACAACTCCGCTGTTAAGGCTTCCAAGTGTTCTTTGTCTCCCCTTGTGTCGAATCAATAAATTGGGTTTTACTTCCCTCGAAGACTGTTGCGATCCCCTATACTTGTGGGTCATCAAGACTATTTTCTGGCGCCGTTGCCGGGGAGCGTAGCTTTATTTGGAAGTTTACTTGGATTAATATTGTTCGCTGCAAATTCTCCATCATGGGTAAACCTCGCGATACTAAGATCGCCATATTACCATCCACTACAAGAAAAGGTACAATTCTGAATACCTCCGCTACTCTTGATTCACCATCTGTGATTGATAAACTTGTTTCACCACCACATGCTTCGCGTGCGGGTACATCTGCTGAATCTGAACACTCTCATAATATTGATAATGCTTCTGCTGTGCTTGATGATAGTGGTTCATTGGGATCTTTTCTAGATGCTACAATTGCTAGGTCTAGACAAATTGAAAATACTGAAACTCCTAATGCTACTACACCTGTTAGTTCACCTGAACTTGGTTATTTTAGTGATGATCCTGAGGAAGATTATGTGGAGCTTAATGATGATTTTATTGAAAAATGCAATGCTACTACTGATGCAAGAAAAATTAAAAAGTTGCTTGCAGAACATGCTGTTAGATATAAACTGTCTCCTGATCCTAAGTTTGCCACATCTCCTATAAACATTAAGGATAAAGACTATGATTTTTCTCTTGATCTATCTCATATAGCTATTGTTGAGAAAACACCCTTTTGTGGTACTGAAAAAGAAAGTGCTGTTGAACACATGACTGAGTTATCTACTCTTAGTAGCTTGTTTTCTGATGATGTCAAGATGCGTACTTACTTTGTTGCTAAAATATTTCCATTCTCATTAAAGGATGAAGATAAAACTTGGTATAATAATTTGCCACCAAATTCTATTAAAAGTCCGAAAGAATTGCTTGATGTTTTCTTCCGCAAATATTTTCCTGCTAGTGCTCAACATATTGCTTTGCAGAGAATTTATAATTTTAATCAGGAAGATGAAGAGAAATTGCCGGAGGCTTGGTCGAGATTCTGCTCTCTTATTAGAGCTCGGCCTGAGCATGATCTGGAAAAGCATGATTTACTTGATATATTTTATAGTGGACTAACCATTGAGTCTAGGGCATACCTGGATAGTTGTGCTGGTTGTGTTTTCAGGAAAAGAACTCCGGATGACGCTGAAGAATTATTGGCTAAAATAAGCCGGAATCATGATGAATGGACTACGCCTGAACCAACTCCAACGCCAATATTGAAGAAGAGGGGTTTAATTAAATTGAATGATGAAGATATGAGGGAAGCCAAGAAGTCTCTCAAGGAGAAAGGTATTAAATCTGAAGATGTGAAGAATCTACCTCCTATAGAAGATATATGTGAGATAATTCCCCCTTCATCCATGATTGAGGTAAACTCCCTTCAACGCTTTACTAGGGAAGATATTCCGTATTCAAAACCTCCTGCACAATGCTTAGATGAGTTTGATAATTATATTGTTAAGCAAGAAAATTTTAATATGAGAGTAGAGAATCATTTAATGGAAAATTCTCGAGCTATTAGTGAATTGCATGATATTGTAGAGAGAACCTCTAATGATGTTAAGATGCTTGTTAAACATTTCCATATGATTCAAACTCAAATTGATCAACTCACTAAAGTGCAAAATGACTTGTTAGGGAATAATTCTAAAGAGAAACATGCTTATGAAGTAACAACAAGAGGTGGTGTCTCTACCCAGGATCCTCTATATCCTGAAGGGCATCCCAAAAGAATTGAACAAGATTCTCAACGCATTGAACCTAGTGCTCATTCTAAGAAGAAAAAGAAGAAGAAACATAAAAATGTTGTAGAATCCTCTGAATCTGCTAATGATCCTAATAGTATTTCTATTTCTGATGCTGAAACTGAAAGTGGTAATGAACATGATAATGATAAAGATAATGATAAGAATGATACTCCTGATAAAGAAGAGGTTGAAGAAGAACCTGAAAAGCATGCTAAAAATAAAAAGTACACTAAAGAAGATTTTATTGCTGAGAAACATGGTAATGAAAGAGAACCTTGGGTGCAAAAGCAAATGCCTTTTCCTGCTAAGAAACTAAAATCAAAGGAAGAAGAACACTATAATAAATTTTGCGATTGGATGAAACCTTTATTCTTGCAAATCCCTTTGACTGATGCTATTAAATTGCCTCCTTATTCAAAGTATATGAAAGATATTGTTACTAACAAAAGGAAAATCCCCAATGAGGAAATTTCCACTATGCTTGCTAATTACTCTTTCAATGGCAAAGTTCCAAAGAAGTTGGGCGACCCAGGTATACCTACTATTCCTTGTTCTATCAAGAATAATTATGTTAAAACTGCTCTATGTGACTTGGGAGCCGGTGTTAGTGTTATGCCTTTTTCTCTTTATAAGAGACTTTACTTAGATAAGTTGATACCTACTGATATATCTTTGCAAATGGCTGATAAATCTACTGCTATTCCTGTTGGTATATGTGAGAATGTTCCTGTTCAAGTTACTACTAACTGCTTGATATTAACTGATTTTGTTGTGTTAGAAATGCCTGAAGATGATAATATGTCTATTATTCTTGGGAGACCTTTTCTTAACACCGCAGGGGCTGTTATTGATTGCAATAAAGGGAAGGTTACTTTCAATGTTGATGATAGGGAACATACCGTTTATTTCCCCAAGAGGATTGAGAAAGCGTGTGGAGTTAATACTATTTCTAATGTGAGAACTATCAAAGTGGGAACTATTGATTGTCCTATATATGAGCCTAAAGAAGAATATCAAACTCTCGTGATTGGATCCATATCAATACAATTCAAGGTAACATGATTGATTTGAGATTTATTTCTTCTTATGTTATGTAAAAACTATTCGGTGACAAGACTTGATCAACCTTGTTAACAAATACTTTTTATATGCATAGAAGAGGTAAACAACATCTCTTTCTTCCTCCACTTGTTTTACTTACTGTAGCAACCTCTTCTTATCTTTATTTTATTGCAATGTTGTGCCAAGTGAAGCCTCTAATCGAAGGTTGATACTAGATTTGGATTTCTGCGCAGAAACAGATTTCTATCTGTCATGAATCTGGGCTGTTTTCTCTGTAGGTAACTCATAAAATTATGCCAATTTACGTGCGTGTTCCTCAGATATGTACGCAACTTTCATTAGTTTTGAGTTTTCTGATTTGAGCAACGGAAGTATTTATTTAAAATTCGTCTTTACTGGCTGTTCTGTTTTGGCAGATTCTGTCTCTATTTTTTGCATTGTCTCTTGTGGACTTTAAGCGAGCTTTTCTAGACATAGAGAGCTGTAGCTAATGTTTTATTGAGTTTTTGCAATGTGCCACTACAGGACCAAGGTGGATTCAAATTTTTTGAGTACTAACCCCTCTAATGAAGTTTATGAGAAGTTTGTTGTGAAGGAAGTTTTCAAGGGTCAAGAGAGGAGGATGATATATGATCAAGAAGAGTCAAAAGCCTAAGCTTGGGGGGAGGTATACCGGCATCACTCATTCTTTGCATATTACGGTTGCTGGATACTTGCACATACTTGTTTTGTTCATTTGAGTGGTTTTCTAATGAGAGGAAGATAATATTTGGGGAAGTGCTGCCTGAAAACAGATTCTGGACTGTTACTAGAAAAATTCGTGCGCACAGCCAGAGCGTTATTTTGAGCTGCCAATTTTTGTGCAGGTTCCCCAGGTTGTTATCTAACTTTCATTAGTTGAACACTTTTCGAGCTGAGCAACGTAAGATATTTGTAAAAATCGATTTCTGTACTGCTGTCAGGTTTTGGCAGATTTCTGCCATCTCGCTTTTCTGTGTTTCTTTTAGTTTGCTATTTCTTGTTTTTGCTTTGTTTCCTTCCCAAAGCACAAAAAGACCAAAAATATTGCTGTTGTTTTTCTTCACTATTTGTTTGCTTTGGTTTCTTGCATTTGTTTCGCTTTACTTGCTATTGCTAGTTTGCTATAAGAAAACCCAAAAAGATTTTGCTTTGTTTGTTTGTTTTCTTTTGTTCTTGTTTGCAATTTGAAAACACCAAAAATATTTGCTGTTCTTCTTTGGTTTGTAAAGTTCTTTATGAGTTCAATGGTCTTCGGTGGCTGGAGTGTGGTTTTCATTTTATATTATCCAAGCTGCACAAGTGAAAAGGCAATAATGACGATCTACGACAATCTGATTGCGGTGAGAGGCTGGTATGAACTCTATTTGTTTTCATTTTTGTACATATACTCATCCATGTGAGCATGCTTAGTTGGTTCATGTGAGGTATATGTTATTTGAGAAAGTCTAGTAGTTCATGATCTCTCATGTTTAGCTCCAATTTATTAATATGAGTAGCATGTCATTGATGTTTGCTTGCATTGTTTTATTCATAAGTAAGTATGGCATTGTGGTATCCTCCTCTGAATAATTCATTTATATCGACTTGGCACATGCTCACGCATGCATATGACTGAACAAAAAGTCAATTAAGCCTCGATGATCTATATTGCTTCAGAGTTCTTGTATCACTTTTATGCCTCCGTTAATTTATTTTGCCGCAAGCATGATTATGACAAGCATCGCTCTCTTGATTTGTCGCTCCCTAGTCTATTGCTAGCCTTCACTTGTACTGAGCGGGAACGCTGCTCGTGCTTCCAAACACCTGAAAACCAAGTTGTTCCAAAAGTGTCCACCATAAATACCTATGCATGGCATTTCAAACCATTCCAAGTAAATTCTCATGCGCTACCTTTAAAACCTTCAAAATGTTTCTCAATTTGTGTTTATGTTTCATAGCTCATGAGGAAGTATGTGGTGTTTAGCTTTCAACCTTGTCATTTACTTTTGACGGACTCTCATATGGACTAGTGGCACATCCGCTTATCCAATAATTTTGCAAAAAGAGCTGGCAATGGGATTCCCAGTCCCGAATTAATTAACTTAAATAGACACTCCTCCATGGTTTGTGATTGTTGGACGGCACCCGAAGGATTCGGTTAGCCATGGCTTGTGTAAGCAAAGGTTGGGGGGAGTGTCATCATCATAATAAAACTAAAATAAAAAGGCGCTCCTTCATGGTATGAGATTGTTGGCAGGCACCCGAGGATTCGGTTAGCCATGGTTTGTGAAAGAAAGGTTGGAAGGAGTGCCAAATAAATATGCAATAATTCATGGGAGCCGCTCTTGAAAGTCCGGTTGGCGAGGTAGTTAGTGTACCCATTACCATTCGTTGACAACAACAAACACCTCTCAAAATAATTTTACTCCTGTCTTTATAAAAATAAAAAGCTCTAGCGCATGTTAATCCCTGCTTCCCTCTGCGAAGGGTCAATCTTTTACTTTTATGTTGTGTCTCCATTATTTCTTTGAGCACTATCTTGAGAGCACAACTGTCATTCTTAGTACAATATGCTTGTCTCAAAATATGATTGATTGTGGTATAACTTTGATGCATTTATCTTTTGACAATCACTACTTCTAGTCTTTCTATGAACTCCAGAGGTGCCCGGGCATTTATGTTTTGCCAATCAAATACAGGCAAGCGAGATACCACTTTATCATACTCTCTTATGAACATTGCAATCCTGCTTATATACATGATTCATGATGCTTCTTATTAATTGTTGGTACCTCTCCATGATTGACATAGCTGTTAGATGATCTTATTTGCATGTATCTCATTATGAATTGCTTAAGTATTAGCCATAGCATGAGAATATATACATCATATGAGCAAATGTGTTCGTGAAAGTTCTTTTATCGCTCAGTTGTTAACTGAATTGCTTGAGGACAAGCAATAAGCTAAGCTTGGGGGGAGTTGATACGTCCAAAACGTATCTACTTTCCCGAACACTTTTGCTATTGTTTTGCCTCTAATTTGTGTATTTTGGATGCAACTAACACGGACTAACGCTGTTTTCAGTAGAACTGCTCTGGTGTCTCGTTTTTGTGCAGAAATCCAACTTTCGGGAAAATCCTCGGAATTTATGCAGAAGGCCCTATTTTCTCAGGAAACTAACGGAGCCAGAAGGACAATTGAAGTGGAGGCCCGAGGGCCCCACACCATAGGGCGGCGCGGCCCAGGGGGGGCCCGCGCGGCCCTGTGGTGTGGCCCCCTCGGCCGGCCTCTGACGCCCTCCTTCGGACTACTTATTCGCCTCGACCTAAAAACACCAGGAGAGAAGTCGAAGTCGCCAGAAACCCTCCAGAACGCCGCCACATCGCGAAACTCCGTCGCGGGAGCCAGAAGTCTCCGTTCTGGCACTCCGCCGGGACGGGGAATTGGAGGAGATCATCGCCATCATCACCGCCAACGCCTCTACATCAACCAGCCATGTTTCCCCCATCCATGTGTGAGTAATTCCCCCGCTGTAGGCCGAAGGGGATGGTAGGGATTGGATGAGATTGGTCATGTAATAGCATAAGATTGTTAGGACATAGTGCCTAGTGTCCGTTATTGGTACTTTGATGATATTGTTGCAACTTGTTATGCTTAATGCTTGTCACTAGGGCCCGAGTGCCATGATCTCAGATCTGAACATGTTATTGTTTCATGAAGATAATCATTGTTTATGGTCTTACCTATAAGTTGTATACACATGTCGCTGTCCGGAACCAATGGCCCCGAAGTGACAAGAATTGGGACAACCGGAGGGGATGGTAGCGATGTGAGGATCACATGTGTTCACGGAGTGTTAATGCTTTGCTCCGGTACTTTATTAAAAGGAGTACCTTAATATCCAGTAGTTTCCCTTGAGGCCCGGCTGCCACCGGCTGGTAGGACAAAAGATGTTGTGCAAGTTTCTCATTGCGAGCACGCACGACTATATATGGAACACATGCCTATTGATTGCTTTGTACTTGGACACCGTTTTATTATTATCTGCAAATGCCCTGCTATGATTGTTACATGAGTTTCTCTCATCCATGCAACGCCCATCATCCGTCCCCGTGCCTACAGTATTTTAATCCTGCTGTTTACTAAAATCACTACTGCTGTCTTTGTTACTCTGTCGTTATTTCACTACTGCTACTGCTATAAAACTGTTACTACTGATAAACTCTTGCGAGCAAGTCTGTTTCCAGGTGCAGCTGAATTGACAACTCCGCTGTTAAGGCTTCCAAGTGTTCTTTGTCTCCCCTTGTGTCGAATCAATAAATTGGGTTTTACTTCCCTCGAAGACTGTTGCGATCCCCTATACTTGTGGGTCATCAGGGGTTCTCACCGCAAGGTGCACTCGATGGGATAGACCTCTCTGCCCCGTCGGAGGAACGCACCAGGTCCCTGCGGCAGGAGATCAACTACTTGGTGGCTCACTCGCTACACCGCCACTCTGAGAACCTGGTCAACACGTTGGAGCGTGTCGCTCTTCGCGTGATCCAGGAGATCATGAGGCACCAGTACTCGCCGTCAGGACCAGCTCTCGGGATGCATCAAGGAGAGTTGCCACTCCAGTCCCGTCCACCGCTGCCATATGCGTTGGCAGCACCAGAAGTGCCGGCTACACCGGCATTCGTCGTCTACAAGATTGGTGGTGACCCTAGTGACTACCAGTTATTGCCTGAGGCGCCTAAGGAGATCCCTCACGGGTACACGTGCACGTATGTGCCAGATTGTGGCAACTGGGCACTCACAAACCAGGCCACAACATCAGGGACTTCTGGGAAAACAGGAGGGACGTCAGCGACAGAGCTTGAGAAGCAGACGTGGCTAACTAAGTACGCCACCCCGACGAACCTCCAGAGCTCAGCTCCTGCAGTTGGCTCAGAGCTGGAAAAGCAAACATGGCTGGCTAAGTACGCCACCCCGGCGAATCTTCAGAGTTCAACTCCTGCAGCCAGCACAGCGGATCAAATCAGTACCATACTGAGAGACCAGTTCGGCATGGTGCCGAAAAGGAGGGCAATCGGCTATTCCAAGCCGTACCCCGACGACTACGAGATGATCCCGCTGCCACCTAAATATCGGCTCCCTGATTTCTCCAAATTCAGTGGATCAGATGGTTCCAGCTCCATCGAGCACGTGGGCCGATATTTGGCACAACTAGGACCGGCTTCAGTGTCGGATCAACTACGCGTGAGGCTCTTCTCACAGTCCCTCACCGGATCGGCTTTCGGATGGTACACCTCTTTGCCACCAGACTCCATCTGGACTTGGAAGCAGTTGGAAGAGCAGTTCCATATGCAGTACCATTCAGAGGCTTCCGAGTCTGGCATTGCCGATCTAGCACAACTACGTCAGAAGCGCGGAGAAACTGTGACAGAATACATCCAGCGCTTCAGGAATCTTAGGAACCGATGTTATTCGGTTCGTATAACTGAAAAAGAAGCAGTCGAGTTGGCAGTAGCAGGCCTTGCAACACAGCTCAAGGACATGGCCTCCCAAGCAGATTATCCCTCTCTGGCGCACATGGTTCAGAAACTATCGGCATATGAACAGCGCCACCCGGACCTGTACCAAGACAAGTTCAAGCGTGCAGTAGTCCTGGTCGATGCAGAGGAAGACGAAGTTCCTGCGGGAGACCAAGAGGTATCAGTGGCTGAATGGACTCGGGGAGGAACCCCCGTGTCCTGCAAATGGGTAAAGCCACCAGGCCCACCCAGGGGATTTGATTTTGACGTGACCAAGACTGAGCAAATCTTCGACCTCCTACTCAAGGAAAAGCAGTTGAAGATACCTGAAGGTCTCAAATTCCCCACGGTGCAAGAGCTGAACGGAAAGCCATACTGCAAATGGCACAACTCGCTCTCCCATGCCACCAACGACTGCAGGGTATGGCGTCAGCACATCCAAGCGGCGATAGAAAAAGGGCGTCTAATTTTCAACCAGTACGCCATGAAGGTCGACACCTAGCCCTTCCCCGCCGTTAACATGGTGGAGTGCACTTACCCTGAAGGTTGCCAGCCAGGATCCTCGTTCAGCATCAACATGGTAGGACCTGGGAACCCCTCTGGCAAAGATGGAGACGAGGGCAGCTGCTCTCGTAGCAAGGACACAGAGGAGGCCGCTCCACGCGATCGGCTCCGTCATGATGGCAAGCGCTACGTCACAGAGGGAGAAGTGAAGAACATGAGATATCAGCGACCCCTCTCTGATCACCTCCTCAACAAGTATGTGAGTCAGTATGACCAACGCCGATGATCCAGCGATGATGATGAGAGAGATCGTCTGGCTAGAGAAGCCAGAAGACATCGTCGGCACGATCGCGATGAGGAGGAGCACGAGCGTTGTGCCACGGAAATATCAAGGGAGCAAGATGACAACGACAGGCACTGGGACTGCCCCTTCTTCAGACACTGCTGGGATTCAGGAATGAGCCGATTGCCCACAATCGGCAATTGCCCAGAATGCAACCAGAAAAAGAAGGAGGCAGCCAACGTGTCTGTGTTCAAGCGCCTAGGGCCTCTCCCGCCGCAAAGCAAACGTGCTGAGTCCCCTCGGTGGGCGGATCTCGAGGATTCAGAAGACGAGGGACAAGAAGAAGAAGAAGACAGGTACCACCGTCCAAGGTGGTGCCCTGATGGACTCAGCCGTTCACAAAAGCGCAGGGTTCAGCGATTGCGCAGCCTGGAGGAAGCCGAAAGGTTATACCTGCACACTTTAAGGAAGGCACGACCTGATCTGGCTGCGAAAGTTCAGCGAACCCTGGACGAAGAGGGTCGTCCACGGAAAATGGAGTGGCGTCCCAAGCAAAGGAAAGCCGATGATGAAACATCGGCTGGTACAAACATGGTGCTCGTCCTTCCGACGGAGCTTAGTGCCCCACGATTCTACGATGCACTCAAGGTGGACGACAGCAGGCGCATCAAGTCAGAGGTTGGGCTGGTTTTATCCACCAGCCTGACCGAGTAGCAAGATTAAACCAATGAGCAAACGGGGCGAGGCTGATCCGTGTGATCGGCCCCAAAAATTATGAAGGAACATTACAGAACCTTCAGTCAGCGCTCCAATGGATATGGAGGCCGATTCCAGCAATCGGCCAAAATTATCTTCACCACATGTTCTGCTTGTGTTCAACATCGATCTACTGAGCAGTGGCCACGTCGGCAGATGAAAGTCAGCACGAATCTTCGCGGAGGCGACGTGCAAGTACAGGGCCCTGGCCAACCATAGAAGCCGATATCTGCAGTCATTTGGCAGATTCGGCTCGGGGGGCATATAGTCAGATGAACATGTGCAGATAAACGTGTGTAAACATGCGTGCAGTGAAACATTGGGGGCCGGTTAAGAAAAATCGGCCAAATAAAAAAAAAATTTGCGCAAGAAGCGAAGCCGATGCGCAGCCATCGACTCTAGTACAGTTACACAAGACCAAGGCCTACTGGCTATTTGCTCAAAGTTCACGTCGACATCGACGTTTAGTGGAAAAAGCTGATCAACGATCTGTGCATCCTCGCCGGTATCCTCGCCTTGATTAAGGCTCGGGGGGCAGTTAACTTGGTAGATGCTCTGATTTGGGAGCCGATCGGAGTCACATCGACTGGCCCTGCATTATGATCTTCTCTGAAGTAGTAAGGTGTTGCAGAAGAAGACTACTGAAGCTATGGAGAGGAATCGGGAAAGGAGGCCGTCGGCTTTTACAGGTTTTGGACCGTCCTGTCGCTGCAAGAGAAGGAAAGGGACTGGATTCTCAAAATAGCCGATGAGTAGTCATCGGCTAAGGGATTGCGAAAAATTATGGTCAGACATCAAATCGCAGTCTGAAATTGAGAAGTGCTTGACCGACGGGCTAATCGACATGTGAGTCCGGCTTCACGGGCGTCCAAAAGAAAAGAAATCCGATACGTTGCTATCGGTCTTGGCATGACAGGCGGAAGGAATGAAATTGGAGTAATTGAAGGATGAATTTAAAGAACAATTTCATTAATTCAAAGGAGCGGCTTTACAAGAAAGAGCCGATGGCTCTCAAAAGAGGGATCTGGTGCCTAGTGCACTGCTACTACTAGTCCTATTCTACTAGTCGTCGCTGTCCTCGTCATCACCGCCGTCGATGTCGTCGGCGCTGCTCCCAGGAAGCTCCTCGTCGCTGCTGCCCCAGCCCTTGGCCGGAGCCTCGTCCTCCTCGTCATCATCATCATCCTCGCTGTCCGCCCAAGAGCGGAAGCGTTTCGTCGGCGGGTACCCAGCGGAAGAGGAAGATTCATCTTCCTCCTCCTCTTCTCCTTCTTCGTCGTCATCTTCGTCCTCGCTGTCCGCCCACATGCGGGAGCACTTCTTCGGCGGGAGCTTGGCGGAGGGGGAGGCCTTGGCCTTCGCTACTTCTCCTTCTTTCTTCTCATTTTCGGAGGAGAGGCGGTTCACCTCGGAGTGAAGGTTGTCCTCGTTCTTCCTCTTCGGCGAGGATTGGAGGGGGAGGCCTGAGAGGGAAGAGGAAGAGGAAGACATTGCTACAGGAGGAGGGGGTTTTTTGGTGCCGATAGCTAGAACAGAGGAAGGGGGTGAAGAGAGCTAATCAATTGGCACAGTTAAATAATGAGAAATCTGGTGGAAATTTAATGCCATTACAGTTTCCAAGGAATCGATGCCAAAGCTATCAGAATTTGCAGGGAAGCTGAGAAGACAGGGCATAATGATGACGGATGCTGCAACGGCTCTGCTCTGCCATGACATGACCCTTCGAAGGAAAAACAGAGTGGTTTTGGAATTATCATTGCCAAAACCAGGGGGGCATGTGTTATCACCAGATTTTGGCCAAATCAGGAGGTGGGCCGTAAAGGAGATGGGCTTGAAAGATTACACGTGGAGGATCTCTGAAGCGGCCTTGCACGGAGAGTTTGGGCTAGATTGCCCGTGTATCTTTAATTATAGTAGACTGCATCATAGATTAAAAGTTAGAGTTTGTCTCGTACACGGTGGGGATATTCCCACGTTAGAAAGTCCGCTGGACTATAAATATGTATCTAGGGTTTATGGAATAAACAACAACCAACGTTCAACCAAACAAATCAATCTCGGCGCATCGCCAACTCCTTCGTCTCGAGGGTTTCTACCGGTAAGCGACATGCTGCCTAGATCGCATCTTGCGATCTAGGCAGCACAAGCTCCACGTTGTTCATGCGTTGCTCGTACTGAAGCCTTGTTGATGGCGAGCAACGTAGTTATCATAGATGTGTTAGGGTTAGCATAGTTCTTCGCGTAACATGCTATCGTAGTGCAACCCTTGCATGTCTAGCCGCCCTCACACCTATCTTAGGTGTGGGGGCGGCACCCCGCTTGATCATTATTTAGTAGATCTGATCCGTTACGATTGCTCCTTGTTCTACAAGGATTAGTTTAATATCTGCAATAGTTAGGCCTTACAAAGGGGGGGAGGATCCAGCGGCACGTAGGGTGTCGTTCGCTAGTCCTAAACAGGATGTTCCGGGGATCAACTTCGTGTTGGTTTTTAGGCCTTGTTTAGGATCGGCTTACGATCACCGTGCGTGGCCGCGAGGCCCAACCTGGAGTAGGATGATCCGATTATGCGGTGAAAACCCTAAATCGTCGTAGATCTCATTAGCTTTATCTTGATCAAGCAGGACCACCATATATTCGTGCACCCCGTACGAATCATGGGTGGATCGGCTCCCTGAGCCGATTCACAGGATAACCTGAGAGCCGATCGAGGCTCGTATTTAATGTTTACGTGTATGCCATGCAGGAAACTAAGCGAGGCATCTCCATCACCTTCCTGACCAGGTATAGGTCAGGTGGCACGCCCTTGCAATCAGCATCAGACGTGTGACCAGAAGGCTTTGCGGGCCGTCACTCGGAGGGACCTCAGCCAGCCGCAGCTCTAGGTTGTTCCCGGCTCTACCGTGTTGATCGTCGCTGCCCGCCAGTGGGTTTTCACCGGCGACTGCCCGCCGGTGGGTTTTGACAGTCAACAGCCGCGCCAAGGAAAACGACGGCGGTAATCAGCACAAAGACCGCGCCAAGGACCCAGACCAGCACAAGGGAGAAGGCTTCGGTCGCAGCGCCGGCTCGCTCCACACCTTCACCGGGGTCGGCGATCGTCGGGACAGGAAGGTCCTCGCAAGGGCAGTGGCAGTACAAGCGGTCATCCTTTCTGACGTACCCCGGTGGCTCAACTGGTCCGAGCAGAGCATTACCTGGAGCCGCGATGACCACGCCCCCCGCATCGAGTACCCCGGCCGAGTGGCACTGGTCGTCAGGCCCAAGGTTGCCGACTACTGGCTGCCGAAAACCCTGATGGACGGAGGAAGCTCCATCAACATCCTGTATTACGAAACCTTCCAGCGACTCGGTTTACCAGACTCACGCCTCGAGAACACCAAGGTTACGTTCCATGGCATCGTCCCCGGGCGGAAGGCCTTCCCGATCGGCAAGGTTACGTTGCCAGTCACCTTCGGTACGCCCGTGAACTACCGCACCGAGCGGATAACATTCGAGGTGGTGGACTTCCGCAGCTCCTACCACTGTGTGCTCGGCCGGCAGGCGTTCGCCCTGTTCATGGCGGCACCCCATTACGCATACAAAATGATGAAGATGCCAGGGCCTCGCCGCGTCATCACCGTCCACGGCGACCCGGAGATGGCACTGGAGTGCGAGGACGTCAGCGCCAAGCTCGCCGACGCCGTCATCGCCGACGAACAAGACAACTCCGCCGAGCTCGCCAAGTACCCAGTCGATCGCAACGACCCCGCAATCCTAGAGAAACCAACCGAGCTGGACTCGTCCGCAGCAACTTTCAAGCCTGCAACCGACACTCGTCAAGTAGATCTTGTAGAGAATGATCCAGGTAGGCAAATTACCATTGGGACGGGCCTGTCCGCCCAATAGGAAAGCGCGCTCATCAAGTTCCTCCGTGAGAATCGAGATATCTTTGCATGGAAACTGTCTGACATGCCAGGTGTCCCGAGAGAACTTGCTGAGCACAAATTACACGTCGACCCCTCCGAACGCCCCGTTAGGCAGGCAATGCGCCCCGTAGGAGAAGAGCGGCAGCGCGCAATCGCCGAAGAAGTGAATCGACTGCTCGCTGCCGGCTTCATCATTGAAATCAAGCACCCCAAATGGCTAGCAAACCCAGTCCTGGTACTAAAGAAGAACAAGACATGGCGAATGTGTATCGATTACACCAACCTCAATAGCGCATGCCCCAAGGATCCATTCGTCCTGCCGCGAATCGACCAGATTATTGATGCGGTCGCCGGGTCCGAGTCGCTGTGCTTCCTCGATGCTTACTCTGGGTACAATCAAATAAAGATGGCCAAGGAAGACCAAGAGAAGACAGCGTTCATCACGCCCTTGGGTGCCTACTGCTACACATCCATGACCTTCGGCCTCAAAAACGCCGGAGCGACATACCAACGGTGCATGAACAGCTGCCTGGAAAGCCAAATCGGCCGCAACGTACACGTCTATATTGACGACGTAGTAGTCAAGTCGACTCACCAGGCCGACCTCATCACCGACCTCGCTGAGACATTCGCCAACTTACGACGATACAAGATCAAGCTCAATCCTCTGAAGTGCACCTTTGGGGTCCCTTCTGGACAGCTGCTCGGCTACGTCGTCTCCAAACGAGGCATCGAGCCCAACCCGGAGAAGACACTGGCGGTCATGCGAACCAAACAACCAACCTGCCTGGTCGATGCACAAAAACTCGCCGGCCGGGTCGCAGCCCTCAGTCGCTTCATACCCCGGCTCGGCGACAAGGCCATGCCACTCTACCGCTTGCTCAAGAAGTCAGAGTCATTCAGGTGGACAGAAGAAGCGCAACGGGCCCTGGAAGAGCTCCAACACACCCTTCGGAACGCCCCTATCCTCGCGGCCCCGCTACCTAAAGAGACTATGCTATTATATGTCGCCACGTCGAACCGCGCGATAAGCGCGGTCATGGTCGTCGAACGCAAGGAAGAGGGAAAGGAGCAGCTGATACAACACCCGGTCTACTACATCAGCAAAGCCTTAATCGAATCCAAGCAACGGTACCCGCACTACCAAAAGCTGGTGTACGCAGTCCTCAGGGCCCAGAGGCGACTGGCCCCCTACTTCCACGAGCACCCCATCAAGGTAGTCGCCTCAACACCACTCGCCGACATCATCCGTAACCGAGACGCAACTGGCCGGATCGCCAAGTGGGCAGTTGAACTCGGCGTCCACAACATCACCTACGAGTCGCGCCACGCCATCAAGTCTCAGGCACTCACCGACTTCCTCGCCGACTAGGAAGAGGCCCAGCAACCAAGCTCCCCCGCGGACCTCAAGCATTGGACACTGCACTTCGACGGTTGCAAGAACCTCGAGGGGCAGGCGCGGGAGTCGTCCTCACATCGCCAAAGGGCGACACCATGAAATATGTCCTGCAACTCAGGTTCGAGCCCTGCACCAACAACATGGCCGAATACGAGGCGCTCCTACACGGCATGCGAATAGCAAAAGAGATGGGCGCAACGCGGCTGCGCTGTCTCGGCGATTCCGACCTGGTCGCCAGCCAGACTTCCGGCACCTGCGACGCCACCGACGCCAACATGATTGCGTACAAGCGCGCGGTCGATCAAGCCGGCGCTAGCTTCGCCGGCCACGTCGTCGAATGGGTCGACAGGTGCAAGAATGAGGAAGCAGATGCGCTAGCCAGACTCGGGTCCAAGCGACTCCAACCTCCTCCAGGCGTCGTCCTGGATATCCTCAGCCACCCCTCGGTGCGCGCACCCCGCGAGCTGGACATTGCTGAACCTCCTGCTCCCGACTCCACCCTAGTCGCACTCGCTTCCGACAGCGTCGACTGGACCGAGCCATACCTGAGCTACCTCGAACGCCAGATACTGCCAATGGACGAAGCCAAAGCACGAGCTATCGTACGCAGGTGCAAGTCTTTCACCATTATCAATAAAGAGCTATACAAGCGCAGCGTCTCGGGAGTGTTCCAGCGATGCGTCGCCGCCGATGAAGGGCGCAAAATCCTGCGCGACATCCACGCAGGGGACTGCGGCCACCACGCAGGCGCGCGTTCTATAGTCGCCAAAGCTATTCGTCACGGCTTCTATTGGCCAACAGCCCATGAAGATGCAATCGCGCTCGTCCGCTCGTGCCCCGGGTGCCAAAAGTATGCAAGCCAGTCGCACATGTCGGGATCAGCACTGAAGACCATTCCCCTTACCTGGCCATTCGCCGTCTAGGGTCTGGACATGGTAGGGAAATTCAAAACGGCCCCCGGCGGGTACACTCACCTCCTGGTCGCGGTGGACAAGTTCACCAAATGGGTAGAAGCAAAACCCATCAAGAAGTGCGACGGAAAGACAGCCACAAAGTTCCTACGCGAGCTTATCTATCGATATGGCTACCCTCACATCATCATAACCGACAATGGCACCAATTTCGCCAAAGGGGAGATGGCCGACTTCTGTGAGGAAAAAGGCATCCGACTTGACCTCGCGTCAGTCGCTCACCCTGAGTCGAACGGCCAAGCAGAAAGAGCGAACCAGAGCATCCTCCACGGACTCAAGCCGCGCCTGGTCGTGCCCCTGGAACGCGCAGCCGGTTGCTGGGCAGAAGAGCTCCCCTCAGTGCTCTGGGGCATCCGCACAACACCAAACCGATCGACCGGCTTCACGCCTTTCTTCCTGGTATATGGCGCCGAGGCAGTCATGCCCACGGATATCGCCTACGACTCGCCACGGGTCGCTAACTACACCGAAGAAGACAACGAGCGAGCTCGCCAAGATGATATCAACCTCCTTGACGAGGCCAGGGACCTCGCACTCTCTAGGACCGCCATCTACCAGCAAGATCTCCGCCGCTACCACAGCCGTCGCGTTCGGAGTCGCTCCTTTCAAGTCGGAGATCTCGTGCTCCGGCTAATTCAAGACAAGAAAGGCATGCACAAGCTATCCCCGCCTTGGGAAGGACCATTCGCCGTTAGCCGCGTACTCGGCAACGACTCCTACTACCTCACAGACGTCTGCAAGGACGACAAAGGTGAACCGCTCACCCGAGAGGTGGAGCGTCCCTGGAACGTCAACCTCCTCCGACGGTTTTACACCTAAGGAAAATGTGTAACCCACAAATTCAGAGATTAATCAAAGTCGCCGATTGCATCAATCTCTAACCCCGATTGCCTCTCCAGCACCCGCTAGCTATCTGCATCTCTCATCTCGGTAAACACCGGCCCAGTCGCCATGACAAGCGACTTGGTACTGAGAGACCTTCGGTCGCCGCTGCTGGAAGAGTGAAGTCCACGATCAGCCAAGTAGCCGGGCTAACAAGGGCACGACGGGTCTCCCGGGCGCAACACCAGGCCCGGTTACCTACCACCCCTTACGCCGTCAGGTGAAAACGGCGACTGGAACCCAAGGCAGGGTCGCATGCCCGACCAGCCCCCCGGGCCACGGCGATCGTCTCGTGCTACGCTATACAGCACACCAACGCCCTCCTCCACCTTAGGCTGGTGACTTGAATGGCCAAGTACTTCGACCAGGGACCCCGCAAAACGGACCCGCGGCTCGCCAAGGAACAACGCCCGCAAGAACCCCCTTTGGAGTCGCCTAGCGATTGGCTCACCGAGTCACGACGAGTGGCGCGCTACATGCAAACAGCGCAACTATAAACCAACCCGCTACTCCACCCATGAGGCTGCTATTCGCACTATAATGACTACGTACTGCGACTGGGGACGCCCAGCTCGACAAGGAAAACAGTCAAGTCGATAGCCTTCATCGGAGTCGCTTGGCGACTGGCCTGTTAGCCACGGAGAGTCGGACCCAACTCCAAAAGGAAAACTTCGCCGTCACAATCACATAATTCACCTATTTCTCTCCACCTCAAGAAGCAAACACTTGTGTGAACTGTGCATTGATTCCTACATACTTGCATATTGCACTTGTTATATTACTTTGCATTGACAATTATCCATGACATATACATGTTACAAGTTGAAAGCAACCGCTGAAACTTAATCTTCCTTTGTGTTGCTTCAATGTCTTTACTTTGAATTATTGCTTTATGAGTTAACTCTTATGCAAGACTTACTGATGCTTGTCTTGAAGTACTATTCATGAAAAGTCTTTGCTTTATGATTCACTTGTTTACTCATGTCATTTACATTGTTTTGATTGCTGCATTCATTACATATGCTTACAATAGTATGATCAAGGTTATGATGGCATGTCACTCCAGAAATTATCTTTGTTTATCGTTTACCTGCTCGGGACGAGCAGAAACTAAGCTTGGGGATGCTGATACGTCTCCGACGTATCGATAATTTCTTATGTTCCATTCCACATTATTGATGATATCTACATGTTTTATGCATACTTTATATCATATTTATGCATTTTCCGGCACTAACCTATTAACGAGATGCCGAAGAGCCAGTTGTTGTTTTCTGCTGTTTTTTGGTTTCAAAAATCCTAGTAAGGAAATATTCTCGGAATTGGACGAAATCAACGCCCAGGGGCCTATTTTCACACGAAGCTTCCAGAAGACCGGAGAGCTAACGAAGTGGGGCCACGAGGCGGCCAGATGATAGGGCGGCGCGGCCCAAGCCCTGGCCGCGCCACCCTATCGTGTGGGCCCCTCGTGACGCCCCTTGACCTGCCCTTCCGCCTACAAATAGCCTTCGTCGCGAAACCCCCGATGCGAGAGCCACGATACGGAAAACCTTCCAGAGACGCCGCCGCCGCCAATCCCATCTCGGGGGATTTAGGAGATCGCCTCCGGCACCCTGCCGGAGAGGGGAATCATCTCCCGGAAGACTCTACGCCGCCATGGTCGCCTCCGGAGTGATGAGTGAGTAGTCTACCCCTGGACTATGGGTCCATAGCAGTAGCTAGATGGTTGTCTTCTCCTCATTGTGCTTAATTTTCGGGTCTTGTGAGCTGCCGAACATGATCAAGATCATCTATCTGTAATGCTATATGTTGTGTTTGTTGGGATCCGATGGATAGAGAATACCATATTATGTTGATTATCAATTTATATCTATGTGTTGTTTATGATCTTGCATGCTCTCCGTTATTAGTAGAGGCTCTGGCCAAGTTGATGCTAGTAACTCCAAGAGGGAGTATTTATGCTCGATAGTGGGTTCATGTCTCCGTGAATGCAGGGGAGTGAGAAACCTCTAAGGTTATGGATGTGCTGTTGCCACTAGGGATAAAACATTGATGCTATGTCCGAGGATGTAGTTATTGATTACATTACGCGCAATACTTAATGCAATTGTCTGTTGTTAGCAACTTAATACTGGAAGGGATTCGGATGACAACCTGAAGGTGGACTTTTTAGGCATAGATGCATGCTGGATAGCGGTCTATGTACTTTGTCGTAATGCCCAATTAAATCTCACTATACTCATCATAATATGTATGTGCATGGTCATGCCCTCTCTATTTGTCAATTGCCCAACTGTAATTTGTTCACCCAACATGCTATTTATCTTATGGGAGAGACACCCCTAGTGAACTATGGACCCCGGTCCAATTCTTTATACTGAAATACAATCTACTGCAATACTTGTTCTACTGTTCTCTGCAAACAATCATCATCCACACTATACATCTAATCCTTTGTTACAGCAAGCCGGTGAGATTGACAACCTCACTGTTTCGTTGGGGCAAAGTACTTGGTTTGTGTTGTGCAGGTTCCACGTTGGCGCCGGAATCCCTGGTGTTGCGCCGCACTACATCTCGCCGCCATCAACCTTCAACGTGCTTCTTGGCTCCTACTGGTTCGATAAACCTTGGTTTCATGCGAGGAAAACTTGCCACTGTACGCATCACACCTTCCTCTTGGGGTTCCCAACGGACGCGTGCTGTACGCGTATCAAGCTCTTTTTCTGGCGCCGTTGCCGGGGAGATCAAGACACGCTGCAAGGGGAGTCTCCACATCCCAATCTCTTTACTTTGTTTTTGTCTTGCTTACTTTATTTACTACTTTGTTTGCTGCACTAAATCAAAAACACAAAAAAATTAGTTGCTAGTTTTACTTTATTTACTGTCTTGCACTCTATATCAAAAACACAAAAAATTAGTTACTTGCATTTACTTTATCTAGTTTATTTTATTTACTACTGCTAAAATGAGTAATCCTGAAGTTGAAGTTCGTTCGTTTAAGCAACTAGGGGGAGAATGTTTAAAAGATGCTTGGTATAGAATTAGTGATGCCCATAATAGGTGCACTAAGAAACACTCCACCACTATCCTACTCAGGAATTTTTATGTTGGTATCTCTAGCTGGAATAGGTATGTTCTTGATTGTCTCGCAGGAGGTAACTTCCTAGGCGCTCCTGCTTTAGAAGCTAGTTGCATTATTGAGAGTTTATTTGGAACACCACCTGTTAATGAAGTTAAAATTGAAACCTCTCTTGAAGATGTTATGACAAAATTGGAAACCATAGAGAAAAAATTTCCAAGTGTTGAAACTAAATTGGAAATGTTACTTGATAAAACTGATGAACTTGATAAATCCTTAGGAGGAATTGATGAAAGAATTAGTGTCCTAGGAACTTGTGTTGTCCATGATAATCAAACCAATAGGATTGGAGAACTTGAAAAATCTATGGGAACCTTGGATTCAACCTTTTCTTCTCTTAAATATAAGGAGAAAGCTTATGTGGGTAAGGAGCAAAAGTTTATGTATGTCTCTAAAGTGCCTAAACCAAAAAAATATTATTATAGGCTTAAAATTGACAAATCCCTTAGTACCACTACAGATGGGGGAGCTTATGATAACGATGCTCCATCTCTTGATAATACTTGATACACACTTTCTGCGCCTAGCTGAAAGGCGTTAAAGAAAAGCGCTTATGGGAGACAACCCATGTTTTTACTACAGTATTTTATTTTATATTTGAGTCTTGGAAGTTTTTTACTACTGTAGCAACCTCTCCTTATCTTAGTTTAGTGTTTTGTTGTGCCAAGTAAAGTCGTTGATAGTAAGGTTCATACTAGATTTGGATTACTGCGCAGAAACAGATTTCTTTGCTGTCACGAATCTGGGCCTAATTCTCTGTAGGTAACTCAGAAAATTAAGCCAATTTACGTGAGTGATCCTCAGATATGTACGCACCTTTCATTCTATTTGTGTATTTTCATTTGAGCAAGTCTGGTGCCTCAATAAAATTCGTCTTTACGAACTGTTCTGTTTTGACAGATTCTGCCTTTTATTTCGCATTGCCTGTTTTGATATGCTTGATGGATATTTCGATTCCATTGACTTTCAGTAGCTTTGTGCAATGTCCAGAAGTGTTAAGAATGATTATGTCACCTCTGAACATGTAAATTTTGATTGTGCACTAACCCTCTAATGAGTTGTTTTGAGTTTGGTGTGGAGGAAGTTTTCAAGGATCAAGAGAGGGAGATGATACAACATGATCAAGGAGAGTGAAAGCTCTAAGCTTGGGGATGCCCCGGTGGTTCACCCCTGCATATATCAAGAAGACTCAAGCGTCTAAGCTTGGGGATGCCCAAGGCATCCCCTTCTTCATCGACAACATTATCAGGTTCCTCCCCTGAAACTATATTTTTATTCCGTCACATCTTATGTGCTTTGCTTGGAGCGTCAGTTTGTTTTTGTTTTTGTTTTTGTTTGAATAAAATGGATTCTAGCATTCTTTGTGTGGGAGAGAGACACGCTCCGCTGTTGCATATGGACAAATATGTCCTTAGGCTTTACTCATAATATTCATGGCGAAGTTTCTTCTTCGTTAAATTGTTATATGGTTGGAATTGGAAAATGCTACATGTAGTAATTGCTATAATGTCTTGGATAATGTGATACTTGGCAATTGTTGTGCTCATGTTTAAGCTCTTGCATCATATGCTTTGCACCTATTAATGAAGAAATACATAGAGCATGCTAAAATTTGGTTTGCATATTTGGTTTCTCTAAAGTCTAGATAATTTCTAGTATTGAGTTTGAACAACAAGGAAGACGGTGTAGAGTCTTATAATGTTTATAATATGTCTTTTATGTGAGTTTTGCTGCACCGCTTCATCCTTGTGTTTGTTTCAAATAGCCTTGCTAGCCTAAACCTTGTATCGAGAGGGAATACTTCTCATGCATCCAAAATACTTGAGCCAACCACTATGCCATTTGTGTCCACCATACCTACCTACTACATGGTATTTCTCCGCCATACCAAAGTAAATTGCTTGAGTGCTACCTTTAAAATTTCTATCCTCTACCTTTACAATATATAGCTCATGGGACAAATAGCCAAAAAACTATTGTGGTATTGAATATGTACTTATGCACTTTATCTCTTATTAAGTTGCTTGTTGTGCGACAACCATGTTCCTGGGGATGCCATCAACTACTCTTTGTTGAATATCATGTGAGTTGCTATGCATGTCCGTCTTGTCTGAAGTAAGGGAGATTTACCACCTTTAATGGTTAGAGCACGCATATTGTTAGAGAAGAACATTGGGCCGCTAACTAAAGCCATGAATCATGGTGGAAGTTTCAGTTTTGGACATATATCCTCAATCTCATATGAGAAAATTAATTGTTGCTACATGCTTATACATTAAAGAGGAGTCCATTATCTGTTGTCTATGTTGTCCCGGTATGGATGTCTAAGTTGAGAATAATCAATAGCGAGAAATCCAATGCGAGCTTTCTCCTTAGACCTTTGTACAGGCGGCATAGAGGTACCCCTTTGTGACACTTGGTTAAAACATGTGCATTGCGATAATCCCGGTAATCCAAGCTAATTAGGACAAGGTGCGGGCACTATTAGTACACTATGCATGAGGCTTGCAACTTGTAGGATATAATTTACATGATGCATATGCTTTATTACTACCGTTGACAAAATTGTTTCTTGTTTTCAAAATCAAAGCTCTAGCACAAATATAGCAATCGATGCTTTCCCTCTGCGAAGGGCCTTTCTTTTACTTTTATGTTGAGGTAGTTCACCTATTTCTCTCCACCTCAAGAAGCAAACACTTGTGTGAACTGTGCATTGATTCCTACATACTTGCATATTGCACTTGTTATATTACTTTGCATTGACAATTATCCATGAGATATACATGTTACAAGTTGAAAGCAACCGCTGAAACTTAATCTTCCTTTGTGTTGCTTCAATGTCTTTACTTTGAATTATTGCTTTATGAGTTAACTCTTATGCAAGACTTATTGATGCTTGTCTTGAAGTACTATTCATGAAAAGTCTTTGCTTTATGATTTACTTGTTTACTCATGTCATTTACATTGTTTTGATCGCTGCATTCACTACATATGCTTTACAAATAGTATGATCAAGGTTATGATGGCATGTCACTCCAGAAATTATCTTTGTTATCGTTTTACCTGCTCGGGACGAGCAGAACTAAGCTTTGGGATGCTGATACGTCTCCGACGTATCGATAATTTCTTGTGTTCCATGCCACATTATTGATGATATCTACATGTTTTATGCATACTTTATATCATATTTATGCATTTTCTGGCACTAACCTATTAACGAGATGCCGAAGAGCCAGTTGCTGTTTTCTGCTGTTTTTGGTTTCAGAAATCCTAGTAAGGAAATATTCTCGGAATTGGACGAAATCAACGCCCTGGGGCCTATTTTCACACGAAGCTTCCAGAAGACCGGAGAGCTAACGAAGTGGGGCCACGAGGCGGCCAGATGATAGGGCGGCGTGGCCCAAGCCCTGGCCGCGCCACCCTATCGTGTGGGCCCCTCGTGACGCCCCTTGACCTGCCCTTTCGCCTACAAATAGCCTTCATCGCGAAACCCCCAGTACCGAGAGCCACGATACGGAAAACCTTCCAGAGACGCCGCCGCCGCCAATCCCATCTCGGGGGATTCAGGAGATCGCCTCCGGCACCCTGCCGGAGAGGGGAATCATCTCCCGGAGGACTCTACGCCGCCATGGTCGCCTCTGGAGTGATGAGTGAGTAGTCTACCCTGGACTATGGGTCCATAGCAGTAGCTAGATGGTTGTCTTCTCCTCATTGTGCTTAATTGTCGGGTCTTGTGAGCTGCCGAACATGATCAAGATCATCTATCTGTAATGCTATATGTTGTGTTTGTTGGGATCCGATGGATAGAGAATACCATATTATGTTGATTATCAATTTATATCTATGTGTTGTTTATGATCTTGCATGCTCTCCGTTATTAGTAGAGGCTCTGGCCAAGTTGATGCTAGTAACTCCAAGAGGGAGTATTTATGCTCGATAGTGGGTTCATGTCTCCGTGAACTGCAGGGAGTGACAGAAACCTCTAAGGTTATGGATGTGCTGTTGCCACTAGGGATAAAACATTGATGCTATGTCCGAGGATGTAGTTATTGATTACATTACGCGCAATACTTAATGCAATTGTCTGTTGTTAGCAACTTAATACTGGAAGGGGTTCAGATGATAACCTGAAGGTGGACTTTTTAGGCATAGATGCATGCTGGATAGCGGTCTATGTACTTTGTCGTAATGCCCAATTAAATCTCACTATACTCATCATAATATGTATGTGCATGGTCATGCCCTCTCTATTTGTCAATTGCCCAACTGTAATTTGTTCACCCAACATGCTATTTATCTTATGGGAGAGACACCTCTAGTGAACTGTGGACCCCGGTCCAATTCTTTATACTGAAATACAATCTACTGCAATACTTGTTCTACTGTTCTCTGCAAACAATCATCATCCACACTATACATCTAATCCTTTGTTACAGCAAGCCGGTGAGATTGACAACCTCACTGTTTCGTTGGGGCAAAGTACTTGGTTTGTGTTGTGCAGGTTCCACGTTGGCGCTGGAATCCCTGGTGTTGCACCGCACTACATCTCGCCGCCATCAACCTTCAACGTGCTTCTTGGCTCCTACTGGTTCGATAAACCTTGGTTTCATACTGAGGGAAAACTTGCGCCTGTACGCATCACACCTTCCTCTTGGGGTTCCCAACGGACGCGTGATGTACGCGTATCAAGCGCCGCCAAGATCTCCCCCGCGCAGGCAATGATGCGCGCGGTTGCGGTCGACAGGCACTCCCGCGGGGTCGCCATCTCCGTGAAGTCGCTTGTACCTACCACCAACAACAAGTAGGAAGTGAAGTGAGAACTCACCCTCGACACCGACTCGCCATGCTCGGGGACTGGCCCCCGACATCGACTCGCCATGCTCGGGGACTGGCCCCCGACATCGACTCGCCATGCTCGGGGACTGGCCCCTGACATCGACTCGCCATGCTCGGGGACTGGCCCCTGACATCGACTCGCCATGCTCGGGGACTGACCCCCGAAGCCGACTCGCCATGCTCGGGGACTGGCCCCCGACGCTGACTCGCCACACTCGGGGACTTGCCGCCACGGCAATCGACAATAAAACAACAGAGGGATAAGGAAACTTACCAAGGAGCTGCCGCGACATCTCGCGGACAAACGCCTCAAAGTTGGTCTTCTCGGCTTGCACCGCCAGGACGATGCCCTCGGACGCCTCCTTCTCCGCGGCCAACTCCTTGGCATATTGCAGCTTCAAGGCCGTGACCTCTTCTCGCAGGGCTGCGGCAGCCCCCCGCACAGCATCCCGCGCATCCGTCGCGGCCTCCAGCTTTCCCTTGTACTCGGCGATGACATCCTCCAGCTCCCGGCCCTTTTCCTCCAGGACCTTCGTCAGGTCCGCCACTTCCGCTTTTGCCTTCTTCCGGGCCTCTTCGGCCTGCTTCGCCCGGAACTCGGCTTCGCGGTAGTGGGATTCCTTGACGAATCCTTCCCGAGCCTCGGCGAGTGCCTTCGCCTGCGCCTCTGCTACAAAAAAAGGGGGGCAGTGAGAACAAAAATACACCCGCACGAGCGCGACTAGGAGGGGAAAGCGCGTGGGTGTGACTTACTGCCCAGGGCGATGAGCTTCCGGTTCTTCTGCGCCGCCTCCTCCACGAGCGCCGTCAGTCGCTTAACCTCCGCCTGCACAAAAAACGACGCGAAGATCAATAAAAGCAGTCCAGGCAGAAAAGAAGAGACTCGACTCGCCCCTCCAGGCCAAGTCGACCCTCGCGGACTGGGGGGCGACTGGACTGAGAGTACAGAAGTACTTACCACGTGCGCTTCACCGAGCGCCGTATGGAGCTCAGTGAAGGTCAAAGTAGAAGGCGGAGGACGGCGCGACTCGGCCGCCTCACCCGCCTGCATCACCGCGTCGGTCGACGGCGCCCCATCCGTTCGCGTCTCGGGGTCGCTGGGGTGGACTCGGTCCCTAGCGGCCTTGGACCGGCGCTCCTTCATCGGCACCAAGAGGCCGCCTTCCTCGGTGGTGTCATCTTCGACTTCGGGCGCCCTCTGGCCTTCAGTCGATCTGACGCCCACCGACTCCTCATCTACCACGGGGGGAGCGGCGCTTGGTCCCATCGCCGCACTCGCCGTGCCCCCACGACCCACGCTGGGCAAGGGGAAAACGTCAGCGGTGGGTTCGGCACGGCCGGCGCTCGCCTTTTCAGCCTGGCTCGCCGCGACAGGCTCCTCTCGAGCCGACCCCGCGCCCCCAAGGTCGGAAGGTGCCGCCTTCTTCTCCGCGGCCTTCTTCAGCTCAGCCGCCTTTTTCGCCTCGGCCGCCCTTGTGGCCGCCGCCCCAATCGTAGCAGGTCTTGCCAAGACCTTCCTCTTGGACCTGCGGGGGAGCGGGGCGGGTCGTTAGCAAATCCCGCCATGAAGGAAGCAAACTCGACAAGAGGCACTTACTTCACCGTGGGGATCGCCTTTACGCCCGGGCCGGCTCGGGCTCCAGCGTCGATCGCGTCCTTCAGGGGGCGCTGAAGCTTTATGCAGCCCTCTAGGATAGTCGGGCGCAGCCGCTTGGGCTGCGGCTCGGCTCCTTCCTTTGAGGGCTCCCCCTCCTCCGGGTGAGAGCTGATACGTCTCCAACGTATCGATAATTTCTTATGTTCCATGCCACATTATTGATGTTATCTACATGTTTTATGCACACTTTATGTCATATTCGTGCATTTTCTGGAACTAACCTATTAACAAGATGCCGAAGTGCCAGTTGCTATTTTCTGCTGTTTTTGGTTTCAGAAATCCTAGTAACGAAATATTCTCGGAATTGGACGAAATCAACGCCCAGGGTCCTATTTTGCCACGAAGCTTCCAGAAGACCGAAGAGGAGACGAAGTGGGGCCACGAGGTGGCCAAACCCTAGGGCGGCGCGGCCCCTGCCCTGGCCGCGCGGCCCTATGGTGTGGGCCCTTCGTGCCCTCTCCTGACTTGCCCTTCCGCCTACTTAAAGCCTTCGTCGCGAAACCCCCAGTACCGAGAGCCACGATACGGAAAACCTTACTGAGACGCCGCCGCCAATCCCATCTCGGGGGATTCAGGAGATCGCCTCCGGCACCCTGCCGGAGAGGGGATTCATCTCCCGGAGGACTCTACGCCGCCATGGTCGCCTCCGGAGTGATATGTGAGTAGTCTACCCCTGGACTATGGGTCCATAGCTGTAGCTAGATGGTTGTCTTCTCCCCATTGTGCTTCATTGTCGGGTCTTGTGAGCTGCCTAACATGATCAAGATCATCTATCTGTAATTCTATATGTTGCGTTTGTTGGGATCCGATGAATAGAGAATACTTGTTATGTTGATTATCAAAGTTATGTCTATGTGTTGTTTATGATCTTGCATGCTCTCCGTTATTAGTAGATGCTCTGGCCAAGTTGATGCTAGTAACTCCAAGAGGGAGTATTTATGCTCGATAGTGGGTTCATGTCTCCGTGAATCTGGAGGGGTGACAAGAACCTCTAAGGTTATGGATGTGCTGTTGCCACTAGGGATAAAATATTGGTGCTATGTTCAAGGATGTAGTCACTGATTACATTACGCGCAATACTTAATGCAATTGTATGTTGTTAGCAACTTAATACTGGAGGGGGTTCGGATGATAACCTGAAGGTGGACTTTTTAGGCATAGATGCATGCTGGATGGCGGTCTATGTACTTTGTCGTAATGCCCAATTAAATCTCACAATACTCATCATAATATGTATGTGCATGGTCATGCCCTCTCTATTTGTCAATTGCCCAACTGTAATTTGTTCACCCAACATGCTTTTTATCTTATGGGAGAGACACCTCTAGTGAACTGTGGACCCCGGTCCAATTCTCTATACTGAAATACAATCTACTGCAATACTGTTCTACTATTTTCTGCAAACAATCATCATCCACACTATACATCTAATCCTTTGTTACAGCAAGCCGGTGAGATTGACAACCTCACTGTTTCGTTGGGGCAAAGTACTTTGGTTGTGTTGTGCAGGTTCCACGTTGGCGCCGGAATCTCTGGTGTTGCGCCGCACTACATCCCGCCACCATCAACCTTCAACGTGCTTCTTGGCTCCTACTGGTTCGATAAACCTTGGTTTCATACTGAGGGAAAACTTGCCGCTGTAAGCATCACACCTTCCTCTTGGGGTTCCCAACGGACGCGTGTTGTACGCGTATCAAGCACTTTTTCTGGCGCTGTTGCCGGGGAGATCAAGACATGCTGCAAGGGGAGTCTCCACTTCCCAATCTCTTTACTTTGTTTTTGTCTTGCTTTATTTTATTTACTACTTTGTTTGCTGCACTAAATCAAAATACAAAAAAATTAGTTGCTAGTTTTACTTTATTTACTGTCTTGTTTGCACTCTATATCAAAAACACAAAAAATTAGTTACTTGCATTTACTTTACTTAATTCATCATGTTTCCTTTTAATTTTACCACAAAAGACATACCGGTAGGACGTGGGTCTATAGTTGGGAGAAATAATATAGAATAATTCTTCAATCATGTTAGTACCATTGAAGATTTTGAAGATAGACACTTGGTAGACCTTGCGCCTACTTATGAAATTGCTGCTGCGCATTTAGTTCGCCTGTTGGAAACTAAATTTGTTAATCTCAATCCTATAATCCAACACATGTTCCTTACACTTGGTGATATGGAAGAAGGGGAAAAGAAAGATTTTGTTTTAGAAACCCTTCTTAGAGAATTTGGTGGTTTAGCAAGAGAAGCTAGAAAGGTCTTTGCTAAATTTAATATGCTTGGTTCTCATACTAATTTTGTTAGTCTCCTTGAAAAGATGGACATGGATAGAATAAGATACACTAATAATATTGATGATGGAGGGGAGATCAAAGCACCAATACCATGTAAACTCCTAGCTATGAATGATGCATTAGAAAATAACTATGCTTGGCTTGTTCCCGAAAATTTGTTTGATGAGAGTAGCAAGCCCAAGACTAATGAAAAGGGAGACGCTAAAACTTATGTATCCAATATACTATGTTTGGTTGAGAAAAATCCACACCCCGCTGTAGAAGTACCACCCTTTGATAATACTTGATACACACTTTCTGCGCCTAGCTGAAAGGCGTTAAAAAAAGCGCTTATGGGAGACAACCCATGTTTTTACCTACAGTACTTTGTTTTTATTTTGTGTCTTGAAATTGTTTACTACTGTAGCAACCTCTCCTTATCTTAGTTTAGTGTTTTGTTGTGCCAAGTAAAGTCGTTGATAGAGAAGTTCATACTAGATTTGGATTACTGCGCAGTTTCAGATTTCTTTGCTGTCACGAATCTGGGCTAAATTCTCTGTAGCTAACTCAGAAAATTATGCCAATTTACGTGAGTGATCCTCAGATATGTACGCAACTTTCATTTAATTTGGGCATTTTCATTTGAGCAAGTCTGGTGCCATTTTAAAATTCGTCAATACGAACTGTTCTGTTTTGACAGATTCTGCCTTTTATTTCGCATTGCCTCTTTTGCTATGTTGGATGAATTTCTTTGATCCATTAATGTCCAGTAGCTTTATGCAATGTCCAGAAGTGTTAAGAATGATTATGTCACCTCTGAACATGTTAATTTTTATTGTGCACTAACCCTCTAATGAGTTGTTTCGAGTTTGGTGTGGAGGAAGTTTTCAAGGATCAAGAGAGGAGTATGATGCAACATGATCAAGGAGAGTGAAAGCTCTAAGCTTGGGGATGCCCCGGTGGTTCACCCCTGCATATTCTAAGAAGACTCAAGCGTCTAAGCTTGGGGATGCCCAAGGCATCCCCTTCTTCATCGACAACATTATCAGGTTCCTCCCCTGAAACTATATTTTTATTCCATCACATCTTATGTGCTTTGCTTGGAGCGTCGGTTTGTTTTTGTTTTTTTGTTTTGTTTGAATAAAATGGATCCTAGCATTCACTTTATGGGAGAGAGACACGCTCCGCTGTAGCATATGGACAAGTATGTCCTTAGTTTCTACTCATAGTATTCATGGCGAAGTTTCTTCTTCGTTAAATTGCTATATGGTTGGAATTGGAAAATGATACATGTAGTAATTGCTATAAATGTCTTGGATAATGTGATACTTGGCAATTGTTGTGCTCATGTTTAAGCTCTTGCATCATATGCTTTGCACCCATTAATGAAGAAATACATAGAGCATGCTAAAATTTGGTTTGCATATTTGGTCTCTCTAAGGTCTAGATAATTTCTAGTATTGAGTTTTGAACAACAAGGAAGACGGTGTAGAGTCTTATAATGTTTACAATATGTCTTTTATGTGAGTTTTGCTGCACCGGTTCATCCTTGTGTTTGTTTCAAATAAGCCTTGCTAGCCTAAACCTTGTATCGAGAGGGAATACTTCTCATGCATCCAAAATACTTGAGCCAACCACTATGCCATTTGTGTCCACCATACCTACCTACTACATGGTATTTCTCCGCCATTCCAAAGTAAATTGCTTGAGTGCTACCTTTAAAATTCCATCATTTACCTTACAATATATAGCTCATGGGACAAATAGCTTAAAAACTATTGTGGTATTGAATATGTACTTATGCACTTTATCTCTTATTAAGTTGCTTGTTTTGCGATAACCATGTTTCTGGGGACGCCATCAACTACTCTTTGTTGAATATCATGTGAGTTGCTATGCATGTTCGTCTTGTCTGAAGTAAGAGAGATCTACCACCTTATGGTTAAGCATGCATATTGTTAGAGAAGAACATTGGGCCGCTAACTAAAGCCATGATCCATGGTGGAAGTTTCAGTTTTGGACATATATCCTCAATCTCATATGAGAAAATTATTAATTGTTGTTACATGCTTATGCATAAAAGAGGAGTCCATTATCTGTTGTCTATGTTGTCCCGGTATGGATGTCTAAGTTGAGAATAATCAATAGCGAGAAATCCAATGCGAGCTTTCTCCTTAGACCTTTGTACAGGCGGCATAGAGGTACCCCATTGTGACACTTGGTTAAAACATGTGCATTGTGATGATCCGGTAGTCCAAGCTAATTAGGACAAGGTGCGGATACTATTAGTATACTATGCATGAGGCTTGCAACTTGTAAGATATAATTTACATGATACATATGCTTTATTACTACCGTTGACAAAATTGTTTCATGTTTTCAAAATCAAAGCTCTAGCACAAATATAGCAATCGATGCTTTTCCTCTATGGAGGACCATTCTTTTACTTTCATTGTTGAGTCAGTTCACCTATTTCTCTCCACCTCAAGAAGCAAACACTTGTGTGAACTGTGCATTGATTCCTACATATTTGCATATTGCACTTATTATATTACTCTATGTTGACAATATCCATGAGATATACATGTTACAAGTTGAAAGCAGCCGCTGAAACTTAATCTTCCTTTGTGTTGCTTCAATGCTTTTACTTTGAATTATTGCTTTATGAGTTAACTCTTATGCAAGACTTATTGATGCTTGTCTTGAAGTGCTATTCATGAAAAGTCTTTGCTATATGATTCACTTGTTTACTCATGCCATATACATTGTTTTGATCGCTGCATTCGCTACATATGCTTTACAAATAGTATGATCAAGGTTATGATGGCATGTCACTCCAGAAATTATCTTTGTTATCGTTTTACCTGCTCGGGACGAGCAGAACTAAGCTTGGGGATGCTGATACGTCTCCAACGTATCGATAATTTCTTATGTTCCATGCCACATTATTGATGTTATCTACATGTTTTATGCACACTTTATGTCATATTCGTGCATTTTCTGGAACTAACCTATTAACAAGATGCCGAAGTGCCGATTCTTTGTTTCTGCTGTTTTTGGTTTCAGAAATCCTAGTAACGAAATATTCTCGGAATTGGACGAAATCAACGCCCAGGGTCCTATTTTCCCACGAAGCTTCCAGAAGACCGAAGAGGAGACGAAGTGGGGCCACGAGGTGGCCAAACCCTAGGGCGGCGCGGCCCCTGCCCTGGCCGCGCGGCCCTATGGTGTGGGCCCCTCGTGCCCCCTCCTGACTTGCCCTTCCGCCTACTTAAAGCCTCCGTCGCGAAACCCCCAGTACCGAGAGCCACGATACGGAAAACCTTACTGAGACGCCGCCGCCGCCAATCCCATCTCGGGGGATTCAGGAGATCGCCTCCGGCACCCTGCCGGAGAGGGGATTCATCTCCCGGAGGACTCTACGCCGCCATGGTCGCCTCCGGAGTGATGTGTGAGTAGTCTACCCCTGGACTATGGGTCCATAGCTGTAGCTAGATGGTTGTCTTCTCCCCATTGTGCTTCATTGTCGGGTCTTGTGAGCTGCCTAACATGATCAAGATCATCTATCTGTAATTCTATATGTTGCGTTTGTTGGGATCCGATGAATAGAGAATACTTGTTATGTTGATTATCAAAGTTATGTCTATGTATTGTTTATGATCTTGCATGCTCTCCGTTATTAGTAGATGCTCTGGCCAAGTTGATGCTAGTAACTCCAAGAGGGAGTATTTATGCTCGATAGTGGGTTCATGTCTCCGTGAATCTGGAGGGGTGACAAGAACCTCTAAGGTTATGGATGTGCTATTGCCACTAGGGATAAAACATTGGTGCTATGTTCAAGGATGTAGTCACTGATTACATTACGCGCAATACTTAATGCAATTGTCTGTTGTTAGCAACTTAATACACCACCGGGATCGGATGATAACCTGAAGGTGGACTTTTTAGGCATAGATGCATGCTGGATGGCGGTCTATGTACTTTGTCGTAATGCCCAATTAAATCTCACAATACTCATCATAATATGTATGTGCATGGTCATGCCCTCTCTATTTGTCAATTGCCCAACTGTAATTTGTTCACCCAACATGCTGTTTATCTTATGGGAGAGACACCTCTAGTGAACTGTGGACCCCGGTCCAATTCTCTATACTGAAATACAATCTACTGCAATACTTTTCTACTGTTTTCTGCAAACAATCATCATCCACACTATACATCTAATCCTTTGTTACAGCAAGCCGGTGAGATTGACAACCTCACTGTTTCGTTGGGGCAAAGTACTTTGGTTGTGTTGTGCAGGTTCCACGTTGGCGCCGGAATCTCTGGTGTTGCGCCGCACTACATCCCGCCGCCATCAACCTTCAACGTGCTTCTTGGCTCCTACTGGTTCGATAAACCTTGGTTTCATACTGAGGGAAAACTTGCCGCTGTACGCATCACACCTTCCTCTTGGGGTTCCCAACGGACGCGTGTTGTACGCGTATCAAGAGGTCGCCTCTTCGTCCCCCTCGCCCTCTTGCGGCTTCGGAGCGCCCTGCGATGAAGATCCGGCGCCTCTCTTCGCTCCGCGCGGGAGTCGGATGAAGTCTCTCGCTTCGGAGTCCGACTCGGTACGCTCCTCCTCGTCGTCAACCTCCTCCTCCTCGCCTTCGGTCATTCCCGGAGGCTCTTTCCCGGCGAGAGGGGGGAGATGATCGGCGATCTTCTGCCACCGCTGCATTCGGATCAAGGAAGTAAGTTAGAAAGGGAAAAGCGCTACCTAGGCGTTGGCGGGCCGCAGCACTGAACAAGTCAATACCTGAGGCGTCGGGTTGTCCTCGGAGAAGGGCAGCAGGCCGTCCTCGAAGGAGGTAAAGGCGGCCGTGGTGATCTTGGCGAGCGCCTTCCGGTACTCGCCCTCGTCCCACTCGGTCGCCGTCGACCGGGTGCAGTCGTTTTGCCCCCGGTACTCCCACATAGAGTGGGCTCGGCACCGCAGGGGGATCAGCCGGCGGCTGAGCCAGCAGTTGTACATGTTGGCCGCCGTCAGACCCTTGTCCTTCAGAGCCTGGATCGCCTGGCGCATCCCCTTCACCACCTCCTCCTGCTCGCGCGGCAGCGACCGGACGTTAAGACGCCGCGGGGCGCTGGGCTCGGGGTCGTACTGAGGGATGCAGACCTTGCCAGGGGGAGTGTACTCCTTGGCGTAGAACCAGAAGCGGCGCCACTACGACTGCGCCTTCTTGGGGAGCGCCATGTCGATGAAGCTCTCCCCGGACTTCACCTGGAAGGTAATCCCGCCATTCGGGATGAGCGCCTCGCTGCTCTTGCTGGCCCGGGTCGCCCGCCCATGGAAGATTGATACCCACAGCGGGAAGTATGGCGGGCAACCCAGGTAGCACTCGCACAGTGCCACGAACAGAGAGATCTGCTGCACACTATGCGGCCCCAGGTCGCATATCTTTATGCCGTAGAAGGCCAGCAGTTGCCGGATGAAGTCGGAGGAGGGGAGCGCGAATCCGCGATCCAAGAAACTGAGGAAGAGCACGAACTCGCCCGGCCTCGGGAGCGGCTCCACCTCGTTCACCGCCGGGACCCGAGAGCGCTCCTGCCTGAACTCGGGGATGACCCCGGAGGCGACGTACGGGAGGAGAGACTCGCACGTGACCTTGGATTTGCCCCAGGCTCTCGCCGCCATGGTTGCGCTCGGGAGCTCTCGGCAGGAAGCAGATGGAATAGGAATGGGGGGAGAATGCGGCAGAGTGATGAGTCCTAACCCATGGGTCCGACCTTTTATATCGCCGCACTCGCTCAAGATAAGTATCAAATCCGCCCGTTGATTCGCCGCGAGATTATCGCCCCGCAGTTAACGGTCAAGATCAGCGACGGGATCGGCGGAACGGGCGTTAAAGCTAGCCGTTAGCGGTCACATCAGGCCCAACGGTCAACTTCGCGCAAACGGCTCGCGCCTCGGTCAACTTGAAATCTAGCCGTTGGCTCCTCCACGTGTCTGCACCCGGGACCTACGCCGACTGGCCTGCGACGACTGGCACACGCCGGCTGTCATACGACGATTGGCATACGCCAACTGTCATGCGCCGGCTGGCTCATCAAGTTCAGGCGACTGAAGACTGGCGGCCAGCTGGTGTTTACTTGGCGGCGATTCATCTCAATCCGCCCCAGTGCCTCTTCGCGACCCACGCCGGATCTACGCTTCATCACCACCGCGCTCGGGGACTACTGATGGGGATATGCCCATAGGGGGTGGGTCGCCAGTCCCACTCGCTACAAGGACGAAGGCCCAGCAAAGACCGCCAGTCGCCTAGCCGACTGGACCCGAAGGCGACTGGGCCGAAGACCCACAGAGATGATCTGCCCGGCCGGATAGGAAGATTACTTGTAGAAGGGAGTTGTATCCCGGATTAATAGCAACTGATACGATTCGGGGTTATCCCCTTGTAACCCTAGACCGGGGGTGGGTATATAAACCCCCGGGCTAAACCCTAGACGACACGACATCGGAGATTGGATCTCCCCTGTAAGCTCTTGGCTCAACGCCGACTGAGCCCCCCCCCCCCCATTGTAATTCTACACTGAGCTATAAGATCTAGCAGGACGTAGGCCTTTTACTCTCCGGAGGGGCTGAACCTGGGTAAAACCTTGCGTCCCTTGCACCTCGACCCGTAGATGGCGATGTTCCCTTGCCCTCACATCAACGAAGTGCTACCCCCTGTAGCATCTGCCGTGGTTATATCCACGACAATTCGAATAGCCGCGTCCACGGATACGGACGGTTGGAAAGGCCATACTGTTTCCAATGTCAAACTCTTGAAAATGATGTTGAAATGAAATGGGTGAAATGACTTGTGAAGTGGTGAATTGAATTGAAATTACCACTTGAATGGTGGGAATGACACTAATGTTCCCACTTGAGTTAGTTAGCACATGAATAAGCTTTTCTCAAATACTTGTGAACTAAAATTGGCTTTATGCAAATAAACTAGAGCTTAGCAAACCTTACTAGAAATGTCTAGCACTTACATTAGTATTAGTTTGCGAGTACTTGAAGTACTCACGGCTTTGTCCCTAGCTATTCAAATGGCCAGAGTATGAAGATGAACAAGGAGACGACCAGCAGGACGCCTACGACAACTAGGAGTCTTCCGACATCAAGCGTTGGCCTGTGGACTAGAGAGTCCTTGTATTTTACGCTTCCGCTATGAACTTGTGTTTGTTCGTTGATCAATAGATCAACTATTCGTGTAATATGGATGATGTGATTCCAATTGTAAGACATTATGGTTTGTAATGAATGATGACTGTGATACTTAACTATTATGCCTCGCAACAACAATATTCCTGGGATTGCGATGTATGACATAATAGGCATCCGGACTTAAAAATCCGGGTGTTGACATTTTGGCCAGTTGAGACTCCTCCCGAGCTAGTAGGCATTTCCCTCTGCACATATGCTCTGCTCTGCCCCTGGAAATGGTCCCTGTCTCCAGCTCTCCCCTTGATTCTGGCTATTTCCAAATTTCCCAACTCCTTGTCCATATGAGCCTATACCCTGATTGCTAAATTGTCCCTGCCCTCTCCCAAATCTCTGAGGATTTTGGTACTGATTCCCCCCAAACTGTCCAGAACGAGAGAAGGGTGGGCGCTGGAAGATATTACCTATGTATCCACCATATTGTTGTTGTATGTTTGGTCCTCCTTCTTCTCTGCCATAATTTCCTCCTCCTCCTCCCATAGCATCATATCTCTCTCCCAAGTTTTCCGACGCCGTTTCAGCCGGAGGAACCCTAGTTTCACGCTCCTACCAACTCTCCAATAAGCTATCCAAGTGCCCTTGTGAGAATATCCTGTCAGACAGAGATGTCACTGTCCTAGCTTTATACAGGCACATGGTTTGCCTTGGGTGTGTTTCTGGTGGGTTGGGCTTGGGCTGTACTGAACAACTGAGCAGTATCCAAGCCTTGGTCGCGCCGACCTACGGTGTGGGCCCCTCGTGACGCCCCTTGACCTGCCCTTCCGCCTACAAATAGCCTTCGTCGCGAAAACCCCAGTACCGAGAGCCACGATACGGAAAACCTTCCAGAGACGCCGCCGCCAATCCCATCTCGGGGGATTCAGGAGATCGCCTCCGGCACCCTGCCGGAGAGGGGATTCATCTCCCGGAGGACTCTACACCGCCATGGTCGCCTCCGGAGTGATGAGTGAGTAGTCTACCCCTGGACTATGGGTCCATAGCAGTAGCTAGATGGTTGTCTTCTCCTCATTGTGCTTAATTGTCGGGTCTTGTGAGCTGCCGAACATGATCAAGATCATCTATCTGTAATGCTACATGTTGTATTTGTTGGGATCCGATGAATAGAGAATACTATGTTATGTTGATTATCAATTTTATATCTATGTGTTGTTTATGATCTTGCATGCTCTCCGTTATTAGTAGAGGCTCTGGCCAAGTTTTTGCTAGTAACTCCAAGAGGGAGTATTTATGCTCGATAGTGGGTTCATGTCTCCGTGAATCTGGGGGAGTGACAAAAACCTCTAAGGTTATGGATGTGCTGTTGCCACTAGGGATAAAACATTGATGCTATGTCCGAGGATGTAGTTATTGATTACATTACGCGCAATACTTAATGCAATTGTCTGTTGTTAGCTGATGGCGTGTAACTCACACGTTCGTCGGAAACCCCAAGAGGAAGGTATGATGCGCACAGCAGCAAGTTTTCCCTCAGAAAGAAACCAAGGTTTATCGAACCAGGAGGAGCCAAGAAGCACGTTGAAGGTTGATGGCGGCGGGATGTAGTGCGGCGCAACACCAGGGATTCCGGCGCCAACGTGGAACCTGCACAACACAACCAAAGTACTTTGCCCCAACGAAACAGTGAGGTTGTCAATCTCACCGGCTTGCTGTAACAAAGGATTAACCGTATTGTGTGGAAGATGATTGTTTGCAGAAAACAGTAGAACAATATTGCAGTAGATTGTATTTCAGTAAAGAGAATTGGACCGGGGTCCACAGTTCACTAGAGGTGTCTCTCCCATAAGATAAACAGCATGTTGGGTGAACAAATTACAGTTGGGCAATTGACAAATAAAGAGAGCATGACCATGCACATACATATCATGATGAGTATAGTGAGATTTAATTGGGCATTACGACAAAGTACATAGACCGCCATCCAACTGCATCTATGCCTAAAAAGTCCACCTTCAGGTTATCATCCGAACCCCCTCCAGTATTAAGTTGCAAAGCAACAGACAATTGCATTAAGTATGGTGCGTAATGTAATCAACAACTACATCCTTAGACATAGCATCAATGTTTTATCCCTAGTGGCAACAGCACAACACAACCTTAGAACTTTCTGTCACTGTCCCAGGTGTCAATGCAGGCATGAACCCACTATCGAGCATAAATACTCCCTCTTGGAGTTACAAGCATCTACTTGGCCAGAGCATCTACTAGTAACGGAGAGCATGCAAGATCATAAACAACACATAGATATAACTTTGATAATCAACATAACAAGTATTCTCTATTCATCGGATCCCAACAAACGCAACATATAGAATTACAGATAGATGATCTTGATCATGATAGGCAGCTCACAAGATCCGACAATGATAGCACAATGGGGAGAAGACAACCATCTAGCTACTGCTATGGACCCATAGTCCAGGGGTAGACTACTCACACATCACACCGGAGGCGACCATGGCGGCGTAGAGTCCTCCGGGAGATGAATCCCCTCTCCGGCAGGGTGCCGGAGGTGATCTCCTGGATCCCCCGAGATGGGATCGGCGGCGGCGGCGTCTCTGGAAGGTTTTCCGTATCGTGGCTCTCGGTACTGGGGGTTTCGTCACGGAGGCTATTTGTAGGCGGAAGGGCAGGTCAAGAGGCGGCACGAGGGCCCCACACCACAGGGCCGCGCGGCCAAGGGGGGGCCGCGCCGCCCTAGGGTGTGGCCCCCTCGTGGCCCCTCTTCGACTCCTCTTCGGTCTTCTGGAAGCTTCGTGGCAAAATAGGACCCTGGGCGTTGATTTCGTCCAATTCCGAGAATATTTCGTTACTAGGATTTCTGAAACCAAAAACAGCAGAAAACAGCAACTGGCACTTCGGCATCTTCTTAATAGGTTAGTTCCACAAAATGCACGAATATGACATAAAGTGTGCATAAAACATGTAGATAACATCAATAATGTGGCATGGAACATAAGAAATTATCGATACGTCGGAGACGTATCAGCATCCCCAAGCTTAGTTCTGCTCGTCAAGCGGGTAAAACGATAACACAGATAATTTCTGGAGTGACATGCCATCATAATCTTGATCATACTATTTGTAAAGCATATGTAGTGAATGCAGCGATCAAAACAATGTATATGACATGAGTAAACAAGTGAATCATATAGCAAAGACTTTTCATGAATAGCACTTCAAGACAAGCATCAATAAGTCTTGCATAAGAGTTAACTCATAAAGCAATAATTCAAAGTAAAGGTATTGAAGCAACACAAAAGAAGATTAAGTTTCAGCGGTTGCTTTATCCTTATAACATGTATATCTCATGGATATTGTCAACATAGAGTAATATAATAAGTCCAATATGCAAATATGTAGGAATCAATGCACAGTTCACACAAGTGTTTGCTTCTTGAGGTGGAGAGAAATAGGTGAACTGACTCAACATTGAAAGTAAAAGAATGATCCTCCATAGAGGAAAAGCATCGATTGCTATATTTGTGCTAGAGATTTGATTTTAAAAACATGAAACAATTTTGTCAACGGTAGTAATAAAGCATATGTATCATGTAAATTATATCTTATAAGTTGCAAGCCTCATGCATAGTATACTAATAGTGTCCGCACCTTGTCCTAATTAGCTTGGACTACCGGATCATCACAATGCACATGTTTTAACCAAGTGTCACAAAGGGGTACCTCTATGCCGCCTGTACAAAGGTCTAAGGAGAAAGCTCGCATTGGATTTCTCGCTATTGATTATTCTCAACTTAGACATCCATACCGGGACAACATAGACAACAGATAATGGACTCCTCTTTTATGCATAAGCATGTAACAACAATTAATAATTTTTCTCATTTGAGATTGAGGATATATGTCCAAAACTGAAACTTCCACCATGGATCATGGCTTTAGTTAGCGGCCCAATGTTCTTCTCTAACAATATGCATGCTTAACCATAAGGTGGTAGATCGCTCTTACTTCAGACAAGACGAACATGCATAGCAACTCACATGAAATTCAACAATGAATAGTTGATGGCGTCCCCAGTGAACATGGTTATCGCACAACAAGCAACTTAATAAGAGATAAAGTGCATAATTACATATTCAATACCACAATAGTTTTTAAGCTATTTGTCCCATGAGCTATATATTGTAAAGGTGAATGGTGGAATTTTAAAGGTAACACTCAAGCAATTTACTTTGGAATGGCGGAAAATACCATGTAGTAGGTAGGTATGGTGGACACAAATGGCATAGTAGTTGGCTCAAGTATTTTGGATGCATGAGAAGTATTCCCTCTCGATACAAGGTTTAGGCTAGCAAGGCTTATTTGAAACAAACACAAGGATGAACCGGTGCAGCAAAACTCACATAAAAGACATATTGAAAGCATTATAAGACTCTACACCGTCTTCCTTGTTGTTCAAACTCAATACTAGAAATTATCTAGACCTTAGAGAAACCAAATATGCAAACCAAATTTTAGCATGCTCTATGTATTTCTTCATTAATGGGTGCAAAGCATATGATGCAAGAGCTTAAACATGAGCACAACAATTGCCAAGTATCACATTACCCAAGACATTTATAGCAATTACTACATGTATCATTTTCCAATTCCAACCATATAACAATTTAACGAAGAAGAAACTTCGCCATGAATACTATGAGTAGAAACTAAGGACATACTTGTCCATATGCTACAGCGGAGCGTGTCTCTCTCCCATAAAGTGAATGCTAGGATCCATTTTATTCAAACAAAACAAAAAACAAAAACAAATTGACGCTCCAAGCAAAGCACATAAGATGTGATGGAATAAAAATATAGTTTCAGGGGAGGAACCTGATAATGTTGTCGATGCAGAAGGGGATGCCTTGGGCATCCCCAAGCTTAGACGCTTGAGTCTTCTTAGAATGTGCAGGGGTGAACCACCGGGGCATCCCCAAGCTTAGAGCTTTCACTCTCCTTGATCATGTTGCATCATACTCCTCTCTTGATCCTTGAAAACTTCCTCCACACCAAACTCGAAACAACTCATTAGAGGGTTAGTGCACAATAAAAATTAACGTATTCAGAGGTGACACAATCATTCTTAACACTTCTGGACATTGCATAATGCTACTGGACATTAATGGATCAAAGAAATTCATCCAACATAGCAAAAGAGGCATTGCGAAATAAAAGGCAGAATCTGTCAAAACAGAACAGTTCGTATTGACGAATTTTAAAATGGCAACAGACTTGCTCAAATGAAAATGCCCAAATTGAATGAAAGTTGCGTACATATCTGAGGATCACTCACGCAAATTGGTATAATTTTCTGAGTTACCTACAGGGGGATTTTTCCCAGATTCGTGACAGCAAAGAAATCTGTTTCTGTGCAGTAATCCAAATCTAGTATGAACTTTTCTATCAACGGCTTAACTTGGCACAACAAAACACAAAACTAAGATAAGGAGAGGTTGCTACAGTAGTAAACAACTTCCAAGACACAAAATAAAAACAAAGTACTGTAGGTAAAAACATGGGTTGTCTCCCATAAGCGCTTTTCTTTAACGCCTTTCAGCTAGGCGCAGAAAGTGTGTATCAAGTATTATCAAAGGGTGGTGCTTCTACAGCGGGGTGTGGATTTTTCTCAACCAGGCATAGTATATTAGATACATAAGTTTTAGCATCTCCCTTTTCATTAGTCTTAGGCGTGCTACTCTCATCAAACAGGTTTTCAGGAACAAGCCAAGCATAGTTATTTTCTAGTGCATCATTCATAGCTAGGAGTTTACATGGTATTGGTGCTTTGATCTCCCCACCATCATCAATATTATTAGTGTATCTTATTCTATCCATGTCCATCTTTTCAAGGAGACTAACAAAATTAGTATGAGAACCAAGCATATTAAATTTAGCAAAGACCTTTCTAGCTTCTCTTGCTAGACCACCAAATTCTCTAAGAAGGGTTTCTAAAACAAAATCTTTCTTTTCCCCTTCTTCCATATCACCAAGTGTGAAAAACATGTGTTGGATTATAGGATTAAGATTAACAAATTTAGTTTCCAACAGGCGAACTAAATGCGCAGCAGCAATTTCATAAGTAGGCGCAAGGTCTACCAAGTGTCTATCCTCAAAATCGTCAACGGTACTAACATGGTTGAAGAATTCTTCTATATTATTTCTCCCAATTATAGACCCACGTCCTACCGGTATGTCTTTTGTGGTAAAATTAAAAGGAAACATGATGAATCAAGTAAAGTAAATGCAAGTAACTAATTTTTTTGTGTTTTTGATATAGCAAACAAGATAACAAATAAAGTAAAACTAGCAACTAATTTTTTTGTATTTTGATTTAGTGCAGCAAACAAAGTAGTAAATAAAACTAAGCAAGACAAAAACAAAGTAAAGAGATTGAGAAGTGGAGACTCCCCTTGCAGCGTGTCTTGATCTCCCCGGCAACGGCGCCAGAAAAAGAGCTTGATGGCGTGTAACTCACACGTTCGTTGGGAACCCCAAGAGGAAGGTATGATGCGCACAGCAGCAAGTTTTCCCTCAGAAAGAAACCAAGGTTTATCGAACCAGGAGGAGCCAAGAAGCACGTTGAAGGTTGATGGCGGTGGGATGTAGTGCGGCTGTTGACTGCCAAAACCCACCGGCGGGCAGCGACCGTCAACACGGTAGAGCCAGGAAGAGCCTAGAGCTGCGGCTGGCTGAGACCCCTCCGAGCGACGGCCCGCAAAGCACTTCTGGTCACACGTCCGATGTGAATTGCAAGGGCGTGCCACCTGACCTATACCTGGTCAGGAAGGTGATGGAGATGCCTCGCTTAGTTTCCTGCATGGCATACACGTAAACATTAAATACGAGCCTCGATCGGCTCTCAGGTTATCCTGTGAATCGGCTCAAGGAGCCGATCCACCCATGATTCGTACGGGGTGCACGAATATATGGTGGTCCTGCTTGATCAAGATAAAGCTAATGAGATCTACGACGATTTAGGGTTTTCACCGCATAATCGGATCATCCTACTCCAGGTTGGGCCTCGCGGCCACGCACGGTGATCGTAAGCCGATCCTAAACAAGGCCTAAAAACCAACACGAAGTTGATCCTCGGAACATCCTGTTTAGGACTTGCGAACGACACCCTACGTGCCGCTGGATCCTCCCCCCCTTTGAAAGGCCTAACTATTGCAGATATTAAACTAATCCTTGTAGAACAAGGAGCAATCGTAACGGATCAGATCTACTAAATAATGATCAAGCGAGGTGCCGCCCCCACACCTAAGATAGGTGTGAGGGCGGCTAGATATGCAAGGGTTGCACTACGCTAGCATGTTACGCGAAGAACTATGCTAACCCTAACAAATCTATGATAACTACGTTGCTCACCATCAAAAAGGCTTCAGTACGAGCAACGCATGAACAACGTGGAGCTTGTGCTGCCTAGATCGCAAGATCAGGCAGCATGTCGCTTACCGGATAGGAACCCTCGAGACGAAGGAGTTGGCGATGCGCCGAGATTGGTTTGTTTGGTTGAACGTGAGTTGTTGTTTATTCCATAAACCCTAGATACATATTTATAGTCCAGGGGACTTTCTAACGAGGGAATAATCCCACCGTGCACGAGACAAACTCTAACTTTTAATCTATAATCTACTATAACTAAAGATACACGGGCAATTCAGCCCAAACTCCTCATGCAAGGCCGCTTCAGAGATCTTCCACGTGTAATCTTCCAAGCCCATCTCTCTCACGGCCCACTTCCTGATTTGGCCAAAATCTGGTGATAACACATGCCCCCCTGGTTTTGGCAATGATAATTCCAAAACCACTCTGTTTTTCCTCTGAAGGGTCATGTCGTGGCAGAGCAGAGCTGTTGCAGTATCCGTTATCATTATGCCCTGTCTTCTCAGCTTCTCTGCAAAATTCGATAGCTCTGGCGTTATCTCCTTTGAAACTATAATGGCATTAAATTTCCACCAGGCTCCTCATTATTTAACTGTGCCGATCGATTAGCTCTCTTTATCCCCTTCCTCTGTTCCAGCCATCGGCACCCAAAAAACCCTCTTCTCCTATAGCAATGTCTTCCTCTTCCTCTTCCTTCTCAGGCCTCTTCCCCCAATCCTCGCCGAAGAAGGGGAACGAGGACAAGCTTCACTCCGAGGTGAACCCCCTCTCCTCCGACAATGAGAAGAAAGAAGGAGAAGTAGCGAAGGCCAAGGCCTCCCCCTCCGCCAAGTTCCCGCCGAAGAAGCGCTCCCGCATGTGGGCGGATAGCGAGGACGAAGATGACGACGAAGAAGGAGAAGAGGAGGAGGAAGATGAATCTTCCTCTTCCGCTGGGTACCCGCCAACCAAGCGCTTCCGCTCCTGGGCGGACAGCGAGGATGATGATGATGACGAGGAGGAAGAGGCTCCGGCCAAGGGCTGGGGCAGCAGCGACGAGGAGCTTCCTGGGAGCAGCGCCGACGACATCGACGGTGATGATGACGAGGATAGTGACGACTAGTAGAATAGGACTAGTAGTAGCAGTGCACTAGGCACCAGATCCCTCTTTTGAGAGCCATCGGCTCTTTCTTGTAAAGCCGCTCCTTTGAATTAATGAAATTGTTCTTTCAATTCATCCTTCAATTACTCCAATTTCATTCCTTCCGCCTGTCATGCCAAGACCAATAGCAACGTATCGGATTTCTTTTCTTTTGGACGCCCATGAAGCCGGACTCTCATGTCGATTAGCTCGTAGGTCAAGAACTTCTCAATTTCAGGCTGCGATTTGATATCTGACCACAATTCTTCGCAATCCCTTAGCCGATGACTACTCATCGGCTATTTTGAGAATCCAGTCCCTTTCCTTCCCTTTGTAGCGACAGGATGGTCCAAAATCTGTAAAAGCCGACGGCATCCTTTTCTGATTCCTCTTCCTAGCTCCAGCAATCTTCTTTCGCAACCGGAACTGCTTTCAGAGAGGATCACGATGCAGGGTCAGTCGATGCAACTCCAATCGGTTTCTTAAGAACCGAATATCCATGTAGTCCGTTGCCCCCCGAGCCTTCATCAAGGCGAGAACAGTAGCGAGCCAACCACATGTGCCACCATCGGCCTCCGAATCGTAATGCAGAATCGGCCGATTCCACCAAAATCGGCTTTCTAAAGATATTTTAGGGCGAGCTGCCCCCCGAGCCTTAATCAAGGCAAGAATACCGGCGAGGATGCATAGGTCGCTGATCAGCTTTCTTCTACTGAATGTCGACGTTGATGTAAACCTTGAGCACACAGCCAGTAGGTCTTGGTCTTGTGTAACTGTACTAGAGTCGATGGCTGTGCATCGGCTTCGCTTCTTGCGCAAATTTTTTTTTTATTTGGCCGATTTTTCTTAATCGGCCCCCAATGTTTCACTGCACGCATGTCCTCCTGCATCTGTTCCCATGTTTAGGTGCCCCCCGAGCCGAATCTGTCAAGGAATGGCAGATATCGGCTCTGTAACTCGCACGTCGGCTCCTGACAGGGTCAAGGGCGAACACAAGCAGAACATGTGGTGAGGATAATTTTGGCCGATTGCTGGAATCGGCCTCCATATCTATTGGAGCGCTGACTGAAGGTTTTGTAATGTTCCTTCATAATTCTTGGGGCCGATCACAAGGATCAGCCTCGCCCGATTTGCTCATTGGTTTAATCTTGCTACTCGGTCAGGCTGGATAAAACCAACCCAACCTCTGACTTTATGCGCTTGCTGTCGTCCACCTTGAGTGCATCGTAGAGTCGTGGAGCACTAAACTCTGTCGGAAGGACGAGCACCATGTTCGTGCCAGCCGTTGAAATTTCGGCTGAGTCATCGGCCTGGATGACCTCTACCTCATCTCCATCCCACTGTATTATGCATTGGTGCATCGTGGAGGGAATGCAGCAGTTGGCGTGGATCCAATCTCTTCCCAACAGAACAGCATAAGTGCTCGTGCTATCAACGATGAAGAACGTTGTAGGGATAGTTTTCCTCCCTACGGTCAGATCCACGTTCAGGACACCCTGTGCCTCAGATGCTTGGCCGTTGAAATCGCTCAATGTCACGTTGGTCTTGATTAGATCTGAGCTAGAGCGTCCCAGCCGACGTAGCATAGAGTACGGCATGATGTTAACTGCCGCTCCGGTGTCCACCAGCATCTTATTCACAGGCCTCCCATCGATATAACCTCGCAAGTACAGGGCCTTCAGATGTCTGTAGCTCTTTTCTCGTGGCTTTTCAAAGATAACCGGCCGTGGGCCGCAGTCAAGTTGTGCCACGGGTACCTCGTCAAATCCTGGAGCACTGAACTCCGAAGGGAGGATGAACACCATATTTGTGCCAGCCGATGTTTCATCATCGGCTTTCCTTTGTTTGGGGCGCCACTCCATTTTTCGTGGACGACCCTCTTCGTCCAGGGTTCGCTGAACTTTCGCAGCCAGATCAGGTCGTGCCTTCCTTAACGTATGCAAGTACAACCTTTCGGCTTCCTCCAGGCCGCGCAATCGCTGAACCCTGCGCTTTTGTGAACGGCTGAGTCCGTCAGGGCACCACCTTGGACGGTGGCACCTGTCTTCTTCTTCTTCTTGTCCCTCGTCTTCAGAATCCTCGAGATCTGCCCAACGAGGTGACTTAGCGCGTTTGCTTTGTGGCGGGAGAGGCCCTAGGCGCCTGAACACAGATACATTGGCTGCCTCCTTCTTCTTCTGGTTGCATTCTGGGCAGTTGCCGATTGTGGGCAATCGGCTCATTCCTGAATCCCAGCAGTGTCTGAAGAAGGGGCAGTCCCAGTGCCTGGCGTTGTCATCTTGCTCCCTTGATTCTTCTTTGGCACGGCGCTCGTGCTCCTCCTCATCGCGATCATGCCGACGATGTCTTCTGGCTTCTCTAGCCAGACGATCTTTCTCATCATCATAGCTGGACTATCGGCGTTGTTCATACTGCCTTACATACTTGTTGAGGAGGTGATCAGAGAGAGGTCGCTGATATCTTATGTTCTTCACCTCTCCCTCTGTGACGTAGCGCTTGCCATCATGATGGAGCCGATCGCGTGGAGCGGCCTCCTCTGTGTCTTTGCTATGAGAGCAGCTGCCCTCATCTCCATCTTTGCCAGAGTGGTTCCCAGGTCCTACCATGTTGATGCTGAACGAGGATCCTGGCTGGCAACCTTCAGGGTAGGTGAACTCTACCATGTTAACGGCGGGGAATGGCTGGGTATCGGCCTTCATGGCGTACTGGTTGAAAATTAGACGCCCCTTCTCTATCGCCGCTTGGATGTGCTGACGCCACACCCTGCAGTCGTCGGTGGCATGGGAGAGCGAGTTGTGCCATTTGCAGTATGGCTTTCCGTTCAGCTCTTGCGCCGTGGGGAATTTGAGACCTTCAGGAATTGTCAACTGTTTCTCCTTGAGCAGGAGGTCGAAGATTTGCTCAGTCTTGGTCACGTCAAAATCAAATCCCCTGGGTGGGCCTGGTGGCTTTACCCATTTGCAGGGCACGGGGGTTCCTCCCCGAGTCCATTCAGCCACTGCTACCTCTTGGTCTCCCGCAGGAACTTCGTCTTCCTCTGCATCGACCAGGACTACTGCACGCTTGAACTTGTCTTGGTACAGGTCCGGGTGGCGCTGTTCATATGCTGACAGTTTCTGAACCATGTGCGCCAGCGAGGGATAATCTGCTTGGGAGGCCATGTCCTTGAGCTGTGTTGCAAGGCCTGCTACTGCCAACTCGACTGCTTCCTTTTCAGTTATACGAACCGAATAACATCGGTTCCTAAGATTCCTGAAGCGCTGGATGTATTCTGTCACAGTTTCTCCGCGCTTCTGACGTAGTTGTGCTAGATCGGCAATGCCAGACTCGGAAGCCTCTGAATGGTACTGCATGTGGAACTGCTCTTCCAACTGCTTCCAAGTCCGGATGGAATCTGCTGGCAAAGAGGTGTACCATCCGAAAGCCGATCCCGTGAGGGACTGTGAGAAGAGCCTCACGCGTAGCTGATCCGACACTGAAGCCGGTCCTAGTTGTGCCAAATATCGGCCGACGTGCTCGATGGAGCTGGAGCCATCTGATCCACTGAATTTGGAGAAGTCAGGGAGCCGACATTTAGGTGGCAGCGGGATCATCTCGTACTCGTCGGGGTACGGCTTGGAATAGCCGATTGCCCTTCTTTTCGGCACCATGCCGAACTGGTCTCTCAGTATGGTACTGATCTGATCCGCTGTGCTGGCTGCAGGAGTTGAACTCTGAAGGTTCGCCGGGGTGGCGTACTTAACCAGCCATGTTTGCTTTTCCAGCTCTGAGCCAACTGCAGGAGCTGAGCTCTGGAGGTTCGTCGGGGTGGCGTACTTAGTTAGCCACGTCTGCTTCTCAAGCTCTGTCGCTGACGTTCCTCCTGTTTTCGCCGGAGTCCCTGATGTTGTGGCCTGGTTTGTGAGTGCCCAGTTGCCACAATCTGGCACATACGTGCACGCGTATCCGTGAGGGATCTCCTTAGGCGCCTCGGTCAAGAACTGGTAGTCACTAGGGTCACCACCGATCTTGTAGACGACGAATGCCGGTGTAGCCGGCACTTCTGGTGCTGCCAACGCATATGGCAGCGGTGGACGGGACTGGAGTGGCAACTCTCCTTGATGTGTCCTGAGAGCTGGTCCTGACGGCGAGTACTGGTGCCTCATGATCTCCTGAATCACGTGAAGAGCGACACGCTCCAACGTGTTGACCAGGTTCTCAGAGTGGCGATGTAGCGAGTGGGCCACCAAGTAGTTGATATCCTGCCGTAGGCCCCTGGTGCGTTCCTCCGACGGGGCAGAGAGGTCTATCCCATCGAGTGCACCTTCCGGTGAGAACCCCTTCCATCTGATGCCATGGGAACGGGTCCTCTGAAAAGAGCCGATGAGGTCGGCTTCGAGGGTGACTTTGATCTCGTCATACCTCTTCTTGAGCTCGTCGGGCAGCTCCTCGTAGGTGACTGGCGTGCCGTCCGCCATCTAAGATGTAGATGGCGATGTGGTTGATGTAGACGATTGTCCCACCGGGCGTGCCAGAATGTGTTGACTGCCAAAACCCACCGGCGGGCAGCGACCGTCAACACGGTAGAGCCGGGAAGAGCCTAGAGCTGCGGCTGGCTGAGACCCCTCCGAGCGACGGCCCGCAAAGCACTTCTGGTCACACGTCCGATGCGAATTGCAAGGGCGTGCCACCTGACCTATACCTGGTCAGGAAGGTGATGGAGATGCCTCGCTTAGTTTCCTGCATGGCATACACGTAAACATTAAATACGAGCCTCGATCGGCTCTCAGGTTATCCTGTGAATCGGCTCAAGGAGCCGATCCACCCATGATTCGTACGGGGTGCACGAATATATGGTGGTCCTGCTTGATCAAGATAAAGCTAATGAGATCTACGACGATTTAGGGTTTCACCGCATAATCGGATCATCCTACTCCAGGTTGGGCCTCGCAGCCACGCACGGTGATCGTAAGCCGATCCTAAACAAGGCCTAAAAACCAACACGAAGTTGATCCTCGGAACATCCTGTTTAGGACTTGCGAACGACACCCTACGTGCCGCTGGATCCTCCCCCCCTTTGAAAGGCCTAACTATTGCAGATATTAAACTAATCCTTGTAGAACAAGGAGCAATCGTAATGGATCAGATCTACTAAATAATGATCAAGCGGGGTGCCGCCCCCACACCTAAGATAGGTGTGAGGGCGGCTAGATATGCAAGGGTTGCACTACGCTAGCATGTTACGCGAAGAACTATGCTAACCCTAACAAATCTATGATAACTACGTTGCTCGCCATCAAAAAGGCTTCAGTACGAGCAACGCATGAACAACGTGGAGCTTGTGCTGCCTAGATCGCAAGATGCGATCTAGGCAGCATGTCGCTTACCGGATAGGAACCCTCGAGACGAAGGAGTTGGCGATGCGCCGAGATTGGTTTGTTTGGTTGAACGTGAGTTGTTGTTTATTCCATAAACCCTAGATACATATTTATAGTCCAGGGGACTTTCTAACGAGGGAATAATCCCACCGTGCACGAGACAAACTCTAACTTTTAATCTATAATCTACTATAACTAAAGATACAGGGGCAATTCAGCCCAAACTCCTCATGCAAGGCCGCTTCAGAGATCTTCCACGTGTAATCTTCCAAGCCCATCTCTCTCACGGCCCACTTCCTGATTTGGCCAAAATCTGGTGATAACAGCGGCGCAACACCAGGGATTCCGGCGCCAACGTGGAACCTGCACAACACAACCAAAGTACTTTGCCCCAACGAAACAGTGAGGTTGTCAATCTCACCGGCTTGCTGTAACAAAGGATTAACCGTATTGTGTGGAAGATGATTGTTTGCAGAAAACAGTAAAACAATATTGCAGTAGATTGTATTTCAGTAAAGAGAATTGGACCGGGGTCCACAGTTCACTAGAGGTGTCTCTCCCATAAGATAAACAGCATGTTGGGTGAACAAATTACAGTTGGGCAATTGACAAATAAAGAGAGCATGACCATGCACATACATATCATGATGAGTATAGTGAGATTTAATTGGGCATTACGATAAAGTACATAGACCGCCATCCAACTGCATCTATGCCTAAAAAGTCCACCTTCAGGTTATCATCCGAACCCCCTCCAGTATTAAGTTGCAAAGCAGCAGACAATTGCATTAAGTATGGTGCGTAATGTAATCAACAACTACATCCTTAGACATAGCATCAATGTTTTATCCCTAGTGGCAACATCACAACACAACCTTAGAACTTTACATCCTTTGTCCCAGGTGTCAATGCAGGCATGAACCCACTATCGAGCATAAATACTCCCTCTTGGAGTTACAAGCATCTACTTGGCCAGAGCATCTACTAGTAACGGAGAGCATGCAAGATCATAAACAACACATAGATATAACTTTGATAATCAACATAACAAGTATTCTCTATTCATCGGATCCCAACAAACGCAACATATAGAATTACAGATAGATGATCTTGATCAAGATAGGCAGCTCACAAGATCCGACAATGATAGCACAATGGGGAGAAGACAACCATCTAGCTACTGCTATGGACCCATAGTCCAGGGGTAGACTACTCACACATCACACCGGAGGCGACCATGGCGGCGTAGAGTCCTCCGGGAGATGAATCCCCTCTCCGGCAGGGTGCCGGAGGCGATCTCCTGGATCCCCCGAGATGGGATCGGCGGCGGCGGCGTCTCTGGAAGGTTTTCCGTATCGTGGCTCTCGATACTGGGGGTTTCGTCATGGAGGCTATTTGTAGGCGGAAGGGCAGGTCAAGAGGCGGCACGAGGGCCCCACACCATAGGGCCGCGCGGCCAAGGGGGGGCCGCGCCGCCCTAGGGTGTGGCCCCCTCGTGGCCCCTCTTCGACTCCTCTTCGGTCTTCTGGAAGCTTCGTGGCAAAATAGGACCCTGGGCGTTGATTTCGTCCAATTCCGAGAATATTTCGTTACTAGGATTTCTGAAACCAAAAACAGCAGAAAACAGCAACTGTCACTTCGGCATCTTGTTAATAGGTTAGTTCCAGAAAATGCACGAATATGACATAAAGTGTGCATAAAACATGTAGATAACATCAATAATGTGGCATGGAACATAAGAAATTATCGATACGTCGGAGACGTATCATTAGCAACTTAATACTGGAAGGGGTTCGGATGATAACCTGAAGGTGGACTTTTTAGGCATAGATGCATGCTGGATAGCGGTCTATGTACTTTGTCGTAATGCCCAATTAAATCTCACTATACTCATCATATCATGTATGTGCATGGTCATGCCCTCTCTATTTGTCAATTGCCCAACTGTAATTTGTTCACCCAACATGCTATTTATCTTATGGGAGAGACACCACTAGTGAACTGTGGACCCCGGTCCAATTCTTTACATCTGAAATACAATCTACTGCAATTGTTCTACTGTTCTCTGCAAACAATCATCATCCACACTATACATCTAATCCTTTGTTACAGCAAGCCGGTGAGATTGACAACCTCACTGTTTCGTTGGGGCAAAGTATCTTGGTTGTGTTGTGCAGGTTCCACGTTGGCGCCGGAATCCCTGGTGTTGCGCCGCACTACATTTCATCGCCATCAACCTTCAACGTGCTTCTTGACTCCTACTGGTTCGATAAACCTTGGTTTCTAACTGAGGGAAACTTACTGCTGTACGCATCACACCTTCCACTTGGGGTTCCCAATGGTCGCGTGTTGTACGCGTGTCAAGCTAAATTTCTGGCGTCGTTGCCGGGGAGATCAAGACACGCTGCAAGGGGAGTCTCCACATCCCAATCTCTTTACTTTGTTTTTGTCTTGCTTTACTTCATTTACTACTTTGTTTGCTGCACTAAATCAAAATACAAAAAAATTAGTTGCTAGTTTTACTTTATTTACTGTCTTGTTTGCACTCTATATCAAAAACACAAAAAAATTAGTTACCTGCATTTACTTTATCTAGTTTGCTTTATTTACTACTGCTAAAATGAGTAATCCTGAAGTTGAAGTTCGTTCATTTAAGCAACAAGGAGGAGAATGTTTAAAAGATGCTTGGTACAGGATTAGTGATGCCCATAATAGGTGCACTAAGAAACACTCCACCACTATCCTACTCAGGAATTTTTATGTTGGTATATCTAGCTGGAATAGGTATGTTCTTGATTGTCTCGCGAAAGGTAACTTCCTAGGCGCTCCTGCTTTAGAAGCTAGTTGCATTATTGAGAGTCTATTTGGAATACCACCTGTTAATGAAGTTAAAATTGAAATCTCTCTTGAAGATGTCATGAAAAAGCTGGAAACCATAGAGCAAAACCTTCCAAGTATCAATACTAATTTGGGAGCATTACTTGATAGCACTGATAACCTTGATAAATCTCTAGAAGAAATTAATAAGAAAGTTGCCATCTTAGAATCTTGTGCTAATCATGATAATCAAACCCAAAGGATTAGTGAACTTGAAGAGGCTATGGGAACATTGGGTTCAACCTTTTCATCTATAAAGTTTAGAGAGAAAGCTTATGTGGGAAAGGAGCAAAAATTCATGTATGTCTCTAAGGGGCCTAAACCAAAAAGCTACTATAGGCCTAAAATTGATAAAGCTCTTAAAACCACTATAGATAGGGGAGCATCTAAGATACCTAATGGGATAAATTGGGAAAATGATGTTGGTATTTTGCCTCTTGATAATACTTGATATACACTTTCTGCGCCTAGCTGAAAGGCGTTAAAGAAAAGCGCTTATGGGAGACAACCCATGTTTTTACTACTGTACCTTTATTTTATATTTGAGTCTTGGAAGTTGTTTACTACTGTAGCAACCTCTCCTTATCTTAATTTTGTGTTTTGTTGTGCCAAGTAAAGTCGTTGATAGTAAGGTTCATACTAGATTTGGATTACTGCGCAGAAACAGATTTCTTTGCTGTCACGAATCGGGCAAAATTCTCTGTAGGTAACTCAGAAAATTATGTAATTTACGTGAGTGATCCTCAGATATGTACGCAACTTTCATTCTATTTGAGCATTTTCATTTGAGCAAGTCTGGTGCCTCAATAAAATTCGTCTTTACGAACTGTTCTGTTTTGACAGATTCTGCCTTTTATTTCGCATTGCATGTTTTGATATGTTCGATGGATATTTCGATTCCATTGACTTTCAGTAGCTTTGTGCAATGTCCAGAAGTGTTAAGAATGATTATGTCACCTCTGAACATGTATATTTTGATTGAGCACTAACTCTCTAATGAGTTGTTTTGAGTTTGGTGTGGAGGAAATTTTCAAGGATCAAGAGAGGGAGATGATACAACATGATCAAGGAGAGTGAAAGCTCTAAGCTTGGGGATGCCCCGGTGGTTCACCCCTGCATATTTCAGGAAGACTCAAGCGTCTAAGCTTGGGGATGCCCAAGGCATCCCCTTCTTCATCAACAACATTATCAGGTTCCTCCCCTGAAACTATATTTTTATTCCGTCACATCTTATGTGCTTTGCTTGGAGCGTCGGTTTGTTTTTGTTTTTTTTTTGTTTGAATAAAATGGATCCTAGCATTCTTTGTGTGGGAGAGAGACACGCTCCACTGTTGCGTATGGACAAGTATGTCCTTAGGCTTTACTCATAGTATTCATGGCGAAGTTTCTTCTTCGTTAAATTGTTATATGGTTGGAATTGGAAAATGCTACATGTAGTAATTGCTATAATGTCTTGGATAATGTGATACTTGGCAATTGTTATGCTCATGTTTAAGCTCTTGCATCATATGCTTTGCACCCATTAATGAAGAAATACATAGAACTTGCTAAAATTTGGTTTGCATATTCGGTCTCTCTAAAGTCTAGATAATTTCTAGTATTGAGTTTGAACAACAAGGAAGACGGTGTAGAGTCTTATAATGTTTACAATATGTCTTTTATGTGAGTTTTGCTGCACCGCTTCATCCTTGTGTTTGTTTCAAATAACCTTGCTAGCCTAAACATTGTATCGAGAGGGAATACTTCTCATGCATCCAAAATCCTTGAGCCAACCACTATGCCATTTGTGTCCACCATACCTACCTACTACATGGTATTTCTCCGCCATTCCAAAGTAAATTGCTTGAGTGCTACCTTTAAATTTCTATCCGCTACCTTTACAATATATAGCTCATGGGACAAATAGCCTAAAAACTATTGTGTTATTGAATATGTACTTATGCACTTTATCTCTTATTAAGTTGCTTGTTGTGCGATAACCATGTTCCTGGGGACGCCATCAACTACTCTTTGTTGAATATCATGTGAGTTGCTATGCATGTCCGTCTTGTCTGAAGTAAGAGAGATTTACCACCTATTTAATGGTTAGAGCATGCATATTGTTAGAGAAGAACATTAGGCCGCAAACTAAAGCCATGAATCATGGTGGAAGTTTCAGTTTTGGACAAATATCCTCAATCTCATATGAGAAAATTAATTGTTGCTACATGCTTATGCATAAAAGAGGAGTCCATTATCTGTTGTCTATGTTGTCCCGGTATGGATGTCTAAGTTGAGAATAATCAAAAGCGAGAAATCCAATGCGAGCTTTCTCCTTAGACCTTTGTACAGGCGACATAGAGGTACCCCTTTGTGACACTTGGTTAAAACATGTGCATTGCGATAATCCCGGTAATCCAAGCTAATTAGGACAAGGTGCGGGCACTATTAGTATACTATGCATGAGGCTTGCAACTTGTAAGATATAATTTACATAACACATATGCTTTACTACTACCGTTGACAAAATTGTTTCTTGTTTTCAAAACCAAAGCTCTAGCACAAATATAGCAATCAATGTGTCAACACCCGGATTTTTAAGTCCGAATGCCTATTATGTCATACATCGCAATCCCAGGAATATTGTTGTTGCGAGGCATAATAGTTAAGTATCACAGTCATCATTCATTACAACCCATAAGTCTTACAAACTGGAATCACATGATCCATATTACACGAATAGTTGATCTATTGATCAACAAACAAACACAAGTTCATAGTTCAACATAGCGGAAGCGTAAGATACAAGGACTCTCTAGTCCACAGGCCAACGCTTGACGTCGGAAGGCGCTTAGTTGTCGTAGGCGTCCTGCTGGTCATCTCCTTGTTCATCTTCATACTCTGGCCATTTGAATAGCCAGGGACAAAGCCGTGAGTACGTTGAGTACTCGCAAACTAATTCAAGAAAAAGTGCTAGACATTCTAGTAGGGTTTGCTAAGCTCTAGTTTATTTGCATAAAGCTAGTTTTGGTTCACAAAGTTTTGAGAAAAACTTATTCAAGTGCTAACTAACCCAAGGGGGAACATTAGTGTCATTCCCACCATTCAAGTGGTGATTTCAATTCAATTCACCACAAGTCAATTCACCATCACCTTTCAACATCATTTTCAAAGATATGACATCGGAAACTGTATGGCCTTTCCAACCGTCCGTAACCGTGGACGCGGCTATTCGAATAGGTTTACACTCTGCAGAGGTTGCACACTTGTGCCACAACATTTGATTTCATCCGTCGGGATTTCCCCGAATAATCGTAACACAGTACGCGGATCATCAACCATAACCTTTCACTTACGAATCCTAGTATGAGCACCTCTCCCCATGAGCTTGGCCTCCCAGTGAAGACCAACTGTCAACCTGGGAACTGCACAGGGCTTGGGCCGGACATTCACCTCCTTTCGCATCATATCGTATAGTTTCTTTTGTGGTAGAGGCAGCTTTCGGCATAACCCCGATGACGCTTGTTTAGAGGGAACCCATACTAAGACGCATAAACTTCCAGTTAAGCCCTACCCATAATCAGGTATTGTGGGGGTACTTGAGAATTGGAAAGGTATCGCATTCAAACCCACATCATGTTTTATCAAAAATCACCATCTTCTCTTGGTCATATTCACCTTCAAAACTCATTCAATGGAATGCATCTTCATTCCAAGGTTTAAAAATCCTTTCAGAATCACAAAGTTCCCATCTAGAGTAGTCAAGTTTAGTTCATTAGCACTAGCTCTAATTCATGAGAGGTGCTACCTTGCTTTTAACTTGGAAAGGCTAACTCCCTACTCTAAAAACCAACTTGTGTTTTGACCAAAGTTAACTATAAAAGGAAATCATTTGGAAAACAAGTAAAAACTTGGGATGGGTTCACATAAGAAAAGGTAAGACATGGTGCCTTGCCCCAAGGGGCTTTGCACTTGGCAAGAATAAAAGCTTGCATAGTAATTTAGCTTGCCTTGGTAGTTCTCAAACTGTTCCTCTTCCTCCTCCTGGTAGCAACCTTCTTCTTCGGCGTACTCTCCGGTGCTACCGTCTAAATTTGAATACGAGTATAATTACTCACTAATTCAATGGCTATTCCACACATCACAAATAAACACACAAACTACTCTATGCACACACATAAATAAACTAGGGTGCATGGGTTGTGGGATTTAAATAGGATTTGTATTCTATATGTAAATGATAGTTTCCATAGGGTTCTTGAGAAATAATTTCCTCTCATTGAAATCTTCTTAAGATTTAATTTCTCCAACAATCATGGATGAACTCATCTTGACCTAGATCAAATGTTCATCATCATCATCATTTGGTAGAATGATTTAAATGAGGTGGAACACCTCATGCCATTTAAATAACACTACCTTTGATTTACAACTCAAGTAATTCATATAAGAGAGTTTGGGACCAGGGGTCCAAACATCCCATGAATTCATGTGAGACAAGTTTAAATGAAGTGTAATACTTCACACAATTTAACTTTAATAGTTTTGGATAATATCAACTAGTTAAACTAGTCAACATATCCATTCATTAAACCATGGCATGATCATGCAAAGTGACCACACCATTTTATTGCATAAACAATTAGTGTAAGTCAAAAGTGAGCTATTAGAGTTGGAATTAACTTAATATCTATTTTGGTTGATTTTTAAGAATTATTTGAATAGGGAAAAGTCCCTGGCTTGTTATTTTTGTCACATTAATTCTACAAAGAATTTGACCCTGAGGCCAGTGGCATTGGATAGAGAATTTCAGTGGCTTTCCAACAATATCCAATTCACTAAATTTGGTTTAGCCAATTGGAAACTATTTAATTTCAAAGTTTGGGCAGTATTGAAAAAGTTTGGAAAATGTTTAAAACGAATTTGAATTAAACAGGCCGGCGGGAAAAGCTAACGGGCTGAAATGGTTTAAACAGGCCCAAGGCCAGCCCACCACGCGTCTGTGCCCGCGTGGGCTGCCTGACAGGGGGTCCCGCATGTCAGCGGCGTTTAAACGCCGAAGCGGTACGGGGCGACGTGGAGCGTAGGATTAGAGAGGGATCTAACGGCTGAGGTGCATCGTCTCGCCGGCGAGAGAGAGGTTCGCCGGCGGCTCGGGTAGGGGGTGGGAGAGCTAACCAGGGCTCCCGCGGTGGCTGGCAGTGTGCGTGATGTCGATGTGGACGACGGCGAAGCTCCTGGCACCGGCGGCGTCTCCTGGATCGGCTCCAATCGACGGCGGCGAGGTGCGGTACTGGCGGGCTCCGGGCTTCAAATTGGAGCAACTCCGGCAAGAATCGAGCGAGTGGTTGGGTGGAGGAGAAGCAGTGGAGGGTGGTGAACGTGGTGGTGTGCTCAGCTTCGTCCAGGGAACGCGGTATTTATAGATGGCCAAGGGTGCGGCTTGGCCGTGAAGAAGTCGACCATGGCGCGGCGTCTACGGTGAGCGGTCGAGCTAGGCGAGGGTGCTACGGTGTTCTCCTCGTCCAGGCGAATCTGTAGGTGGTGATGGCACGGTCGGGCGGCGTCTGTGGGCGAAGCATTGCTTCCGTGTCTGCCGTGCTGGTCGCGGGATCGCGTTGTCGTCTCCGGCGACGGCGGGCACGGGTCGGGGTCGAGAGCATGTCTGGTGGTTGCGTGGCGACGCGGCGATGCTCAACGGCTGGTCAGCGAGTCCAGGGCGTGCTTGTGGTGACGGCGCGGCGCGTGGCCAGTGTGTGCCCGCGGCGTGCACACGCGCGACGTGCGCGGCGTCCAGGGCGCCATGGACGCGAGCTGGTCTCGGCGTTGTCGAGCTCCTCCTCGACCAGGGCTGTGCTAGGCGAGGCTAGGCAGTGTGGTGGCGTGCTGTGGCGAGGGGGCCAAGGTTGGCAAGCAAGGGAGAGAGGGGGAGGCTCGGCATGGTGATGCCATGGCCGGCATGGCCATGCCATGCAATCTAGCTCCTCCTCATTAGCTCCACTATGCTTCCCTTAGGGTTAGAGGGGGCAGGGGAACAATGTAGTGTAGCTTTGGTTTGAAAAATGTGAGGTAGATCACTATTTGCAATAGTGTGTGAATAGGGTTCAAAATTGGAAAATACAAAAATATCAAAAATGGAAATAATTCAAATGGTGAATGTTTTTGAAAAGTGAAAGTTGAGATAAGTTGTACTTGACCAGAGATGAGTTGAGGTGGTGGTGGAAAAATTGGATTTCAAAAATGGCCCAAAATGGCTAAGTGAAGATTGTTGAACTCATTATAAAGTTGCAACTTTAGATGAGCATAGCTAGTGATCAAAGATGAATTTGGCAGGGTGGTCTTCATCAAAGTTGTTCACCTTGATGTTGACTTTGAAATGGTGCAAGGAGTTAGCAAAGAATGGTTTGGGAAAATTGAATTGCAGGGGCTCAAAGTGGTGATCAGACTGAAATTGGCAGATTTGGTCATCATCACATGTGAGTGGGAAAAGTGTTGGAAATTCATTTGAATGGTGAACCCTTGCTTCCAAAAGTTGTGATAAGTGTTTAGTAACATTATTCAACTAATGGTGAAGACCAAATAGGTCTAGGGTCAAAATTTATAAAAATGCCATAGGGCATATGTGAGGGTTTTTAGGGTTTTTCAATTATGGGAATTTCTTCCCTTTTGATTTATTTGGTTGGTGATCTTCACATGATCACTCTAGGGTTTTAGAGCATAACAAATACAAGTAATAACAATCATCATGGCATATCACTCAAATGCACAAGTCCTATGCATGGTACTATATGCAAAAGAAAAGTTTTTGTTGGTTTGAAAATTTTGTATTTCTAGAATTCTCTAACTTTCTTTTTCATTGAAATTTGGGGTGTTACAAACCCTTCCCCCTTACAAAAGATCTCGTCCCGAGATCAAAAAGAAAGTTAGGTACTAAAGAGATCTGGGTACTCCTTCTTCATGAAGTCTTCGCGTTCCCAGGTGGCTTCATCCTTGGTATGATTGCTCCATTGGATCTTTAGAAACTTGATGCTTCGGGTGCGGGTGGTTCTGTAAGCTTCTTCTAGGATGCGAATCGGCACTTCGCGGTAAGTCAGATCCTTGTTGATATCCACCGATCGGTGATCGATGTTCTTGAACACTTCGGTCTTCTCAGGGACTTCAAGACATTTCCGGAGAAGTGAGATGTGAAAAACGTCGTGCACAGCCGACATTTCTTCAGGCAACTCCAGTTGATAAGATACTTCACCTCGGCGGCTGAGGACTTGGAAAGGTCCCACGTAGCGAGGTGCAAGCTTTCCTTTCAGCTGAAACCTTTGCATCCCTTTCAAGGGGGATACTTTGAGATAGACAAAATCTCCGATCTCAAAGGTCATCTCCCGACGTCTCTTGTCGGCGTAGCTCTTCTGTCTGGATTGCGCAGTCTTGAGGTACTCACGGATCTTGTGAACCTTCTCTTCGGCTTCACGAAGAACGTCTGGGCCGAAAACTTGACTCTCTCCGACTTCTGACCAGTTCAGGGGGGTACGGCACTTCCTTCCGTACAAGGCTTCAAAGGGGGCCATCTGTAGGCTGGCTTGATAACTATTGTTGTATGAGAATTCTGCGTAAGGTAGGCAGTCTTCCCACTTGGATCCGTATTCCGCACGCATGCTCTAAGCATGTCTTCCGATATCTGGTTTACTCTCTCGATCTGTCCGTCGGTCTGAGGGTGATAGGCGGTGCTGAAATTTAGGCGAGTGCCTAGTCCTTCATGCACTTTCTGCCAGAACCTTGAGGTGAACTGTGATCCTCTATCTGACACTATCGATTTGGGGGTTCCATGCAAAGCGACTATTCTGGAGATGTAGAGTTCAGCTAACTTGGGGCCTTGATAGGTGGTTTTGACGGCGATGAAATGGGCGACTTTGGTCAATCTATCGACCACTACCCATATGGAATCATTGCCTTTGCTGGATTTGGGCAGTCCGGTGATAAAGTCCATTCCTACGGAGTCCCATTTCCATTCTGGAATCTGAAGGGGTTGCAACAGTCCGGCGGGTCTCTGGTGTTCTGCCTTAACTCGCTGGCAGATGTCACACTTAGCGATATAGCTACCGATCTCTCTCTTCATTCCGTGCCACCAAAATTGTTCTTTCAGGTCCTGGTACATCTTGGTACCTCCGGGGTGGATTGAGTAAAGGGTGTCATGGGCTTCTTGCAGGATGACTTGTTTCAGGTCAGAGTCCGATGGTACGCAGAGGCGTTCTTTGTACCAAAGCACTCCGGCTTCGTCAATGGTGAATCCGGGGGCTTTTCCTGCGGCTATCTGTTTCTTGATTCCATCAATGCTAGCGTTGTCCTTCTGGGCTTCCTTGATCTGACCAATCAAGGTGGGTTGCGATTCGATGCGCTAGGAATCCTTCACTTACAAGTTCAAGTCTGAACTGTTCAAACTCTTGGTGCAAACTAGGCTGTTCGGTTGCGAGCATGGAGTTCAAGCGGCACGGCGATCGACTCAAAGCATCCGCTACCACATTGGCCTTGCCGGGGTGGTAGTGAATCTCCATGTCGTAATCCTTGATCAATTCGATCCATCGGCGTTGTCTCATGTTTAACTCCTTCTGGGTGAAAATGAATTTGAGGCTTTTGTGGTCGGAGTAAATCTCGCATCGATTACCCATGAGGTAATGACGCCAAACTTTCAAGGCTAAGACCACGGCTGCAAGCTCGAGGTCGTGGGTTGGGTAGTTCTGCTCATGTTGCTTGAGTTGTCTAGAAAGGTAGGATACAACCTTTCCTTCTTGCATAAGCACGCATCCAAGTCCAGTCTTGGAGGCGTCGCAATATACGTCAAAGGGCTTTGCGATATCTGGCATGATCAGGATTGGGGCTGTTGTCAGTCTACTCTTGAGCTGTTGAAAGCTCTCTTCACACTTGTCGGTCCACTCAAACTTTCTGTCCTTTTTCAGCAGTTGGGTCATTGGTCGAGCGATGCTCGAAAAACCTTCTACAAATCTGCGGTAATATCCGGCTAATCCAAGAAAAGCACGGACCTCAGTTTGTGTGGTCGGAGCTTTCCATTCCATAACAGTTTTGATCTTGGCGGGATCTACGGCAATTCCTCCTGCAGACAAGATGTGTCCGAGGAATCCAACTTCTTCCAGCCAAAACTCACACTTGCTAAACTTGGCGTACAACTGGTGCTGTCTCGGGGGTTCTAGAACAATCTCCGAGATGCTGTTCATGTTCTTCTTCGGACTTGGAGTAGACCAAAATGTCGTCGATGAAAACAACGACAAATTTGTCCAAGAAGTTCATGAAGATCTTATTCATGAGATTCATGAAATAAGCGGGAGCATTGGTCAGTCCAAATGACATGACGTTGTACTCATACAACCCATATCTGGTGGTAAAGGCAGTTTTTGGAATATCGGTGGCTCGGATTTTCAGTTGGTGGTATCCAGTTCTAAAATCAATTTTCGAGAAAACTCGGGATCCGGTGAGTTGGTCGAACAAGTCTTCGATCTTGGGTAAGGGGTATTTGTTTTTGATGGTGACATCGTTAAGCTTACGATAGTCGGTGCATAAACGATTTGCACCATCCTTCTTGTCGACAAACAAGACGGGGGATCTCCAGGGGGATGCACTTGGTCTGATCAAACCTTTGGCTAACATGTCATCTATTTGCTTCTTCAGCTCCACAAGCTCGGCTGCGTTCATGCTGTAGGCTCTCTGGGCGATGGGTCCAGTTCCGGGGATTAACTCGATGATAAACTCGATATCCCGGTCCGGGGGCATACCGGGTAGGTCATCCGGAAACACGTCAGGGTAGCGACAAACGACCCTGATTTGATCCAGAGTAGGCTTGGATACACTTTGGTTGCAGGTAAATTTTCTGAGTAGTTTTTCAGAGACGTGCTCAACTACGATTCCGGTGCTGCTAGTCATGGTTATGGCTTTCTTGGCAATCTATCAATCCATTGTGTTTGGACATCCAGTCCATTCCTAGGACAACTTCCAAACCTTTGGTTCCAAGTATGATGAGATTTGCAAAGAAATCAACATCATGGATTTTGATTGGCACATTTTTACAAAATTTTCTGGCTTTGGTGGTTGATCCTGGGATTTGAACTATCATAACATGCTTCAAACTGAGGGGTTGAATTTTACTTGTTGATGCAAAATCTTCGGTGACAAAGGAATGCGATGCTCCGGAATCAAACAACACTCTAGCAGGGGTGTGGTTGACAGAAAACATACCCAGTACCACATCTGGGGCTTCCTGGGCTTCTTCGGCGTTCATGTGGTAGAGGCGGCCGTTGCGGTTGTTGGGGTTGTTGGGGGCGAACTTCTTGCCGGTGGAGACACGGCGTTGCTGCTGAGCAGGAGCAGCGGTGTTGCCGGCGAGCTTGGCAAGACGCTTGGGACACTCGTTGGAGTAGTGCCCCACTACACCACACTCATAACAAGTGATAGTGCTCTTGTCCTGCTTGTTCGCAACGGGAATGGCATTGCTCCCGGTTCTGGGGTTGGTGTTGGTGTTGGTGTTGTTGGTGTTCGGGGCTCGAGGTGGAGCGCGGTTGTAGTTGTTGTTGTTGTAGTTGGGGTTGTAGCCTCCTGGCTTGGAGTTTCCTCCACTTCGGTTCTGATAACCGGGGCGAGAGTTCTGCATCGGGGGTTTGTTATGTCTCGGATTGAAACCTCCGCTTGAGCTAGGGCGAAACTTTTGGGGGTGGCTTGATCCACTCTGATTTGCCATGCGGCGCTTGCGGTTCTCATTGGCTTGGTTCAACTTGCCCTCCATCTGGATGGCGGAGTCAACAAGGGCTTCGAGGTCGGCGAAGGGGATGTTGACGAGGACGATCTGCATCTCATCATGCAGCCCGTTCAGGAATCTCTCCTTCCTCTTTTCAACGGTGTCCGTCTCATCGGGGGCATACCTTGACAAGGTGAGAAACTTGTCGCGGTACTCAACCACCGTCATGCGACCTTGTTTCAGTTCACGGAACTCATCCCTCATCTTCTTGATAAGACCCGGGGGTACATGGTACTTGCTGAACTTGAGTTTGAAATCCTCCCAAGTCATGAATTGACCTCCGTTCATGGCACGGGTACTTGTCCACCAAGCGCGAGCTGGTCCAGCGAGGTAGTGAGTGGCGAACAACACCTTCTCGTTGGCTTCCACTCCAGCTACTTCCGGATTGTTCTCCATAGTCTGGAGCCAATCGTCGGCGTCGAGGGGCTCCTCGGTCTTGCTTATCTCCGGAGGGTTGGTGTTCTGGAAGTTCTTGTGCTTGGATCCGGGGTGGTCATGATTTCCATGGCCTTGGGCGATGTTACGCAAGGCGATGATGTTGGCTTGGCGCTCGGCTCTCTCGGTTTCCCGGTCTGCAAGCAGGGTTTGCAGAAGCTGCATCATCGCGTCGTTGGTGCGATTCGGAGGGGCCATCTGAAGGTATAGAAGATCATGAGATAAGAGGGAACATTCTATGGTTCATTTAAGTTTGAAAAACATTTGAAAACTTGTAATCTTTTCATGACAAACATAACATTCATTCATTCATGCAACACATAGTACAAACTACACACATACTCCAATGGTTTTAAGAACCATTCTCGTGCTACGATACAAAGGACGGGATACAACTCACACCTACTATAAGTGAAACTAGTGCAACTACTCCTCATCGTCGATATCAATCGGGACGTAGTCATCCTGTCCGGCCTCCAGGAACTCGTAGTCCTCCTCCTCGGTGTTCTCGTCCTCCTCAAAGTCATCGTCATCGCTCAGAAAGGCGTCTCCTCCCTGAATATCGATGCCTTCATCGTCCTCCTCCATGTGACGAATCTGATCCTCCTGGGCCGTGACAGTGGCCTCAAGTGACGCGATCCGGTCGCGAAGGCGGCGAATCGTAGCGTCCTTCTTGGCACGCTGCTGGCGAAGGTTCCTGCGGTCGTTGTTGAGTAGCTTGATCGCCTCACCCTGCTCGATGATGTGAGCATGGGTCTGGTTCGCGTAAGCGCGAGAGGCGTCGAGGTCCCTCTGAGTCTGGTAGAGCATGAAGTCCAAGTGATCCACATGGTGCCTCAACTGGGGGTGGAGTGGCACATCCATGGGTCTTCCGTCGAGTTACGCCGTGCGAGATGCGCAGCGTTCCTCACGAAGGGCTTCGGTATTCTGTCCGCACGGACGAGCAAGTGCTTCCTGAAGAGCACGTGCAAGCCCGTCGAGCCGTTGCTTTCCACTGAAAGAGAAAAGGATCCTCTCCGAGGTGGGAGGCTCCAGCTTGCCCCTCAAGTCGGCAGTGATAATCCACTGCAGTTCCCCTCCCGGCTGGTCGTCCACCTGAATCCCGTGAAACTCGGGGTGTGGGCGGCCAAGGTGATCCGACAGGGAGTCGAGGTCATGCTCGAAGATCAAGCTTCCTCCGTTTCCAAGCTGATAGAACTTGGTGTTGAGGGGTTCATTCGGCTCCATCTGAAAGAGAATTGGATGAGTAAGTTAGAGAGTGCAAAGTGTGGCAAGGTTTTAAGTTGATTTAAATAAGATAGACATGATCAAATTTTGGCAAAGTCTCGAAGGCAAGAGTGTAGTAAATTTTCACAAATAAGTCCTTTCATTTGATTTCAAAGTTAAATTTTTCAGAACGCCCATTCTAACTAAGGTCTTCTAAGGTCAAACAATGGCTCTGATACCAACTTGTCAACACCCGGATTTTTAAGTCCGAATGCCTATTATGTCATACATCGCAATCCCAGGAATATTGTTGTTGCGAGGCATAATAGTTAAGTATCACAGTCATCATTCATTACAACCCATAAGTCTTACAAACTGGAATCACATGATCCATATTACACGAATAGTTGATCTATTGATCAACAAACAAACACAAGTTCATAGTTCAACATAGCGGAAGCGTAAGATACAAGGACTCTCTAGTCCACAGGCCAACGCTTGACGTCGGAAGGCGCTTAGTTGTCGTAGGCGTCCTGCTGGTCATCTCCTTGTTCATCTTCATACTCTGGCCATTTGAATAGCCAGGGACAAAGCCGTGAGTACGTTGAGTACTCGCAAACTAATTCAAGAAAAAGTGCTAGACATTCTAGTAGGGTTTGCTAAGCTCTAGTTTATTTGCATAAAGCTAGTTTTGGTTCACAAAGTTTTGAGAAAAACTTATTCAAGTGCTAACTAACCCAAGGGGGAACATTAGTGTCATTCCCACCATTCAAGTGGTGATTTCAATTCAATTCACCACAAGTCAATTCACCATCACCTTTCAACATCATTTTCAAAGATATGACATCGGAAACTGTATGGCCTTTCCAACCGTCCGTAACCGTGGACGCGGCTATTCGAATAGGTTTACACTCTGCAGAGGTTGCACACTTGTGCCACAACATTTGATTTCATCCGTCGGGATTTCCCCGAATAATCGTAACACAGTACGCGGATCATCAACCATAACCTTTCACTTACGAATCCTAGTATGAGCACCTCTCCCCATGAGCTTGGCCTCCCAGTGAAGACCAACTGTCAACCTGGGAACTGCACAGGGCTTGGGCCGGACATTCACCTCCTTTCGCATCATATCGTATCGTTTCTTTTGTGGTAGAGGCAGCTTTCGGCATAACCCCGATGACGCTTGTTTAGAGGGAACCCATACTAAGACGCATAAACTTCCAGTTAAGCCCTACCCATAATCAGGTATTGTGGGGGTACTTGAGAATTGGAAAGGTATCGCATTCAAACCCACATCATGTTTTATCAAAAATCACCATCTTCTCTTGGTCATATTCACCTTCAAAACTCATTCAATGGAATGCATCTTCATTCCAAGGTTTAAAAATCCTTTCAGAATCACAAAGTTCCCATCTAGAGTAGTCAAGTTTAGTTCATTAGCACTAGCTCTAATTCATGAGAGGTGCTACCTTGCTTTGCTTGGAAAGGCTAACTCCCTACTCTAAAAACCAACTTGTGTTTTGACCAAAGTTAACTATAAAAGGAAATCATTTGGAAAACAAGTAAAAACTTGGGATGGGTTCACATAAGAAAAGGTAAGACATGGTGCCTTGCCCCAAGGGGCTTTGCACTTGGCAAGAATAAAAGCTTGCATAGTAATTTAGCTTGCCTTGGTAGTTCTCAAACTGTTCCTCTTCCTCCTCCTGGTAGCAACCTTCTTCTTCGGCGTACTCTCCGGTGCTACCGTCTAAATTTGAATACGAGTATAATTACTCACTAATTCAATGGCTATTCCACACATCACAAATAAACACACAAACTACTCTATGCACACACATAAATAAACTAGGGTGCATGGGTTGTGGGATTTAAATAGGATTTGTATTCTATATGTAAATGATAGTTTCCATAGGGTTCTTGAGAAATAATTTCCTCTCATTGAAATCTTCTTAAGATTTAATTTCTCCAACAATCATGGATGAACTCATCTTGACCTAGATCAAATGTTCATCATCATCATCATTTGGTAGAATGATTTAAATGAGGTGGAACACCTCATGCCATTTAAATAACACTACCTTTGATTTACAACTCAAGTAATTCATATAAGAGAGTTTGGGACCAGGGGTCCAAACATCCCATGAATTCATGTGAGACAAGTTTAAATGAAGTGTAATACTTCACACAATTTAACTTTAATAGTTTTGGATAATATCAACTAGTTAAACTAGTCAACATATCCATTCATTAAACCATGGCATGATCATGCAAAGTGACCACACCATTTTATTGCATAAACAATTAGTGTAAGTCAAAAGTGAGCTATTAGAGTTGGAATTAACTTAATATCTATTTTGGTTGATTTTTAAGAATTATTTGAATAGGGAAAAGTCCCTGGCTTGTTATTTTTGTCACATTAATTCTACAAAGAATTTGACCCTGAGGCCAGTGGCATTGGATAGAGAATTTCAGTGGCTTTCCAACAATATCCAATTCACTAAATTTGGTTTAGCCAATTGGAAACTATTTAATTTCAAAGTTTGGGCAGTATTGAAAAAGTTTGGAAAATGTTTAAAACGAATTTGAATTAAACAGGCCGGCGGGAAAAGCTAACGGGCTGAAATGGTTTAAACAGGCCCAAGGCCAGCCCACCACGCGTCTGTGCCCGCGTGGGCTGCCTGACAGGGGGTCCCGCATGTCAGCGGCGTTTAAACGCCGAAGCGGTACGGGGCGACGTGGAGCGTAGGATTAGAGAGGGATCTAACGGCTGAGGTGCATCGTCTCGCCGGCGAGAGAGAGGTTCGCCGGCGGCTCGGGTAGGGGGTGGGAGAGCTAACCAGGGCTCCCGCGGTGGCTGGCAGTGTGCGTGATGTCGATGTGGACGACGGCGAAGCTCCTGGCACCGGCGGCGTCTCCTGGATCGGCTCCAATCGACGGCGGCGAGGTGCGGTACTGGCGGGCTCCGGGCTTCAAATTGGAGCAACTCCGGCAAGAATCGAGCGAGTGGTTGGGTGGAGGAGAAGCAGTGGAGGGTGGTGAACGTGGTGGTGTGCTCAGCTTCGTCCAGGGAACGCGGTATTTATAGATGGCCAAGGGTGCGGCTTGGCCGTGAAGAAGTCGACCATGGCGCGGCGTCTACGGTGAGCGGTCGAGCTAGGCGAGGGTGCTACGGTGTTCTCCTCGTCCAGGCGAATCTGTAGGTGGTGATGGCACGGTCGGGCGGCGTCTGTGGGCGAAGCATTGCTTCCGTGTCTGCCGTGCTGGTCGCGGGATCGCGTTGTCGTCTCCGGCGACGGCGGGCACGGGTCGGGGTCGAGAGCATGTCTGGTGGTTGCGTGGCGACGCGGCGATGCTCAACGGCTGGTCAGCGAGTCCGGGCGTGCTTGTGGTGACGGCGCGGCGCGTGGCCGGTGTGTGCCCGCGGCGTGCACACGCGCGCGACGTGCGCGGCGTCCAGGGCGCCATGGACGCGAGCTGGTCTCGGCGTTGTCGAGCTCCTCCTCGACCAGGGCTGTGCTAGGCGAGGCTAGGCGGTGTGGTGGCGTGCTTTGTGGCGAGGGGGCCAAGGTTGGCAAGCAAGGGAGAGAGGGGGAGGCTCGGCATGGTGATGCCATGGCCGGCATGGCCATGCCATGCAATCTAGCTCCTCCTCATTAGCTCCACTATGCTTCCCTTAGGGTTAGAGGGGGCAGGGGAACAATGTAGTGTAGCTTTGGTTTGAAAAATGTGAGGTAGATCACTATTTGCAATAGTGTGTGAATAGGGTTCAAAATTGGAAAATACAAAAATATCAAAAATGGAAATAATTCAAATGGTGAATGTTTTTGAAAAGTGAAAGTTGAGATAAGTTGTACTTGACCAGAGATGAGTTGAGGTGGTGGTGGAAAAATTGGATTTCAAAAATGGCCCAAAATGGCTAAGTGAAGATTGTTGAACTCATTATAAAGTTGCAACTTTAGATGAGCATAGCTAGTGATCAAAGATGAATTTGGCAGGGTGGTCTTCATCAAAGTTGTTCACCTTGATGTTGACTTTGAAATGGTGCAAGGAGTTAGCAAAGAATGGTTTGGGAAAATTGAATTGCAGGGGCTCAAAGTGGTGATCAGACTGAAATTGGCAGATTTGGTCATCATCACATGTGAGTGGGAAAAGTGTTGGAAATTCATTTGAATGGTGAACCCTTGCTTCCAAAAGTTGTGATAAGTGTTTAGTAACATTATTCAACTAATGGTGAAGACCAAATAGGTCTAGGGTCAAAATTTATAAAAATGCCATAGGGCATATGTGAGGGTTTTTAGGGTTTTTCAATTATGGGAATTTCTTCCCTTTTGATTTATTTGGTTGGTGATCTTCACATGATCACTCTAGGGTTTTAGAGCATAACAAATACAAGTAATAACAATCATCATGGCATATCACTCAAATGCACAAGTCCTATGCATGGTACTATATGCAAAAGAAAAGTTTTTGTTGGTTTGAAAATTTTGTATTTCTAGAATTCTCTAACTTTCTTTTTCATTGAAATTTGGGGTGTTACACAATGCTTCCCTCTGCGAAGGGCCATTCTTTTACTTTTATTGTTGAGTCAGTTCACCTATCTCTCTCCACCTCAAGAAGCAAACACTTGTGTGAACTGTGCATTGATCCCTACATACTTGCATATTGCACTTGTTATATTACTTTACATTGACAATATCCATGAGATATACATGTTATAAGTTGAAAGCAACCACTGAAACTTCATCTTCCTTTGTGTTGCTTCAATACCTTTACTTTAATTTATTGCTTTATGAGTTAACTTTTATGCAAGACTTATTGATGCTTGTCTTGAAGTACTATTCATGAAAAGTCTTTGCTATATGATTCAGTTGTTTACTCATGTCATTTACATTGTTTTGATCGCTGCATTCATTACATATGCTTACAATAGTATGATCAAGGTTATGATGGCATGTCACTCCAGAAATTATCTTTGTTATCATTTACCTGCTCGGGACGAGCAGAAACTAAGCTTGGGGATGCTGATACGTCTCCGACGTATCGATAATTTCTTATGTTCCATGTCACATTATTGATGATACCTACATGTTTTATGCATACTTTATGTCATATTTATGCATTTTCTGGAACTAACCAATTAACAAGATGCCGAAGAGCCGATTCTTTGTTTCTGCTGTTTTTGGTTTCAGAAATCCTAGTAAGGAAATATTCTCGGAATTGGACGAAATCAACGCCCAGGGGCCTATTTTCACACGAAGCTTCCAGAAGACCGGAGAGCTAACGAAATGGGGCCACGAGGTGGCGACACCATAGGGCGGCGCGGCCCAAGCCTTGGCCGCGCCGACCTACGGTGTGGGCCCCTCGTGACGCCCCTTGACCTGCCCTTCCGCCTACAAATAGCCTTCGTCGCGAAAACCCCAGTACCGAGAGCCACGATACGGAAAACCTTCCAGAGACGCCGCCGCCAATCCCATCTCGGGGGATTCAGGAGATCGCCTCCGGCACCCTGCCGGAGAGGGGATTCATCTCCCGGAGGACTCTACACCGCCATGGTCGCCTCCGGAGTGATGAGTGAGTAGTCTACCCCTGGACTATGGGTCCATAGCAGTAGCTAGATGGTTGTCTTCTCCTCATTGTGCTTAATTGTCGGGTCTTGTGAGCTGCCGAACATGATCAAGATCATCTATCTGTAATGCTACATGTTGTGTTTGTTGGGATCCGATGAATAGAGAATACTATGTTATGTTGATTATCAATTTTATATCTATGTGTTGTTTATGATCTTGCATGCTCTCCGTTATTAGTAGAGGCTCTGGCCAAGTTTTTGCTAGTAACTCCAAGAGGGAGTATTTATGCTCGATAGTGGGTTCATGTCTCCGTGAATCTGGGGGAGTGACAGAAACCTCTAAGGTTATGGATGTGCTGTTGCCACTAGGGATAAAACATTGATGCTATGTTCGAGGATGTAGTTATTGATTACATTACGCGCAATACTTAATGCAATTGTCTGTTGTTAGCAACTTAATACTGGAAGGGGTTCGGATGATAACCTGAAGGTGGACTTTTTAGGCATAGATGCATGCTGGATAGCGGTCTATGTACTTTGTCGTAATGCCCAATTAAATCTCACTATACTCATCATATCATGTATGTGCATGGTCATGCCCTCTCTATTTGTCAATTGCCCAACTGTAATTTGTTCACCCAACATGCTATTTATCTTATGGGAGAGACACCACTAGTGAACTGTGGACCCCGGTCCAATTCTTTACATCTGAAATACAATCTACTGCAATTGTTCTACTGTTCTCTGCAAACAATCATCATCCACACTATACATCTAATCCTTTGTTACAGCAAGCCGGTGAGATTGACAACCTCACTGTTTCGTTGGGGCAAAGTATATTGGTTGTGTTGTGCAGGTTCCACGTTGGCACCGGAATCCCTGGTGTTGCGCCGCACTACATTTCATCGCCATCAACCTTCAACGTGCTTCTTGACTCCTACTGGTTCGATAAACCTTGGTTTCTAACTGAGGGAAACTTACTGCTGTACGCATCACACCTTCCACTTGGGGTTCCCAACGGTCGCGTGCTGTACGCGTGTCAACAACACAACCAAAGTACTTTGCCCCAACGTAACAGTGAGGTTGTCAATCTCACCGGCTTGCTGTAACAAAGGATTAGATGTATAGTGTGGATGATGATTGTTTGCAGAAAACAATAGAACAAGTATTGCAGTAGATTGTATTAGATTAAAAGAATGGACCGGGGTCCACAGTTCACTAGAGGTGTCTCTCCCATAAGAATAAGCATGTTGGGTGAACAAATTACAGTTGGGCAATTGACAAATAGAGAGGGCATGACCATGCACATACATGATATGATGAGTATAGTGAGATTTATTTGGGCATTACGACAAAGTACATAGACCGCTATCCAGCATGCATCTATGCCTAAAAAGTCCACCTTCAGGTTATCATCCGAACCTTTCGAGTATTAAGTTGCAAACAACAGACAATTGCATTAAGTATGGTGCGTAATGTAATCAATAACTACATCCTCGGACATAGCATCGATGTTTTATCCCTAGTGGCAACAGCACATCCACAACCTTAGAACTTTCTGTCACTGTCCCAGATTTAATGGAGGCATGAACCCACTATCGAGCATAAATACTCCCTCTTGGAGTTACTAGCAAAAACTTGGCCAGAGCCTCTACTAACAACGGAGAGCATGCAAGATCATACACAACACATAGGTAATAAATTGATAATCAACATAACATAGTATTCTCTATCCATCGGATCCCAACAAACACAACATATAGCATTACAGATAGATGATCTTGATCATGTTAGGCAGCTCACAAGACCCGACAATGAAGCACAATTAGGAGAAGACGACCATCTAGCTACTGCTATGGACCCATAGTCCAGGGGTGAACTACTCACTCATCACTCCGGAGGCGACCATGGCGGTGAAGAGTCCTCCGGGAGATGATTCCCCTCTCCGGCAGGGTGCCGGAGGCGATCTCCTGAATCCCCCGAGATGGGATTGGCGGCGGCGGCGTCTCTGGAAGGTTTTCCGTATCGTGGCTCTCGGTACTGGGGGTTTCGCGACGAAGGCTATAAGTAGGCGGAGGAGATAGGTCAGGGGGCCGCACGAGGGCCCCACACAACAGGTCGGTGCGGCCAAGGGCCAGGCCGCGCCGCCCTAGTGTGTCGCCACCTCGTTGCCCCACTTCGTATCATCTTCGGTCTTCTGGAAGCTTCGTGGCAAAATAGGCCCCTGGGCGTTGATTTCGTCCAATTCCGAGAATATTTCCTTACTAGGATTTCTGAAACCAAAAACAGCAGAAAACAACAACTGGCTCTTCGACATCTCGTTAATAGGTTAGTGCCGGAAAATGCATAAATATGACATAAAGTGTGCATAAAACATGTAGGTATCATCAATAATGTGGCATGGAACATAAGAAATTATCGATACATCGGAGACGTATCAACATACCCAAGCTTAGTTCCTGCTCGTCCCGAGTAGGTAAACGATAACAAAGATAATTTCTGGAGTGACATACCATCATAACCTCGATCATACTATTGTAAGCATATGTAATGAATGCAGCGATCAAAGCAATGGTAAATGACATGAGTAAACAAATGAGGCGATGCCAAAACGCTGTCAAATCTTGCAGAGAAGTTGAGAAGGCAAGGCATCATGATGAAGGATACTGCGGCGGTTCTGCTCTGCCATGACACGACCCGACGAAGGAAAAGCAGAGTGTTTTTGGAATTATCATTTCCAAAACCAGGGGAGCATGTGTTATCACCAGAATTTGACCGGATCAGAGGTGGGCCGTGATTAAAGATGGGCTTGAAGAATATACACGGAAGATATACATGAATCGGCCTTGTGCACGAAGTTTGGGCTAGTTTGCCCGTGTATCTGTAAATATAGTAGGATACGTGTCGGTTAGATAGAATTTGGCTCGTACACGTTTGGGATTATTCCCACGTTAGAAAGTCTACGTACTATAAATATGTATCTAGGGTTATTGAGAAAAACAACAATCACGTTCACAACAAACCAATCTAGGCGCATCGCCAACCCCTTGTTTCGAGGGTTTCTTCCGGGTAAGCATCATGCTGCCTAGATCGCATCTTGCGATCTAGGCAGTATACGTTTATTCGTTGTTCATGTGTTGCTCGTGCTGAAGCCTTATTGATGGCGAGAAACGTAGTTATCGTAGATGTGTTAGGGTTAGCATTGTTTTACCACGATATATGCTTTGATCCATGCTATCCCTAGACGTCTAGCCGCCTTTACACCTATCTTAGGTGTAAGGGCGGCACCTTGCTTGATCCGTGTTTAGTAGATCCGATCTGTTATGATAGCCCCTTGTTCTTCAAGGATTAGTTTGATATCTGCATAGTTAGGCCTTGCAAACGGGTTGAAGGATCCAGTAGCACGTAGGGTGCAGTTTGCTAGCCCTAGATAAGATGTTCCGGGAATCAACTCCATGTTGGTTTTTAGGCCTTATCTCAGGCTGGTTTATTATCATCTTGCGTGGCTGCCAGGCTCAATCACGTGTAGGATGTTCCGATTATGCGGTGAAAACCCTAAATCGTCGTAGGTCGTTTTAGCTTTATACTGATCAAGCATGACCACCATGTGATCGTAGACCTCATACGAATCATGGGTGGATCGGCTCCTTGAGCCGATTCACAGGACAACCTGAGAGCCGATCGAGGCTCGTATTTAATGTTTACGTGTATGCCATGCAAGAAACTAAGCGAAGCAAATCATCACCTTCCTGACCAGGTATAGGTTAGGTGGCACGCCCTTGCACCAGCATCGGGACGTGCGTGCCGGAGCTTTGCGGGCCGTCGCTCGAGGGACCAGGGCCAGCCGCAGTCCTGGGAGCCTCCTGGCTCTACGTGTTGCCCGTCGCTACTCGCCGGTGGGTTTCGGACGCCAACACATTCTGGCACGCCCGGTGGGACCGTCTTCAACGTCAACTGCATCGCCATCTGCATCTGAGATGGCGGAAGGTCCTCCAGTCACGTACGAAGATCTGACTGAGAAACTCAAGAAGAAGTATGATGATGTCAAAGCTATCTTCGAAGCCGACCTAATCGGCTCTTTCCAGAGGACCCGCTCACATGGCATCAGGTGGCAAGGGTTCTCACCTGAAGGCGCGCTTCATGGAGTGGACCTGTCTACCCCTTCAGAAGAACACACCAGGTCTCTACGTCAGGAGGTTAATCACATGGTAGCTCATTCGCCACACCGCCATTCTGAGAGCCTGGTGAACGCTTTGGAGCGTGTCGCGCTTCGGGTGATCCAGGAAATCATGAGGCATCAGTACTCTCAGTCAGGACCTGCTCTAGGGACTCACCAAGGAGAGATACCACTTCAGACCCGACCACCGCTGCCGTTCGCGCTGGCAGCACCAGAAGTGCCGAGTTCACCGGCATTCATCGTCTACAAGATCGGTGGTGACCCTAGCGATTATCAGTTCTTGTATGAGGCGCCTAAGGAGATCCCTCACAGATACACGTGCACATACGTGCCAGACTGCAGTAATTGGGCACTCACGAACCAGACTGCAACAGCAGGGGTTTCTGGAACAGCAGGAGGGGCTTCTGGATCAGATCTTGGGAAGCAGACGTGGCTAGCTAAGTATGCCACTCCAACAAATCTCCAAAGCTCAACTCCTGCAGCTAGCTCAGATCTTGAGAAGCAAGCGTGGCTAGCTAAGTATGCCACTCCAGCGAATCTTCAGAGCTCGACTCCTGCAGCTAGCACCGCGGATCAGATCAGTACAATCTTGAGAGACCAGTTCGGCATGGTGCCGAAAAGGAGGGCAATCGGCTATTCCAAGCCGTACCCCCAACGAGTACGATTTGATCCCGCTACCACCCAAATATCGGCTCCCTGAATTCTCCAAGTTTAGTGGGTCAGATGGCTCCAGTTCAATCGAGCATGTGAGCCGATATTTGGCGCAGCTGGGCACGATCTCAGCATCAGATGCACTACGCGTGAGGTTCTTCGCACAGTCCCTCACAGGATCGGCTTTCGGATGGTACACCTCGCTGCCACCAGATTCAGTCCGGACTTGGAAACAGATGGAAGAACAGTTCCACATGCAGTATCACTCAGAGGCTTCCGAGCCTGGCATTGCCGATCTAGCACAAGTACGACAGAAGCGCGGAGAGACAGTATCAGAATACATCCAGCGCTTCAGGACCATTAGGAACCGATGCTATTCGGCTCGTTTGACTGAAAAAGAAGCAGTCGAGTTGGCGGTGGTGGGTCTCGCATCGCCGATCAAGGATATGGCTTCCCAAGCAGATTACCCTTCACTGGCGCATATGGTTCAGAAACTGTCATCTTTTCTATCTAAATAGAAGACCCCCACTATCTGATTTTGGAGGCTTCTGCTGCGTCCACGTCATCTTCTATTTCCCCGTCGTTGGTAGCTGGCTGGTAGCTCTTTCCCTCCGTCAAATTTTCTTGAGATGGGCCTGGGCGCACGTTACTTGGCCTGGACAGGGAATACTCTCTTCGCACATGTCGCTTTGCTCGCTCGCCTTTTCCTCCGATAAAAAAGAACACCTGTCGTTCGTCTTCCCTGATCCACAATGGTTTATGCCGACAAACCGTTCCTCTGCTGGTGAAACTGCACCATGCCACAAATGCTTGTGAAACCGCACCATGCCATTAATTATTGCCTAGCAAATACACGAGAAACTGATATAGGATGAACTGATCCGGTGTCGCTTCCGTCCTTTAAATCCTCCCTGTGTTGCCATGGATTTCCAGCGCACCCGTCTGCTTGAGTCCATCACTGATCGTACCTCTCTCGCTCTCAGCGATTTCAGCAGCCTTAATCTCCTCATGCGCTCACCTTCCGTTCCCAACATTTCCCCTCCCGGCATGCCAAATTTCCATGTCACGTCGGTGGCCAAGAAGAGGAAGGGTTGGCGCCAATGAATCCTAAATCCTATGACCTGGTTGCCCACGTCAAGAAGGCCGATGACGATCGAGGGAAATTGAGGTACTACTACTCTGCTAGATTTTTCAGGAAATTGAGGTGCAGCTGCTCGATCTGGCCACCTTTCTCCTATGAACATCCGAAACTCTGCAACGAGGTGAGGCGAGGTGATTGAGGGCCTCGGCACCCTCAACGAGCGAGTGGCAGATAGCAGTTTTCTTCCTCCATTAACGTTCTCTCTGTCTAATCCCTGGACATGTGCTTTCCCTGTCACGATTTGTTCTTTTCTGTTATGAAGAGCCATTAAAATTTTCTATGCAGATTTCCTTTCGATATACATGCTACAGACCAATGACGCTTGGGCTGGGCATCAATCTGACGCAGGTTTACTTCCACCGACGGAACTACATTGATGAGCCGATGTTTGATCAATTGGTTAGAAATTATTTACTCTCTTCTATCGTCAGCTTAATTCTGTCTATCTCTATGCAATAACATTTTCTCAGCTATATCAGTGCTTTAATCGGGTAAATGGATTTTTTATTTGACTGATCATAACTCAAGAACTGCGTGTATTTTTTGTAACATTAATAATATTTCATTATTTATTTGCACAGGTCGGTATAGCAATGAGAAATATAATAAAAAATAAGGATTGTATACAAATATTGCAAATAGCAGCAATGAAGCTTGATTTGAGGTAGGTGCTAATCCTCTCTTTCCCAAATATATTTTGCCGATACCATTTTAGTATTTTTTTACATATATAAACTCCGGTAACACATCTTTTTATTTGTAGTGTTTCAACCAAATTTGAGACGGGAAAAGCAAGCTAGGTTTGTTGAAAACTCATTCGGTCATTAAGGTCTTCATGTAATGTGAACCATTTGAGTTAGTCTGCTGCAAATTGTATTCAAATATCTCAAACCCCTTCATATTGTATATACATATTTTTTGAATTTCCATGGTCATATTTGGTTAATGTGCCTATTGTCCTATCTCTTCACTCTGCCATGTCGAGTTGTTCACAATGTTTCGCCACTCAAGACGCTTTGCCATTTCATTTGGGCAGCTACTTATGTACCCAATAAAGTTTGGTTGATTAAATATGTTCAGACATTGTTCTTTAAAAATAATGTTCAATTATTAAAGTACTAGTAAGATCGCACGTGCAACGCACGTCTATACTCATTAACACTTTGTCTCATGTTCTTTCTTGCCGCTATTCTAACGGCGAATAATCCTATATAACTAAGAAGTTCATCCCCACTAAGAGTATTTCTCTCAACATGCAAGGTGTCCACCTCATCAAGCATCTTTGAGCAATCCTAGCTTGCCACATCACAATATATTTTTTACATTGAACCTTCTTTTTTTAACAGAACTTAATGCCCACGTCACCTAATTAGCAAGTAGTAGTAGCTGTTCGGCTCCCATGCATTTCCTCCTCTCAATTGTGACCGAAAGATAAAATGACCATCAATCTCCATTATTATTCTACTATTTGGTTGGCCTGCAATTAATCTCGTAATTAACTCTCTAATGGATATCCTTACACCTTCCCACTACATACGCATGTCCTATCTGCTCCCCTCCCTCATCTTCCATTGTTATCATGCCTACTCACTATTTATCCCCATCCCCATCGTTCTCTGCTCTCTCACAACTTCAAGCAAAGCATGGAAATACACATGATCGTTGGGCTTGGTGCAGCCACCTGATGCGAGTTCTGCACAAACGTTGGTGACGCACATGATGAACGCCATTTCCTAAACATCCTCTGTGATTCTTTTGTTCAGCCTATTTGCCAAGCTTGGTTACAGTTATTCCGTTGATCTCCATCGTTCTTGTGGGATGTGCACTGCCATGGCAAACTTTCTTTCAACCTGAGGTAAGTTAGCAACAAACCCTTTTTCTGCTAAATTATTTATAATATATAAATATTATGCTTTGCGCTTGCGCTGCAGGGAATAACAAATTGGAGACCATCCAAATTGACATTTCAATTAAGCTACTGAAATCAACATTTGGTTTTGCGTTTTAGCTAGATCGGAAACATGACCTTTCACAGGACCGAGGCGTACATGGAAGGTGATCATTTGGAATGGTTCTGACGGCAATTAACTAGAGCTTGGGTGGGTGTGTACAGACCATCATCTTCTTTGCCGGCAAAATAACAAGCTGCTGACATAACCATATTACACCTTTCTAAACTACTCAATTCGTGAACTTCTTGCATCTCCATTCACAGGCTACTATGCTCCAAGCCTACAGCTATTGAAGTCTCTGGACCATCCCTTACTAGCTTAGCACATGAGGCCACTATGTTTATTCTTAAGTAAGTTAGAATACCTTTGGAAAGATGGCGGTGTGCCAAAATATATAAAATTTGTTCATTCATGTAAGATATAGTATCATTCTATTTGCAATGCGATTTAATTTGTATTTATATGTACGGTTCATATATGTCACAAAGCTTGAGCAACCCCTAGCAAAGTTTCATCACTATCCTACATCAAGTACCCCAGCTGGCTCGACATAATTTCTACCTAGAAAAGTACCCAGGCTGTCTCGACTACAACTTTGCAAATCTTTGTAATATCAGGTTCAGAAAACGCCTCGGTTCCTTGATATGTTTTTCATCTGACATGATATCGCTGGCTAACCGAGATAAAGCAATGATTTGATCCTATTATTGGCAAATGGGGCTACTCGATGCTTAGAGTGCTCACATATTATTTCAAATATTCTTTCTTTGATAATTTCTAAGGAGACCCGCAACAACGTGCGGGGTATTATCTAGTATGTTTAGTTCTTGAGGCCATTGATTAAAAGCTCAATTTGACAAACCACTAACATTTCTCGTGTTTTCGTGACATCTTTGGTGACACCTCAAAAACAATCAATCATGCAAAATTGCTTTTTTTCGGAAGCATCATCGCCAAAAGATTTTAGTCTAACACAGTATATAAGAAAAAGACTAAATATGACATTACAACGCAATTTTAGAACAAAAAAAAATTCCTTTGTATAGAGAAGGTCATTTGGACAAGCCTGATGAATCCCTCCAAAACACATGTTGCTACGAACATCCACCTGCGCAGAAATATAGTATTAGATTTTGTTCCTAGCACTATAACACATGACTTGCCAAATAAAGTGAACAATTAGCACAGATTTTGAAGATGTATTCACTATCAACTTGGTATACTTGCAAGGCTGCAACTACCAAATATAGATAAAGGCTGGTTCATAAATCAATGAAAACGTCAACGATGTAAATAGGCTGTGTTAGCCTAACAGATTAAACAACATTTCGAAATGAGCAAGGTATAGTGCTTCTTTGGTACCACAATGCACAAATAATAATGACCTACTCAGTTCTTAGCACCCGCATATTTTGATGTTCGACAGACATGTAAAGTTAAATAGTCCATGAAAACACCTTAAGATTTGTCTTATGATAAATTAATGTAAATAGAGATTAAGGAATTGAAGCCGTCAAATACAATAAAAATATGAATCATGTGCCATGTGAATATGATTAGTGAAATGTATATAGACCAACTGACCAAGTATCCAAATAAATCACGATGGAGCTATTGCAGTAATTTAGCAGTCAATTTATGTTTCTGTACTGCAGCCTCGTTCTTGGACCTTGTTTCAGGAACAAAAACCATAAGTCTTTAGGCACTGTGTTTTAGTAACAGAACACATCAACAACATTTGCCTTCAAACAAGATGGAGTCAAGATTGTAGAATTTATTAGCAAATACCTAGATATATATAAATGCAAACCTGATTGGCTTTCCTACCAAGTCCCATAAGAACATTATTAGGTTTTATTTTATATCACGATGAAGAAATTCCCTTTGAATGCATGTCGTCGGATTCATTAGTCTGAAACATTTGCAAGAACGGATATATTCACACAAGAAATCCATCTAAAGTAAGAAACGACAATATACTGATTTGAACAGATTCAGCAAGAAGCAACTGTGTTCTCACCATCTGATCAGTGGAGCACAGTCTTCAAAGAAAACCTTGTACGGCAGTAGTTGAACAAATCTTATAGTATTTTCCAAGAAGATCAATCACCATCACACTGTACTCTCCCCGCCACGCCAAACCACTTCAAGTGTGGAATGCCAACTTCAGGAAAGAAAAAGAAGCAACATAACTCAATTCACCATCACTGTAGCAGAAGCTTTGACTCATAATGAAGTTGTCAGTGCTTCTTCTTCACATTATCCTGCCGACCCAAAGCAGCACCAACCCCAATGGATGAATAGTTTCCAGTAACTGAAAGGACCAACAAAACTCAGATTAGTTCCACAAACATGTCAGTACAGCGTGCCTTGCAATGGTCTAACTTTATTCTGCACATGCATCGGATACGGGCTGGGGAGATGTTGTCTCTGAACCATTGTCATCCTCAACGAAGAGGTCGTTCATCAGAGCATCATGATATATTCAAATTCGGCATAAAACAGAAATACCTAATTCGGGGTAGGAGACGCGGCATCGTCGGTCGGTGCAGGATGTGGTGGCCACGCGGCCGGATTGGGCCGTTCGCCGTGGCCAAGGCGACGCGGCGGCGCGGAGGTGTCAAGCTGCAATCCTGCATGCGCGGTGGCATCAAGCTGCTGCCCTGCCGGCGCGGCGCCGTCGCACTTGTGCCCTAGCCGGGGAGTAGCGTGCGGGAGGAGCGCATGGCGACCGGCGCCGATGGATCTCGCCGGGGAGATCGTGAGCAAAAATCCTTTTTTTTCTGTTATATGAGATGCAATCGCGAGGGAAGTGGGAAGAGGGCTCCCGTGAATTTTGGATCGAGGGTTGCGGAACTTTTCGTCCGCTGGCATATTCCTCTGCGGCAGAGTATTAGTCCGTCAAACTTATTTACTAAGTGCACATAAAAGAGAATGATTAGGCTAATGCAAAACACTGGTTAGTGGGCCTGATGGTGCGGTTTTAGTAGGTCTGGTATGTTTTGTTGGGGCGTTTAGAAAAATTCATGTTTGCTCCTTTATTAGTAGTAGAGATATACTTAGTTTTGTGAATCTATATCTATACCTACCTAATAATAAAGGAGCTAAGGTTTCTGCCAGATTTTTCGTCCAACTTTTTTTGGGACGGTTTTACCCTCCCACCAAATCCCATATTACAGCAAATTGCCACCGTGGGACCGGTTCGTTTGCGTCTTTTCTTTTCCTCCTCCACCGTGTCCGTTTCAACTCGACCACTCGCAGCGGGCGGGCGCCGCGGCCACATCCCGGCGCGGGCGACGTCGTCGAGCGCTGCGAGGGCGCGGAGGGCGACGGGCGCACGGAACTCGCCGCGGGCGGGCGCCGCGGCCACATCCGGCCACGTCGTCGAGCGTCTGCGGGGCGCGGCGGGCGGCCGCGGCCACATCCGGCGCGAGCATCTGCGGGCGCCGCGGCCACATCCGGCGCGGGCGACGTCGTCGAGCAACTGCTGGGTCGTCGAGAATCGAGCTTCTGCAAGGGGCGCGGGCGGCCGCGGCCACATCCCAGCGCCAGTAGCGTCGCTCGCCGTGGCCACATCTGGGCGCAGCAGCGTCGCTCGCCGCGGGGTCACGCGCAGTAGAACTGGAGCAGGGCGCGGCGCGAGAGGCGGCTGGGACATCGACGGATGGTGGAGCGCGGCCAGAGACGACGCTATCAGCTTGGCGAATGAGATGCGTGCGTGTGTGGTCAACGATAGAAGAGGATATTTGGGTGCGTACGTGGCTAGCCTGGGCCTTTGGCTGGTTCGGCCGGACCTCTGATGGGCCGTAGTATACTCGATTGTGAATTTGTGATAGCCTCATGATCTCTAATTAAGACCTGGCACGTTTTAGTCCGTTTAGTCCCATACTGCTCCCTTACACGGAGCCCCACCAGTTTATATATGTCTAAAAATTGCTTGAGTATCAGCAAGTCAAGTCGGAAACTCAACAAGCGATGCCAAGTCGGAAATTGATTTGCTAATTTGGTTGGCTACTATGTGGGGGTGTGAGCTAATTTGGTTGGTTACTAAGAATTGTCGGTTGCCTAATTAAATGGAAGCGATCATTGGCCTTAAACGGAAGGAGATGGGCTTCTCTGCCCCTCTCTAGGCAAGAGGAAGAAAGTGTCCAGGGGCTACTACAGGGTCCTCAACGTGGCCCGCGACTCTCGAATCACAGCTCACACGAAGGAAGCATGGAAAAAAGATATATAGGGTCGGGGTCCTCAACGAGGCACCGAGTTTGACTAATAATAAGACATGGAAAATATTTTCTCTCTCTTTTGCAATAGATGTCTATGTAGAACTCATTTTATCCCGGTGCAACGCACGGACTCTTTTGCTAGTCTATATCTATACCTAATAATAAAGGGAGAAGTGTTTCCGTCGTTCGGTCCGTTGATTCCCTTCGTCCATCGATCGAGTTTCTATTCCTACAACATACGCCTTACGTACCCGGTCCGGTCTCTATTCAAACAGAGTCCAGGTCCACGTGCGACTGCCAAACACAGAAACACTCATATATACACTGCGCTCGATGGAGGTATCCATCGATCAACTTCGTTTGCCTGTCGCGAGTCAACCGAGTTATGCGAGAGTTTCTTCATCAAGGATCCAATCTACTCGAAGTTCGTGCTGGCGTATCTGTATCTAGCAACCAACCATCTGGTCCAATCATCGACTCAGCAACATGGCATCGCTATGAACTCGTGGGCGGCATCCGTGCGTGCTTTTCGATCCGCTGTGCGCGCCAGGATTAGCCAATGCAGCAGACGGATAGGCAACGCCGGGCCGGCGCGAATACGCGGCCTCTGCCGCGCCGATGGCGTCCAGGCGGCTGGTGTGCTTGTGGCCGCACGAGACGGCCAACGTGCGCCACCACTACTACCGCATCGGGAAGAAGCTGCTGCAAGAGCAGTGCAACAACGTGTGGCCAACTGGCCAAGGAGGACGATTGTGACTTCGCGTACGTGCAAGTCCATCCCCAACTGTGACGCGATCGATGACTGCCAGGACGCCTAGCCCAACATCAGATGATGCACCACCTCTTCGAACAGCCCAACATAATCTGCAACACAAGGTAGGAGTGTCAAGTTTTTTGTTAGGTGAGGTTTACAGAAATTTTTTCGCCATGGATGTGAGATGAGATGCGAACTGATTCAATGTTTTTTTTGGCTAATTTTCTCTGCAGGCAGCTCCTCATTACAGTTTCGATTCTCAATCATGTACTGCACTTTCTTCCCTCTCACCTCGCTACAGTAACTAGCCCCCTTTGAGAGTCCGCCGTTCATCACCTCCCTCGCCGGCCCGATCCAGAATCTCCTCCGTCGGCTTCGCCGGCCGGAGTGGAGGATGGAGAGGCGCCTGGCAGCCTGTATATAGTAGTATAGGATGGTTTTCTCTGTTGTTTACCCTTGTGGAGTATGCGAGTAGGAGGCCGGATCCCCACGGCCAGATCCGGCCCGTCCTCGCCTTCTTCTTCGTGGCTGTCCTTCTCCGGTGGCAGGAGAGGCGGCAGGAGGCGAGGTGGTGGCGTGGCATCTTCGCCAATAAGGCCCTCCCCTTCTTCCTTCGTCATCCGATGCGGTTGCATGTGAGCGGCAACCAGATCGTGGAGCTTCTCCTTCCTGGCTCTCGTCCATGGCGGACGGTCAAAGGAGGAAGAAAATCCGGGGATGACTTCCTCAATAAGCTCATCTTCTGGGTCCGCCGGCGTCGCCATCATCAACGCTCGTCTTCCCGAGTCCGTGGCAGGTTCTTCGGGCCAGGCGGGTCATTTTCATCGACGCGATGCAGAGTAGGCCCTGCTACTTCTTCGATTCTGCCTCATCTGCAGCTTTCCCTGGATCCAAGCGCCAAGGTGGTGACAAGCAGGGGAATTTGCATGACGGGTGGGTGGCGGAGGTGGCACCGGAGCTCTTCAGAAGCGATACTTTCGAGCAGCACATCGGCGGCGATCCTGCTAGCCGTTATCTACGCCAGTGAAGCTTGGCGATTTTTCAACCTCCATCGGAGGCCCTCTCAGAGATTGGAGGTCGCGTTCATCGTCGACTTCAATGCAAGTGGTGCCGTCCCCGCCTTGAAGCCCGACGGCGGCTCTCTGGTCTCTTGCTCGCCGGTGGGGATAGAGAAGGACCTGATTGCAATCTTCTTTTTCCTTCTGAGGTCTTTTCTGCATTTACCAGGGACCTATGTGTTATTTCTCTTTTTCATGGGGTCCTTTGTAACGTCCTGTACACCCACCGCTTGGAATTAACGATGCTTCTACGCCCTTCGGGGCGCTCCGCGTTCAAAAAAAAAAAAATCATGTACTGCACAAACTTCATGCAAGGATCAAATGTGTCTTCCTGGTTTCAAATTGAGATGAAAAGATGCTTGTTTTGCACATTTATTGAAGTTTCATGATCAGCTTTGGTTAGCTAATTGATGTCTCCGTTCTTAACGTATTGTTTTCCAAGTTCATGCTTTTCCTGTAGGTGGTCACAGGAAAGTTCACAATAATGATGTTGACTTGGGTGTGGCATCCATGGCGCCCGGCTGACCCCATAGAAGCCCATCAAGTTATAATGTGCCATGGATGGGCGGCATCAGCCGGATACTTGCCACATCGACGTATGTCACTGTCCTGTCCGCACACCTCCCGGCGAGCTTGTCGTTGATGGAACTTCGACAATGTTGAGGTCTCACATCCTCGTGCTCACCATCACAAGGAAATGACTTGAAATTGATGTGGCGTTGTTAAACTTTATTCCGTAAATTTAATTGCATTTGTGTATGCTAAATAAATCTAAAGCTATACCTGATGTTGATTTGGAGATAAATATTTAGGCAATCGTGATGCTACTAATAGTGCACAGTACACATTTAAAAGGCAATGTTAGATTTTGTTTTGGAAGTATTGTCCAACAGCTTATTTGTTGTGTTTTCCCGGTGCAACGCACGGGCTCTTTTCCTAGTCTATATCTATCTTTACCTACTAATAAAGAAAGTAAGGCTTCTCCCTCTTTTTTTCGTCCGTTTTAGAGTTGCCCTTAAATTTCTATCCAAATTACAAACTCTGCCACCGGTTAGTCAATGAACGGTTCAAGAGAACGTCGCGGCCCTTCATGATTGCTCTGACGGGAGGAGGTTGGGCTCATGAACCTTGGCCCAGCCAGGCAAAATATTGCGGCTCGTATATGCAGCCCATATGCACGCCTTGGTCGCCGTACCAGATGCTACCGTACCAGCTGGATAACTCGTGCTAGATAGTCCCACCTCGGCTCCTTAAATTGAGTTCCACCACTTTATATTTTTTTCGATAAAGGGAATATATTAATATCAAGAAGATACCAATTACACCCAGCCTCTGCAACAACGCACCACCCTAATGGCACTACGGATGCACACAGCCAAAAACAAGAAAATAAAACTAAGAAATAAAAGTCCCGCTACAGTATCTCGGGCCTAACAACAGCAATACATCCACCGCCAAGACAACACCTGAATTGCAGACTAGTCCCCGCTCTCAAAACAAATGCCTCCACCAAGGACATTGCCAGGCACAACCAATTAAGGCCAGACCTTGGGTTTTCACCCTGAAAGGTAGGACTCTGCACTTCACCTGTGTTGTCGCCCCCACTTTCATACCGCTGCTGTGAAGCCCGAAACACCAAGCAAGTCCCTCAACATCACAAAGACTTGAACCTCCCTTAGCTAGTCCTCCCCTCTGGCCTTCATGAAATTCTCTTCTTCCGACTTTCATCATGGATCCATAGTCACTTGATGTCAATCAAAGAAAAAGAGCTTCGCGCCGCTCCCTCCAGAACCAATCGGTCGGAATAAAAACATGGGTGCGCACGACCGAATATCTCCGATCCAACAAACTCCAGGCAAAAGCACTGTTACATTCATCGGCGGAGCCTTCCGGAACTCAACACTCCGGCCAGATCACGAGTCCAGGCCTCCGGTAGGTCCTCCTCTTCACGCAAGAGAGGCCCTAGGACCGCCGCCTTTATTCAGGTCGGACCCCCACGTCGGCGACCATCCCGGGCTGGCCACTCCAACCCACCACCGGCGACACCGACGCCGGCTTCCAAGCTCCTCCATCATGCCGCCGGAAAGCGGTGATAGATCGATGGATCCACCACCACCAACCGCAGGCCGACCCTCTCCGACGAAGAAGATGGCCACCTCCACCGTCGTACCCAAGGCTGCTGCCCCGGGCGACCTCGTGGCGCGAGAGAAACCCGAGATCGCCTCCACACACGGCCGAGAGGCGGGGGGGAAAAGTGGCGCAGATCATGGCCTGGCCGCTGCCCGCCACCAGCCCCTCCGGCGTGCTGCGGTGAAGATCCGGCGGAAGGCAAGGGGTTGCCGCTTCGGCCGTCGCGCGGAGAGGTCGGCCGTCGCCGCCGCCCAGCACCAAATCCGCCCCGCCGCAGCGAGCGTCGAGGGATCCCGGTCGCCGTCCCAGCGCGGTAACAAGGAGAGGCCGCCGCCGCCGCCACGCCCCGCGGCCTTTGCCCGGAGGCGCTACCGGCGGCGGCGGCGGCGGGGTGTGTTTAGGGTTTGGGAGGGGTGCGGGAGGAGGGGGTCAGGGGCGCTCCGTCAAATCCCCTCCACCACTTTATATAGTTTTGCAAATTGCTGATGATCGAGCTGAGTCGGCAGCCAAGAAGCCAAACAGAAGAGACCCCGCCTCGAGGGACTTTGACATGCATGCATGCAAGGGGAGGATTGCACGGACTGTAATTAAACGCTGGAAGCAGAACTGAGCGCAACGAGGAATAGAGGCAAAGTTGGCTGAGAAAAGGACGGGGAGTGGAGCATGGTCCGATGTTGACGATCGATAGGAAATTTGGCACAGCCGTCGTCGTGCCTTGGATGAAGCAAGCGGCTCGGCTGGAGGTTGAAGAAAGCTGCCGCCTCCTAGAGAATGAGGCGAGGACGGCGCGCTAGCGGAAAAAGTCAGCGACATGGGTGAGTCGGTGGGCTTGGCTGCTGCCTGGCCCTTGGCCGACCGGCCTCTCCCTTTATTAAATACCCCCTCTGTTCCATTCTACAGTGTCTATAGTTTTTTGGCACGGAAATTAGCGCAAGAGTATTTTTTACACAAGACCCCTAGCTGAACGATTTGAGATCAACGTAAAATTTGGGAAATCCATATCTTACTAACTTACCATAACAAATTTCGGACCTGAACGATTTGGAAACTGAATGGGGAGGGGGTAATTGAAAAAAAGCTAAGCTACAACCTTATATTCTGAAACAAATGCCAAAAATCTATAGGCACTATAGAAAGGAACGGAGGGAGTAACATTTTAATTTTTTATTTAATTGAAAGAGATTAGGCATGAACGCTTCAGGGATTTAGTACAAAGGGATGAGGGCAATCCCATCCCATCAATGCGTCGTGTGTGTCTCGATTCACGCCTACTACAACAGGCTCTGTCATGCCCGATTGATCCAATCCCTGCTATATGTGTTACTTCTGTTGAACATGTTCGTCGAAGAAGCAAGTTCAGTGAAGATAGAAATTTGCTACCCCTATTACAACTGAAAGTATAGTGCACTCGTGCAAATAAAGCAAGAGAGTAGTGCATCGGCCATTCAGTTCTTGTCGAGTAGTGCCACACAATGTTAACTTTTTTTTCTTGAACTTGCTTCCTTCAGTTTTATGCCATCATATGTAAACATGTGGGCAAGTAAAGAATAGTCATTTGCTCTAAATATATAATACACTCATTACTTAATCAACATTAAATAACATTGACATATACTAAGATATAACTTAATGTGAAATTAGCACTAATTGGTCAAATAGGTTTTTTATGATCAATTTCAAACCATCTGCCAGAGGTTGCAATAATCTTAACACCGTAGCAACGCACGGGTTTTGTGCTAGTACCTAATAATAAAGGGAGAAGCGTTTCCGCGGTTTCGTCCGCTTCGTCCGTCCTTGCTGCTTTCGTCCGTCGTGCGTGAATTCTTGGCTCACCCGTCGCTCTTACCTCTAACATCAAGAGAAACTCGGATATTACGAAACTCGGATATTACAGGAGTTGGATAACAATACGAAATCGAGTCTGCAAACCGCCGGGACAATAAAAGCCACAAGTACGAAGTATCCCTGGCCTCCCGAAACCAAGAAGAAAATCTATCGCGACAATGGACTTCGACGATATGGCCTGCTCCATGGAGACGCGACATCGGCGAGCTTGCCGTCACCGGAAACAAGACCGCGTGGAGGTCGCACCCCCTCCCTGGTGAGCTCGCCGTCACCTGAACCGAGTGGAGGCTCCCGTGCCCCCCAGGTGTACCGGCTGATGACCGAACGCCATTGACGATCTACAGTGAAGCTGCAGCAGTGCAGCCTGCAGAGTCGTTGCCATGGAGATACCACTACCGACGGAAGCCATTAACATCCTTCTCGAGTTCATCAAATCAAAAAAAGCGTTCACGTTGAAAGAATTGATTGGCCTGAAAGAACCGTCCTTTGTGTGAGCCCACAGACTGGCTTCCTTGGAGAACGACGTCGTCAACGCTTCGTGTGCGAGCTCCAAACGATCGACTAACCCACCTGCTCGTGGAGTCGTGGGTGCTACGGCTCGGATGATTGACGTGGTTTGCATAGCCAACCGGATAGGACTCTGTACCTAAATCGTGCCCACACGTGCGCCCGCGCACATATAACTCGACCACCGTGAAGTCGAAGCGGCCATGGATCTCTAGCAAAGTCGGTTTTCCTACCAGATCTCGAGCCTGGCAGACAGCCGGCGGCGGGCGTATGAACAAGCTGGCCGCCCTACTGGAGCTCGCCGCGTTGGATAACGTTGACTGGATGAAGGGAGCGCCGGCGGGGGGCGCGAGCAACTAACTGGCCGATGAGGTTAGCCTATGGTATGGCCTGAGCAAGGCGTAATGGTGGCTATGTATGGCTACAGCGATTTCTGATGTTGGCTCAGCGACGACAGCTTCACCGCGCTTCACTGTGCCGCCTCTAGCGGCTCCTGCAACGCCGTCGAATTCGTCAAGATGCTACTGCCAGCCGGCGCCTACCCGACTACCCCTGACTCCACCGGCCTTGGCTTTGCATCTACGTGAGTCTCACGGAAAGCACTCATCCCATGGAACATATCGACAAAAAATTTCAGTACGTCCGTCTCGGCTCGACCGGCAAGAGTTTTCGCTGATTAATTGTTCTCCACGTGTTGTGTCGGCGAAACTTTCAAGCTGAGCGGACGCCAATAAAACTTTGCTGTTCCATACTTCCATCTACTGATGTGAATCCGCTTGCTTCAGTTACATGCCTGCCTCCAGTAGTACTTCAACTGATTCAACAGGTACAAGGAAAAGAATCTCTTCATCACGTATTCACGCGGCTTCTCTTGGTAACGCATTGTCAGAACTTCTTTACACTTGCAGCAGTTCGAGGACGACCACGGTCTGGCTGCTATTTTTTTCTCCAGGTGCTCGACAAATTTCCAATAAAAGCGATTTCTACCTAAGCAATTTCTATATTTTGTTGCTCCATAAATTCTAGGTGAATTTAGATGAGAAATTCGCTCCATCCCTTAAAAAATGATTTTGAAAACTGAAACTATCCGTGGTCTAGGTGAATTACGATAAAGTCAGTCAACAAAGAAATATTTTAACGACCATACCCTGTCGATAGAACTTGATCAGTAAGTTTACGTTTGAAAGATGGTGTAAATCCAGATAGAAAAAATGCTAATACTACATTTGCGTGTTGTAGATTTTTTCTTCACCCGGTGCAACGCACGGGCATTTGTGCTAGTTTGTCCCTATGCAATTAACCTCTGTTTGGCTTCCGCACTTATGCTATCGGACCTAGCATCGTTTTTTCGCAGGAGTTGTAGTTTTACATCCGTTATGGTGGCTTCTCCATAAGACATACATATATTTCCTTTACTATAGACGTGCTTTACTTTCAGATGGAACTGAAACCCAGCCCTTCCGTTTATTCTTCATCTGGTCATGCCTTAGATACTACCAAATGTAGAATGTCAGAACTTGGATTCTTCATATCATAGATAGGTTTATAAGTGGATTTATACATGACATGGGAGTCGTATATCAACTTATATTTTGACCGAACATAGCATTCTCAGATGCAATATCACAAAACTCATCTATTAGTTGCCATTTGTGTCTATCAGACTGTTAATAAATTCGTGTAGCAAATATTTCCGTCGCAACGCGCGGGGTATCATCTAGTTATATGAACAGCGTCACCCAGAGTTGTACCAGGACAAATTCAAGCGTGCGGTAGTCCTGGTTGAGACAGAGGAAGATGAAGGCTCTGCAGGAGATCAAGAGGTAGCAGTAGCTGAATGGACTCGGGGGGCAAGCCCCGTGTCCTGCAAGTGGGTTAAGCCACAAGGTCCTCCAAGAGGGTTTGACTTCGACGTGACCAAAGCTGAGCAAATTTTCGACCTCTTACTCAAGGAGAAGCAGCTAAAGTTACCCGAAGGCCTCAAAATCCCCACGGCACGGGAGCTGAACGGAAAGTCATACTGCAAGTGGCATAACACGTTCACCCATAGCACCAACGACTGCAGGGTGTGGCGTCAGCAGATCCAAATGGCGATAGAACAATGGCGTCTAATCTTCAGCCAGTACGCCATGAAAGTCGACACGCACCCCTTCCCCGCCGTTAACATGGTGGAGTGCACTTACCCTGGGAGGTGCCAGCCGGGTTTCTCGTTCAGCATTAACATGGTCGGGCCTGGGCACCACTCTGGTAAGGACAGAGACGAGGGCACCCGCTCTCGTGGCAAGGACAAGGAGGAAGCCGTTCCACGCGATCGGCTGCGAAACGATGGCAAGCGCTACATCACAGAGGGAGAAGTGAAGAATGTGCGATATCAGCGACCTCTCTCTGATCATCTCCTCAACAAATATGAGCGTCAGTACGACCAACGCCGGCGATACAACGACGACGACGAAAGAGATCGTCGGGCTAGCAGGGACGCCAGGAAAAATCGTCGGCATGATAGAGACGATGAAAGATATGAGCGCCATGCCAAGGAAAAGTCAAGAGAGCAAGATGACGTGGACAGGCACTGGGACTGTCCCTTCTTCAAACACTGCTGGGATTCAGGAATGAGCCGATTGCCCACAATCGGCAACTGCCCAGAATGTAGACAGAAGAGGAAGGGCACGGGAGACGTGTCAGTGTTCAAGCGTCTAGGATCTCTCCCATCTCGGAACAAGCAAGCTGAGTCCTCTCGGGTGGAAGATCTCGAGGAATTAGAAGACGAAGAAGAAGAAGATAAATACCACCGTCCAAGGTGGTGCCCTGATGGACTCAGCCACTCCCAAAAACGTAGGGTGCAGCGACTACGTTGCTTGGAGGAAGCCGAAAGGTTATGCCTACATACGTTGAGGAAAGCGCGGCCTGATCTGGCCGCGAAAATTCAGCGAACTCTGGACGAGGAGGGTCGACCACAGAAGAAAGAGTGGCGCCCCAAACAGAAGAAAGCCGATGATAAGACATCGGCTGGCACAAACATGGTGTTCATCCTTCCAGTGGAGTTTTGTGCTCCTGGAACCGAAGAGGCACCTGTGGCACAACTTGACTGCGGCCCCAGGCCGGTTATCTTTGAGAAGCCACGAGAAAGAAGTTACAGACACCTGAAGGCCCTGTACTTACGAGGTTATATCAATGGGCAGCCAGTCAACAAGATGCTGGTCGACACCGGGGTGGCAGTCAACATCATGCCATACTCCATGCTACGTCGTCTGGGACGCTCTAGCTCAGATCTGATCAAGACCAACGTCACATTGAGCGATTTAAACGGCCAAGCATTAGAGGCACAAGGTGTTCTGAACGTGGATCTGACCGTAGGAAGGAAAGTCATCCATACGACATTCTTCATTGTCGATAGCAAGAGCACCTACGCTGTCCTGCTAGGGAGAGATTGGATCCACGCCAACTGTTGCATTCCATCCACGATGCATCAATGCTTAATACAGTGGGATGGAGATGCAGTAGAAATCGTCCACGCAGATGACTCAGCCGAGATCTCAATGGCTGGCATGAACGTTTGGGAGACGGCAGGCCAAGAGCCACTCTCCGGAATCACTTTGGACGACTGTGAGCGCATCGACGTGAAAAAAAACGGGGTGAGGCTGGTCTTATCCACCGGCCTGACCGTGTAACCAGAGCAAAGGCTATGGACATATGTGGCAAGGCCGATCCTTGTGATCGGCCCCAAAAAATAAAAAGTGATGATCTTGTCTCAAGCAAGCCACGTAGTCGTAGTGACGCACGAACAAGATGTAAACCTTCATTGATCAATGCAATCAAAATGGGGACCGATTCCAGCAATCGGCCCATATTATTATCCTCGCCATACGTTTTGCCTGTGTTCAGCGTCGATCTAACAGGTGACGGAAAGCTAGGGTATGGGTTTACATCGGCTGATGAACTAGAGGAAGTCGACATTGGTGTGACGGAGCCGATGTTCAGGTATAATTCTTTGGATGACTGCAGAGCCGATATCTGCAGTAACCTGGCAGATTCGGCTCGGGGGGAACCTAATCAGATGAACATGTGCGATACATGGACAGTGAAATATGGGGGCCGATAGAAAAATTGGCCAGTAAAAAAAAAATGTACAGCCGATGCACAGACATCGACTTGAGAAAATACGCGAAGACAACAGTATACAAGTACAGCCTATGCAAAGACATCAACTTCAAAATAAAAAGCCGATGCACAGCCATCGACTCTAGAGGTACAAGTTCAACAAAGCATTTATCAGTTTACACGGAGAGGCTCTACTGAAGAAACGCGTTGAGGGCATGAAGGGCGTCAGCGCGGATACGATCCACTTCGGCAATCTCAACCTCGTCGTCCTCGTCTTTTCCCGTCACCAGGTGACTGCTCAGGGCACGAATTTCAGCCAGATCGGTCTTCAGATCCGCTGTGAGGCCTTTTGCTTCCTCTTGAGAGCGGGCAATAAGAGCTTCCTTGTCGTGGATAAGCTGTTTGGTCACCCTGACCCTCTCTTCAAGGTTCTCCAGTTCCTTGCGCAGGGTGTCGAGTTCAGCACTGTTGGCAGAGGTGTCAGTTTTGGTGTCCAAGGCAGCCTTTTTCTCGTTGAGCCGTTGACACTTGTCTGCAATATCGGCTCTCAACGGTAGCTGGGCGTGGCGAAGGTTAATTCTTTGACGAGCCGACTGCACCCTTGACCTAAAGACCGACAGAGTCACAGCTGGCCAAAGTTTCACCTGCAGTGTCACTGGGAGATGGGGCTGGATGTCTTCGAGAATGCCCTTTACTTCCTCGGGATTTTCAACCAGGGTCTCAACTGAGGAGGAGAGCAAAGCCTTGAGACACTGGAGTGGACCATGGGCCGTGCTAGGACTTGGCTCTTCACCTGCCTTGGAAGTAGCTGGTTCGATGGATTCAGGGTCGAACGTCAGCAAGCTTGAGAGATCACAACCCTGACAGACGAACAAGAACAGCATTAGTATACAACAAAAGGAAAAGGGTAGAGCCAAGGGAATGGAGTATACCTCTCCCAAGGTGGGAGGGACAGCCGATGTTGTGGTGATCGGCTTTTCCGTGGGCTTGGTGAGGTTGGCCACCTTATCAGCCGTGCTCTTTGAAGTTGCGAGGTCTAGCGTGGCGGATGGCATCAGTACCTCTTCGACGTCTCCGCTAGAGGTCTCATTGGTCTACAAAAGGAAGTGATTAGCCGATCCGAGTGACAATGGGATAGCATGAAATATAAACCAGGGGAGTAATTACATTTGAAACCTCCTGGCTTGGTGAAGAAGCTCGTTGGTCTTTGCGAGCTCTCTTGACGCACCGACGCTTCACGCGCGACCCTGTTCTTATCGGAGCTTGAAAGGCAGCAGGTTCGGGAGCTGACCTTTTCTTAGAAGCCGACACTGGCGAGTCCGTCTGGCTCTGTGTGGTGGTTCTTCCAGAATCACCTGAGCTCGAGTCCCTTCGATTGGACTGCGCCTCCTCGCTGGGGTTCTCCTCAGTGGAGGTCTGTAAAAGAAATACAAGCATGTTGTATAAGCCTGGAAGGACAGACGAAATTAGTCAAGGCATAGATCAACTTACGTGCAGGCTTTCTTGAGCAGGAGTAGGGGCTTGGCGCTTCAAGGTCTTCCTGGCAGCCACTTTCCTCACGGCTTTCCTCGCCTGGATTGAGGCTCGGGGGGCAGCTGGCCCCGAGGATGCTCTGCTTTTGGAAGCCGATTTCGGTGAAATCGGCTGACCTTGCATCATGACTTTCTTCAGGGGTGGCGAGCTCTGGCAGAAGAGAACCACCGGAGCTGGGGGAAGGAACTTAAAGGGGGAGCCATCGGCTTGCATGGGTTCTGGGCCTTCTTGCTGCTGCAAGGGGATAGAGCCAGGTTACATACAATCATCGTGAGCCATTGCAAGGAATTTATAAGTAATAGTACCTGGTCTGCAGGGACGTCGTATTCAGCATCAAGTTGCTTCAGCAGCGGTCCTAGAGCTCTTCTGAAGGCGTGGGTCTTCCACATGGACCACCAGGTCTCGAAACCATCGGAGGTGGTGGTGAAACGAAGGTTGTGAGGGATTGGAATGGACAGAGCGTCAAAGAAGGAATAGCACCTCTGGCCGGTAAGGATGTCAGGCAGTTCAGCTCTGCTTTCAGTCAAGTGGTGGAGAAAGAAGTGTGGAGACACTTGCCCAAGACCAAACTGCCGGGCTACTACCACCGGCTGGTAAGATTCGTAACCAGGCTTGATGATCCTGTTTGAGGTACTCATGCCAACTGGAAGAAAGCAAGGACGGATCATGATAGAGTACAAATGCCGAGTGCTGGGGTCATCGGCAAAGCTGTCCAACCTGAAGGAAACTGGGTTCTCAAAGTTCTCAGATTCAGTATAAGGAAAGAACAGAGGATTGTCCAAGCCTTGGAAGAAAGTCCTGAACCACTCTGATGCTTCCTTAGGGATCAGCCTGCTGCCCGGGAGACTATACAGAGCTTGGCCATAGCTAGTGCATCGGATCTGCTTGCCACTAGCATTTGGGAAGGTGCAGGTGGCCAAAGGTGGAAAGTTTGGGATCTGGTGTTGGAAGTACAGCTGAGCCCATAACTGAATAAACCACCAAGGACCTCCTGTTTTAACTGTCTTTTGGGAGAACAGTTTGACAGACATCAATTGGAGAGATCGATATACCTCCCCAAGAAGCAGTTTGCCGACGCCGAGCTGAGTGCCTTTGGCGAGTTCATAGGCCAGGGAGAAGTAATTCTTGGTTGGGGCGAGTGATGGGCCGCAGAATATGAAGTGCTCCAACCAGACGTTCAGGAAGGCCGTGTGTTCTCTCTCTGTCACAGGGCCTTTGGTTTTCATGTAACGTCTGAGGTAGGCACCCCAGCTGGTACACTCTGTTTTGGAGGAAAGGGTGAAAGGGACCTTTGGCATCTTAAAAGCAGAGGGGCTTGGGGATGCAATGTCTAGGCCTGTGATCATGGCCACATCCAGCAGAGTTGGTGTCATGGGGCCGTGGCCAAACATGAAGCAGTTCAGTGCATCAGACCAGAAGTAGCCGATGGTTTTCAGAATGTTCTCGTTCTTTTCAAGAGGAGACAATGATAATGATAAGGCATCGGCTATCCCTATAGTTTCCCAGGTGGCATAATGAGTTTTTGACACTCTACTGTACCATGCCACCCAACCTTCAGGAGGATTAGGCTAGGCTCGCAGGCAGTCGGCCCAGAAAGTCAGATCTAAGTTCTGGTTCATGAAGGGGATTCTGTTAGCCTCGCATGAGATTAAGTGAGCGGGACTCTCAGAAGAACGGGGGCCAAGACACATAGAATTTGGGAGAGAAGGATGCGGCAGCAGGATGTCTGAAACCTAAATTAATAACGAAATAAGACATTAATTCAGGTGATTGCTGTTAATCCTAACATTTACTCGGATGGCGAGGGGCGGTTAAGGATTACCTTCAGACCGGAGACCATGGCGTTGGCATTGGATGATTCCGCCATTGGATGCGCTGTGGAGTTGGAATGGTGCGATTGAGATCTGAGATTCGTGTGGCCATGAGTTGGATCTGCTCGGGCGGTGATTTGGGGATCTGAGTTTGCTTTCTCAGGCGGAGGTCGCAGGTTACCGTTTGAAGGGGCAACTGGGTTGGCCTTACTCGCGTTTTATGGTAGAGGCCGATGCGATGCCATCGGCTCTTTTGGGGATTGTTTGACTTTGACTATCAGCAAAATTAACTGGAAGCACTTCTTCATTAATAAGAGGGGTTTTTACAATGAAGAGCCGATTGCTCAAGAAAGGAAGAACAAAAGAAGAGACGATTGCTCGAGTACTACTAATCCTATACTACTAATCCTCGCTGGCCTCGTCGTCGGCGTCGTAACTACCGTCGGCGCTGCTTCCGGAGATTTCCTCGTCGCTGCTACCCCAGCCCTCGGCCGGAGCTTCTTCTTCCTCGTCATCATCGTCGTCGTCGCTGTCCGCCCAAGCGCGGAAGCGCTTTGCCGGCGGATACCCGGCGGAGGAGGAGGAGTCGTCTTCCTCCTCTTCCTCTTCTTCCCCCTCTTCCTCCTCTTCTTCTTCTTCCTCTTCCTCGTCGGAGGAGGTGAAGCTTGCCCAGGAGTGGAGGTCGTCCTCGCTCTCGCTCTCCAGTTCCCCGTTGATAAGGAACTGAAGGTCGTCCTCCCCATTGATGTCTACTTCCCCCTCCTTTTCCTGTAGACAGTGTTGGGCCTCCAAGAGCAGAGGTTTGTAGAACAGCAGCAAGTTTTCCCTTAAGTGGATCACCCAAGGTTTATCGAACTCAGGGAGGAAGAGGTCAAAGATATCCCTCTCATGCAACCCTGCAACCACAAAGCAAGAAGTCTCTTGTGTCCCCAACACACCTAATAGGTGCACTAGTTCGGCGAAGAGATAGTGAAATACAGGTGGTATGAATAAGTATGAGCAGTAGCAACGGTGCCAGAAAATAGCTTGCTGGCGTGTAGTAAACAAGCAGTAGTAACGCAGCAGTAGTAACACAAGAAACAAGAAACAAGCAAAGTGATAGCAGTATTTAGGAACAAGGCCTAGGGATTACACTTTCACTAGTGGACACTCTCAATATTGATCACATAACAGAATAGATAAATGCATACTCTACACTTTTGTTGGATGATGAACAGATTGCGTAGGATTACACGAACCCTCAATGCCGGAGTTAACAAGCTCCACAATAAATGTTCATATTTTAGTAACCTTATAGTGTAAGATAGATCAACATAACCAAATAGATCACATCAATACTATCATAGTAATAGTTAACTTCACAATCCATAAGAGATCACGATCATAAACTAAGCCAAGAACTACATGATGCACACCCTGTCCACTTTACACCATGCAGGAGGAATAGAATACTTTAATAACATCACTAGAGTAGCACATAGATGAATTGTGATACAAACTCATATGAATCTCAATCATGTAAAGCAGCTCATGAGATCATTGTATTGAGGTACATGGGAGAGAGATTAACCACATAGCTACCGGTACAGCCCCGAGCCTCGATGGAGAACTACTCCCTCCTCATGGGAGCAGCAGCGGTGATGAAGATGGCGGTGGAGATGGCAGCGGTGTCGATGGAGAAGCCTTCCGGGGGCACTTCCCCGCTCCGGCAGCGTGCCGGAACAGAGACTCCTGTCCCCCAGATCTTGGCCTCGCGATGGCGGCGGCTCTGGAAGGTTTCTGTGGTTTTCGTCAATCGTATCAGGGTTTTCGATCCAGGGGCATTATATAGGCGAAGAGGCGGCGCAGGAGGGTCGAAGGGCTAGCCAAACCATAGGGGGGCGCGGGCCCCCCCTAGGCCGCGCCAGGGTATGGTGTGGTGGGCCTGTGCGCCCCCCCCCTCTGGTCCCTCTCGTGTGTTCTGGATGCTTCCGGGGATTCTAAGATCTTTGGCGTTGATTTCGTCCGATTCCGAGAATATTTCGTTACTAGGATTTCTGAAACCAAAAACAGCAGAAAACAGGAACTGGCACTTTGGCATCTTGTTAATAGGTTAGTTCCAGAAAATGCACGAATATGACATAAAGTGTGCATAAAACATGTAGATAACATCAATAATGTGGCATGGAACATAAGAAATTATCGATACGTCGGAGACGTATCAGCATCCCCAAGCTTAGTTCTGCTCGTCCCGAGCAGGTAAAACGATAACAAAGATAATTTCTGGAGTGACATGCCATCATAATCTTGATCATACTATTTGTAAAGCATATGTAATGAATGCAGCGATCAAAATAATGTATATGACATGAGTAAACAAGTGAATCATATAGCAAAGACTTTTCATGAATAGCACTTCAAGACAAGCATCAATAAGTCTTGCATAAGAGTTAACTCATAAAGCAATAATTCAAAGTAAAGATATTGAAGCAACACAATGGAAGATTAAGTTTCAGCGGTTGCTTTCAACTTGTAACATGTATATCTCATGGATATTGTCAACATAGAGTAATATAATAAGTGCAATAAGCAAGTATGTAGGAATCAATGCACAGTTCACACAAGTGTTTGCTTCTTGAGGTGGAGAGAAATAGGTGAACTGACTCAACATTGAAAGTAAAAGAATGGTCCTCCATAGAGGAAAAGCATCGATTGCTATATTTGTGCTAGAGCTTTGATTTTGAAAACATGAAACAATTTTGTCAACGGTAGTAATAAAGCATATGCATCATGTAAATTATATCTTATAAGTTGCAAGCCTCATGCATAGTGTACTAATAGTGCCCGCACCTTGTCCTAATTAGCTTGGACTACCGGATCATCACAATGCACTGTTTTAACCAAGTGTCACAAAGGGGTACCTCTATGCCGCCTGTACAAAGGTCTAAGGAGAAAGCTCGTATTGGATTTCTCGCTATTGATTATTCTTCAACTTAGACATCCATACCGGGACAACATAGACAACAGATAATGGACTCCTCTTTTATGCATAAGCATATAACAACAATTAATAATTTTCTCATTTGAGATTTGAGGATTGTTGTCCAAAACTGAAACTTCCACCATGGATCATGGC